>NC_047085.1:234371629-234996629 GCF_902459505.1 Geotrypetes seraphini | reverse complement strand
TCACGACCAGGACGAAGGAGGTCATCCTGCCACTGTATCGTGCAATGGTGCGACCGCATCTGGAGTACTGTGTCCAGTACTGGTCGCCGTACCTCAAGAAGGACATGGCGGTACTTGAGGGAGTCCAGAGAAGAGCAACTAAACTGATAAGGGGTATGGAAAACCTCTCATATACTGACAGACTGAAAAAGCTGGGGCTGTTCTCCCTGGAAAAGCGGAGACTTAGAGGAGACATGATAGAAACCTTCAAGATCCTGAAGGGTATAGAAAAGGTAGACAGGGACAGATTTTTTAGATTATGGGGAACCACAAGTACAAGGGGGCACTCGGAGAAATTAAAAGGGGACAGGTTTAGAACAAATGCCAGAAAGTTCTTTTTCACCCAGAGGGTGGTGGATACATGGAACACGCTTCCGGAGGCTGTGATAGGCCGGAGCACGTTACAAGGCTTCAAAGAAGGTTTGGATAGGTTCCTAGAGGATAAAGGAATTGAGGGGTACAGATAGGAGTAGCGGTAGGTTATAGGGATAGTCTGGGACCACTGCTCAGGCAATGGGCCTGATGGGCCGCCGCGGGAGCGGACCGCTGGGCGAGATGGACCTCTGGTCTGTCTCAGCGGAGGCATCTTCTTATGTTCTTATGTTCTTCCATTCCCTCCTCCAATGATCTGGCATCTCTCTCCTCTCCTCTTTTCCCTTCCCTTTCCCATACCCACACCCCCATGGTCTGCCATTTCACTCTCTCCTCCCTCCCACTTCTATCAGCATCTGCCCCCTTTCTTTTCCTCCAGTCTAAATCCATCCAGTATCCTTCCTCCTTGTTTTCCTCTTTTCCCTGAAAACCAATTCCATCAACATTAGCCCCTTTCTTTCCCTCCAACCTAAATCCATCCAATATCCTTCCTCCTTGTTTTCCCCATTTCCCTGCACACCAATTCCATCAACATTAGCCCCCTTTCTTTTCCTCCAATCTAAATCCATCTAGTATTCTTCCTCCTTGTTTCCCCCTTTCCCTGCACATCCATCAGCATATGCTCCTTTCTCTCTCTCCACCACCCTTTCCATACAGCAATGGCAACGCGCCCCCCTCCCTACGGCAACAGGCCCCCACCCGGCATCGACAATGACAACAACACCACCCCCACCCCCGGCATCCATGGAAACTAATGCAGCCAATCTCCGGCATCAACGGCAACGCAGCCATTTTCTTTTCAGACGGCAACGGGCCCCCCTCTTCCCTCCCTGCATGGCAACAGGCCCCTCGCCCGATGACAACAATGCCGCCCCCCCACAGCAACGGGCCCCCACCTGACGACATTGGTGTCCGGCATTGACGGACACCAATGTAGCTCCAAGAAGGTCCCGTGATGACTGCGTCTGCCGGAAGGGGGATGGACCGGCAGACGCAGTCATCGCGAGACCTTCTTGGAGCTGCATTGGCTATATTGCCATCCATCGATGCCGGGGGGAGGCGGACGTCGTTGGGTGGGGGCCAGTTGCTGGGGGGGGGGGCGTTGTTGTCGTAGGGTGGTGGTCCATTGCCGTGCAGGGAGGGAAGCGGGGGGGCCGTTGCCTTCTGAAAAAAAATGGCATGGTAAGTCGTCCTTCAGCGGTCCCCCTGACTATTTTGGGCCCTAGGCATGTGCCTACTGGGCCTATTAGTTAATCCAGCCCTGCTTGTGCCCCCTTCCCCCTCCCCCCACTCCCCACGTACCTCTTTAAATTTTCATCAGCACGGTTGGTTTGAAGGGGCCCCTCCTTCATTTTCGTCTTGGGCCCCAGCATGGCTAAACCGGCATTGCATCTGAGCACATGTGGTCAACAGATGGCATGGTCTGATATAAAAGCTAATGTAAACTCCAAAAAGAGCAAGTTTAGAGGCCTCTAGCCTAGCTGTTAGCGGAAGAGTGGCCTAGTGGTTAGTGCAGTGGTTTGAGAACTATGGGAACTGGATTTGATTCCCATTATAGTTTTGTGACTCTGGACAAGTCACTAAGGGGTCCTTTTACTAAGGCGTGCTAGCTGTTTTAGCGCATGCTAAATGCTAAGTACATCAACACATCCATAGGATATCATGGACGTGTTTGCACGCATTAGCGTTTAGCATGCGCTAAAACGACTAGCACGCCTTAGTAAAAGGACCCCTAAGTTCCCACATTCCTTTGCCCCAGCTACAGAAATAAAGACTCTTACTTGTATATAATATATAAACTGCATTAACTGTAACCCCAGAAAGATGGTACATCAAATCCCATCCCTTTCTCTAAAGCTTGATATGTGTAAATGGACATGCCACATAGACCACAGCTATAAAATGGGACCTGCGACATTTATCATTATCTAATGTCTGTTAGCACATGGTAAGCTTAACAAAAGAGTCTCTTAATGTGTTGTATTTCAAAAATTCTGACCTTGCCAAATTACATAGTTTATGAGGAGGGAGGGAGGATAGAATAATAATAATATGAGTATTTCACATTTGCTATACCTCAATTACTGCACTAGGCAGATCTAAGCAGTTTACAGTCTAAAAAAAAGAGTTCAATATAGTAGGAAAAGAACACCAATGTGTAGATAGCAAAGTAGAATATCAGTCATTATTTAAACAGAATGGATTAGATGTAAAAGAATATAAGAAAAGTCATGCTCTTCTGGGTTTGACATCTAGTGAGGTGGCATCTGGTATCACTAACAATTTACTAGTACAGCAGTTCCACAACTTACTGGGGAGCCATGAAAGAGGACTCCTTAAAACAGGGATCTCAAAGTCCCTCCTTGAGGACCGCAATCCAGTCGGGTTTACAGGATTCCCCCAATGAATATACATGAGACCTATGTGCATGTTCAACGCATATTCATTGGGGAAATCCTGAAAACCCGACTGTATTGCGGCCCTCGAGGAGGGATTTTGAGATCCCTACCTTAAAAGATCTGAACTGCTACTCGTGTTGGTTGCTAGGAGACAAGCTTTCCATCACTCTAGATACACATCTAACCATGGCTGACCACACACTTACTGGTGAAAAAATGTTTTTACACTTTGTGGAAGCTAAGGACCATAAAAAAATACTTCAACCCAACATCCTTTAGGTTGCTGGTGCAATCACTGATCCTATCCCTTCTTGACTACTGTAACATCATCTACCTGGGTATTAAAAAAAAAACCAGTAAAAAAATTGAGATTAGTACAAAACACCGCTGTTCGCTTAATCTTCGGACTGAGAAAAAAAGACCACATCAGCCCCACTACAAAAAACTACACTGGTTACCAATAGAAGCGCAAATACTATTCAAATTTGCATGTATCTGTTTCAAACAAGTTTGGGGACTAGCACCTTCCTACCTGCAAACTCACTTCGTTCTGCACAACCCTACACGAACTACCAGAAACAAAAACATCTTTGCCTACCCAAAGATCTCAGGCTGCAGATACAAATCCTTCCAGGATAGAACCTTCATGTTCCAAGAGAATAGACAACAAGTCTGGTTGTGAAACTGCATACATGAACCCAACTGACTTACAATGCATTCCGAAAAGCAATAAAAACCACCCTATTCGACAAATTCATTGACTAAAACAGACCACCCTTAAACTAAAACAAATCCCCCGTAAACGCTATTCAATCTCCCAGGGAGCTCCAATTTTCATGTATTCTTTACCCATGGAACTTAAATTAGTATGTACCTTGTTTATGTAACTTTTCTATTTTAGGCTCCTTATCATTCGCTGACTGTCCAGCCTTCTTTCAATGTGAACCGCCTAGAAGTCACCTGACTATGGCGGTATAGAAAAATAAAGTTATTATTATTATTATGTTTAAATATCTTTATTAATTTTCAATTTGAATTCAAGTTTGACACTTGTACAGAAAGCATTAGTTATAATAACATAAAAAACGAAAAATAAATTATTTCCAATAAGAAAAATATTATTGACTATTAATGCTCAAGTCCTCCTTTAGATCCAAGATTTAGACATAGCGAGTAATAAAGAAAACAAGAAAAAATAAAAATTTTTAGCAAGATGCTAAAAGACTATAGCACTGAAATTGAGATCTCATATTTATATATAGGGTTTAACATATTCCTCCATCCAGACGAGACATTGTTACAAAAGTTGTCAATTGAGATGGTTCAAAGAACACATACTTAACAGAGCAGTAGCGCACTATACATTTACATGAATGTCTCAAATAAAAGGTAGCCCCCATAGATGTAACCCCAGGTTTCAAAAGAAGGAATTCCCGACGACGCTTCTGTGTTTCCCTTGTAAAATCAGGAAACATCTGTGCTTTACAATCAAGAAAAACTTTTTGTCTATTTTTAAAGTAAAGTCTTAATAACCTATTATTATTATTATCTGTCCACGGGAGGACGCTCTTCTGGGTCTGACTTCTGGTGTGGCAATATCTGATGTCACTTGCAGCTTACCACAGCACTTCTGCGGCACACAAGAGCCATTAAAAATACAATGAAAATGTTGAAAAATACAATGATACAATGAAAAGTTGAAAAATACAATGATAAAGAAACACCAATACATGGTGACAATGCAGTGCTATAAAACATGATAATAACAATAGATGAGAATATGAATCTAAAAGTATCATGAAGTGAAAACCAATGTCTCAAAATCAATGATGATGAAGAGTAAAAAGGATGTAAAAAGTGGAAAGGCATGATATTTGAGATTTTGAAGGTAAACAGATTTTTTAAGAAAAACAGGAGAGAGACAGTGGAATTTTTTGATTGAGGATGTGCCTCCTACTTCAAATAAAGGGGTAGTTTTATTAAGGCGCTAACCGATTTAGCGCACGCTATATGCTAAGGCATCTATATGGGTGCCTTAGCATTTAGCGCGCACTAATCTTTAGCGTGCGCTAAATTGGTTAGCGCGCCTTAATAAAAGGACCCCAAAGTGAATTTGAAGGTAGGGTAGTCCCTTCGGATATTCTTTAATTGTATCCTGGGTGACGCTGAGGTCTTTTTCTCCACTAATTTCAAATGGTATAGATTAGTCCAGGGGTCTGCAACCTTTAAGACATAAAGAGCCACTTGGACCCGTTTTCGAAAAGAAAAAAAAACTTGGAGCCGCAAAACCATTATAAAACAAATCTAACGCTGCATATATTGTTTCTTATCTTAATGCTATATACAGGATCACTAAATTGAAAATAAAATCATTTTTCCTACCTTTGGTATTTGGTGATTTCATGAGTCTCTGGTTGCACTTTCTTCTTCTGACTGTGCATCCAATCTTTCTTCCTTTCTTTCAGCCTCCTGTATGTTTCCTCTCCTCCAGACCTCATTCTCTCCCCCCAACTTTTTCTTTCTGTCTCCCTGTTCCCCCTTCTTTCTGTCTCCGTGCCGTCCCCCAAGCCACTCAGTTTGCTGCCACCGCAATCGGGGAACAGCCCCCAAGCCACCGCCGTCCCAAGCTTTCCCTGCAGAAGTGTTGCGCTGACCAGCATTCCGCTCCCTGACGTCAATTCTGACGTAGGAGAGGAAGTTCCGGGCCAACAAGGCATTTCTCCTCATTCCATCCAGCCTGAGCCCCATCTCTCCTTGATCCAGCATTTCCCTTCTGTGTCTGTCAGAATTACCATTCCACCTATTTTCCAGCATCACCCTTCTTTGTGTCCATCTCACCTATATCCCTATCTCACCACTTTTTCAGAATCTTCATTTGTCTCTGTCCTTATCTTTACGCCATGTTCACCATTTGCCCTTTCAATGTCTTTATCTCCCCCCACACACTTTTTCAGCATTACTTCTATGTCTCTATTTCACCTCCTCTTCATGTCCCCTCTGTATCTCTATCCTTATTCAGTAGGTCCTGCTTACCCTTTCTCTTCTTTGTGTCACTATCTCCATTTTCAGCTTTCCCCCCCTTTTCCTTTGTTACTGCACCCTGTAGCTAGAATCTTTCCACCCTCCCTCCACTCTGGCCCAGCCCAGTATGAAATATTTCCTTTTGTTTCCCTCCCCTCTCTCTTTCTCTCTCTCTTCTCCTCCCTCACCCACGAGTCCTGCATCTGGCCATCTCCCTTCTACCTGCACCTGGCAACACCCCCCTGCTCCGCGGCTCTCTTCAGCAACTCGTCAGCAGCGGTGATCAAGACAAGCTGCCGACATCGAGGCCTTCCCTCTACGAGTCCCGCCTTTGTGGAAAAAGGAAGTTGAAACAAGCGGGACTCGCAGAGGGTAGGCCCCGACGTCAGAAGCTTGTGTTGATCGCTGCTGCTGAGTTGCCGAAGAGAGCCGCGGAGCAGGGGATGTGGCCGGAAGCAGGTAGAAGGGAGAGGGAGATAGGAAGGCTGTAGATCTCCGGAGCATGACACCGACCCCGGCCAGGATGATTTCTTTTTCAGGCACCTTACAAGTCCAGCGTCGCGGGGGAAATAGCCACGCTGAGCAGTGAGCTCAGCACTACACAGATGAAAGCCTTGCTTGCTGATTGGTCCGGCGGGGCCGCCGGACCAATCAGCAAGCAAGGCTTTCATCTGTGTATGTGCTGAGCTCACTGCTCAGCATGGCTATTTCCCGCCGCGACGCCGGACTTAAGCTGCATGCCTGCGTGACACACTACCGGAGCCGCAGCAAAGGTGGAAAAGAGCCGCATGCGGCTCTGGAGCCGCAGGTTGCCGACCCCCGGATTAGTCCTTGCATCAGTGTGTTATTTGAATGTGTTTTTGATTAGAGATATTTTTTTGTGACATTCAACTTGGGTGATTTTTTTTCATAACATATTAAAAACATAACATAAGAATATTCTAGGTCAGGCCTATGGTCTATCCAGCCCAGTATCCTGTTTCCAACACTGGCCAATCCAGGTCACAAGAACTTAGCAGAAACCCAAACAGTAGCAACATTCTATGCTACCAATCCCAGGGCAAACAGCGGGCTAACTTAAAGGAGCTAGAATAATAGGAATACAGTACTCCCCCGATATTTGCGGGGGTTCCGTTCTAGGAACCCCCGCAAATTTTGAAAAACCGCAAATACGTTTTTTTTTGCCTGTCAAAAGGCAGGAGAAGGCAGCTGGAGTTTCGTCGAGTGAAGAAAATCACTCGCGGTATGCTCCGACCGCTTCTTCCTTTTACTAAAGTAAGGCTACACCAATCAGGAGCTGCTTTGACATGCAGTTCCTGATTGGTGTAGCCCAACTTTAGTGCAGGAAGAGGCAGTCGGAGAATACCGCAGATTAGTGAGTCTGCGAACCGCGAATTCGCGGGGGAACACTGTAATACCTTTTATCAGGAAAGTAAACAAAAACAAGAGAAAAAAGAAACTATTAACGGTTCATCAAGAGTGTAGCAGAAAAGTTAAAAGCAAAAAGCCATTCTACAGTTACAAAAGATCTCAAAAACAGTAATACAGAGAAGAATATGCGGTAAAGCCAAAATATATGAGGGAAAAAATTCAGGATGGCAAAATTGCAAAGTAGAATAAAAGATTACTATAGAGAAGTAATAAGACTTTTTTTTTCCAGGGTGTCAGAAAAAAGAAGAAAGATCAGAGAGAGGTTTGCAAGACTTAAAATGTGGCAAGGGACAATATGTTGAAGACGACATGAAAAAGGTGAAAACACTACATATTTCTTTTAAGTGTTCAAACAAGATGACCCTGGAGAAGGACTGCATATGCCTGATAAAATTATATACTGAAAGAGAGTTCATACAGCACTTCATAAACTAAAAATAGTTAAAGCCATGAGGTCAGACGAGATATGTACCAGAATTCTAAGAGCTGAGAGAGGTTCTGGTTAGAAAATGACACGGGGACAAATTTTTCCCCGTCCCTGCAGGAACTCATTTTCACGTTCCATACCGGCGAGTTCTTTTCCTGTCCCTGCCCCATTCCTGGTGCAGGGTGGTGGAATAATAGTATTAGTGAGGGAGAATCCCTCACTCCTTCACACTCAGATTCTCTAAAAGTCACCGAACATTAGGAACCAGCGGGTGCTTAGATCGCACCTCATCTGCAGAAGCCTCAAACACTTTAAAATCAATAAGTGTTCGAGGCTTGTGCGGTTAAGGCAGAGTTTACAGGAATGGAGCAGGGACAAGGACAGCGCCAAAACTCGCGGGGATGGAATGGGGAAATTGAGTTCCTGCGGGGATGGGGTGTGTCACTGAAGGACGTGTCTAGTATATATTTACAGATCAGAAAGGTTCCATGGAACCGGAGAAAGATTACAAAAGTGGTAACAAGAGGAGACTGAATACGGAAGCTATAGGCCTGAGCTTTACCGCCTTGGAGGCAGAAAAACAATCAAGACTCTACCGCACTTTGAAACTGTATGATCAAAATGTCATAGACTTTGAGAGCTGAATCCTAAATACAGGTTCTTTGAATCACTACGCTCCTAAATTAGGTGGAACTAGAGGGCTAGAATCAAAAGGGGAAACGGTTAGGCATTTAGCACTGATTTTCAGCACTGGGAACCTAACTTAGGGGTCCTTTCACTAAGCTATTTGAAGATATGGGATTATGGCAGCCTTATGTGTGCCTTTCCCATTCGCTAATCCCGTTTCTAGCAGAGGCGTCAAAAAGGGGCTTTTTCTATTTGCTTCATTTTTTGTCTTGTACTCTTAGCATTAGCACATAGCCATAATAGCAAATTACTGCAGAAGCACTTAGGCCCAGTGTGGCAGGCTGGCCTGGCTTGCCAGAAGAGGTCAGCAGATATATAGCCATGACACAATTGCATATGAACAAAACTTTTATTTCTTATCATTTACCTCACATAAAACAAAAGATTTTTGGCTTACCTCAGCCACACAGTATCTAGCTGTTAGTCAATCAAAGTAAAGGTTCTCCAAAAATAACACTGCTATAGATATTTCAAAAGAGACTCCACAAAAGCAGTAAAAGTCAATCGGTTCTTAAAGGGGACCGACCTGCATAAATAAGCACTTGAGCAAAGCCAATGATTGAGTAAATAAGTTAATTAAATTTAATATATGGAACGGGGTGTCCTCAGTGTGTAAGGTCAGCGAAGGGAGAAAAATCTCCAGCGCTTTACATAACAAGGCACAGTTTAGCCAACCTATGTCCACACACCATCACTGGACACCTCTCGTGTGCTCAAAGTAATTAATCATGTTGAAACTTAAACGGTGATATAAAAGCATTTATCAATCATACAAGTACATAAATAAAGCAAGACATCCCGCTAAAAGGACCCCCCAGCCAATTCCTAAAAATAAACTCAGACTTAGCTTGATAGTTAATCAATCTGTAGTCAAAAAAGGAAGGTAGCAATCCTACACATCTTAGTAACCAGGTTCAACTAAGCCCGGTTTCAGAGACACAAAGTTCCTTCATCAGGAACCTGTTGCCAATTAGGGAGGAGATGAATCAGAAACAATCGACAAATAATTGTAGAACAGAGCCAGCTGAGAGGAGGGCAGAGCTACCAGACAGAAGCGCAAGACATGCTTTAAAACAAAAAAGGATGACATCAGTTGAGTAAAACAGCCAATCAGGAGCAAAAGCAGAAGCAGATTGAACCAATGGGCAGAGGAACTACACAATGGTATTCAACTCAATACTGTCATTAAGGCCATATGGTTGAACCCTATTAAATTGGAAAATACAGAATTGTTCCTGTAACTGGATACGGGCAGCCTTATCTCCCGAGGACCCCGAGGGAGGAGCACCAAGATACACCAAGGATACGGACCTGAGGCAGAGGAGGCTACTGAGAAAGGGGAAGTCTGCAATTGTTATAGGAGACTCGATCCTGAGGGAGGTGGACAGTCATGTGGCCGGAGGGAGAGAGGACCGGCTAGTGACATGTCTCCCAGGGGCCAAGACAAAGGACATCGCCGACAGAATCGAGAGGATCCTGGACGGAGCCGAAACAGAGGAGACAGCAGTAATTATCCACGTCGGAACAAATGATATTAGTCGGAGGAACTTCAGCATGCCTGCACTAACGGACCAATTCAGGGTCCTGGGAAGGAAGCTGAAACGGAGGACACAGAGGATAGCCTTCTCGGAGATCCTGCCGGTCCCGAGGGCAGATGCAAGGAGGCAGGCCGAGCTCCAGGATGTGAATGCGTGGCTGAGAAAATGGTGCGAAGATGAGGGCTTCCACTTTGTGAGGAACTGGTCGTCCTTCTGGGGAAAGAGCAAGCTCTACAGGTGGGACAGCCTGCACCTGAGCACGGTGGGAACAAGAATACTGGCAACCAACATGAAGAAGGAGATCGAGAGGGCTTTAAACTAAGGAGAGGGGGAAAGCCGACAGCAGACCTGATGACGCTTCGGACAACGGTATCCAGAAAGGATGCTGAACGGGAAGACAACTACAGGGAAGAGGACGGGGAACCGATGGAGCTCGAGATCAGACAGCGAGGGAAGCACCAGGTAACAGCAACTTGCTGTGAGGGACTTAAGTGGCAGGGGGATTCAGGGGAGCGGGGTGGAACCAAAATGCAAGCAGAAGGCAATAGGGAGGAGCCACAAGGTAAGAGGGATCAAACCAAGGCCCAGGGGACAAGAACATGGGAGGGGGCTGGCAGGGCAGGAAATTCCCGAGGAAAAGCGGGGAAGGGGGGGGGGGAGGGGACACGAGGAGGCATAAATTTGCAAGGGTAAAGGATGAGGGTAAAGCAGAGGCACAGTTAACGGGTGAACAGCCCGAAACTCAAGGGAAGGAGGTCCAGGTAAAAGCAGAGGTGGGGGACAAACGCCGGGACCTACAGTGCTTATACACGAATGCAATAAGCCTCAGGGCCAAGATGGGTGAACTGGAAGTCATGGCCAAAGGGGAGGACCTGGATGTAATTGGAATTACGGAAACTTGGTGGACAGAGGACAATCAATGGGACGTGGCGTTGCCAGGGTACAAGCTCTACAGGAGGGACAGGACCCACAAGAAGGGGGGAGGCATAGCACTATACATAAAGGACTCTATCTACTCGGTCAGGATGGATACGGCGACAAAGGCAGAGGGGCTGGAATCACTATGGGTCAAACTGCCGGGAACCAAAGGTGCAGACATAAAACTGGGGCTGTATTATCGTCCACCTGGTACGCCGGATGCAGTTGGACATGACTTGGAAGCGGAACTGAAGCAGGAATGCAGTACTGGAAATGTAACAGTGATGGGGGACTTCAACTACCCGGGGATAGACTGGAGTACGGGTCACTCCAACTGCACCAGGGAAACGGAATTCGTAGAAGCTGTGAAGGACTGCTTCATGGAACAACTAGTCAAGGAACCGACGCGAGGGGGAACTACTCTTGACCTCATCCTTAACGGATTAGGGGGGCCTGCAAGAGGGGTAGAAGTGGGAGGACCACTAGGTAACAGTGATCAAAACGCAATCAGATTCACATTAGAAAGAGGGACACCCATAGTGAGGAGGACCGCATCTACTGCGCTCAACTTCAGGAAAGGGAACTATGTTGCCATGAGGGAAATGGTGGGGAGGAAGCTCAAGAACAGCTTTAGGATGGAGACTGTAGGAAGCGCCTGGACCCTATTCAGGGACACCCTGCAGGAAGCACAAAACCTGTACATCCCCAGTTTCAGGAAAGGCTGTAAGAACAAGCGGTCAAAAAGCCCGGTTTGGATGACAACTGAAGTAAAGAGGGCAATAAGTGACAAAAAAGTGTCCTTCCGGAGATGGAAAAAGGACCCAACGGAGGAAAATCACCAGAAGCATAGGAATTGCCAAAAGGAATGTCACCGAGAGGTTAGAAAAGCAAAAAGGGAATACGAGGAGGGGCTGGCCAGGGAGGCGAAAAACTTCAAGTCATTCTTCAGTTACGTAAAGGGGAAGCAACCAGCGAGAGAGGAGGTGGGGCCGTTGGATGATGGGGATAGGAAAGGAGTGATTAAGGAGGATAAAGAGGTAGCTGAGAGGTTGAACATGTTCTTCTCGTCGGTCTTCACGTGCGAAGACACATCCAATATACCGGACTCAAAGGAGCTCATGAGGGGGGAACAGGCCGAAAGATTGGAGCATATAGAGGTAAGTCTGGAGGATGTCCTCAAACAGATAGACAGGCTAAAAAGCGGCAAATCACCGGGACCGGACGGTATCCACCCAAGGGTTCTAAAGGAACTAAGACAGGAAATAGCAGGCACAATGCAGCATGTTTGCAACCTATCCCTGAGAGAGGTGCCAGAGGACTGGAAACTGGCGAATGTCACACCTATCTTTAAGAAGGGATCGAGGGGTGACCCCGGGAACTACAGGCCGGTGAGCCTGACTTCAGTTATAGGGAAGATGGTGGAAGCGATGATCAAGGACAACATTTGCGAACACATCGAGAAAAATGACTTACTGCGAACAAGCCAGCACGGATTCTGTAAGGGAAGGTCATGCCTTACGAACCTACTGTACTTCTTTGAGGGAATAAGCAGTCAGGTGGACAAAGGGGAACCCATGGACATCATTTACCTCGATTTTCAAAAGGCTTTTGATAAGGTGCCACATGAAAGGCTGCTTAAGAAGCTGTGGAACCACGGGGTGGGCGGGGATGTGCACAGATGGATCAAGCACTGGCTGTCAGGTAGACTGCAGAGGGTCAGAGTGAAGGGCCAATACTCAGACTGGCGGGGAGTCACGAGCGGTGTGCCACAGGGATCGGTGCTGGGGCCGCTACTCTTCAACATATTTATCAATGACCTGGAAACAGAGGCAAAATGCGAGGTTATAAAATTTGCGGACGATACCAAACTCTGCGGAAGAGTTAGGACCAGGGAGGAGTGTGAGGACCTGCAAAGGGACCTGGACAAGCTGGAAGACTGGGCAAACAAATGGCAAATGCGCTTTAACGTTGAGAAATGCAAGGTCATGCATATAGGAAATAAGAACCCGTTGTTCAACTACAAAATGGGGGGGGGCACTGCTGGGAGACAGCGGACTTGAGAGAGACTTGGGTGTGCTAGTGGATGCATCAATGAAGCCATCCGCACAGTGTGCAGCAGCGGCGAAAAAAGCCAACAGGATGCTGGGCATCATAAAGAAGGGTATCACAACCAGGACGCGGGAAGTCATCATGCCACTATATCGGGCGATGGTGCGCCCGCATCTGGAATACTGCATTCAGTATTGGTCGCCGCACCTCAAGAAGGACATGGCGGTGCTTGAGAGAGTCCAAAGAAGAGCAACGAAGCTGGTAAGAGGGCTAGAAAACTGCCCATACGCTGAGAGGCTGGATAAGCTGGGTCTCTTCTCTCTGGAAAAGAGGAGGCTCAGGGGAGATATGATAGAGACCTTCAAAATCCTGAGAGGCATAGAGAGGGTGGATAGGGACAGGTTCTTCAGACTGAGAGGGACAACGGGTACGAGGGGGCACTCGGAGAAACTGAAGGGGGATAGGTTCAAGACAAATGCAAGGAAGTTTTTCTTCACCCAAAGGGTCGTGGACACATGGAATGCACTCCCGGAGGAAGTGATCAGGCAGAATACAGTACAGGGATTCAAACAGGGATTGGACAGATTCCTGAGGGACAAAGGGATCGTAGGGTACTGAAAGGGGTGCAGGGACAAAGGGTCAAGATAGGACTTCGATGAGAAACCAAGGGGTGATTCAGACAGGTCATGACCTGTTGGGCCGCCGCGGGAGCGGACTGCTGGGCGTGATGGACCTGTGGTCTGACCCAGCAGAGGCACTACTTATGTTCTTATGTTCTTATATGTTCTTTAAAGTCCCACGGAATTTGTTCCATAATGAACCATGAAAGATCATAAAAATCATGGCCCTTCTCCAGGCAATGGGGAACCATGGGAGCGGATAGAGTAGCGGTGTTAAGTCTACTTTTATGTTCCGACAATCTTGTCTTGATCTTTCTGTTGGTGCGTCCCACATATATGGGCACAAAATCACATAAATCACCCATTGAGACAGGCAAGTAGTATGATGTCTTAATTTGTATTCATGGTGTGTTTGCGGATGATGCCAACTGGAGATAGAAAGAGAATTACGGCACATGTTGCAATGACCACACACGCTGTGACTCCCATCCATAGAGCTGTTGTTTGGTAAGGTCTGAGTCTGCAGATTGCCTAGATTCTTGGTGTGGGAAAAGACTATGCGAGGGGGGTCCTTAAAAATGGAATGGAAAAATGTTCCAGTGTTTATTAATAATCTTTTCCACCTGCTGAGCTTGATCAGAAAAAGAAATAACACAAATTTGTCGGTCAGAAGTTGTCTTACTTTGAGGGGTAAGTAATAACTCTGAGTTAGCAAAACAGGCTCTGCAATAAGCACTTTTGGTAACCCATTCCAAGTATCCTCTAGCTCTGAAGTGTTGAGAAAGTAGTTTGGCCTGCATTTTAAACTCCGAGGTGGTAGAGCATATACGGTAAATCCTTAGGAATTGACTCACTGGCAAAGATTGTTTTAATCTAATAGGATGACAACTAGAGTAGTGTAAATATATGTTATGGTCAGTGACTTTGCTATAGACCATGGTGGTTAATTTATGAGATGTCTTAGCAAACCAGGTATCAGGGTAAGTAACAGAGTAGTTGTCAAATCACCACAGTGAATTTCAAGTGAACATCTAAGGAATTCAGCCATATTAAAAATTCCTGAAAATTTGCAGCAGAGTCAGACCAAGTCAAAAAAACATCATCATGTACCTCAACCATAGAGTAATGGATGCAGCTGAATCAGAGGAATACAAATACTTTTCCTCAAAAGCTGTGACATAGAGGTTAGCAACGCTAGGTGCCATGGCAGTGCCCATGGCATCTCCATGGATTTGAAGGTAGAATTAGTCAAGGCATATACTGGGGAGCAGTGTTCCCGCTAAGGTGCGCTGGTGTGCGCTTGCGCACAAAATATTACCTGGCAGCGCACAAGTTTCTCGTCACAGCGCACACATTGTAGAGCACAGTTCTTCAACCGCCGGTCCGCAAACAAAATCTTGCCGGTCCGCGAAGGATTCGGTCCCCGCCGCAACGAAAGGCCGGCGTCAGCTGACTTGCAACTTCCTGTTGCAGTCGCTGTGCCGGGACTCCTGCCTTCGCCGGGACTCCTGCCTTCCACCGCGTTTGCCTCCTGCCTTGTCTCCGCACCTCCAGACCAGCAGCGGCAGCTCTGTATGTTTTTAACTTCGGCACAGAGCTGCCCCTAATCAATAGTTTAGCGCGGTTTCATAAGGCAGCCTCGGGGCCTTTGCTAGGCCGGCCCACATCGCATCATCGAAGCGGGCCGGCTATCAAAGGCCCCGAGGCTGCCTCATGAAACCGCGCTAAACTATTGATTAGGGGCAGCTCTGTGCCGAAGTTAAAAGCATACAGAGCTGCCGCTGCTGGTCTGAACTCTTGGGCCGCTGAAGGAGGGCAAAAAGCAGCTATCCTGGAGGTTTCCCTTCCTCTCGCCTTACAGGTTCCTTTTTTCCACCTTTTTTTTTTTCCTTCAAACGGCAACGGGCCCCAGCATCGACATCAATCAAGTAAGTTCCACTGTCAATCAAGCGGTTCTGCTCGGCCAAAGCTTCCCCTGTGACATGAGCCACCCTCAGGGGAAAGAAAGTGACCCACAAAGGTGAGGGGAAGGGGGGCAGATGATGGAAGTTGGGGGGGGGAGAGAGAGAAGGGGCAGATGATGGAATGGAGGAGATGAGAGAGAGAGAGAAGGGGACAGATGATGGAAGTGAGAAGAAGGGAGAGAGAGCAGAAGGCAGATGGATGTCAGTTGAGAGGGGAGAGCAGATGCTGAATGGAAGTGGGGAAAGAACACATACTGGATGGAAGGAGGAGATAAATAAAGGGGGAAGAAAATAGTAAGATAATGGAGGGGTGAGGGAAAGGGGTGACAAGCTGTGTGTAGACACAGTGAAAAGAGGGAAACGGGACTAAATAGTAAGAAAGAATTTAATTTAGATGGAGGCAGAAAATAGAGAAGGAAGACCAGAGAAGAAAAGGGAAGAGAGCAGAGAATGATCAGATCTGAGTGGAGGAAATGAGAAGAGAGATATGCTAAAAACCACAGGGGGGAGGGAAGGATAGAGATGCCAGACCATGAGGGGAACAGAAGGAAGATGATGGATGCTAGACCAAATTGGAGGGTGGGGGGGGGGCAGGAGGAGAGATGGCAGGGAAAGACAGACAGTGAATGGAAGGGGCAGATGCTGGACTGAAGAGACAGAGAAGGTTATCATGCTGCTGTACCGGGCCATGGTACGCCCTCACCTGGAGTACTGCGTCCAGCACTGGTACTTTAAGAAGGACACGGTACTACTCGAAAGGATCCAGAGAAGAGCAACTAAAATGGTTAAGGGGCTGGAGGAGTTGCCGTACAGCAAAATATTAGAGAAACTGGGCCTCTTCTCCCTTGAGCAGAGGAGATTGAGAGGGGACATGATAGAAACATTCAAGGTACTGAAGGGAATAGACTTAGTAGCTAAGGCAGGGAGAACGAGAGGGCACTCTCTAAAGTTGAAAGGGGATAGATTCCATACAAACGTAAGGAAGTTCTGTGGTAGAAAGCAACATATTTATTTGGCTCATAACTTGCTGGCGCCCGATATTTTTAGCTCACAGTGAAAAAAGTTTGCTCACAACACCCGCCCGCTTAGAGGGAACACTGCTGGGGAGTACTGCTTCCTTCCTTCCCCTGGTCTACTTCTCAACCCACGTCTTGGGATGGTCTTTCTTCTTTGGACCTCTCCCTTAGATGTCTCTTGCTATGGGACCTCTTCCCTTGGGATCTTGCTCTACTCACTCCAGGTTAGGGCAAATATCCCCTTCCCTATCTGAGTCCTGGCCCTCTGACTCAGCAGGGTTGCATTCCATTTTTTAAGGTGGCTCAGCACTGAGTTGTAGAGCTCTGTGCATTCTGGGACATGTGGTCCACTCAGGCTAGCAGCCCCTGCTGTATGGTGGTGGAAGGGTAGCATTAGTGAGGAAGAATCCCTTACTCCTTCACACTCAGATTCTCTAAAAGTTGCCGAAAGTTAGGCATCAGCAGGTGCATAGATCGTACCTGCCGGCACCTAACTTAAGTGTTTAAATTAGTTTTAAGTGGTAATATATTTTGTCATACCATTAAAAACCAATTAAAAACTCATTAAAAAAAATTAGGCGCCACTAGGGACCAGCATCTGGGTCCATGGTGCTTAGTGACGTTGAAGCCTGGAAGTGGGCATGTTTAATAATAATAATAATAATAATAATTTTATTCTTATATACCGCCAAAGCCATGATAGTTTGAGGCGGTTTACAGAGGTGCCACTGGACTTTGGCGTCACTAGGCGCCACTGGCTGTGATTCTGCAAGGACCTTAGACACCAGAAATGTAGGCCTGTAAAATCCTGGCCTACATTTATGGCACCTAGGGTCCTTACTAGCCACAATTCAGTAAATGGTGCCTGTCTATGATTGACATACGGCAGGCAGTGCTTACAGAATCAGCTCCTTAATGCCTCCTCTATAGGAGGTGTTAAGGGTTCCCGCATTTTGAACACACTAACCAGTTAGGGTGATGGTAATCAGTGGTGTAGCGAGGGTGAGAGGCGCCCTCCCTGCCCTCTTCTCTGCCTCCACCTCTGCACACTCCTTTCCTGCCCCCTCCTGCCATATGCATGCACCGCTTCCCTTCCCCATACCTCTGTAACATTCCTTGTGTGAGCAGCAACCTCCAAGCTTCTGTCATGCCCGGATTGGCTCTTCCTCTGACATCGCTTCCTAGGTACGGATCCAGGAAGTGCCATCAGAGGACGAGCCAAAGCTGGCGTGACAGCAGCTTGGGGGTTGCTGCTCACACCAGGAACATTACAGAGGTACAGGGGAAGGGAAGCAGCACACACGCATGGCAGTGGGGGAAGCAGAGAAGGAGTGTGGGTGGGGGGGCAGAGGGTAGTATGGGTGCTTATGCCCTCACCAATGCTGCTCTTTGCAAGAAAGTTATGTAGGTCTCGTGGTCGGCGGGGTTTGGATAGGAGGGAGAGATGGAAGGATGGGAGGGTCAGCGGGAGTTTGACTGCGCTGCGGCGCCGGCTGTTTAAGGGTTCTGCTGCACGAAAGGGAGGGATAGAAGCAGGGCAAGAGTTCTGCATGAAGGACGGAAGAGAGGGAGGGTGGGAGGGATAGAAAGATGCTGTGCACAAAGCAAGAGTTCTGCTGCACAGGGGGATGGGAAGAAGGGAGGGATAGAAAGATGCTGCAGAGGGAAGGCACAAGAGGATGGATGAGAGGGGAGGAAAGATGCTGCACATGTGAGGAGAGAAAGAAAAGAGGAAGAATTGGGGTGGAGGAGAGGAAGAGAGAGATAATCATTGTACATGAAAAAAATAAAACCTAATGCATTTTTTGGGCCATAAATTAATATGACTGTCTTATATTTGGGGAAACACAGTACAAATGATTGAGTACCATATCTTGGGCTCTTTAGAGGCATACTACAGTATAATGCTGCAGTAAATAATGCTACATTTCCAATCGCTGCCTGGCTGGCCCAAAACGTCCTCTCCGACATCAGAATTGACGTTGGAAAGAAGACTTCCTGTCGGCTTCAGCAGCAGCGGCAGAGCGGTAAGAGCAGGGGAAAGGAAGGAGGAAGGCTTTTTCTTTTTTTTGCGGGGCAGGGAGGGAAGGTGGTAGGCAGACAAGTAGGCTTCGGCCAGGGATGGAGGGAAAGAGGTAGACAGGCAGGCAGGCTGGCTTTGGGGGTGGGAGGGGGGACAAAGTATGGAAGGCAGTGAGAGGGACATGGAAGGATGCACTGGGGGCACTAAAGACAGGAAGGGGCACTAAGGACATGGGAAGGAGGCACTGGGGGCACTAAAGACATGGGAAGGAGGCACTGGGGACACTAAAGACAGGAAGGGGCATTAAGGACATGGGAAGGAGGCATTGGGGGCACTAAAGACATGGGAAGGAAAGAGGGAGGGAATAGAAAGGGACAATTCTTGGGCCTGAATGCAGAAAGAAAGAAATGAAAGAAAGGATAAACAAACAGAAGGAAACGCATCCAGAGACTCATGAAATCACCAGACAGCAAAGGTAGGAAAAATGATTTTATTTTCAATTAAGTGATCAAAACGTGTGTTTTGAGAATTTATATCTGCTGTTTATATTTTGCACTATATTTGTCTATTTTTCTGTAGTTACTGAGGTGACCGAATACGCGGAGATGGGGCGGAAACGGGGTTTTTAAATTTTAGTCTTAGTAGTTTGCCGGTCCACAAAATAATTCTTTTATTTCTGCCGGTCCACGGGTATAAAAAGGTTGAAAAACACTGAACTAAATAGTATCAAGCTATATCCAACAGCCAATGAGCAACAACTGCTACTTCTTCAGGGCAAAATGTATCAACATAGCATTCCAACACTTTGAAGTTCTATTCCTCTGCATTCTTCAAAGTGTTAAAATGCTATGTTGACACGTTTTGCCATGAAGAAGTAGCGCTTGTCGCTACAAAACAATCGTTGGCTGTTGGATGTAGCTTGATTCTATTTTATTTTGAACATAGAGGGCATCCGCTATAATAAAACCCTTAGCGCGCATGTGCAGTTGAAACTCTGAGCAGCCGTGCTTCGTGATCCGTTATCTGTGTCTCCATGTCACCGCATGCGCAGTAGGAGCCTGTGGCGGTTTCTCCATTGGCCTCCGTACTCATGCGCATGCATGGCAATGGCTTTCCCCCTCTCATACCCCAGCCAGCCTGCGTCTCGACAAACAGCAAATATCCAGGCCTCTAGGTGGTCAAGGCACCACTGCCAAATACACACTCAGGAAGGAGCTGGAGGTAAAAGGGAGGAGAGCTGCGATCGGACATCTTGCCTGAGAGAGACAGAAAGCTCCAAGGCTGCCCGGCCTAGCGGATGCTGGACAGGGAGCAGGGAAGGGAGAAGGGGTACTACTGGACATGGGGGAGGTAAAAATAAGGGAAAAGAGCTACTGCTAGACAGCGGGAGCAGGGAAGGGGTGGTGCTGGACAGGGGGGAGGTAAAAGGAAGGGAGAAGGGCTACTGCTGGAAGGGGGAGCAGGGAAGGGGTGCTGCTGTACAGGGGGGAGAGACAGAAAGAAAGAAAGACAGACAGCGGGCAGGGAGAGAGACAGAAAGAAAGAAAGACAGACAGGGGGCCAAGGAGAGAGAGAGAAAGACAGACATACAGAAAGAAAGAAAGAAAGAAATGCCTAAGTCTACACATCTATTCTTTAATGTAATGGGCTAAAATATTAGTTTTTCAATAATATACAATATTCGTACAGCGAAAGTTTTTTATGCCTATGATGTGTGGATGGTAGAGTGGATTTTCCTCACCAGAGAGACTGAGGCTTTTTCTTTCGCTGAAATTTGTATTGGTGCCCAGGTGAAATTTCATTAATCATTGGGGAGTTTATATATATATAGAAAGAGAGTGTGATTGTTAATCCCCATTCCTCTTTTCTTTAATTTACATATTTGCGTACACAATATTGGCACTTACATGTGTATATGTTCTATCTGCTCTATAGAACAGCATATAAGTGTGCAAAGGGGCTTTTACATGGATGGTGCATGGGCAGGACATAGGTGTGTCTTCCACATACTGTACATGTGTAATGTATAGAATACAGTAATCTATATGTGTAATCTGAAGCTCTTAGAAACACTCACTTATGCCTGTTATTGACCTGGAATAGGTGAGTGTGTCCAACATTGAGAGTACATCTATGGGCTTTAGTCAGTGCTCTCTAATGCTATCTGTATACAGAGGTTTGATTACAGAATTAGCTTTCAGCGATCCCCATTAGAGAATGACACGGGGACAAATTTGTCCCTGTTGGAACTCAATTTCCCTATCCCATCCCCATGACTTTTGTCACTATCGCTGTCCCTGTCTGATTCCTGTAAGCTCTGCCTCAGCCACACAAACCTTGAACACTTATGATTTTAAAGTGTTTGAGGCTTCTGCAGATGAGGATGGAGCTTGCAGGAATGGGGCAGGGACAGGAAAAGAACTCGCGGGGATGGGAAAACGAGTTCCCACAGGGACAGGGAAAATTTTGTCCCCGTGTCATTTTCTAGTCCCCATCATGATGCACTCCAGGGGCATGAAAATACCAACTGTATCTGAATGTAACTTGCGTTGAACTACTGATACAAAACTTGAGCTATGAAAGTTGTTCGAAAAATTTGGTAAAAAAGCAAGTTAAACAACGTTGTCTCCATTGAGGGCTATATACTTAGTCCAGCGAGTTTCCAGTTTCTTCATAAGCTATTTTTCCTATGATACGGAAAAACTGGAAACTCGCTGGACTAAGTATATAGCCTTCAATGGAGACTACGTTGTTTAATGTACTTTTTTACCAAACTTTTCAAACCACCCTTGTAAATCAGAAATTAGTATAATAAAGGACAACTGAAAATTGTATTTTTGATCAGTTTACAGAGGCATCAATCTTTGCTTACAGGAGAATATCCAAGAAAGTATTTATTTTCAGAGTCTTTCTTTAACCCTGAAGGCTTAACATGTCCTGGAACTATGCTGTCGGGGGTCATGGTTCACTTAAACATGTAGAAAACAATAATAAATAAGTGAGAGTGTCTGGGGTCGACGGATCAGCAGAAAGTCCCTTTGAGAATAATTTCATTACAGACCCCTTGGAGCATTCATTGTCAACAGTACTGCTGACAGAATATTCTTGAAAAAGTAAATTACCCCTGGGACCTCCTTATCCCTCTTCACCTGTGCAATTGAGCTGGATTAAAACAACATTCAAACCATGTATCTCCCTGATTTACGGTTCAGAGTTCCTACAGGATAATTGCATTTCTCTGTGCCTGGAGTCACATGTGCATACAACCACACTCTTGCTGTTGCTCAGACTTCAAACACCCCCCTCCCCCCGGCTCCGTTTTAGAGTCAAAACACTAACAGAGCTGTGTGGAGGCACTTGGAGAATAAATTGTCCAGACACGGTTTTATTCCAGTGGGCAAAGGGAAGCATCATGCAAATACTGAACAAAATTATAGCTTCGGTGAACCAGGGGACATCTTTCTAGGGGATGAGTCTAGAAATTAGTGATTCTTTGCCTTTGTAAGTCTAATTAAATTTCAGAGTTTATATTACTTGTCTTGAGTGCTAGCCCGCTAAAATTAAACCTGTGAGTTTTCACTGTAAAATATCTCCTAATCAACATCCATTTTATTTGACCATGAACACAATTAAAGAAAAATCTGCTAATACTTCTTAAACTCTTTCCAGTTCATTAATCACTGGCCTCGCTATAAACCCCTATCCCTGTTTAATCAGATTATAACAGATATATAAAACTGCTTTACACTTACAAGTCTTCTTGGTTATTTATATTATAAAATGTTTACAAGTTTCAGGATTAAAAATAACATTCCTATTACAATAAAACATTTGAGTTGTAAGAAAGTTGGTAAGTTCCATTTTTTATTTAAATTTTTGAGTTGTAGGAGATCCAAGATGGCAGCTGTGTGCTGAGAAGCTGCAACTCGCCTCTTACCTTTCTCTTGCTTTTCCTGCAAAGATGGGCAAATGAATGGGTGGTCAAATACAGAAGCCCTCTAAGTCTAACAACTACCAGTAGTCAGCCTGATTGAGCCTTTACTTAGGTGGCAAGGGGCACTGCCTACCATTGAAGGAGGATTGAAGCACTCCCTGGGATCTGAGGTCATCCTGAGCTTGGATGGAAACAGCCCATCCCTGCAGCTGGCAGCAATTAGCGCCCATGCCCATATGAAGGACAGATTATGAGAGGCAGATGTGAAGGAGTAAAACCAGTGCTAGAATATGCACCAGCAAGAAATGTCATAGGACATCTCAGTGGCACAGTTGGAGAGAAGCAATCCCTGAAAAGAAGAGCTCTGGGACAAACCCCTATCAGGCCTGAAACTGAAAAAGAGGTAGGCCATATTGATTTGGCCAATGCTTCTCAAATTTCACAAGAGACTATAGGGCTCATTTTAAAAAAGAAAAACATCCACGAAGTGACATAAAGAGGCAAATAGACGTGGCCTTTACTATCTGGCCAATCGGAATCTTGGGTCACTCCTAGTGCATCCCAGAATGGAGGCTAAAACTCTGTTTGGCCCAGGTGACAAGGCACCTGGGCAAATCAGGGAATTAGGCCCCTCCTTGGTGCATCCCAGGATGCACTGGGAAGAGGAATGCCTGCCATTGTGAAGAGGCGGACCTGGCGGCCGGAGGGAGTAGGCATCTCTTTGGCCCACTGTAATACAAAAGGTATGAGGGAGGGGGTCAGGGGGGTTTATGGTGTCGGGAGGGTTGTACATTGGGGGCTCATGGGTTCGGGGGGACCTACTGGCAAGAGGGAGTGGGCATCCCTCTTGCTGTGGAAATTTGAGGGGGGTTTGGAGGTGAAAGCAGGAGGAATTGGGCATCTTTCTTGCTACGGACAGTATTAGGTGAAGGTTTGGAGGTTGCGGCAAGAAGAATGGGGCATCCCTCCTGCCATGGACAGTTACCGGGGGGGGGGGGGGGAGGAGGAGGAGGGCACTGTCACTGCCACTCAGTTGATCACAGCAGGGAGATTTCCTTGCTGCAATCAGCTCAGCAGTAATGCAATTTTCTAACCGGCACCTGTGATATTGGCAACGCTTAGTGAATTGGGGTGGTTAGGCGGGGTTAGCCATCTGTCCCTTAGGGCAGACGCAATTCTGTATAGGCCGCCGGTGTGCAATTCTCAGTTGCTTTTTGGCGACTGAAGAAACCAGTATCCTACTGTATACAGAATTTTCCCCCATATGTCTACCCCAATCACCTTACAATTATTTACCAGATCTTCAGATAGCTGGCAAGAGTGTATTATTCCTGACAATACAGCTCAAAACTTCATTGATCCATTTTTACTATGATTTTCTTGCTTAAACCATTCTATATCTAATTTTTTCATTGAAATATATATTGTATATATTTAAAGTTTTGTTTTTGTTTAAATAGAATTTATCTTTCACTGAAATGATAGTCCATTAATCACCCCTCCCGACGTGAATTCATGTTTCAAATCCTTCATCAGGGTCAAGGTGTCTTATAATAAGCATATAAAGCTAAAATGAAAAAAAACATTTAGAAAAATCACTTCAGAATAATTAGAAAGCCTTTACAAAAAATATTTTTTTATCTGACAAACATGCACAAGCGACTATCTTCTCACCAATACTCTCCACCACTTTCATTCTTCAATATGGCCTTGGTGTTTATTTCACGCTGGACTATAAACAGGTCAGCTGTTCATACTTTTACTAAGCAATATACTTATGTCATAGCCTCCCTCCCAATCTGATCTCTAGGTTAATGACATCCAATCCAGCTCTTCATTTAGCCCTATAGGAGCTAGTGTATTTAAATAATATATCCAGCATTGTTCCTTGATATTTAATAGTTTTCAATATTTCCTCCCTCTCCCCCCTACTTACTGAGTCAATAATATACCATCTCATATCATTCAACGTATGGCCTTTCAATTGGCAATGTCACACTAGTGGAGCTCTATCACTCTGTATGGACTCTAGATTTATGTTCCATCAAATGTGTCTTGATCGAATGTATAGTGCGACCCATATAGAATTTTTGACATGGGCATTGTATCAAATATATCACATGAGTAGTAGCACAATTAGTGATATTCTAAACATAATACATTTTCCCATGTTTTTTATTTATACACCCATGTTTTTTATTTGCCGATAACAAAATTTAGGTTTTTCTGGATAGTTATCGTATGCAAGCTGAGCTACATACCAATGTTTAGATATAATATGAGCAATTTGGGTGGATAAAGGAGTGAATTTTTGTACAAATGTCAAACATGGCTGCGTCTTGTCTTGTTGATAATGAAATGATAAATCTCTTTGGGCATATTAACTCACAGATATGCCATCTGAATCACTTTTCTAGGATAACCAGATTGATAAAATCTATTTTTCAACAATTTAGCTTGAATTCAAAATTCAAAACAAATCCTCTTCAGTCTTAAGTTTTGACTTAAAGGTAAACTTTGCCTCAACCAGTATGAATGAAAACTATGAAATTATAACAAGCTGTCTCTATCAGTTGGCTTAAGGAATAATGCTTTTACATATATCATGCTTGAAAATATGTAGATCCAGAAAATTGATACTGTTATTATCAATAGTTGCAGTAAACTTAATGCACAGATCTATGGTATTTAACCATCTCAAAAATTGATCTAAATTATTGACAGATGGCGTCCAAATAAAAAGATATCATCCAAAAATTTATTCCATAGAATTACATAGTTAAACCATTGGGATTAACATATATGTCTTTCTTCCAAATTTACTCTATATAGATTGGCTAATGAGGGAGCCAATGAGGCTCCAATAAATATACCATGGGTTTGCTGGTGGAATTCACCATTAAACTACAAATAGCTCTTAAATAAAACCAAATTAACTAATTGAAACAACAAAAAAAAAGATGTAGAAACTCTGAGAAAATGTGTACGTTTGGAGAAAATTTCTTCCATCAATTTTAAAGCTTCAGTTGATGGAATCATTATAATGTATAAAGCTGTAGCATCCAAAGTAACTAATAACCACCGATCATTAGCTCCTTGTATGGTGAACAATAATTGAAACATATGAGTCGTATCTTTGAAATATGATTTAATCTTAGTAACTTCTTCTTGTAAAAAATATATCTAAAAATTAGTGTCGAGTTTTTCTTTTTTTTTTTTTTGCCACGTAGGTATTTATTTTTTAAAATTTTCTTTTTTTATAATTGTTTATTTAAAGTTTTTCATATACTGTATACTATGGGGCCCTAAATCAAAAAACATAGACATTCAAAAAGCATCTTAAATTAGCACTTGGACGTCCTAATTGCCAGGACATCCAAGTGCCGATAATCAAAACTGTCTCTCTGTACATCTAGCAAGGTATTCCAACCGCTGTACGTTCAGAGAACGAGATGGGCATGGTGGAGACATGTTATGGGTGGGCTTTGGGTAGTCTCAAGGGTGAATTAGACATGGACATCTTGCAGTGATAATCAAGCATTTTCAAGACATCCTGGATGGAACTTATATGTTTGGAACTAGACGTGTTTTCGAAGGGTTTAAATGCCACAAAGGTGCCCAAACTAACCAGATTACCACTGCATGCATCAAACACCCCAACATTCCACCAGTGTTCACTGACCCCCTCATGCCCACAAAGATCAGAACAGCACCT
Organism: Geotrypetes seraphini; assembly: GCF_902459505.1. Taxonomy (NCBI): domain Eukaryota; kingdom Metazoa; phylum Chordata; class Amphibia; order Gymnophiona; family Dermophiidae; genus Geotrypetes; species Geotrypetes seraphini. Next base: position 234,970,476 of record NC_047085.1, on the reverse strand, counting down.
GGTATAGGAAAGCCTAATAGAGCAGCACACAGGTGTCTTAAATAGTCTGGTGAGTGGGCTAGTGAACCATAGAGAGGAGTAGCAAGTCCCATAAACAATTCTAACCACTACTTTTATGGTGGAAAATGTGAGCCCACCAAACCTCCCACCCCCAACAAAAAACCCTACTCTACTGCCATATAGGTACCACTTGCAGCCATAAGGGCTATTGGAGTTGTAGACAGGTGAATGTAGTGGGTTTTAGGGGGCTCATCATAACCTATAAGGAAGTTCTAGTGAGATGTTTATCTGGCTCCCTTTATGTGAAGTTCACAGCACTGCTCTCTAAGGTGCCCCACTGATCTTTTGCCATGTCTGGGTGGCCAGTACATTACAAGACTGGCCCCTCCTACATCCCAATGGTCTTGTTCTGGGCACTTGGGACTTGGATGAAATTTTGGTTGAAAATGTGGTATAAAGATAGACATCCTAGCAGTCTTGGCATCCCAATGGCCTGGACATCCAGATAGAGGATTTTCAAAATATATATATATATTTCTAGATGTATGGTGGTTTGCCTTTCAAAAATAGGTATTTTCTTACTGTTGACTTTGAAAGTCTAGCACCACATGCCCAAATCAGACTTAGGCATATGTTTTGAAAAGGCCCTTTATAGGTTTACTGTGAGGCTTATGGTGGTTCTCATAAATTTTCTGTTTGTGTCTCTGAAATGCCCACTTTGTAATACATGTTTTGTTTGGTCTTATTTAGTTTCATTTTTGGTCACCTCTTGTTTTCAAAAAACAATGAAAAAGCAGAAAGCACCTTAAAGAGAAAACAATTAAGGTAGGCACTTTGGAGGAAAAGAGTCCTCTTTGCCAGATTCACCTCACGAAGTGGCCTCTTGTCCTCCAAAGCTCATGCCTCAATAAATAACTCACACGTCTTTGTTGCTTCTACTGTTACTGAGTAACCTCACTACCCTATGGAATTTTTCAGAAGTTCTTCTATACAGATATTTGACTTTATTCTTAATGCAAGATTTTTTTAAAAAAAATCTTTTGGCAGTAATATTCAATCCCTAGCAGTCAGCATTTTTTAAGCTGCTAACTGCCATGGGCTGAATTGAGCCTGGATTTTCAATGCCAGGACATGCCCAGGCATCAGAATTCAGTATCTGGGTCACAGCAGCCACCCAGAAGCTAACTGCAGACCAATCGAGCTTAACTTGGCAGATGAAGCTAGATCAGTCTTTTTGCTGTCCTTCCTTTATCCATTTAACCAGATAGTGGACTGAATATTGCCGCTAACCAGTTAAGTACTGGCTCCTTCCAAGATCCACCCATGGACTGACCCGGTCAGAGACGTATTCAGCAATGCTGCCTAGCCTCTCCTGCTCGGTTAAATTACTTTGAATATCAGGCTCTTTATAACCATATGAGAACTGGAGTGCTATTTAGGTGCAAGATAGCTAATACTTGTTTCTCTTCCATAAAAAGAAAAATCTTATATCTACTTGATTTCTACTTTTATAACTTATAATATCATGTTTTGGCTTTAGGTTCCATATATTCATTCCGGAAAAAAAATGTTTTAGATTATTTCTTAATGAAAATAAACTATCCACCACCTCTTCATTTCCATGTGTTGTATTTTCTTTTGTGTAATCTCCTCAGTGCCTTACTTTGCCATCCTTCCCACTGCTGCTAGCTGCAGAGGTAGGAGGCATTCACCTAGATCAAAAACAGGTCTATGGTGGCCACAGCAGAGTCAATAAAAGCAAACAGAAAAGACAGCCAAGGTCAGTGCTGGTGACAGCTGATGAGGCTCAATGACTCTGTACTTTCTGTCTTGTAGTGAAATATTCAATGCTGTTGTGATCTATCAGGCTATGAAAACACTACAGAGGCTGAATACTGAATAGTCTGTTTAAGGCAGAATTCTCTAACATTGGTCCTCGAGGGCTGCAATCCAGTCGGGTTTCAGGATTTTCCCCCTGAATATGCATGCATTGCTTTCATTTTATTCAAATAGATCTCATGCAAGGTTGGACACCCCTGGTGTAAGGGGAAGGCCTGTATGCTACGTAATCAGCCAATGCCGAATCTGGACGTGCTAGGTACCTGCGGCCTGATATTCAGCCAAAGGTAGACAGCGTTTTGATTGTGCGCTGCCAGCATTCAACATGGATAGTCATTGCTGGGCTACTTCCAGTAACCAGCATTAACTGAATATCCATGTTTTGTTGGGCTACTTCCAGCAACCAGCTATTAATATATTAATTGAACCAGCAACCAGATATTAATATATTAATTGAATATCCGGGTTGTTCGACACCAGCTAGCACATAGTCGGTATTCAGCCAAGGCTTAGCGGTCAAAGAGAGGAGTGCTTTTTATGTGGCCTTGTTTGCCTGCTAAGCCTGGCTGCTTAAGTTCCAAATATTGGGACTTAAGCAGTCACACTCCCAGAACACCGCTGAGATGCCCCCACATTTCATGCTTTTTTTTCAGCACTAACCAGGCATTTTCACAAGTGAAAACTGGTTAAATGCTGCTGAAAATGACTGGTAGGCTGCTGAAACTCTAGTTAACTTGTGTCATGAGCGGATGATAGTGAGCTACAACTTATAAATTTATTTTTCTTATATTTCAGCTCCTGAATATACTTTGTACAGTTGGTGCAGAACTAGAGGAGCGTATGGGAGGAGGAGATCTGGTTTTCTGATCTTCCCGTCTTCTGCACATAGAGGACCAGAGACAGTCAGCTATGCAAGAGACTGGAGGTCTGCCCTGGAGAAGCCATCTTAGTGCCTCTGTATTTCACAGATTTTAAAAAACAAAATCCCAGAAAATAGAGTTTTCTTATTTATAGTCTTAGAAAACCATGGGGCCTAAAGTTCACACATAGAAATCTATGCTGTGCATGTAAATTTTCATATAGTGCAAAATATAGACAGTAGATATAAATTCTCAAAACTGACACATTTTGATCACTAAATTGAAAATAAAATCATTTTTCCTACCTTTGTTGTCTGGTGATTTCATGAGTCTCTCGTTGTACTTCCTTCTGACTGTGCATCCAATATTTCTTTCTTTTGCATCCAACATTTATTTCAGAATCCAGCCCCATCCCTTTTGGGTCCAGGTCTCTCTCTCTCTTTTCCCTCTGTTACCCTCCCCATATTCAGTATCAGTTCTCCTTTGTACCTTTGTTCCAGGTCTCCCTCTCTCTCCCTCCTCTGTTATGATCTTGCCTTTCTCTGCTCTTCCTCAGGGTCTCTCCTCCTCTGTCTGCACCTCCCTTAGTCCTATATCTGCTTCCTGTCTTTCCCCTTTGGTCCAGGCCTTTCTCTCTCTAGTCTTTCTTCTGCTTACAATCCCCCCATTTCTCTGCCTCTTTCTCTCCTTCCTTCCTCCCTTCCTATGTTCCCCTCCCTGCCTTCCAGCCTTTGTCCCACCCCTTCCCCCGAAGCCAGCCAGCCTGCCTCCCTCCATCCCTGCCGCACCAAAGCCAGCCTGATTATCTGCATTCCTCCCTCCAGCGCCCAAAGCCTGGCCTACCACCGATTCAACCCCCCCATGGTCCGCCACTGCTGCTGCTTGCCGCCCGCTGCAACTGAAGGAAAGGAAGGTCCAGGCACCAGCCTACAAGCCTTCTTCCCAATGTCAATTCTGACGTCGGAGAGGAAGTTGGTGCAGTACTAGAGGAGCGTACGAGAGGAGGAGATCTGGTTTTCTGATCTTCCTGTCTGCTGCACATAGAGGAACAGAGAAAGTCAGCTATGCAAGGTCTGCCCTGGAGAAGCCATCTTAGTGCCTCTGTATTTCACAGATTTAAAAAAGTAAAAACCCAGAAACTAAAGAGTTTCCTTATTTATATTCTTAGAAAACCAAGGGGCCTAAAGTTTACACACAAAAATCTATGCTGTACATGTAAATTTTCATGCAGACATAGGAGGAATTTAAAAACTGTATGATTCACCTAGCAAGGCTTAGAAAATGCGCTGCTCAATTTTCCTACTCACCTCTAGATACATAACTCCCTGGGTAGGTGTTGTATTGAAAATGTAACCACAAATGCGTATTATCTTTTAATTTGTCTACATGCGGCCTTCCCTGCAACTTTTGCTCCATTTCTGTACAGCAAGTCTTTTTCTTTGTAGGCCTGCCTGATTAGCTATTGTGCTTAATGAAAGGAGATTATGCAAATTAAACTCGACGCAACTCAACCATTCAACTCAGTCAGCTCTCTGGCTTCAAAATGAGCGAACCGAAACTGTTTGTTACTAAATGCTGATTGTTGAAGTCAGAAAATCCTGTTAGAACTTCCAATCGATGCAGCACCAGAAAGAGAGCTTGTTTTTAATGATATTTTCTTATAGCTCTTTTCCCTTTGGCAGCCAGTACTCGCATCACAAATTACCTTTGACCTCAATTAGATGTGCGCACCTTCAGTTCTCAGTATCCTACTCTGGCTGTAAGCAATGATCAAACGGTAAAGTCTGCTATTACTTAGATATAACGCTTTAGTATTTGATTTTCAATTGCAAGGGACAAATAACATGATCTTATCTTAGTCAACCATCTGCTTTAAAAAAAAAATAAAAAAAATACTCCCGAGGCTGTAAATCGATGCTTATCACTTGAATACTGAGAACAGACGATTCAAACACAGGGCTCAATATTGAAAGGCACTTACGTAGGGTTATCAAATGTCCAGATTTACCTGGACATGTCATCTTTTTAGAGGACACCTCTGGGCATCTGGATGGCTTTTCAAAACCCGGCACTTTCTTCAGGTTTTGAAAAGCTTCCAGCTCAGGACCACGTCGGGAGGTCATCTCTGCAGGCACGGATACGATGCGGTGATATCACACTTATGCATGTGACATCATTGCATCACACCTGCACATGCACACAAGAACAGGTTGAGGGGTCAGGCCTTGGGCAGGACCATGGTTCTGGATTTTATAGTAGTAAAATCTGGTAACCCTACACTTACCCCCCTTTTACTAAGTCACGGTAGAGGGTTCTACTATGGCCCAGAGCGCTAAATGTTCTGATGCTGCTCTGACACTCATTGAATTCCTATGAGCCATAGGCAGCGGAATGCTTTTTTGTTTGGGGGGGCCCGCAAGCTCCGCACCAGACCCTGCCCAATCTCCTCCCCAGATCTCGCCCCCATAATAATACTAATTGTAATACCACAGGAGCCAGTCAACAAGCTGCTCAGCGCCGAGCAGGCGCGCCAAAGCGAGCTCCAGCTCGTTGCCGCTGAGCAGCAGAAAAAAACTGTTCCCGTGGGTGAAAAGCCTGACAGGGTAGAGAAGGGGGCTGGGGCAGTAGCAATTTTTAAGGAGGCCAAGGCCCCTATGCCCTTCTCACCCCCTTATGACGCCTATGCTCTGAGCGATGGTGCAGCATTGGAGAATAAAAATTACAATTATGAGAAATAAAAGCTCTGTCCTAACATGTTGCTTTATATGATCTTGCATCACAGTAGTTCATTAAAATAGAATTAAAAACCAAAATACCACAATCATGCATAGTGAACTCCTTTATAAGTTATGGTGAGCCCCACCCCCCCAAACCCACTATTCCCACTTGTCTACAACCCCAGTAGCCCTTATGGGGTTTGGTGGAATTTTGTTGGCTGCACTTGTTCCACCATAAATGTAATGGTTAGAGTGGCTTATGGGCCTAGGTCCTCTTCTCTATGGTTCACTAGCCCACCTTCCAGGCTATTTAAGACACCTCTGTACAGCTCTACTAGGCTTTCCTATACCAGGTGCTGATGTTCTGGAGACAGGTATGTACATTTTTAATCTGATCTTTATGGGTACGTGACGGGGTCAGTGAACACTGGGGGAGTGTGTGAGGGTCTTTACTTTGTCTCTGCAGTGGTTATCTGGTCACTTTGGATACCTTTTTGGCACTTATATCTGTTTTTACATCATCTAACTCACAACATTTAAGTTCGATCCAGGATGTCTAGTAAAACCTTCAATTATCCCTGCAGGACGACTATGTCTAGGTCAACCCACATCCCGCCTTAACCACTCCTGCAGATATGTCCCTTCAGAGGCCTATAAAGTCCCTTGACACATTCAGAAAATCGGTACTTGGAAGACCTGGCTCAGGCCGGCAAGGTAAATGCCAAAAACCTCTAGTACCGTTTAGTAAAACCCAACATTAGTCTTGCAGAAAAAAAAATATATGTTCACATTTCATTCAAAAGTATAAATTAAAGTTCTTTGCTCTTTTGTTTCCAGAAAAAAAAGTATTACCTTTACACTATCTTTACTTTCTTTGTCTTACCACATACTCAGCTTGTATTGAAGTTATTGAATGTGCCCACTTGACCTGAGATCTGTTATTGCAAAGATATCACAAATGACCTGCTAAAATTAAGGAACCCTCAATTCTTCATCTCGAGCAATCACTTTCTCCTTCCATCTCTACCCATGAGGCCTAGAAATACTCATTTACTTCTTTCTACATCAGTCCCGTGTCAGCACCAAGGACCCAAGGGAACTTTCTGTGATAATCTCCAAATCTCTTTCACGGTCAATTTACTGCATTCTGCACTTGCTGCCTGTCTGGGATCTTAACTCGAAGGCACATAATTATATTTACCTGCACTGAGGCAAACCTGTGATTGACTAGACCAAATATTTTAAAACACCGATGTGGAAAAAAAGTAGCATGTCATGGCCTTCCTTCCAAAAATCTGGGGAAAACAAACAATAATAACAACAACAAAAACCCTGAAAATTTTGCCCGCTGCAGATGCCTTCCTGCCCATGATTTTTAACCTACTCAGTTGTGCATAGAAGTGGCTCCTGCTTTGTGTTATATAGATTACAAACACAGATATAAAGAGGGAAATTCTGTCAGGGCTATCTAAAGTTAGGCACCGGTAGAGTTACCATACATCTAGGAAAACCTGGATATGCCCTCTTTTTGGAGGACTGTCCAGGTTACTGGAAGAACTTTCCAAACCCCGACAGTTTGTCGGGGTTTTGGAAAGCCCTGAGCTCTGGCAGTGTCTGGAAGGCCTTCAACAAGCATGCAAGGATGACGGCACATGCATCCGTGTATGCTGGAGGTCAGGAAAAAGGAGATGTGCTTTTTAGGGTGGGGCTGGAGGCGGAACAAGGAGGGTTGGAGTAGAACGGGTGCAAGTGGATCGATTTTTCACTGCGCCAAAAATTACAAAGACTAGGGGACACTCGAAATTACAGGGAAATACTTTTACAACCAATAGGAGGCCATTTTTTTTCACTGAAAGAATAGTTAAGCTCTGGAACGCGTTGCCAGAGGATGTGGTAAGAGCAGATAGCGTAGCTGGTTTTAAGAAAGGTTTGGACAAATTCCTGGAGAAAAAGTCTATAGTCTGTTATTAAGACATGGGGGAAGCCTCTGCTTACCCTGGATCGGTAGCATGGAATGTTGCTACTCTTTGGGTTTTGGCCACCGTGAGAACGGGCTACTGGGCTTGATGGATCATTGGTTTGACCCAGTAAGGCTATTCTTATGTTCAGATCAAGGCGGGGCTGGGGGCAGAACGGGCAGGGCAATGTATCTGGGTTTTTCTATTGACAAATATGGTAACCTAGACGCCTAGATCGCACCTACCAGTGCCTAATTTAATTGTTTTAATTGGCTTTAAGTGGTGCAATAATTGCGCCATTAAAAGCCGCTTGAAAACCATTAAAAAAAACCCAAACCTAGGTACTGCTGGGTGTCTTCCAGGATCAGCAGCTTATACCTGGATGCCTAGCATCACTTAGTGATTCTGCACGCTTAAGTAGGTGTGTTTAGTGGTGGGGCGGAGTTGGTCTTAAGTGTCACTAAGCTCCACCAGGTGGAATTCTACGATGAACCTAGGTGCTGGAAATGTAGGCCTTTAAAACCCTGGCTTAAATTACCAACGCTTAAGTTCGTCGTTAGGTGCTGGTAGCCGTGATTCTCTAAGTGGCGCCTGAATGTGATTGACACGCATCAGATGCCATTTGTCTAGGTGCCTGATGTTTCAGGTGCGCTTTATAGAACCAGCCCCCAACATTTCAGCAGCTTCAAATGATAAAGCAATGATATGATCATCTTACCAGTCTGAGAGAAGTACAGTTACCTTTCACAAGATGCTAAATGCTAGAGCAGTGTTTTTCAACCGCTGTTCCGCGGCACACTAGTGTGCCGCGAGATGTTGCCTGGTGTGCCGTACGGTCAGGGCCGCCCTCAGGGCAGTACCACCAGTCCTGCATTCAGGGGCCCGGAGCTGACAGGGGGCCCGGGCTCCCCCAGGGTCCTAGGCCACAGTCTAGGGAGAGGGGCGGTCCGCCCCACATGGACAGGAGAGAGCTGGACGGGGGACCCGCGGAGTTCAATACATCTCGAGCCGCGAGGCTCGTCTTCTGTTCCTGCCTGCCCTGCAGCTAAAATATAGCCGATCGCAAGCGTTCCCCGATGTCAGCGCTGACGTCGGAGGGAGGGCTTAAGCAAAGCCTGCCCTCCGACGTCAGCGCTGACGTCGGAGAATACTTCCGTTCGGCTATTTGTGTGCAGCAGGGCAGGCAGGAAGCAGAAGACAAGCCGCGCGGCTTGAGCTTCGTTTTGCTGAGAAAGTTGCAAAGATGGGCTGGGAGGCAAACACGGAACACAAAAGGGGGGAGGGAGTGCGTTTTGGACACAAGGCATGAACTTGGGAGAGAGGAAGGGAGGGAAAGAGATGCTGAGGTGGGGGAGGGAATGGGTTTTTGGACACAGAAGGCATGGACTTGGGAGAGAGGAAGGGAGGGAAAGAGATGCTGAGGTGGGGGAGGGAATGAGTGTTTGGACACAGAAGGCATGGACTTTGGAGAGAGGAAGGGAGGGAAAGAGATGGTTGTGTACACGGGGAATAGAAGAAAGGAGAATTTTTGGTCATAGAGAGGGAGTGAGGTACAGATAGTGGCATACTAGGGTGGGGGGGGCGGTCTGCCCCACCCCGGGTTTACGTCCCAAGGGGGTGCACAGCTGGCCACCCTCCAGTGTTGTCCCTAGGCCGGCAAACTGCGGCTCTTTAGCCACTTGAGTGCCACCGCTGCCATCGGGAACAGGCCGGTGCCAAGTTCTCCCTGCTTTTCCCTGTGGGGCCGGCCAACTCTCGCCACTCGCGTCAATTCTGACGTCGGAGAGGACGTTCTGGGCCAGCCAATCGCTGCCTGGCTGGCCTAGAACGTCCTCTCCGACGTTAGAATTGACGACGGGTGGCGAGAGTTGGTCGGCCCCGCGGGGAAGAGAAGCAGGGAGAACTTGGCGCCGGCCTGTTCCCGATGGCGGCGGTGGCACTCAAGTGAATTACTTTATATATAGTCAATATAGGCACAGAGTTAAATTTTTTAACTTTTTCTAATGGTGGTGTGCCTCATGATTTTTTTCATGAAACAAGTGTGCTTTTGCCCAAAAAAGGTTGAAAAACACTGGAATAGATAGTTTTTCCCTTTCTGCTTGATGCACTGCTTTCAGCTGTGCATAGCTGAAATTATGAGAAGCTATTAAGGAAAGATTTATAAACCACAAAGAGTTTTACCTCATGCAAAATTGTGATTTAGATTCTAAAGTATCAACTGCAAGAGACAAGATTTTGGTGTAGTCCTCTAGGCTCTTTTGTAGAGGGGAGAATCAATATCTGACTTGTACCTGGAAAACTTGTGCCTTCAGGGTCAAGTGGTTGCGTCCGCAACCGCCTTCAGCTATCACCTCCTCCAGCACTAGACACAACCGCTATCTTATATCAAGCAGTCACAGCCAGGAGATGTGCCAAATTTCACGAAAGTTCAGGAGATATGTACACATGTACAAGCTGCATTGCCTCCAAATGGTTACCTTACATTCTGGAACGTTGTCCGCCTCACTGCTGTAACCTCTCCTGCGTCTGTATGCGATTGTCCTCTTCACTCCACCTTACAATCATGTACAGACGCAGGAAAGCGCTTGTGTGAGGTTACAGCAGTGAGGCGGGTAACATTCCAGAATAATGGTAACATACCGAGGTCCTCAAAATAGTACCTGGTAGGCCGCAAGTGGCCCCCAGGCCACGGGTTTGAGACCACTGATCTAGAGCCATTTACAACCTGAGCTATAGCATTCAGAATCATTTGCAAAACCTTTAACATGGAATTTGGAAAACCTTTGGGGATTGCATTGCAGTAATCAAGCCATGAGGTGCCAAGTGTGAAGATATCTTGAGCAATGGCATTTTCTCACATTTGGATTACTGTAGTTCATTTTAAAATTCAGGATGAGTTTAAACAAAAAGAAAGAGAGAGAGAGAGAGAAACAAGCAACTTGCACTTCTCTCTGGCTTATAAACTTCATCTGGTAAACAGAGACACATTACTCTAACTATTAAATTAAATGTCCTTGCAATGAAAATGTAAAATTGATATATATCTAGCCATACTGCACTCTCACTGTGCATTCACATTTGATATATAATCCCATTTCTATGCAAATCCCATTGCTAGGTTATAGGTGACAAACTCTAAGCCATGTCTATTAGTTTTTAATAGGAGGCAGAATGAGTCTTAACAACTTTTTTATATGCAAATAGCAAGCTGAATAAGCTGGTTTTAATGACACGCTTTATGCACTGGACTTTGAATAGCAGATAAATAAGGTGTGGCATTATACTCATTTGCTCCAAGAGCAAATATTACCATTTCCCCATTCCCCTCCCCATCTCCCTCCCTCCATGCATCTTTTTTGTGAACTTGCAGAATGCTTTGGTGTATAGTATCAGGACCCCACAGCTAGAGCAAGAGCTGGTTCTAAAAGAGGTTAATACATATTAAAATCAATTTTGCGTGCACTTTATAATGGAAGATTAGGTTCCTACCTTTGGTAATCTTCTTTCTGTCAGGCCACGATGGATTCTGTACAATAGGTCTTTCATTCCAACCCGCGAAAACCTGCAGAAAACCACATACTTTTTTTCCTCTGCTCCTCCCACTTAGCTCCATGCATTTATGTCCAAAAGCAACCAAATAGCACTGGAACAAAGCACACAGACAAAGGGGACATGGGGAACTTCCCCGCAACACAACACCATTCTGTTCTGCTTTGCAATATATAAGGAAAACAATGAATAAACAGGCAAAAACATGGTAGCAACATGGAACCAACCTGCTGCGTGCAACAAGCACTAACTAGAAACATGCCTTCAGCAAAGATATGTACTCATATATACAGAATGATTCCCCACAAGGCCTGGCTGCTAGCTGGAAGGTACTGAGGCCTCAAAAAGAAGCATCCGTGGCAGAAATATGCAGGTGACACATATGAGTCACATTAGACAGAGGGTGAGCCGTACAGAATCCATCGTGGACTAACAGATTACCAAAGGTAAGAACCTAATCTTCCATTCTGATATGTCCACTCCAGATTCTATACGATAGGTGATGTATCAAAGCAATGGCAGCATCTAGGATGGGACAGAGGAGCCTGACCGCAATACGGTGACCCCAAAAGTGGCATCAGACCGAGCCATCACATTCACTCTGTAAAACCATAGTATGAAGAGATGACCAAGTGGTCACTCTACAAATCTCAGCTGGATTAATCGCTAGAGATTCTGACTATGAAGCTGTGACAGCTCTTGTCGAATGAGCTTGTCAATTGAGCTTTAATGTGATGTAAGCCGACAAAATGACCATGCAGATTCATCTCGCAATAGAGACTTTGGACACAAGCCTACCCTGTCTGCATTGGGTAGTCAGGACAAACAAATGGTCAGAAAAATGAAAATCATTAGTCTTCTCTAAATAGTGGAGCAAGACTTTGCACACGTCCAATTTCTTGCCACTCCGACCCTGTGGAGCAAAAGACAGGCAGTCAAACTTCCTGGTTGACAAGAAAATCCAAAGCCACCTTCAGAAGATAAGAGGGAACTATATGAAGGAAAACCCCTGCCTTTGGGAATTGGAGAAAGGGATCTCTGCAAGATAGAACCTGCAGTTCAGAAATACTTCTTGTTGAAACAATTGCCATGAGGAAAACCATCTTAACCTTCAGGTCTAGAAGGGACGCATCCTTGAGTGGCTCAAAAGGTGCTTCCACAAGCTCTTGCAACACAACATTAAGATTCCACAAAGGGAAAGGTTGCCATAGGGGCGGCAGCAAGCGAAGCACCCCAATGAGAAATCTAGAACTACTCTAAAACTAGTAACCTGTACCTTGAGGGAGGCCAGTGCCAGACCTTTTTCCAGACTGGCCTGAAGGAAAGCGAGGACCACAGGAATAGGAGCCTGCAATGGCTCCACCTGGTCCCTGGCACACCATTCCTGGAAAGCCCTCCAATCCTTGGTGTAAGTAGTCATAATAGAAGACTTCTTGGATCTCAAAAGAGTGGCAATGACTACTTTGGAGTAACTCCTCCGAATTAAAGCCCTGTGCAGTAAGATCAAAGTGCTGGGGGGTTCTCCTTGGGAAACAGTCCCTGAGTGAGCAGGTTGCAATGAAGAGAAAGCTTGAGCTTGTTGCCTCACTGAAGATGTACCAGATCCATATACCACAGAAAGCGAGGCCAGTCCGGCACCACCAAGATCACCCAACCTGGATGAGATGCGATCCTGTGGATGAATCGGCCCACTAAGGGCCAAGAAGGAAATACATAAAGGAGGTCCTAAGCAGTGTTCCCTCTAAGCGGGCGGGTGTTGTGAGCAAACTTTTTTCACTGTGAGCTAAAAATATCGGGCGCCAGCAAGTTATGAGCCAAATAAATATGTTGCTTTCTACCACAGAACTTCCTTACGTTTGTATGGAATCTATCCCCTTTCAACTTTAGAGAGTGCCCTCTCGTTCTCCCTGCCTTAGCTACTAAGTCTATTCCCTTCAGTACCTTGAATGTTTCTATCATGTCCCCTCTCAATCTCCTCTGCTCAAGGGAGAAGAGGCCCAGTTTCTCTAATCTTTCGCTGTACGGCAACTCCTCCAGCCCCTTAACCATTTTAGTTGCTCTTCTCTGGATCCTTTCGAGTAGTACCGTGTCCTTCTTAAAGTACCAGTGCTGGACGCAGTACTCCAGGTGAGGGCGTACCATGGCCCGGTACAGCAGCATGATAACCTTCTCTGTCTCTTCAGTCCAGCATCTGCCCCTTCTATTCACTGTCTGTCTTTCCCTGCCATCTCTCCTCCTGCCCCCCCCCACCCCCCAATTTGGTCTAGCATCCATCATCTTCCTTCTGTTCCCCTCATGGTCTGGCATCTCTATCCTTCCCTCCCCCCTGTGGTTTTTAGCATATCTCTCTTCTCATTTCCTCCACTCAGATCTGATCATTCTCTGCTCTCTCTTCCCTTTTCTTCTCTGGTCTTCCTTCTCTATTTTCTGCCTCCATCTAAATTAAATTCTTTCTTACTATTTAGTCCCATTTCCCTCTTTTCACTGTGTCTACACACAGCTTGTCACCCCTTTCCCTCACCCCTCCATTATCTTACTATTTTCTTCCCCCTTTATTTATCTCCTCCTTCCATCCAGTATGTGTTCTTTCCCCACTTCCATTCAGCATCTGCTCTCCCTTCTCAACTGACATCCATCTGCCTTCTGCTCTCTCTCCCTTCTTCTCACTTCCATCATCTGTCCCCTTCTCTCTCTCTCTCATCTCCTCCATTCCATCATCTGCCCCTTCTCTCTCTCTCTCTCTCTCCCCCCCCCCAACTTCCATCATCTGCCCCCCTTCCCCTCACCTTTGTGGGTCACTTTCTTTCCCCTGAGGGTGGCTCATGTCACAGGGGAAGCTTTGGCCGAGCAGAACCGCTTGATTGACAGTGGAACTTACTTGATTGATGTCGATGCTGGGGCCCGTTGCCGTTTGAAGGAAAAAAAAAAAGGTGGAAAAAAGGAACCTGTAAAGGCGAGAGGAAGGGAAACCTCCAGGACAGCTGCTTTTTGCCCTCCTTCAGCGGCCCAAGAGTTCAGACCAGCAGCGGCAGCTCTGTATGCTTTTAACTTCGGCACAGAGCTGCCCCTAATCAATAGCTTAGCGCGGTTTCATGAGGCAGCCTCGGGGCCTTTGATAGCCGGCCCGCTTCGATGATGCGATGTGGGCCGGCCTAGCAAAGGCCCCGAGGCTGCCTTATGAAACCGCGCTAAACTATTGATTAGGGGCAGCTCTGTGCCGAAGTTAAAAGCATACACAGCTGCCGCTGCTGGTCTGGAGGTGCGGAGACAAGGCAGGAGGCAAACGCGGTGGAAGGCAGGAGTCCCGGCGAAGGCAGGAGTCCCGGCACAGCGACTACAACAGGAAGTTGCAAGTCAGCTGACGCCGGCCTTTCGTTGCGGCGGGGACCGAATCCTTCGCGGACCGGCAAGATTTTGTTTGCGGACCGGCGGTTGAAGAACTGTGCTCTACACTGTGTGCGCTGTGACGAGAAACTTGTGCGCTGCGAGGTAATATTTTGAGCGCCAGCGCAGCTTAGCGGGAACGCTGAAGTCGGCCAGGGTTGAACCAAACATCAAGCCATAAGCTTCCTGGCTTTGTTCTTCAACTGAAGAATTGCCTGACTTTTGAGATTGTGGCTGAAGCCATCAAGTCTATCGCTGGCATGCCCTAATGCTATACAATGAGATGAAACTCTCTCTGCGAGAGAGTCCACTGTCCCAGGTCTAGAATTTGGCGACTGAGAAAACTTACTTGCACATTTTCTACTTCAGCCATGTGTGCTGCGGAGAGAACCTGAAGGTGAAGCTCCTCTCACTGAAACAATATCGAGCCTCCCGACTCAAGTGAGTACTCCTGTTGATTTGTGCATGCCAACACTTTGGCACTGTTGGAAAACACACTGCTTTTTCTTCAAGGATGTTTTGAAAAGTTCATAGCACTAAGCACATGGCTTGAAGCTCCAGACAGTTGATATTTAATTAAATGTTTTCTGCAATTGTGTTGCTACTATTGCCTCTCCCAATTTCTTAAGTACTGACAGAACATTGGCTCAGTTCAGCAAGTCACCAGTCTAGTGTGATACAAGCTAACTATCAAGGAAATTGTCCCTGTTTTAATTGTTCCCTTATTTTTCCATGATTCCCTTATCTTTCTCCTATATGAGGGTGAAAAAAAACTATTCATTCTTGTGAAACTATTCCAAGTTGAAGACTTCATTGACTATCGGTTTCCAGTCTCTCCCTGGAGTTTTTGCTTCCTGTCAGCACATTGCCTTCTGCATATGGGATGGTCTGACCTTGGTACTTTTTCTGTTTTTCATTAAGTGCTGTTGGATCATGCGTGTGTGTGAGTGTGCACGCACGTGAGCTTGCCATAAGCAATAGCATAATCATAAAGCACGCAGTGCTATTAAAGACTCTTCACTGGCTGAATAATCAATGCTCTGCTATTAGTCACATTTCTTGACAGGGATAAGGGAAATAACTTTAAAAGATATGTTTATTTTCATAGAACAACATCATGTACAAATGAGACCAGAGGAGAGCAGCAGCACATTAGAATACAAAGCAGAGTGAAATTAATTATTATATACACTACATGGTAAAAGGTTCGAATTATAGGAAGGGTTAGACAAAAGCTTCAATAACAGTATATGGATGAGGCTCTCCCTTATGTTTTGTGGGAATGTGGAGGTGTTGACAGTAGTGGCATACCTAGGGTATGTGATACCTGGGGGCTGATCATTTTATAACACCCTCACCCCATATAAAAAGGGATCAGGGAAGCACCTCCTAGGAGCAGTACCTGGGGTAGTCCACCCCACTCCCCTTGGTATACCACTGCCTGAGGAAGGGGATTTTGGTCTCCAAAAGTTTGCAAAAAATGTATTAAAATTAGTCCAATAAAATATTACCTTATTTCTATTTTCTGTTTGGGTCATTCCATGTCAAGTGGTTCAGAACTCCCCTCTTGACCATCTCAGAAATTGCTGAAATTTTTTCAAGGGATATGTTGGGACCTCTAATGAAGATATCCACAATTTGGGGGCATGATATCAACCAGGTCCAGAGTTAGGGGCCCCTTTATTTGACACACTTTTTTGTATCCACAGATGATGTCACGTGTGGACCCTCCTTGAAATTGGACCAGTTGACATGGAGTTATCCATTTACAAATGTTTATCCATACAGTTACAATACTACTTTATTCTAAAGCAACAAAAAAAACAAATCTTTTCTACCTTTTGTCATCTCTGGTTTCTGCTTTCCTCATCTTCTCTTCACTCTCCATTCCATCCAACATCCATCCTCTTTCTGTGTCCCTTCCATTTTTCTCTGTCTCCACTCTTTCCCTCCTCCTTTCCTTTCCTCCATCCCACCCCAACTGACCCCATCTGCTTCTCTTCCCCTGTGCCCTGGGATCTCTCTCTCCTCTCTTCTCATTCCATCTCTCCCTTTCTCTCCATGCTCTGGCATCTCATTTCTCTCCTTCCTTCCTTCCTTCCTTCCCCTCCCTCCCTTCCTTCCCAATGGTCTGGTATCTCAGTCTCCTCCCCTCCCCCATGCCCTGGCATCTCTCTTCTCTCCTTCCCTTCCATCTCTCCCTCCCATTACATGCTATGGCATATCCTTCCTTTTGTTCCCTCCCTTCCCAATGGTCTGTCTCCTTCCCTTCTGGTCTGCACTTGTGGTGGACGCCCCTCCTCCCTCCCCCCCCCCCCCCCCCCCGCGGTATGCCTCTGTAATCCATTTTTCAATTATCTTTCAGAAGTCAAAACCTCTTTCTACTGCTGTTATGGTAAACTGTTCTGATCTGAGGAAGAGGGTTTTGGTCTCCAAAGGTTAGTAAAAAAAGATTACCTTATTTCCATTTTCTATTTATAAACATTTATCATTACAGCTACAATACTACTTTATTCTAAAGCAAAAAAAAATATATATATTTTTTCTACCTTTTCTCGTTTCTGTTTTAATCATCTTCACAGTCTTCTTTCTATGCAGCATCTGTTCTCTCTCTCCCCATTCCATATGGCATCTTCTATCTATATCCCTTCCATAAACTGTCTACTCTGTGTCCTTTCTTTCCTTTGTACATGATACATTTCAGCTTTATTCCCTATTTTTCTTTCTGTCTCCACCTCCTCCCCTATTATCTGGCATCTCTCTCTTCTCCTTTTCTTCCTTCTTCCCACCACATCCCATGGTCTGGTATCTCTATATCCTTCCCTTAACCCCCCATGCCCTGGCTTCTCTTTCCTCTTTTTCCCTTCCATCTATCCCTCCTTCCTCCATGCTCTGGTATCTCCTCTCTTGCCTCCTTTCTCCCTGGTCTGGCATCTGTCTTCTTCCCTTCCCTCCCCCCCCCGGTCCTGGCATTTCTTTCTCCCCCTCCATGATCTGGCATCTCCTTTCCTTGCTTTCCCTCCCTTCCTTCCTTCCCCATGGTCTGGCATCTCTCGTTCCTCTCCTTTCCCTTCTCCCTCCCTCCCTTCCTCTCCCCTATCGGGTGCAGAATTTCTCGCCCCCCTCCTCTCTCTCTCTTTGTCACTACCCTAGTCATCAGCACATCATTCAGAACTAGCTGCTCTTGCCAGCATTGGGCCTTCCACTCTGCTGTGTCCTGCCTACTTCCTGTTTCCGCGAAGGCAGGACCCGGCAGAGAGGAAGGCTCGACACTCTCAGATCAGTGAATTCTGAATGCTGCTGCTGCCAGAAGTAGTTCCCAGAATTGGACCATGATGCTGGCCCTTTCTTGGTACACCCTCTTATGGGCTGCACCCATGGTGGACTACCCCCCCCCCCCCCACCCACCCCCTTGGTACACCACTGGTTCACAGTTTTTAGGTACATCATATCAGTGGGAGGAAGGTTGAAAAGCTCTTCCTCAACCATAGCCTCTTCTCTCACGGCATCCTTTAGAGTTTTCAGGCAGTATGAACTATTGTCATGCATATAACTTTTCAGTTATGCAGGGATGGGGGAGATTTGTTTCTACTTCCTCTATTTGCTCTTCATATCCTATCACCACTATTGTGCTCTCAGCATGAGGTTTCCATTCTCCTTCAAAATCTCCATCTTTCTCTTCCAAGTCTCCATCTCTTATTTCTACTTTTCTCCTTAACTTTTCTTATACCTTTTGGCTCCCACCCTTCCCGCTGCTCTAGTTTCCTCTTCTGTTCTTCCATTTATTTTCACTGTCTCTGAATAGGTTTCCCAAATCATTTTCTTCTACAACTTTCTTGGCAGTTGTTGTGCTTCATAGTATGGCCAGACAATTCTCATTTTTCTCCTTGGACAAGAGAAGACATAAACCTTCTTTCAGAACTAAAATGTGTCACTAACTGGAAACTCTTCTCTAGTCAATAGAAAGGCAATTCTGTAACTGGGAGCCTCCAATGAAGTGCTAGGAGAGTATCTGGTAGAGCTTATTTTGTAATGAAATCTAGTCATCTAGGTTCCACTATAGATTTGTAGTATTACTGACTATCAATGCATCTAAAACATACAAGTAGACATACATTTCTACCAAGAGCTGATGTACAGTAAGTGTGGTAGAGTAACTTACCTTATAGTACTCTATAAGTTACCTGTATTAGTGGAAGCCCCGCTTATGTCTTGTCCATGCTCTGCCCTTGTGTAATCCCCCTTGTAAATATGCACTAACTTAAGCAGACATTGGTAAATAGTGCTTAGGAGCCATACTAGTTTTATGCACTAATCAAGTACATACACAAATTAAATGCTAGTACTCTAAATACTGTATATACTCGAATATAAACCAGG
Organism: Geotrypetes seraphini; assembly: GCF_902459505.1. Taxonomy (NCBI): domain Eukaryota; kingdom Metazoa; phylum Chordata; class Amphibia; order Gymnophiona; family Dermophiidae; genus Geotrypetes; species Geotrypetes seraphini. The sequence continues at coordinate 234,951,789 of NC_047085.1, read as the reverse complement.
ATTTTTGAGCCAAAAAATTGGGTCAAAAATGGGGGCCTTGGTTTATATTCGGGCCAGTACCCAGCCTCCCTCCTCCAAGACTTATTGCAGGCCTCCGCTAGGCCGCCAGGCTCTGCACACTGTCCCCCCTCCCTGGCATGTCCATCATACCTCCTCTGCCGCTGGAATCCCTGGTGGTCCAGAGGTGTAGCGGGCCTTAAAGAGTTTTCCGCACTCCTGCCCCGCTGCTAACCCAGTCGGTCACTACCGCGAATTCCAGCTTCAGCCGCTGAGTAGTACCGAGCAGGAGCATACTTTGGCGCTGCTGCTTGGTGCTGAGCGGCTTCCTGAATGGCTCCCGCGAATACTCAAGGGACAGCAGCAACCGAGAATTCCCTGAGATAAGTAATCCTTTAGATTGTTTCCATAAGATAAAGAGAAAAAATTATTTTCATGTTTATTGTGAGAGATCTGCCAATTCTGTATACCTTGTAGAGTTTGGAAGGCTAACAGTGTGTAGTCCGGTACAGAAAAGTCAAAATGGCGATTACGAGTTACCAATATTGAAAATACACTGCTAGATGGCTGATTTCATGAAAAATATAAATGAAAAAAATCAATATTAAAACAAAATAAATAATTAAAAAATATTTACAGGGTTTTTGCCTATGATGTGAGCAGGAGCCAGTGAACGTATTCATGACTGAAACCTGAATTGGGTATACTGTTCCATTTTTCTGAGGCTTTTCACCTTGATCATAAAGATAGTGGAATAAGTAAGACTTAAAAACTCCTTGGTTGGGTACCAGTGTAATCCTGAACTACTCATGGGGAAAAACTATACTGATCATGTTGCATTGGTTGCCCAGGAAAGTGAGGGTCCATTTTTAAAGTTTTAATTTTCACCTTTAAAATAATATTGCCTAGCTCCAGATTACTTTCAATATTATATTTCATTGTATTCTGCCCCTTGGAGTATTGTGTTCAGTTCTGGAGACCGTATCTGATGAAGGACGTAAGAAGACTTGAAGCGGTCCAGAGGAGGGCGATGAAAATGATAGGAGGCTTACGCCAGAAGACATATGAGGAGAGACTGGAAGCCCTGAATATGTATACCCTAGAGGAAAGCAGGGACAGGGGAGATATGATTCAGACGTTCAAATACTTAAAGTTATTAACGTAGAACAAAATCTTTTCCAGAGAAAGGAAAATGGTAAAACCAGAGGACATAATTTGAGGTTGAGGGGTGGTAGATTCAAGAGCAATGTTAGGAAATTCTACTTTACGGAGAGGGTGGTGGATGCCTGGAATGCGCTCCCGAGAGAGGTGGTGGAGAGGAAAACGTTGACTGAGTTCAAAGAAGCGTGGGATGAACACAGAGGATCTAGAATCAGAAAATAATATTAAATATTGAACTAACCCCAGTACTGGGCAGACTTGCACGGTTTGTGTCTGTATATGGCCATTTGGGGGGGAGGATGGGCTGGGGAGGGCTTCAATGGCTGGGAGAGTTTAGATGGGTTGGAGTAGGTTTTAACGGTGATTTCGGCAGTTGGACCACAAGCACAGTACCGGGTAGAGCTTTGGATTCTTGCCTAGAAATAGCTAAGAAGAAAAAATTTAAAAATTTAAATTGAATCAGGTTGGACAGACTGGCTGGACCATTCGGGTCTTTATCTGCCGTCATCTACTATGTTACTATGTTATGTTAGACCACTTCGCTCTGCACAAGAAGTTAGTTTGATGTTTAATAAAGGTTTATATACCGCCTTTCCATAGAGCCTTCAAGATGGTGTACATCAAATTAGAAAAGAAAGGAACCACAAATTAAGTGACAGGAAAGAAAAGAGGAATTAGACTTTTATAATTCAGAAACCATAGCTGACACACTTGCTGGTTCAGATGTCCCCTGAGAAAGCTTGTTGAAATAGATAAGTCTTTATCAGCCCCCTAAATTTCAAATATGAAAGCTCACAATGTGTCCCCAATGGCAATGAGATCCAGTGTTGGAAATGTTGCAAAAGAAAAAGTTGAGTGTCTTGTAGATACTAATCTTGCTATATGTACTGGTGGAATTACAGTACTCCCCTGCGAATGCTGAAAAACCACAAATACGGTTTTTAGCGGGGGTGATAGGAGAGGGCAGCTGGAGAGGCAGGAGAGGGCAGCCGGAGCGCCGGTGAGTGAAGGAAATCATTTGCGGTATGCTCCGACTGCCTCTTCCTGTATTAAAGTCGGGCCTCAACAATCAGGAGCTGCGTATCAAAGCATTCAGAGGCCTGTTGACTATAGTATCCACCTCTCTTGCAGAACATTACTGTTCACATTTCCTTCTCCCAAAGGTTGCAAATTCAAAAGATTCCTCATCAGGACACTCACCTTTCAAGCAGGGATCTGGAACAACACCTTAAGCGACCTAATCCTGAACGTACCAACATACCATTCATTCAGAAAAATCACTAAAAAAAACCACTTTGAAAAATTTATCTGATCCTTCTATTCTGCTCATCTCTTACCTCTTCTAATACATTCCTTCTTCCTACCCTACCACCCCGTTCACTCAACTGTCTTCCACACCTTCCCAAATCTAAGTGATGTAACATCCCTATCTTTACAGCATCTCTTGTTGTTCTTGTTGTATACCATCTTGAACTGAAAAGGTATGACGGGATATAAATAAAGCTATTATTATTATTATCTGTCTTGACCTTCATGGTTAAGCAGAATATAAAGTCTGAGATTAGATTAGATTATTGTTGAGTTGATACATATTTATAAATGGTTATATCCTTTCTGTTTTGGATGAGTAACCCAGATGTAACTATAGTGAAAATTAAATAAAGAATTGAACTGAAAAAATGCCCACCCTATCTACTGGTCAAAGTAACCCCTGCTATTTCTTGAAGTTTCTTTGGCTATTGGATCCTATTATTTTGCTTTCATTACAGCTATTCTTGTTGCCACCACCTCCCTTCCCCCCAGAAGCTGCTGCCCTGAGAGACTACCTAGTTCTGCTTAATGTTTTGGGCCAGCCCTGCCTGAGAGTTAACTTTTCATTGAACAAGGAAAGAACAAGGAAAAAACAAAAAAGGGGAAAAAATCTGCAGGAACGGTGTACAAAAGGGGTGCCCAATAAGTCGATTGCGATCGACTGGTAGATCGGGAAGACAACGTGAATCGATCGCGGAGCCCATCCCGGGCTTCATGATAGATTCGTGTTGCCGTCCCGATCTACCGGGCCGATCAGCCTTCCTCTTCCTGATGTCCCCCACCGCCTGCCCAAGCTCTCCCTGCAGAAGCATTGGACCAACCAGCATTCCTCTCCCCGACATCAATTCTGACGTCGGAGAGGAAGTTCTGGACCAGGCAATCGCTGCTTGGTTGGCCCAGAACTTCCTCTCTGACGTCAAAATTCACGTCGGGGAGTGGAATGCTGGTCAGTGCGACGCTTCTGCAGGAAGAGCTTGGGGCAGTGGTGGCTTGGGGGCCTGTTCCCCAATGGTGGTGGTGGTGGTGGCAAACCTAGTGGCTTGGGGGCCTGTTCCCCGATGGCGGCGGGGCAAACCTAGTGACATGGGGGAGGGCAGGAGAAAGAAAGAAAGGAGGCAGGCAGGGAGACAGAAGGAAGAGGGGCAGGTAGACAAAGAAAGAAGGGAAACAGAAAGGAGGAACTGGGAGACAGAAAGAAAGGGGGCATGGAGAGAGAGAGAAAGAAAGAAAGAAAGAAAGGGAGGCAAAGAGACAGAAAGAAAGAAGGGGGCAGGGAGAAAGAAATAAAAAGTTGGGGAGAGAATGAGGTCAGGAGAAGAGGAAGCATACAGGAGGCTAAAAGAAGGGAAGAAATATTGGATGCACAGTCAGAAGAAGAAAGTGGAACCAGAGACTCGTGAAATCACCAGACAACAAAGGTAGGAAAAATGATTTTATTTTCAATATAGTGATCAAAATGTGTCCTTTTTGAAAATGTATATCTGCTGTCTATATGTTGCACTATGGCTCCCTTTTACCAAACTGCAATAGTGGTTTTTAGCGCAGAGAGCATATGAGCGTCGAGAGCAGTGTGGGGCATTCAGCGCAGCTCCCTGCGCTAAAAACTGCTATCGCGGTTTAGTAAAAAGGGAGGGGGTATATTTGTCTATTTTGGTATGGTTGTTACTGAGGTGACATTGCATAGAGTCATCTGCCTTGACCTCAGAAAAAAAACCGGAATATGAATGATAATTAACATTTTCTCTGCCTTTTAGTGTGCTTTGTGTTTTTTTTTTAATTTTATTGTTGGTAAATCATTTTGACTTGGTCATTTTAAAAGTAACTTGCAAGCCCAAAAAGTGTGGGCACCCCTGGTGTACAAGATGCCAAGACTTTAATCAATCAATATAAATACGAACAAAAAAACAGTTTGTATCCAACATATGGTCCAAATGGTAGTTGAACCCGGACCCGACACGGTCCGTGTTTCGAAAAACACTTCTTCATCAGGGGTCCTAGAGAGTGTCACATACTAGGGTACCATATGGATTACAACTGGAAATAGCGATTTGTTGAGCAACTAAACGAGCACAGTATGCTCCTCCGTAGTGCAAAATCAAAATGAAAGCACTGAACAAGAAGAATACTCAGAAGAATCAGAAGAATACTCAGTTCCTTAGCCAATCAATTACAAGTTTCAACAAAGTGATAATAGAGTTAAGAATCAGCTGGGCCTGCAAACAAAAAGTCATCTAAATAATGAATTCAATTACTGCAACCAGCCATTAGTCTGACCACCCAATGGATAAAGGCATTAAAAATCACAAAGCAGGCACAAGCCATAAAACTGCCTATGGGCATACATTTACCCTAAAAGTACTGAGAATCAAATTTAAAACAAAGCAAATGAAATGAGTGTGAATTGGCAGCAAATTACAGGCAGGTTCAAGGTCAGTTTTTCACATCAGTGGACCAGGACAAGAGAGTCTGCAAAGCTCTCTTGATCCAAAGAGTCATACTGAGCCAATCTGGAAGTGGGTTCAAAAGTCATTTACACTCTTTCACACAAAAGGAGATAAATTACTAATTAAGCAGAAATTATTTTTCTCTTTTTTGATATCATGAGCACAGAACCTTCTACTGGAGGGATAGGAATTCTCCCTAACGTGGATCTCTTATTAAAGTATTACAGACTTCGCATCACAAGACCAATGACATAGCCTGGTTACAAAGGAGCATCCTTTCAGTTGAATTAACATTTTAACCAGAATTCTAATGCATGCAAATTGGTAGGTGAAGGAGTTTTATTAAAGATTAAGCAGAGGAAATGGATTCCTTTTCTTCTCTCTGAGCTAACCATATGAAGATGAAATTTTCACAACTTTGGAATGATCTTCCATCTTCTTTGAGAAGTTCTGGCTCACTTTGATTTTTTTCGGAAAGCCTTAAAAACCGTCTTATTTGCCAAACATTTTAAAAATTGATCTTCTTGAAATTTGTTCCTATTTTTAATGTTCTTATCTGCTTAAATTAATTATTGTAAACTGAGTCGAGCCACTGGCTTTATCCCAGATGTTCACTGCCTGGCCATATCTGGGCTTCGGCACTGAATATCCAGTTTATGTGGCACTGGCTAACACATGGCTGCTTAAGTCATTATTCAGAACTTTAGCAGCCATGGGTAACATAGAAACATGATGGCAGATAAACAGGGCCGCCATCAGAAATTTCTGGGCCCCTTACTGAGCAATCCTATTGGGCCCCCCACGCGCCCCTTCCCCCCCCGACCCCTCCTTCTTCCATGGGCCGAATAGTCGAATACACACATACTTTTCTCTGTCACCGCACTCTTTGACCAAAAGATTTGTAAGCCTGCAACCACGTCAAGGTAGACTCTTTCAGCAGGGCCCTAACCTAACCTAAACTAACCTAATCTATACCTATCTATTCTAAACTAACATATGTCTAATACTGAACTAATAACAAACTAACAAACATCTGCATAATAAATAACTAATATAGTGCTAGTAGCTATAATTCACTTTTGAATGTAAAATCTCAGTTAAGGATTTCTTTTGACCTTTGTAGACCAGAAGTAGATCACAATTGCACAATATTTTTTGTAACAAGTATTAAATGTGTTTTTATAAATACTGTAAGCTTAATAAATATATCAGAAAAAACTACACATCTGAGCGCATATCTGAACATACACATCTGTATGATCCCATCCTCCTCAGCTTGCCTATAGCTGCATCATGCATGTTAAAAATGTACGATATGTTGATATGTGCACCTTCCTTCCTTCCCATCCATTCTCCTCAGCCTGTCCTTACACATCCACAGCTGCATGTTAATGATGATGTATATGTTATGATGATAAATAAGTGCATATGAGCACATCATTAACATGCAGCTATGGATGAATATAAAAAAGAAACAATATTCTGTACAATTGTCAATTTATACATCAGCGTCTTCTCCCCACTCTCTCTTCCCCATTTCCCTTCAGCGTCCTCCGCCCACACTCTCTCTCCACTTTCCTTCAGCGCACGCACGTTCTAGGCCAGCCAGGCAGCGATTGGCTGGCCCAGAACGTACTCTCCGACATCAGAATTGACGCGAGTGGCGAGAGTTGGTCGGCCCCACAGGGAGAACTTGGCGCCGACCTGTTCCCGATGGTGGCGGTGGCACTCAAGTGGCTAAAGAGCCGCAATTTGCTGGCCTAGGGAGAACACTGGAGGGTGGCCAGCTGTGCACCCTCTTGGGATGTAAACCCGGCATGGGGCGGACCGCCCCTCCCCCACCTTGGTATGCCACTATCTGTACCTCACTCCCTCTCTATGACCAAAAATTCTCCTTTCTTCTATTCCCCGTGTACACAACCATCTCTTTCCTTCCCTTCCTCTCTCCCAAATCCATGCCTTCTGTGTCCAAAAACACATTCCCTCCCCCACCTCAGCATCTCTTTTCCTCCCTTCCTCTCTCCCAAGTCCATGCCTTCTGTGTCCAAAAACCCATTCCCTCCCCCACCTCAGCATCTCCTTCCCTCCCTTCCTCTCTCCCAAGTCCATGCCTTCTGTGTCCAAAAACCCATTCCCTCCCCCACCTCAGCATCTCTTTCCCTCCCTTCCTCTCTCCCAAGTTCATGCCTTGTGTCCAAAAACCCATTCCCTCCCCCCACCTCAGCATCTCTTTCCCTCCCTTCCTCTCTCCTAAGTTCATGCCTTGTGTCCAAAACGCACTCCCTCCCCCTTTTGTGTTCTGCGTTTGCCTCCCAGCCCATCTTTGCAACTTTCTCAGCAAAACGGAGCTCGAGCCGAGAGGCTTGTTTCCTGTTTCCTGCCTGTCCTGCCGCGCACAAATAGCCGACCGGAAGTATTCTCCGACGTCAGCGCTGACGTCGGAGGGCAGGCTTTGCTTAAGCCCTCCCTCCGACGTCAGCGCTGACATCGGAGAACACTTCCAATCGGCTAAATGTGAGCGGCAGGGCAGGTAGGAACAGAAGACGAGCCTCGCGGCTCGAGATGTATTGAACTCCGAGGATGCTCCGTCCAGCTCTCTCCTGTGCATCTGGGGCGGACCTCCCCCTCCCTAGACTGTGGCCTAGGACCCTGGGGGAGCCCGGGCCCCCTGTCAGCTCCGGACCCCTGAATGCAGGACTGGTAGTACTGCCCTGATGGCGGCCCTGCAGATAAAGACCAAATGGCCTATCCAGTCTACCCATCCGCAGTAACCATTATCTCTTCCTCTCTCTAAGAGATCCCATGTGCCTATCCCAGGCTTTCTTGAAATCACACAGTCTCTGTCTCCACCACCTCTACCGGGAGAATGTTCCACGCATCCACCAGCCTTTATGTAAAAAAGTATTTCCTTAGATTACTCCTGAGCCTATCACCTCTTAACTTCATCCTATGTCTTCTCATTCCAGAGCTTCCTTTCAAATGAAAGAGACTCGATTCATGTGCATTTATATCACATAGGTATTTAAACATCTCTATCATAGTTCACCTTTCCCGCCTTTCCTCCAAAGTATATATATTGAGATCTTTAAGTTTGTCCCCATATGCCTTATGATGAAGACCACGTGCCATTTTAGTAGTCTTCCTATGGACCGACTCCATCCTTTTTATATCTTTGTGAAGGGGCAGTCTCCAGAATTGTACATAATATTCCAAATGTGGTCTCACCAGAGTCTTATACAGGAGATCAATACTGTGCCAGTAGTTAGTGCAAAAACCGGAAACTACATAGTTACCAATTGTTAGTATAAAAAAGTGACGTACTTAACCTTAATCTACTATATATTAAAATTAGTTCAGCGCATATAAAAATGCCAAACATACCTGTTTATTTTATCAGCCTTACATAGCCACATGGCGGACCTGATTTAGAGAAGTCCGAGATGCCAAATTCAAGGACTAAGAAGGCGCTGACATCACATCCGGACTTGCTTTACCAGAAATGGTAACTGGAATATGCAAACGACCCTGTTTTAAATACTTCGTCTTTGAGATGCCACATTCAAACACTAGGAACACGTTTAACATCACATCTGGGCTTATTTTACCAGAAATGGTAACCGGAACGTTCAAACATTCCTGTTTTAAATACTTAATCTTTGAGATTGAACCGGAAGTGAAACGTATTTTAGATAATATCCTAATTTTAAAAGTTAACCTAATAGGTAAAACTTTGAGACATCAACCTATATTCTATAAATCATTTTAACATGAACTTTATATTTAAATATCTATTAATGAAATGGTGAAAATGGCATTACCCTAGCTGTTCCCTTTCATCATTGATTCAAAGAATCAATGGGTAAGTATGTGCCAATGTCCCATTTCAGAAAAAACTTGCCAGTTAACAGCTGCATTCAAACCCCTAGGTTGTAAACTATGCAAATGATCGATCCATCTCTGTTCCATCTGTAATAACTTTTTACCCCTATCCCCCCCCCCCCTCTTGTCGATTCTATGACTCTATCAATAATCATACACCGCAATTGATCAAAAGAATGTTTATGATCTAAACAGTGTACTACCAGCAGAGCTTCTTTTTTCTTAAGATTCAAACAAGATGTATGTTCCGCCATTCGTATGGTAAACTGTCTAGTAGTCTTCCCAATGTAAATTTTTTGACATGGGCATTTAATCAAATATACCACGTAATCTGATTTACACGTGGCGATGTGTCTTAATTCATAAATTCTCTGAGTTAAAGGATTTTCAAACACTGCCCCTTGAATAGTTAAAGAGCAAATCTGACATCTTCCACATCTTGAATGAAACCCTTTAATGTTAACGTCTTTTTGCATCATATTTGGATTTAATCTCAAATGTTCTTTTAAGTTACGTGATCTGGAATACGCTAAACGAAGTTTGGAATTTTCAAAACATGGACTTTTCTGTACAATTCTCCAGTGATTATGAATTATGTTTGCGGTATATTCAGATTCTACATTATATCTAAGAACAAAAGTCTGAAATTCATATATATGTTCCGGAATTTCAACCTGAGATTCACTTTCTAACAATCCAGCGGTGTCTCCTGATGTATGAATATTAGTAGGAGATTCTGGGGTGGGTGGTTGTAACAGCCATTCTTGCTGATTATATTTGGCCCTACGATAGGTTTTTCTTAATACCTTTTCAGGATACCCTCTGTGTCTTAAATTTTTTGCCAACTTATTGGCTGAAGATTTAAAATCCTCCGTGTGTGTACATATACGTCTAAAACGTAAAAACTGTGCCAAAGGCAAACTGGTTTTAAGTGGTATTGGATGGCAGGTATCATATTGCAGTAAACTAGTTGTATCCGTAGGCTTAATATATAACCTGAATTCAAGATGATTTGATGTAATACTGACCCATGTTGAGCCAATCAGTAAACTGTAAGAGTTGATCAGGTATATCTGTCATTTTTATATGCGCTGAACTAATTTTAATTTTACTATATAGTAGATTAAGGTTAAGTACGTCGCTTTTTATACTAACGATTGGTAACTATGTAGTTTCCGTTTTTTGCACTAACTACCAGCACAATATTGACGGTAGATGGCCACGATTCAAGCAAGCCACATTAATTCTACTGAACATGAAGTATATTGATTGGCTGTGATAATAAAAGTTCATAATAAAAGAAAAAAGAAAAAAAAGGTAAAATAAGATGTTAATAAGTTGTAGTAAAGAGGTAAAAATGGTACATTTTAATTTATTAAATAATAAAAAATGTTAAATACGGTAAGTAAAGTGTAATAAGGTTTTATAACCTTAGGTGGTTCCATGTAGCCTTTTTTAATTATGAGCGGTAGGAAACATAAGATATTCTTTTAAAACAATAGATGATTATATTACATAATTGTGTGTTATGCTTTATTAATAGTGCCGATAATCTGCACTGTTCCTGATGAAGCTCTTTCACTGTTAGTGAGAGTGAAACGGAGATCTTCCGTCGTTCTGTTTTCAGCGGGCCGGGTTAAGAATCCACACCCGAGCTAAGTATCTGAATAACTATGAATATAATAGCATAATAATTAGTATAATAAATTGCACAATAAGATTAAAATAATTGGAATAAAATAACACAACAAGAGTTTAAAGGACCGATGATAGCTCACTGGTCGGTTATTTGCCTGGACTTGATCAACTGGCATATAACTGTGAGCACTTGAGATCCTAATAATCTCTGAACTCAACCTTTGGGTTGTTATATAGGTTGTGTTTGGACTCATGTTATAGCCTATTTTTCTGAGGATTCTAGTGTGTTTCACAAGGTTTTGAAGTGATTTACAGCTTAAGATCATCACATATAATCATACCCAAGTCCTGCTCTCCTGTTGTACACAAGTTCTTCACCCCCTAAACTGTACCATTCCTTTAGGTATTTGCAGCCCAAATACATGACCTTGCATTAAATTTTAGCTGTCAAATTTCAGACCATTCTTCAAGCTTCGCTAGGTCTTTCTTCATGTTATTCACACCATCCGGGATGTCTGCTGCATAAAGATAGGAATGTGTGTAGTGGCACGTAACCACCCAAGTGCCAACTCTGCCCCTGGAACACCCCTCTCTCCCTCCACAAATAGCTGGTTTTCACTTAGGTGCTAACTGCTAATTTTCAGTAATGATAATCACTTAGTTGCTGCTGAAAGCTAATTTAACCAGAAAGTGGCTGTTGCTAGCCGGATAATTATTTTGAATATTCACCAGGGTGCATTTTTGCTTACCCACGAAAGTGCTAGCAGAGTGCTTAAGTGCTATGTATTAAGCTGTGTACTGATGCACCTTCTTGTCCAGTTTGTCTGCCTTGTCTAGATTGTAAGCTCTTTTGAGCAGGGTCTGTCTCTTCTATGTTTTCATGTACAGCTCTACATATGTCAAATAGCACTATAGAAATGAGTAGTAATAGTATCCTGTAATGGTGCATGCCAGCAGCACAGCGCATAAAATGCAAGGGAGCATGATCACGGGAATCTCAGAGAGAGCGAGAGCCAGAAGGCCTTGAGCATGTGCAGATGCTCAAGGCCCTGGCAACAGGAAGAATCCTCATTCACCGGCACATCCTGGGGCTGCGTGCTGGTGCCAGAGGGGGTAAGGCTTCTGTTTGGGCTGGCGGGAGATGCCAGTTCACATGGGGGGACGTTCGTGAGCGGGGAGGGGGGGAGCGATGCCGGTTCTCAGGGGGAGGTGGAGCAGCGCCGGTGGCCTGGGGGGGGGTGGGAATGAATCAAGCGAGTTTCCCTTACTTCCTATGGGGAAACTCGCTTTGATATACGAGCAATTTAGTTTACGAGCATGCCTCAATTAAACTCATAAAGAACGCAAAAAAATTTGATCATGTGACTCCATTACTTAAGGAAGCGCATTGGCTTCCAGTTGTTCACCGAATAACTTACAAACTAAGTTTATTAACTTTTAAATCTCTTCTATATAAATCACCTTCTTTCATTTATAGAGTTTTGATTCCTTATACTCCATCTAGATCACTTAAATCTACCGACCAACATCTCTTGGCAGTTCCTTCCCTTAAATCTATAAATACACGACGACACTCTATTTTCTCTGTCACAGCCCCCCAAATGTGGAATTTACTCCCAATTTATATACGAGAAGAATTAAGTTTGGATAGATTTAAGAGCAAGCTAAAATGCTTTCTTTTTAAAGATGCAGTTGACAGCTAATAAAACTAGAATGTTGGATTAGTTTAGGGCTCTCTACTGAGCCCTGTGCTTCAAATTCTCTGTTACTTATTATTTTTCCCCCTCCCTATTGTTGTTCTTCCCTTATATGCTTCCTTTACTATCTTTTAAACTTGTATTTCTTTCCCCATTCCCTTCCTCTTGAGTCATGTTTTGTCTTGTGAGTTATATTCATATTGTCTGTTTCCCTTGAACTACTGTAATTTAATATTTTAATATTTTGTACATCGCTTAGAATGTGGAATAAGCGATTAATCAAATACTTAATAAACTTGGAAACTTCTGGAATGAATTATGCTCCTAAACCAAGGTTCCACTATACTATAATTTATATGGGTCTCTGTCAAATGTAGGTAACTATGGTGGGTGACTGCAAGCGACAATGTAAAATGTGCCAATATTTGGTTACGCTAGTATTCTACAACAAAATTTGGGTGCCCTTATGCCATTATAGAATAGGCTCTCAAGAACTGTACTCAGGGCACCTTAATGAAGGTGTCTACATATAGATCTGCTCCCTCGGTGCAGTGACATACCGAGAGCGGAGTGTTGGGAGTGGTCCACCCTGGTGAAGGAAAGAAAGAGGTGCTTCAAGCAGTTACAGTGCCACAGACTCCATGGGTGTGTTGTTGGCCCTGCCCCCTCTAAAATCAACTTCCTGTTCCAGGCCATAAGAGCAGCAGAAGAGGAAGGGGTGTAAAAAGAAGATTCACCGCAGGTGTTAAAGACCCTAGGTACACCACTGCCTCAATGTCAGCTTCCCAGTGTCCAATACCTGGATTAATTCTGTGACCATCAATACTTGCATTAGACTTCATTCACATCGTCTTGAATCTTTCCCTGTTTTGTTCACTTCTAGTAATTGTATTCATTCCTTATTATTTTCTGGGGTGAAGGTGTTTAGACATATGACAAATGGAGAGAAAAGCCTCCATTTTGCTAAAAATGAAAAAAAAATTGTCTAATTTAGTAATTTTGCTCTGTGAGAGCCTTAATGCGGAGTACAAAAACGTGTTTCAAAACTTCCCTGCTGTAACATTCACTTAATATAGGGCTCCTTTCACTAGGTTGCGCTAAGCAGTAGCGTGTGTTTATTGCAGCTTTAAAGGGCTTACAGAGGGACATGCTGAGACCTCTTGCAGTAAATTCTGAATGAAGACACTAATTTTTGGTAATGGTCATGAGCTAATGGCAACATTAGCACATGGCCATTAATTTGGAAGATGAAAAAATGGCCATTTTCCAGCAGCGATAGAAAGTGGCCTTTGTGAGTAGGAAAGTCACGTGTAAGGGCGTTCTAAGGCGACTTTCTGCCGCAACTTTCTAAAAGGACTCCATAGTGTTTAATTGGTGCTTAGTAGATTTGAAAAGGCCAATGGTGGCACTGTATAGACAGGACAAAAAAGAAAAACCCAAACAAACCAACAATTTTACCTGCTGCCTGGCTCTCTTTCACTAACAGTAGCAAGTAAATTGAATGTGTGCACACACATGTGGAAGTACCCTGCCCAAAGATGGGATAGTACGCCTGAAGCAATCGGACGGAAACTTTGCAGAATCTGACTCTGAGAAGGCAGAATTACTAAACCAATACTTCTGTTCAGTGTTCACCCACAGCTGCAGACGGGAGATAACCGGAAAGACCCGTTTCAAGATTTCGAATTTATGCCCAGTAGTGTCTACAACGAACTATCAAGACTCAAAGTAAACAAAGCCATGGGACCGGATAACCTACACCCCAGAATGCTCAAGGAGTTAAGGGAAGTCCTGGCAGAACCATTATCTGTTCTTTTCAATCTTTCCCTAAGCACAGGAAGGGTCCCCTTGGACTGGAAAACCGCCAACGTAATCCCACTCCACAAAAAGGGCTGCAGGACAGAGACAGCAAACTACAGACCAGTGAGTCTCACGTCTATAGTGTGTAAACTCATGGAAACACTGATCAAACAGAATATTGACACAATCCTAGACGAAGAAAAACTGCGTGATCCACACCAACACGGGTTCACCCGGGGTAGATCCTGCCAATCGAATCTGATTAGCTTTTTTGACTGGGTTACTAGACAACTGGACGCCGGAGAGTCACTGGACGTGGTATATTTGGACTTCAGTAAAGCATTTGATAGCGTCCCTCATCGAAGATTACTGAACAAGCTGAAATCGATAGGATTAGGAGACACTCTAACTACATGGGTTGGGGATTGGCTGAGCGGTAGACTTCAGAAGGTGGTGGTGAACGGTACCCCATCCGAAGCATCGGACGTGATCAGTGGAGTGCCGCAGGGATCGGTCCTGGGACCGATTCTATTCAACTTATTCATAAGAGATATGACGCAAGGACTTAGAGGAAGGGTATCACTGTTCGCCGACGACGCCAAACTTTGCAACATAGTAGGCAGATGCTTATTACCTGATAATATGACACACGACCTACTGCTACTGGAACAATGGTCAAATACTTGGCAGCTAGGCTTCAATGCTAAAAAATGCAAGGTAATGCACCTGGGCAAAAGAAACCCGCTAGAACTTATGTACTAAATGGTGAGACCTTGGTTAGGACCACGGCGGAACGCGATCTAGGGGTGATCATTAGCGAGGACATGAAGGTTGCCAATCAAGTGGAGAAGGCTTCCTCCAGGGCAAGACAAATGATGGGGTGTATCTGCAGAAGTTTCGTCAGCAGGAGACCTGAAGTTATGATGCCATTGTACAGAGCCATGGTGAGGCCTCACTTGGAGTACTGTGTTCAGTTTTGGAGACCACACTACCGAAAGGACGTGCTGAGGATCGAGTCGGTTCAGCGAACGGCCACCAGGATGGTCATGGGGCTCAAGGATCTCACGTATGAAGAAAGACTATAGAAATTGCATCTGTACTCACTTGAGGAAAGAAGAGAACGGGGAGATATGATTGAAACGTATAAGTACATCACGGGACGCATCGAGTCAGAAGATGATATCTTCTGGCTCATGGGACCCTCAACCACCAGAGGGCATCCGCTCAAAATCAGGGGAGGGAAGTTTCATGGCGACTCCAGGAAGTACTTCTTCACCGAAAGAGTGGTGGATCATTGGAACAGACTCCCACTCCAGGTGATAACGGCCAGCAACGTGACAGATTTTAAGAAAAAATGGGATACTCACGTGGGATCTTTAAGGGAGTAAATTCAGGGGGGGGGGATACTTGGAATGGGCAGACTTGGTGGGCTATAGCCCTTTTCTGCCGCTTTTTTTCTATGTTTCTTTGTTTCTAAAGTAACACAGCCTTATCAGCTCTCACAGCTAATACTTTTTCTCACATCAGTGGAGAAAGGTTAGATGCATTAAGGACAGCG
The DNA here is from genome assembly GCF_902459505.1 of Geotrypetes seraphini. Classification (NCBI taxonomy): domain Eukaryota; kingdom Metazoa; phylum Chordata; class Amphibia; order Gymnophiona; family Dermophiidae; genus Geotrypetes; species Geotrypetes seraphini. The sequence continues at coordinate 234,936,304 of NC_047085.1, read as the reverse complement.
CAATGTGCACTGACTCTTTAGAAAGTCAGTACCTCATCTTTAAAGCATCAAGCATTGCGAGTCCAAGGTCACTTCTCCTTGATTAAATGATGTTTTCATTTCAGTTAAAGGAGCATCCTTCTATTGCTACTAGCTATTCCATGGCACATAATATGCAATATATGTAATGTAATGTAATGTATTTCTTATATACCGCTAAATCCGTTAAGTTCGAAGCGGTTTACAGAGAAATATACATTAAAGGATATAATAAAAATAAGATAAATAAAGAATAGGTACTTGGAATTCCCTTACTGTCCCGAAGGCTCACAATCTAACTAAAGTACCTAGAAGACAGTTATTGAGCAGTAGGAGTAAAAATAAAGACAGAGATAATAAACAAGATATGAAACATCCTAACAAGAGTACACTGATCTCTATAAGGTCATAATTCTATTTAAAGCAAAGTGTACAACTCAGTAATAATTAAATGAGTAAACTAAATAAAAATTAAAATTTTTTTTGAATTAAAACTAAATATGGAAAAATTTAAAAGAAAATATATAAACATAATAAATGTGTAAAGAGTGAATAACAAGGGAATATGAGTGGAAGACAAAACCGTTGAGCAATGGAATTCTGAAGAAAATTTAAAATAAAGATATAAAACAGATAAATAAAAAACAGTAAAATACAGATATGGTAAACATGATGATATAAGAGTCAAGAGGGACTCAGAATCACTTCAGTCAGACCAACAAAATCACTGTCCCAAGCACTTCAGCCGTTACATCCGATCAGCCGCTGTTTTCATCCAATGTACACCAACCACAGGATACCTCCTCCGATGAAAAAGAAAATATCTTTCGGTTTCCAGGTCGACGACCAGTGACCTAGACAGTTCAGCTTTCACACAGATCTTGCAGACCTCAATTGTCCGCTCTTAGGTCCTGCAGTGCTCCTCTCTGCCAGCCCTCGCAACTGCCAATACCGCCTCTCACCACACCACTCCTATGGTTGGCGAGGAATTGGACGTGGTGAAATTTCAGATAAACATAATGGCTCATCGGACCTCCCATCCTGACGGTGTCACTCTTTCAGGAGAAAAACGTGAAGCTGCATCCTCGCCGACTTCAGTGTTTTTTGCAGATCACTTCAGATATGGCGCCTCCAGATCTTAAATAGCCACCGCTTCACGAAGTCTCAGCCACTCCTGCTGACCTTAGCGCTGCTCCCCTCGTGTCTCTCCAACATCAGTATTACTTGCAATGGCTCAGTCGCCAGGTTCAACTTAAAACCTGCCTGAAGTGCAAGGAATAACAGGTAGGATGTAGGCATTCAAATTGTTAGACCAGAAACCAACGGTCAAATCGGTAGCTATCAGACTAGAATTCACGTGTGGAGGCTCAAGCAGTATAAATCAAAAATAAGATTAAATAAAGATTAATAAAGATAATTAAACAAAGTGAGCTACTAAATAAAACAAATAAAGCAATAGAGAAAACCAAAAAATAAAAAAGGGAGAAGGAGACCGTGCAATTGATGACTTAACCGGCCGCCATCTTGTTAGAATATGGTGTTCCTGCTGGATAAAGTACAAATCTTGTTCATGGCAGTTTGGACTGTCTCAATCAAACAGAAGGAAAATATCACATTTGTTCTAGAGCTTTACAAACAGTTCAATGAAGAAATTCATTTTAGAACTTGGCTCATGCATTTTCATATTGATGACTATTGTTTGATCACAAATGACTATTGATGACTATGAGTTGATCACAGATAGGAGTCGGATTACCTACATTGTGGATGGCTATCAAGTTATTGAGGGCATCCCGTGGAAGGGAAGATTAGGTACTTACCTCGATAATCTTCTTTCTGGAATACGAGGGCATACGAGTCCTGACAGTAGATAATATTCCCATACTTGTGAGTTGATTGCAGAAAGATGAAATTTACATGCTTCAGCTCTGCCGCCTTCTCCAGTGCTGTAGAACCCCCTTCGGTTTGTACCAAAGCAAACAAACAGCACTAAAACAGAGAAATAAGCGCCTTGAATTTGACTTGCCTTTCCTTGTGTTGTTTACAATTATTTTCAGTCAGATCCTTCTTCCACTTTCAGAAGGATTCACTTTTTTTAGCTTTAATAGCTTCCTTCACCTCGCTCATTAACTATGCTGATTGTGGTTTGCTCTTCCTTCCTTCTTTCTTAATACATGGAATATATTTGGTCTGGGCTTCTACAATGGTATTTTTGAATAACATCTAATCTTATATAAATTGTTGACCTTTGCAGCTGCTTCTCTTTCTCTTTATTATTCTCCTCAGGTTATCATAGTCTTCTTTTTAAAAGTTAAATGCTGTTGTATTGGATTTTCTGTATGAACTTACTCCAGGGATTATATCAAATCTGATCATGTTATGATTATTATCAAGTGGCCCAGCACCATTACCTCCTGCACCAATTCATGTGCTCCACTAAGAACTAGAATTGCTTCACCTCTTGGTTCCTGAACCAGCTGCTCCATAAAGCAGTCCTTGATTTAAAGGAATTTTATCCCCCCCCAGTGTGCCCTGATGTTACATTTACCCAATCAATATTGGGGTAGTTGAAATCACCCGTTATTATCGTGTTACCCAGTTTGTTAGCTTCCCTAATTTCTGATAACATTTTAGCATTTGTCCGTTCATCCTGGTCAGGTGGACGGTAGTACAGTCCTATCACTATCCTTTTCCCCTTTATACATGGAATTTCTACCCATAGGAATTCCAAGGTATGTTTCTGCTCTTGTAGAATTTTCAGTACATTCGATTCAAGGCCCCTCCTTAACATATAACGCTACGCCCCCATCAATTCGATCCATCCTATCACTGCAATATAGGTTGTACCCCAGTATGATAGTGTACCATTGGTTATCTTCCTTCCACCAGGTTTCAGAGATGCCTATTATATCTATCTTTTCATTTAAACATAAACAAAAACATCTTTTCATTTAGTGTGGAGCCATTATTATATATTATATAGATTACTAAGGTGATTACTGTACTATGCTCATGTAGTCAGTTACATACCCTTTTGCCTATTAATGCGTGCAGACATTAAAAAGTGTAGCATCTGCACAACTAGATGTAAGCAAACACTTTAAAATGCATGTTACATCAGTTCAGCAAGGACAGTATGGCTTATGAGACATTATTGAGCTAACCACTCAGTTTTGTTCAGAAAAAAACAAAGACCTATTGTTCCAAGGACTTCATTAACAAGATATTTCACATCCAAACCAGCCATGACAAAGAACATTTATTTCACTCAGGAAAGACATCTGTCTGAAAAAAAGCTGAAGCAGCTACATTATACCTGATCAAGTGTAGGGGGTGTAGGAAAAGATTATTGAATCAATTTGGAGTAAAGCCTCTGTAAATATTTAAGTACAAAGTGAAGGACAATTCTATAGCAAGTCACTTACATTTAAGCATTAAGGTCTTGATTCTATAAACGGTGCCTAACAAGTAGGTGTCAAGGAACACAAGTGTCAATCACTAGAGAGGCGCTGATTATAGAATTGCACCTAGCAGCACCTAAAGTGGCCTTAGGCACCGGTAGGCATTGAAACCTTAGCTGCACTGTAAACCAGGGTTTTCTTGGCTGAAACGAGTGTGCCTAAGTCAAAACACTCCCAAGATCTATCCACAATCCACCCTTAACCACATCTACTTTCTGGTAGGCGCCTTGGAGTAGATTCCTACCTCAAAGTGGTAGGTATCTACCAACTTAAGTGCCTACCAATTAGGCTGATTTGTTTTTTAATTTTAATTTTCAATTAATGGTGCCTATTAAGGGCTCCTTTTACTAAATGGCCAACAAGGTATATGCTTCGATGCTCATAGATATTCTATGAGCGTCGGAGCACTTACCTCACTGACTCAACCGGTTGGAAACACTGTGCAAGCTTTGACAAAGGACATTATCAAGAATCACGAATATTTAAACATTCACCAACGACTCATTTTGGATTGAAAACCAGGCAAACTTTTAATTGGGTCTGCTGAAGCAGATGTCGAAACGGGCCCACGTTGGGACCCCCTAGAATACTTTGCAAAAGATAAGTGAAATCTATCTAGCCTTCCAGTGATTTCTTCATATGCAAATTTCAACTTATAAAACTTTACATAATGGAATTACATATTAAAAAGCAGTCAAAGATATAAATTGAATTCTAGGTCTCAGAGAGCAATCTCAATATGAAGTTTGCTATGACTGGCTGGTAAACTCTTAAACACACGAGGGGGTTACCTCCCTCTTTTCTGGAGTTTCATATCTTTGAGCGCACCATATAAATATAGGATTACTCTCTTGAGACCAGCTTTCTACTATAGTCAGTTTTTTCTTTATTTATCCAATAAGCTTCACTGACTTCCGGTATTGGATACTATTCCCTGTTTGAATTGGAAACAAAGATGGATGTATGGCAGAAAGTGGAGAGAAAAACAGCAAATGGATAAGGTGGCCCTGGATACACAGTTAAGAGCATAGACAGAAGGAAGTGCAGCCAGAGACTGGGAAAGATAGTATGAAAACCCAAATCAGCAGACAACAAAGGTAGGGGAAATGATTTTATTTTCAATTTAGTGATTGAATTGTGCCAATTTTAGGAATTTACATCTGCTGTCTATATTTTGTACTGTTAAGGAAGAAATGCATTTGTTTCTATTTCTCTGAGACTGTACTGCATGCAGAGTCTTGAATCTTAGGGTTTTGTTTATATACAGTATATTAGTACTTTTATTTTGTGGGCCCGTATTTGCATAAGGGTTATCTGTGTTCTGGTAGGAATGAATGTTGAGAAGCATTGTGTGCTTTGTGTAGTTTAATTTTGTGATTAAACATTATGTATTGTTATTAAGATTATATTGTGTGTATACTGTATATGAAAAAATTAATTGAAAAATGATATTACAATTAGTACTATTATGGGGGGTGGGGTATGGGGCGGAGCTTGCGGCCCCCCCCCCAAAACAAAAAAGCATTCCGCTGCCTATGAAATGTATACTAGTATTCAATAAGGGCACTTGGGTGGGTCATTTTCAAAAGGACGTCCAAGTCAGAATTGGGATGTCGCACTTATAACGTCAAAATTGTCCATCTCACAGCCATTTTTGAACAGGAAAATCATTGGGGCTTTCCTTTTCAAAAATACGTGAGAACATCCTTTTTTCAAAATAAAATGTTCAAATTATGAACACCAAAAAACAGGGACAAGAATGTCTGTTTGGCAACATTTGTAAAATCTGTGAGCAATGCTCCTAGAATGTATGAGCAATTGCTCATCTGCCCTGCTTTGAGGGAACATAGCTCTAGGCTACCATTCAGACCTGCTTGCTGCTGTGTATAGAAAGTCAATAATACCTGATGTTGTTAGGGAGCCTAGTTTCCTTTTCCTGTATCACTTTCAGAATTGAAAGAGTGGGACAGTAACCACTGGGGGTTTAAGAAGAGGTCGTGCCTTAATCCCTCTAGCGGTCACTTACTCCATCAGGGCACCTTTTTATACCCTGGATGTGATTGAAACAGGTCTAACTTGGGACACTTATCTTTTTTGATTTGGTTGTCTCTTCCCTGTTGGATGTCCAGAATTTGAGTCCTCCCTAGTCCCACCCTAAGCACACCCACGACATACCTCTTTGCTATTTGGATGAACTCCAATGTATGACATCCAAACTCTGCCTTTCAAAAATCACGATTTGGACAATTTTGGCAGAAGGACTTTTTTCTGGCCATTTTGAGAACATAGTAACATAGTAGATGTCCATCCAGTCTGCCCAACTTGATTCAATTTAAATTTTTAAATTTTTTCTTCTTAGCTATTTCTGGGCAAGAATCCAAAGCTTTACCCGGTACTGTGCTTGGGTTCCAACTGCCAAAATCTCCGTTAAAACCTAGTCCAGCCCATCTACACCCTCCCAGCCACTTGAAGCCCTCCCCAGCCCATCCATCACCAAACGGCCATATACAGACACAGACTGTGCAAGTCTGCCCAGTACTGGCCTTAGTTCAATTTTTAATATTATTTTCTGATTCTAGATCCTGTGTTCATCCCACGTTTCTTTGAACTCAGTCAAAATTTTACTCTCCACCACCTCTCTCGGAAGCACATTCCAGGCATCCACCACCCTCTCCATAAAATAGAATTTCCTAACATTGCCTTTGAATCTACCACCCCTCAACCTCAAATTATGTCCTCTGGTTTTACCATTTTCCTTTCTCTGGAAAAGATTTTGTTCTACGTTAATACCCTTCAAGTATTTGAACGTCTGAATCATATCTCCCCTGTCTCTCCTTTCCTCTATGGTATAGAAACATAGAAACAGACAAGAAGCAGATAACATAGAAACAGACAGAAGCAGATAAGGGCCATGGCCCATCTAGTCTGCCCACCCCAATAACCTTCCCCTACCTATCTCTGTGAAGAGATCCCACTGACGATCCCATTTTGTCTTAAAATCAGGCACGCTGCTATAGTGGAAGACTATTCCAGCGATCAACCACCCTTTCGGTGAAGAAGTATTTCCTGGTGTCACCGTGCAGTTTCCCACCCCTGATTTTCCACGGATGCCCTCTTGTTGCCATGGGACTTTTGAAAAAGAAGATATCCTCTTCCACCTCGATACGGCCCATGAGATATTTGAACGTCTCGATCATGTCTCCCCTCTCTCTGCGTTCCTCGAGTGAGTATAGCTGCAATTTATCTAGCCGTTCCTCATACGGGAGATCCTTGAGTCCCGAGACCATCCTGGTGGCCATTCGCTGGACCGACTCAAGTCTCAGCACATCTTTGCGGTAATGTGGCCTCCAGAATTGTACACAGTATTCCAGATGGGGTCTCACCATGGATCTATACAATGGCATAATGACTTCAGGCTTTCGGCTGACGAAACTCCTACGTATTGTGGCGGGGCCAGGGATAAGCCTAGCGCTGGCAACCCGGCTCCCGCCCCAGGCGTAGGACGGAGCGCTCCCTGGAGGACTCCCGCTGGATAATCTCAGTAGAATAATTAGCATACACTGCTCTCTTGGTAAAGTTCAAATTTTCCTCTTTATTATCCCCAGTTCAAGGCACTGGGGCTCCAATAGTCCCTCTTGGCGGAGTGGACTTAAAACAAACACTACATCCACAATGCTTCTCTTTTACAATACAGTCCAGCCTGTTGCTCAGGCAGATAAGCCAAAATAAACAAAAACATTTTCTCTTCAGTTTTACTAATTGTGCCTAGGGATACTTCAGGAAGCTTTTCCCACCTGACCCACCTGAAGTACAATGCCCCCACTACCCTTATGCTCCCGGGTAGGGGCTGGGGAACCATCCACCCTTTCCTGACTGGTGTAAGTCCCCTCCCAAAAGTTCCCCCTATTCAGGGTTATGTAATATCAGGTCACTGAATTCCCGTTCAGGCTTTTCTGGGCAGTTAATTAGGGTTCCCACTTCCTTCACTCTCTGCCCGGCCTATCTCTCGGGCTCTAATTGACTCATTCACACTTTCTTACAGTCCTGCCTAAGGGAGAAAGAACGCTGCACAGAAATATGTTAACTTTCATTCCCCTCCCCCATTCATACCTTATTGACTGTGATTAGATAGGAGATCCCAGGCTGCTAGACTGCAATCCATTTCACTGCCTTCAGAGATCTCTCCCTCTATCTCCATCAGGGACTGTCCGCTCTCTGAGGCTGGATAGGAATTCCCTTCAGTGCCCGTTACTGGCCAGCCCTGCTCTGGAAGCCTTCCTCCTCCCTGGAGCTTCTGCCTAAGAGCCAGAAGTTTGTTAGTTCGGGAGGGCTGTAAGACAGCCGGTTCCTTAGCCCTGGATTGGGAAAGAGAACTCCTAGCTGGCTCCTTCCTGCTCTGCACGGCATGTCTCTCTCTAGCAGTTCCTGAGTTCCACTGAGTGTTCCCAGGTGTGCTGGTTTTATGCTGCAGGCTCGTTCCCACTCTCCCTCTGGGTTCGGCTTGCCTGTCAGCTCCGCCCCTTTCCTTAACCCTTCCTGGGCTAGTTTTCTTTACCAGAGGCTTTACTGGAGAACTGCCCAAGGAGTTATAAAAGGGATTATAGTGCCCTAAACCAGATATCGTGGTTTCTGCCCTTCTCTCCCTGCCTTGCCCTGCCTGTTGGCTCTTCGTGATAGGAACAGGGTTACTGGGCAGCTTCCTGTGCTTAGGAATAGGGGCAGCCCTTTAAATGGCAGGGTTTAAAACCGGGTTTAAACTGGTGACAGGAGCTTCCCTGTCACAGTATACAACCTATGATTTGTCTAGCCTTGCTTGGAGGTCTTCTACGTATACAACTCCTATGTATACAACCTATGATTTGTCTAGCCTTGCTTGGCAGTCTTCATGTCCTCACTGATGATCACCCCTAAGTCTCGTTCTGCTACAGTCCTCGCTAGGATCTCACCATAAAGGGTATAAGTCTTGCATGGATTTTGGCTGCTAAGGTATATGACTTTATATTTTTTGGCATTGAAACTTAGTTGCCAGGTCCTGTACCAGCGCTCCAGTAGGAGCAGGTCGTGCACCATACTGTCGGTCATTGAGTTTTCGTCAGGCACTGTGCTTTTGTCTGTTGTGTTCTTGCCTACTACATTGCATAGTTTGGCGTCATCGGCGAATAGCGTTATTCTACCTCGAAGCCAGTGGCGTACCTAGGGTATGTGGCACCCGGGGCCCATCATTTTTTGACACGCCCCCCCCCCCCCCCTATGTAAAAAAATATTTTTTGTAATGACCATGAAACAGAATAAATGGTCAGAATAGAAACAGGCAGTGAAAATTTTCTTATATTCCAAACATAACATAACATAAATTATGTCTGAATTGTCATGACATCAGAAGTACATATGGAGTAGTTGCAGGTGATGCTTGGGACAGTTCTGATTGTGTTAGTTCGGTTTTATGTGTTTTTTGAATAGAAGGGTTTTTATTTCTTTTTGAAGGTTTTGCAGTCTGTGGTCGATGTCAATTGGTTGTAGAGTTGGGGGTCGAGTGTTGCAGCTCGAATGGCTAGGAGGTTGTCGAACAGTTTTTTTCTTTTGACGTTTTTGGTTGGAGGGTGTGTGAATGGTGCGTGAGTTCTCCTATGTCTGTTTGAAGTGGATTGAATTATTTAGCTGAAGAAATTAGTTACCCCCTCATCCCACACACATTAATTCTCTTCCATTTTTGTTCCCATTATAAAAAACACTGATAAGTTCCCAGAAAAAAAATACATTAAAATAAGAAGTGAAAACAAAGGCCCCTACAGATGAGAACATAACATAAGAATAGCCTAACTGGGTCAGACCAATGGTCCATCATGCCCAGTAGCCCATTCTCATGGTAGCCAATCCAGGACACTAATACCTGGTCAAAACCCAAAGAGTAGCAACATTCCATGCTACCGATCCAGGGCAAGCAGACACTTCCCCCATGTCTTAATAACAGATTATGGACTTTTCCTCCAGGAATTTGTCCAAATCTTTCTTAAAACCAGCTACACTATCTGCTTTTACCATAACTTCTGGCCACTTCATTTTTAAGTTTAGATCTTTCCTTTCAAACAGAGACCTTGCTAGATGTCAAATACAGCACAAGGTAACTTCACATGGACTTAGCTGTGCAGCAAATGTGAATCTCCTCATACACCCACCATATAGTGCAAAAATGTGCAAAGGTCTGTTTTTTTCTTTCAATCACTACATAGCCTAATGCCACACAAGCAGCGCTGTTACAAACATATTCTGTAGGTCAATGCTAAGGATAACAAAGTTTCCTTCCTTGGACCAGAAGGAGATAAACCACTGGAAGAGATCCCAAAACAACACCCAAAGACCCACTCAGTGTGTGAACCAGTTGAGTGGAGTGGACTAACTGGGGGGTGGAAATGGGCCCGGAATTTGCTCAGCAGAATTTCCCAGACCACCTCTTCCTCTCAACACATTGACACGCTGCCACCATCACCACTAGGAACACCTCACTGGGTAGGCCAGCTATGCTATAAACTTTATAAAACACATTATTATATTTTCTTATAAAGCACATATTTTAACTGAACTCTCTGACATCCTCAGCCTTTCCATTCACAAAAATAGAAGGAAGAAAAGGTCCCATTTCCTGCTGTCTCATGTCCCCGGCCTATACAATATTTTTTTTCTGCAGACCCTTCAAAAGTCTGACCAAATCCTTGTTTCACTTGCATTATAAAGTACTGAGGATGCCATCTCTCCCCAATCCCAGGTCCTAAAGTCTAAGACAGTAGCGCAAACTAATGCTGCCAGATACAGGAAAAAAAATTTTGATTCGATTCAGCCCTATTGAATTGGTTTTTCAATTCAATTTTCCTGCCCAGTTGGGTGATTTTTTTCAAAACTCCTGGTGGGTTTTATAGCTTTTTCACCCCCTTTTGGCTTCTCCTAACCACACTGGTGCTGTGGTGTAAATAAAATAAAGAAAAAAAAGGACTTTTCCTCTCTCTGTTAAATCCTAGCTCACATTTGCAGTCCAACACCAGCTCTGGCAGGATACACATTTCAAATCTGACATATTATAATCACAAAACAGAAAATAAAATTAATTTTTCTACCTTTTGTTGTCTGGTTATATTTCAAATCTTGTTGGTCCAAGGCTCTGGTTTTCTTCTGATAACTTGCTTGCCAGGGTCTCCTTCTTTCTGCATGCTAACCATCCATCTGCCAACTCTGTCCTCCCTTTCCATTTCCCTTCCCTTCCCAGGAAGTCTGGTATCTTTCCTTTTTTTCATCTCCCTCCACAGATCCACCTTTTCTTAAATACCCTTTCATCCGGCATCTCTCCCTCCTTCCCCACCACCCCAGAGTCCACCATCTCTCCCTTTCTTTTCCTAATTACCCTCCTATCCAGTATCTCTGTCCCTCCTCCACACCATCCCTTGTGTCCAATTTCTCTCCCTTTCTGTTCCTTCCCTCCCTAAATCCCATGGTCCATCATCTCTCTCCCTCTCCTCTATTTTCAGACCCATTATTTCTTCCCCCCCCCCCAAAGTTTGGCATATGCACGTCTCTTTGAACACCCCTTTCCCTCCGTGTACTTCTAAATCATGGTCCCCCCCAAAGGCCTTTCCCCCCTTAAAGGTCTGCCTGTCCCCCCTTGAAGGCCTGCACCCCCCTTGAAGGCCTGTCCCATCCCCTTGTAGGCCTGTTCCCCCCTTGAAGGCCTGCCTGCCTGTCCCCCCCTTGAAGGTCTGCACCCCCCGAAGGCCTGTCCCCCACTTGAAGGCCTATCCCACCCCCTTGTAGCTTCTACCCCCCTTGTACGCCTGTCCCCCCTTGAAGGCCTGCCTGCCTGCCTTTCCCCCCCTTGAAGGCCTGCACCCCCCCCGAAGGCCTGCACTCCCTTGAAGGTCTGCACCCCCCGAAGGCCTGTCCCCCCCTTGAAGGCCTGTCCCACTCCCTTGTAGGCCTGTCCCCCCTTGAAGGCCTGCCTCCCCGCACCACCTATGAAGCAGCCGCAGCAGGATCGCGAAGTCAGCATCAGCGATCCCTGCGCTGCTTCCTGCGCCATGGTCCCGCCCCTCCTCTGACGTCAGAGGAGGGGCGGGATCGCGGCGTAGGAAGCAGCGCCTAAGCAGCGCAGGGATCGCTGACGCTGACTTCGCGATCCTGCTGCGGGCTGCTTCACAGGTGGTGCAGGAAGTTCAGTGGGGCGAGCGGTCCTTCGGGGGTGGGGGGGACTGAACGGCAAGGCCGGGAGCACCCCCTTAGGGCTGGCACCCAGGGCGCACCGCCCCCCCCTTGGTACGCCACTGCTCGAAGACACTCAGCCAAGTCCCTTATGAAGATGTTGAACAGGATCGGGCCCAAGACCGAGCCCTGCGGCACTCCACTGATCACCTCCGTCGTTTTGGAGGGGGTGCCGTTCACCACCACCCTCTGAAGCCTACCTCCAAGCCAGTCCCCAACCCATGCTGTCAATGTGTCTCCCAATCCTATAGAACTCATCTTGCTCAACAACCTGCGGTGTGTTACGCTATCGAATGCTTTGCTGAAGTCCAAGTATACGATGTCCAGGGACTCCCCAACATCCAGCTTCCCCGTCACCCAGTCAAAGAAGCTGATTAGGTTGAATTGGCAGGACCTCCCCTTTGTAAATCCATGTTGACGGGGATCTTGTAGGGCTTCCATGTTGACGGGGATCTCGTAGGGCTTCCAGTCTCTCCTCATACATCTTCTGGCACAAGCCTCATATCATTTTCGTCGCCCTCCTCTGGACCGCCTCAAGTCTTCTTACGTCCTTCGCCAGATACGGTCTCCAAAACTGAACACAATACTCCAAGTGGGGCCTTACCAATGACCTGTACAGGGGCATCAACAACTTCTTCCTTCTACTGGCTACGCCTCTCTTTATACAGCCCAGCATCCTTCTGGCAGCAGCCACTGCCTTGTCACACTGTTTTTTCATCTTTAGATCTTCGGACACTATCACCCCAAGGTCCCTCGCCCCGTCCATGCATATCAGCTTCTCTCCTCCCAGCATATACTATTTATGCATCACCAAATGCATTACTCTGCATTTCTTTGTATTGAATTTTAGTTGCGAGGCATTACACCATTCTTCTAACTTTTGCAGATCCTTTTTCATATTTTTCACTCCCTCTTCGGTGTCTACTCTGGTACAAATCTTGGTATCATCTGCAAAAAGGCACACTTTTCCTTCTAACCCTTCAGCAATGTCACTCACAAATATATTGAACAGGATTGGCCCCAGCACCGAACCCTGAGGGACTCCATTACTCACCTTTACTTCCTCCGAGCGACTTCCATTAACCACCACCCTCTGGCATCTATCCGACAGCCAGTTTCAAACCCAGTTCACCACTTTGGGTCCTAACTTCAGCCCTTCAAGTTTGTTCAACAGCCTCCTATGAGGAACTGTATCAAAGGCTTTGCTGAAATCTAAATAAATTACATCTAGCATATGTCCTCGATCCAGCTCTCTGGTCACCCAATCAAAAAAATCAATCAGGTTCGTTTGGCACGATTTACTTTTTGTAAAGCCATGTTGCCTCGGATCCTGTAACCCATTAGATTCAAGGAAGTACACTATCCTTTCTTTCAGCAACACTTCATTATTTTTCCAACAACTGAAGTGAGGCCACCTGCTTTAAAAATGAGTGCCAATGTGTCCATATAGAATAGGCTCTCACCCAATATTACCAGGACACCTAGCTAGCGGTGCCGTTTTGCAGAACTGCCCCCTTTGATTGGAAGTCCTTTGGGGACAGGGAAATGCCTAATTTACTTGAATATAACTCACCGAAAATGGTGTGAGCTAAATCAAAATACATAAATAGTAATATAGTAGCATAGTAAATGATAGCAGATAAAGACTTGACCATCTAGTCTGCTCATTAGTTATGCACATTATAAATTCATAATTACATTAACTTGTCTTTTTTCTTTGATATTTCTGGGCCACAGATCATAAAGTCCACCTGGTACTGTCCTAAGTTCCAACTGCTAGAGTTGCTGCCAAGCTCACTCCAGCCTAGCCTGCCATCCCATTATTTCCATGATACCAGATTCTCAGACACGATCACCCCAAGGTCCCTCTCCCCATCTGTGAATATCATCCTCTCAGTTCCCAACACATATGGTTCCCTTGGATTTCTACCCCCAAAATGCATCATTCTGTACTTCTTCGCATTGAATTTAATTTGCTAGATGTTAAACCTTTCTAACTTTTTGCAGATCCTTTTCATTTTGTCCACTTCCTCCGGGGTGCCTTCCCCCCACTCTTCACAACTCCTGAGGCCAATGCTCAAAGCTGGGCATTAAAGCCCATAACGCAACAGCACAAAAAAATAGCAAAGCTTCAGAATTTCATGGGCTTCCTTCAACTTGTAATAGAAGACAAAACCTGCCGTTCAGTGTGAAAAATAGACAAGAAATCTTATCCTTCAGTGGTGAAGACTTTTTGACATTATAGGCTATCATTTCCTTCTATGCATTGCAAGCCTTCTGCCTGTTTATTGCAAAGGAATATTTACTGACCTCATTAACAAAGAATCAACAGCAGCAGATAGAACCTGGTCCCTCTTCCCCACTGGTCAGACTTCAACAAACTCTACAAAAAATTCAGTCACGCAGCCTGCGACCTAAACCACTGTCCTCCATATCTACTAAAAAATGTCAGTATCAAATTCCGCTCTCTCCTCCTACAATGGACGCAAACAGTGTTCACAGATGGTCTTTTCCCACAAGACCTCAGCAAAATCATCATCACCCCAATCCTAAAACACCTAAAGGAGCAACAGATAAACCATCCAACTACAGACCCATAGCCTCAATACCACTTTATGTCACAATAATGGAAGGTCTAGTAGCCAAACTCCTCACCGACTATCTAGAAGGCCACAACATACTCCAACATACACAATCTGGCTTCAGAACCAATTATAGCACTGAAATACTACTAGGATCCTTCCTGGGCACAGCTAGACAACACCTCAGCACAGGCAAAAAAATGCTCCTCATACAACTAGATCTCACCGCAGCATTTGACTTGATAGACCATAACATTCTTCTACAAATTCTGGATACAATTGGAATCATGGATAAAGTACATGGTTTCAAGGATTCTTAAAGTCCAGATCCTACAGAGTAAAATCAAGCAATGAAAAGTCAGAACCCTGGTCCAACCCCTGCAGCGTACCCCAAGGATCCCCTTTATCCCCCACAGTTTTCAACGTCTACATCACGTCCCTCGGTACCTATCTAGATAAATTAGACCTAATCTCCTACAGCTACGCAGACAACATCACAATTCTTCTCCCTTTTGATCAACCAAAACCCTCCATGAAAGACACTCTATGCAAAATATTAAAAACAATAACAACTTGAATGAAAGACCACAAACTGAAACTAAACCCAGACAAAACAAAATTCATTCTCCTCGAAAATAATAAAACCCCATCCATAACAAATCTAGTAATTAACTCAACCAGATTCTCCATGCAACCCACTCTAAAACTACTGGGAATGACGATCGACAGATGCTGTACCATGCAATCACAAATCAATAAAACAATACAGAAATCCTTTGCAATCATGAGAAACTTAAGATAAGTGTGAAAATTCTTCGACAAAACACAATTCCTGATCTTAGTCCAGGCCCTAGTGCTGGGTCTTCTAGACTATTGCAACATTCTCTATCTCCCCTGCCCCACAACCATGATTAAACAACTACAAACAGTCTAAAACACTGCTCTGAGACTCACTGAGGAAACACGACCACATCACCGAGACGTACCTCCACTCACACTGGCTACCAATACAAGCAAGAATACAATTCAAGTTCTACTGTATACTATTTAAAAACATGAACAGTGACAGCCCAACCTACCTGAACAACCGCCTAATCCAAACTACCTCAACCAGACAAAGGAGAACCCAGTGGCGTACCTAGCATATGTGACACCCGGGGCCCATCATTTTTTGGCACCCCCTCCCCCCCTATCTGTACGAAAAACATGATTTTTAGTAACAAGCCACATGTCACACATGAGTACCTAGGAAAAGGCAGCATCTTACATACTGCAGTGAGCAGTACAACATCAATACACCCATTGTAAAACTAAACAAGCCAGACTAGTACAGATCAATCCTACACCGTCAATCCTAACAGAAAACCATGTCTTTCGAACACACAGAACCTTCGCCTAGTATGGAATATGTCGTCACAAACTAACCCCTCCCCCTTTTACAAAACTGTAGTGTAGATTTTAGCCACGGTGGTAACAGCTCTGACGCTCATAGAATTCTGAGCATCAGAGCTGCTACCACCACGGCTGGCGCTAAAAAACGCTCCACAGTTTTGTAAAAGGGGGGATAAAATAGAAATACATAGACAAAGGTTAAATTGAACCAGAAAGAAGCTGGACTCTGCATACAATGTAACACCACAGAAACAGTGACACATGTCTCCTAAAGCAATAAATAAATAGAACATTTTTGTTCTACCTTTGTCTTCTCTGGTTTCTGCTTTCCTCATCTTCTTGTTACTCTCTTCCTTCTATCCACTGTCTCTCTTCTCTCTGCATCTTCCATTTGCTCTGTTACTGCGCCTCTCCCTTTCTCCCTTCTTCCAAATTGGTCTGGCACCCATCTTCTTCCCTCCGCTCTTCCCATAGTCTGGCATCTCTGTCTTCTTCCCTGCCAGCGTCTTCTCCCAACTCTCTCTTCCCCATTTCCCTTCAGCGTCTTCTCTCCACTCTCTCTTCCCCATTTTCCTGCAGCATCTTCTCCCCGCTCTCTGTTCCTCATTTCCCTTCAGCATCTTCTCCCCACTCTCTGTTCCCCATTTCAATTCAGCATCTTCTTCCCACTCTGTCTTCCCCATGTGCTTTCAGCGTCCTTCTCCCCCTCTGTTTTACCCTGTTTTCCTCTCCACCCCATCTTTTCTCCCTTTCTTCCTCCCTGCCCCTTACCTTCGTGGTGCTTTCTTCCCCCCCCCTCCCCCTCTAGCTCAGGGGTGCCCACACTTTTTGGGCTTGCGAGCTACTTTTAAAATGACCAAGTCAAAATGATCTATAAACAATAAAATTTAAAAAACAAACAAACCACAAAGCACACTGTACGCTGAGAAAATGTTAATTATCATTCCTATTCTGGGGTTTTTTCAAAGAGGTCAAGGCAGATGACTCTATGCACTGTCACCTCAGTAACAACCATACAAAAATAGACAAATACCCCCCTCCCTTTTTACTAAAGCACAATAGTAGTTTTTAGCGCAGGGAGCTGCGCTGAATGCCCAGGGCTGCTTTCAACGCTCATAGGCTCCCTGCACTAAAAACCGCTATTGTGGTTTAGTAAAAAGGGGCATAGTGCAAAATATAGCCAGCAGATATAAATTCAGACACATTTTGATCACTAAATTGAAAATAAAATCATTTTTCCTACCTTGTGTGGTGATTTCATGAGTCTCTGGTTGCACTTCCTTCTTCTGACTGTGCATCCAATCTTTCTTCCCTTCTTTCAGCCTGTATGCTTCCTCTCCTCCAGACCTCATTCCCTCCCCCAACTTTTTCTTCCTCTCTCCCTGCCCTTTCTTTCTCCCTGCCTCCCTTTCTTTTTTCTCTCTTCATACCCCCTTTCTTTTTCTCTGTCTCCCTGCCTGCCCCCTTCCTTTCTTTCTCCCTGCCCTCCCCCAAGCCATTGCCGCTGCCATCGGGGTTAACCCCCCAAGTCACCCCCCAAGCCTTCAGGTAACATGTCCCAAAGCCACTGCTGCCCCAAGCTCTCCTTCCCTGCATCTTCCCTGCGTAGGGCCGACCAGCATTCCTCTCCCCGATGTCAATTCTGCCGTCGAAGAGGAAGTTCCGCCCAGCTAGGCAGCGATTGGCTGGCCCGAACTTCCTCTCCAACGGCAGAATTGGCATCGGGGAGAGGCAGGCTGATCGGCCCAGTAGAATTTTCTGGACCTGGCTGGCTGTGCACCCCCCCTAAGGCTGCACCTGGGGCGGACCGTCCTCCCCTGCCCCCCCTTTGTACGCTACTGGGAGAACCCACACTCCATTCACATACCCCCCAATCAGAGAAAAATGGAAAAAGAACTGTATGATGGCCTCCTGGCCACACAGGCAGCGAGATTGGACCACCAACTCTCCACTTTGCTGATAACGACCTCAGACTACAGAATATTCAGAAAAGAAATAAAAACCATACTATTAAAAAAAAAACCCTGCTACCCAACAATTCATTGAAATCAACCTAACACCATCTCTATTCTCTAAAACAATCTAACGCCACAAGAACCACCTCATCTCTTTGAACCAACCTCTCTATTCTCTAATTCCTCTGGAAATGGCCAGATATATCCTTATGTAATCTGCCTTGAACCGCAAGGTAAGGGCGGAAAAGAAATCACTAATGTAATGTAAAGTAATATTTGAATACAATTTGCATCCACATTTAGTGCTTATGTAAACACAGCAGCGCTTTACCTTTAAGCGAATTGAGTGTACAATAATGTGTGCAAACCCAATATTAACAGCACGTTAATACCAGTGGTAGTTTTGAGTATTGACCCCCATCCCACTCCGTTCATGTTTTTCAGAATATTATGTACCTTCATTTCCATACCTATCTGAAGATGTTTACAAATGTAGAGGTAGAGGCAACAGCACTGTTTTGTAAATATGAAGGTTATTATTAGAACTGAGAGGATTTCAATACGAGCTATTTGGGGTACTGCTGTCATTATCACAGACCTAGTGCCACCTAGCGGACAGTCCAGGTTAATGCTTGGTACTTATCTACAGAATATAGACAGTAATATAACCGAGAGAAGGTGAATTTGAGCTCCAGTTCTTCACAAATGAAATATATGTGCAGCTCTGCAATTAATTAATTTCCATCACTCCCTTTCTTCCAAAAATAGAGTATTTTAATTTTACAGAACCAAACCATTTTAATTTCAACTGCAGCTTTCTGAACAAATTTAGAAGCGCCCCAGAGTACAGCTGATTTTTTTTTGAATACACATATTTTATTTATTTTTTCATTTATTCAATTTTCTCTACTGTTCTCCCAAGGGAGCTCAGAATGGTTTACATGGATTTATTCAGGTACTCAAGCATTTTTTCTTGTCTGTTAAAGTTAATCCCTTTCATAACTTTACACAAAGCAGCAGGCTGAAACTGGATGTATATTAATCCACTTCTTGTTTATAATGTGTCCCTGCTCCTTCCCCCAACTCGAGAAATAGATTGCTGAAGCTGTTAGTGTTTTTAATCACATATTCGTTCAGTCCATACTAGTGGACCTGACTTTTCATACTCTTTAATCTCCATACTCACCCTGCTTTCCATTTACTATCACTTCAGGTCACAACATGTCACTATTCAGTTTTATTGATATACACTAAGACTGCATTAACTTTGGTCACTACCTTCCCATTCGTTTGACACTGGTGATTTTGGATATTCCACATTTCATGTGAAACACACGAATGGTACATTAAGTCACACCCATTTACATCCAATCTGTACATTACTTTACATTGATACAAACATTCATACCCATAGGAACCCTGAGGAAGACTTTCAAGGTTGAAACACGGACCGTGTTGGGTCCTCTTCATTGATTCAAAGTTGTGGATGAACTTTACAGTTTCAAATTTGTGGATTTTACTGCTTGTTTTAATAAAGCCATCATCAGCAACATCATGTTCCATAGTCTTTTTTGTTCTGGACTTTTACCCTTCGGAGGACATAAGGGATCAACTTTTTGATTGTTATTGTTTTTAAGCCATCCTAGGGAACATTTTGGACAGGGTGGTATAGCTCAGCTTATCATGGAAAAAGGTTGAAAAACAGTGGAAAGAGTACAAGGCTTTTGATTGGATACCATAAAGTCACAAAAAGCTCTAGCACAGTGTCTCACAAACTTTCTGGCCGGTGACACACTAAATCCAGTGCCCTAGCCAGAAAGCACCAGGAAGTGTGCAGACGTCGATTTGATGACATCATGCGGATGCGTGACATCATCATGTTGATGTCCGTGCATGCGCGGAGGCCTATCTGGCCACGACCCGCTTTGGTGAAGGGATCCGGGAGGTGCGGGGAGAGGAGGAGAGATGCCAGCCAGGAGGAGAGTCATCTGCTCCTTAAGAGGCACATCACCAGTGTGTCGCGGCACACCTGAAATCTCAGGAGGCACACTGGTGTGCTGCGGCACACAGCTTGAGATTCACTGCTCTAGCACATTTTCTCTCTGCCTCCTTTTTTAAAAATTTAAATTAATAAATACAGCTTATGCCTACAGGTGCCCATGAGAAGATACACAAAAACAGCATACTGGAGAAGTACCTCTGTTGACTGACCAAGGTATATATGGCAATGGAGTAGATATAATACTGCTCATGGCAGAAAATGTTTATGAACAAGGATTTTTAGTAATGGGCGTAAGTGATTCAAAAATGATAAATGATGTCTCATGTAATGAATGGAGAACAATTCACACAGCCGTTCATTACGTGAGACATCCTTTATCAATTTTGAATCACTTACGCCCATTACTAAAAATCCTTGTTAATCTCCATTGGTTCCCTGAGGCAGGAACGAAACGTGGCACGTCGGAACCTGCAAGCTATAAGATAAGTTTGCTGTGTTTTCTTTGAATGATATGACGTACACAAGTTAAGAACTTTGAGCCCTAGCGGCATATTAATATACAAGCATACAAATTTGAAGTCGCTTTTTACTCTTTTTTATATGCGATGATTGGGCGGTGAGGCGGTAGTATCAGGGTCCTCCCCAGTTTTCGCCTCCATGATTCTGAGCATAAAGCTTATAAATATTGCATATATCATTGACACAGTATACCTATAAACATCATTAAGAGTGGTTTTTGTACTGTGTGAACTAGTAAGCAGACTGTTCTAAGTACAGGAAATTTAAGAACTAGTTCTGGGGTGAAAGGTCATTCCTTCGAAAGTAAATCAAAACAAAACCAAAAAGAATATATCTGATTAAAGAATTCACTTCCAAAACATAAAAAACGTGCATCTTCGAGAGTTCACTGTAAAGTTCTCAGCCCAAACAACAAAGTCGAGGCTGTCTCCATCAAGGGCTATACACTTAGAGGCAGCTTCTGTAAAGGACATCTATATTTAGGCATTGTTTAGACATCCAGCTAAGCGCGATTCTATAATGCTTAGACGCACTATAGAGAATCGCGGTCAGCGCCACTCAGCGAGTCTAGGCATGTCTAAATAATTAGGCGTCCTTTATAGAATTGGGTCTAAATAGTTAGACGTCCTTACAGAATCGCCTTTAAGACATCTACAAAAAGTGTACAACATTGTGTCTTATTATTATGATTTTATTAGAATGTCAATTTTATGCTGTTTTTCATTAACATTGTAAGCAGTGAAATGCTGGTACCACTATAGTTTATTTTTTTAGTCAGATTTTTTAAAATCTTTTTTTAAATTTCTCTTCTGTCACAGGGAGTGAGTGGGATTTGAACCAGCAATGTCAGGGTGGAAGGCTGTAGGTCTAACCAGTGTGGTTTGGGCAATCTATAGACATGAGTTAGGTGGACAAGACTTAGGTGGGCTTTGGACATCTCCAATATGTTCTGCTAAATAGGTTTATGGGGCTTTTATTTTTGCTTTATTAAGCTCAAAATACATTTAATAATGCACCACATAAACAGGGCACATGAATACAGATATATTGCATGCAAAATCTTCTATTTTTGTGGGCAAACAGCAATGGTATTTGCCAATTATAGGAAAAGATCCATTAACAAGCACAGCTCATGAAAAAGATATCTTTATATTGCTTACTTAAAAATCTTATCTTTTTCTGAGTAAAGAGTGCTGCAATGTGCAAAGTCTTGGAAGAGCTGCATTAAGCAAGCAAGGCTCATGAAAAAAAATATATATATATAGCATAGATAACTTTATTTCCAAAAGGTTAAGAACAGAAAAAAAGATACAGACCTCATAATGGCTTCTAGTTCAGAGCAAATGGACATCTCCAACTGCACAATGGTGACCTCATTGTGAGATCATCAAGGTGCATCTAGAAAGTAGAATGCCACTAATAAAATAGGCATATGTGCTGGGAGATCTGGTTGGAATTTGAACCCATGACTTTTGGAAGATAAAAAACAGAGCTTTCATCCATTGAGCCACAGCAACTTCCATTCAGGTATTTCTTCCTGATATGTGATTTGATATCAAATCCCAACCAGCTCCCCCAGCACATATTCCTATTTTATTAGTGGCATTCTATCTTCCAGGTGCACCTTGATGATCTCACAATCTGAACTAGAAGCCATGGTGAGGGCTGTATCTCTTTTTTTCATGAGCCTTACTTGCATAATGCAGCTCTTTCAAAACTTTGCACATTGCAGCACTCTTTATTCAGAAAAAGAGAAGCTTTTTAAGTAAGCAATATAAAGATATCTTTTTCATAAGCAGTGCTTGTTAATGGATCTTTTCCTATAATTAGCAAATACCATTGCTGTTTGCCCACAAAAATAGATTTTGCATGCAATATATCTGTATTCAAGTGCAGAACACATTGGAGATGGCCAAAGCCAGACAGAGCAGATCCCTAATATACCAGTGCCTAACACAGATGCATAGCTGCCTAAGTCAACCATGCTTATTTCCCTCGCCTAACCATGCCTGCTATATATGAGGGTGCTATTAGGCGCTGCTAGGCACCTTGACTTAGGTGTCGCTAGGCACCCTGTGGTATTCTTGCAAACTTAATTGTTTTTAAATTTTTTTAATCAGTTATTAATGGCATGGTTAATTGCAACACCAATTAAACCAATTAAAAACACTTAAGTTTCTCATGGAATTAACAACCCCCTTTCCTTCATACCAAGCTGCACTAGAGATTTTTAGCATGGACTGGTGAGATAAGTGCTCCAAAGCTCATAAGAATTTTATGAGCATTGGATCATTTATCATGCCAGTTTGCAGTAAAAACTGCTAGTGCAGCTTGATAAAAGGAGCCCTAAGTTAGGTGTTGCTAGGTGTCCTCAATGTAGGCACCATTTATAGAATCAGGCCGAAAATGTGTACTAAGCTAGTATTCTATAAAGGTCACACTATGCAGAGGCCCAGATTCTATTAATGGCATCCCGAAGTTAGGGGGCAGTAGGCATCCTACCACCATCTAATTAACCAATCAGGAGGCAAAAGAAAATTTGATGCAGTGAATATTGCCTATGTTCAAGGCGCCATTTGCATGTCTACGGAAGCACCTAGGCATGCCTAAGGATGTGTGAGGCCGGCATGGGTGTGGTTTATGCCAGAAGTAGCCTTAGGCATCCTTAGGCGACCCTAGGAACTTCTGTAAGCGCAAGACAAAGGCCTTAAATTTAGGCCTTTAAAAATCTGGCCTACGTTTAAGGCACCTGTTTTAAAAATAGCCATGATTTTTTAAAAGGTCCTGATGCGTAATTGACATGTGATCAGTGGCCATTTATAGGCAGCCGCCGATACCGGTGCCAATTATAGGATCCGGGCCAGAGCATCCTTTTACAGAACACTAACTTAACACATAACATAACATAACTTTATTCTTCTATACCGCCACCGATTTCTGGGCGGTTTACACTGAAGAGAGCTGGACAATCAGCGAAGTACAAAATACAAATAGCAAGTGTACAACAATTTCCTAAGAGTAGTCCGAGTAGAATTATTGTTATTAATATAACTTCTATTTATAAAATGATTTTATCAAATAGTACAGTCTTAATTTCTTTCCGAAATGCGCCATAAGACAGCCTGGCTCCACTGATATAATTACCTAACCAGGACTGCTGCTTACTTGCTTGAAACGAAAAAGTCCTATCCAGAAAAGACCTGTATCTACAACCAGTAATTTTTGGATAGGCAAATAAATGACAATTTCTGGTTATCCTCGTAGGGCTGTATAGTACGAAATGAGACAAAAGATAGGTAGGGGCCAATCCCCAAATCAGCTTAAAGCATATACAAGAGGACTTAAATATTACTCGTGCCTCCACCAGCAACCAGTGCAACAGTCTATAGTAGAGACTAGAATGATCAATTTTCTTCAGCCCAAATATCAGACGGATAGCCGTGTTCTGTACTATTCTCAATTTTCTCAAAATTTTTTTATGTGCACTCAAATAAACAATATTGCAATAATCCAACATAGATAGAACCAATGGCTGCACCAATAATCTAAAAGATAGAGGATCAAAGTATTTTTTGATGGTCTTTAGTTTCCATAGTGCAAAAAAAAAAAAAAACCAACAACAACACAAAACCATGCCTAATTTTGTGAATCATATACTGAATCTGAACCACAATGCTGGGTTATTACATTAAGAAAAAAGGCTTTGGAACACAGTTCAATGTGTAGCAGTAGTTGAAAAAGCAAATAGAATGCTATGAATTATGTGAAAAGGAATGGGGAATAAAATTGTGTAT
Organism: Geotrypetes seraphini; assembly: GCF_902459505.1. Classification (NCBI taxonomy): domain Eukaryota; kingdom Metazoa; phylum Chordata; class Amphibia; order Gymnophiona; family Dermophiidae; genus Geotrypetes; species Geotrypetes seraphini. The sequence continues at coordinate 234,912,337 of NC_047085.1, read as the reverse complement.
GTATGAATACCTCTGTATAGCTGCATGGTACAACCACACCTTAAGCATTAGGTATTGCTTTAGTCTCACCAATTCATATAAAACAGTCATATAACAAACCTACAAAAGATGCAGAGAACATAAAAAACAATGATCAAACAGCTGGAATGACTGTCATCAAGAAAAGCTTCACAGGTTAGAGCTGTTCAGCTTAGAGAGAGAAGACAGAGAGGATTTGATAAGGGGATTATAAAATCATAAGTGGGGTGAGACAGGTTAATAGGGAGCAGTTATTTGCCCTTTCACACTGTAATGAAACTAGGGAATGCTGCTTGAAACTAATTGGTAGCAGATTTAAGAAGTATTTTTCCATCAATGCACAATTGCTGGAATGTGTGGTCAAGTCTGACAGTACGAAAGGATTTTAAGGAAAGGCTGATTTTGGGTCTGAAGAAGTTCGACCATATAACTCCTTCCTACCGATTCCTGCATTGGCTGCTGATGGAGGCATGTATGAAGTTTAAATTTGGATGTTTCTGCTTCAAGGTACTTTTCGGTCTAGCCCCCAGATATATAACTGACTTTTGCTCTTTCTCAACCAATCGACTTAAGAGAAGCTCAAACCTGAATTTTGTTTCTCCACCGGTTAAAGGATATAAATTTAAAAGACACCATCAACATCTCTTCTCTTATCAGGCAGCATTATGGGGTAAAGTACCTGAAACAATTACTCATGCTTGCGAATACTTATGGGAAATTTAGGAGACACTTAAAAACATATTTGTTCCTAAAGTACTTAGACGGCTTCACTGAACAATCTTTCTCCACAATAACTGACCGCCAAATCTTAACTCTGTTAGTTCTACTCAATCTGTAACTTTTTTAATCATTGTAAACCGCATAGAATTTCACCGTCCTGCGGTATATAAACTGTTATTTTATTATTATTATAATTTCAGAAAATTCATGTATACTTTTAAGTTGAACAGAGTCCTAGAGCCAGATTCTCAAAATTTACCATGCCTTTAACAATGGTCACTAAACCGGTTACAGCTTGTTTAGCATGGCAGTATTTCACCATGTGATTATTAGAACGGCTCACCATGGTCTTTTCTGAGCTTCCTAGCAGCCTCCGACTCTGCCATAAAAATGTATTACAACGAAGTCATAATTATTAAAATGGAAGTAAAATGGACTCATTAATATTTAAATGAGCACTCTGGGCGATTCTCCATCATCGCCGGGTGATTCTCCAAGCACAGCTCCGGCTTTTGACTACCAAAAATTACTGACTGTTCCAGAGGTGCCAGTACTGAGAAAAGCACATCTCTGGCATGTGTTTCTGGCTGTGGCTCATGATAAAATTTTTAAAAAACAAAACACCAAACATGTAAATGATAGTACTATAGCTGTATAATAGTTTCAGAGAAAAAAAAATTTCAAAAACATGTGTCTCGGGCATGTCTTATGCACACTCCTTGAAAGCCAATCCTCGCACCTCCCCTCCATCCAATAGTGCTGGCACGCCTATGATTGGCACAAAAGCCGCATGTGATGCATGCCTATGATGTGTGCATATATTGTGCTCCACTAAGGCACACCCACAATTTGCGTGCCTACAGCATAGCTTTTTCCCAGCACATGTGCACATTTACGCCTCTTTCCGTGGACTATTCTGCATATGTGCCGATCGCTATCACCAGCGACTCATCTCATGTAAATTTGGTGACCCTTCGTAATCTTCCACAAACCTCATTTGCATATGTGATTCTTCGAGAATGATTTGTCTTTTTGAAATCATTACATTTATGGCTGCGACAGTGGCCCATTGGATTTTACCAGTGATATTAGAAAATCCGGCTCCTGGTGACCATGCAATGAGGGGCTCCTTTTGGCATGTTTTTGGCATGATATGGGAGTAGTTTCTATGCTGCCCTACATGAGGAATAGGAGTGTATGACCCAGGCTGACAATAGGGCTAGCATCAGACCCAAGGCATGGGTCTGATTTCCATTGAATTTTAGTTGCCAGGCATTAGACCATTCCTCTAATTTTTGCAGATCCTTTTTCATCTTTTCCACTCCCTCTTCGGTGTCTACTGTGTTACAAATCTTGGTATCATCTGCAAAAAGGCACACTTTTCCTTCTATCCCTTCAGCAATGTCACTCACAAACATATTGAACAGGATTGGCCCCAGCACTGATCCCTGAGGGACTCCACTACTCACCTTTCCTTCCTTCGAGCGACTTCCATTAACCACCCTCTGGCGTCTGTCCGACAGCCAGTTTCTGACCCAGTTCACCACTTTGGGTCCTAACTTCAGCCCTTCAAGTTTGTTCAACAGCCTCCTATGAGGAACTGTATCAAAGGCTTTGCTGAAATCCAAGTAAATTACATCTAGCATATGTCCTCGATCCAGCTCTCTGGTCACCCAATCAAAAAATTCAATCAGGTTCATTTGGCACGATTTACATGGCTTTACAAAAGGTAAATCGTGCCAAACGAACCTGATTGAATTTTTTGATTGAGTGACCAGAGAGCTAGATCGAGGACATATGCTAGATGCAATTTACTTGGATTTCAGCAAAGCCTTTGGGCAGACTTGCACGGTTTGTGTCTGTATATGGCCGTTTGGTGGAGGATGGGCTGGGGAGGGCTTCAATGGCTGGGAGGGCTGGAGTAAGTCTTAACAGAGATTTCGGCAGTTGGAACCCAAGCACAGTACAGGGTAAAGCTTTGGATTCTTGCCCAGAAATAGCTAAGAAGAAAAAATTAAAAAATTTAAATTGAATCAGGTTGGGCAGACTGGATGGACCATTCGAGTCTTTATCTGCCGTCATCTACTATGCTACTATGTTACTATGAGTTACTGTAAGTCCACAAAAAGGACCTAAGTTCCACAAAGTCGAAGAGTCTGCAAACTCTATAAGTGACTTGAATGAGGATCCATAGGCAGCAGAACACATTTTTGTTTTTTTTGGGGGGGCAAAAGCTCCTCCCCAGACCCCACCTAAGCTCCACCCCAGACCCCACTCAAGCTCATCCCAGATCCCGCCCCCATAATAGTACTAATTGTAATACCATTTTTTCCATTCATTTTCCATATATATAAAAGACATTTAATAGCACATTTTTTTCCAATTGGCCTTCTCAATTTAGAATAGAGTTTGGGACTGTGATCTGTGTTTATGTAATGATTAATTCTGTATTTAAGTAATGATTAATTCTGTAATGGAAAATTTTTAGCTTTAGGTATTAATTATGGTTCATTGAGGTTTGATTGTTTTATTGTTTTTGAATTGTTATTGTTGAAATGTTTGCTATGATATTTTATGAAAAAAAAAATGTACTTTTGCTCTTAATCTTTCCTTTTCTATTTTTAATGGAGTTCTTTTCTTGATGAATATGAACTATGTATTGTAAACCGCTTGGATCTTGTTAGGCTGTTATGCAGTATATAAAGTTCTTAATAAACATATATATACACAATATAATCCTATTAACAACACATAGGGCTCCTTTTACAAAGGTGCGCTAGGGCCTTAACACACGCAATAGCGCGCATTAAATTCCCGAGCGCGCTAGCCACTACCACCTCCTTTTTAGGAGGTGGTAGATTTTCAGCTACCGCACGCTATAGCACGGGGTAATTTTGTGCATGAACTAAAAACCCTAGCGCACCTTCGTATGGTTAACCACAAAATTAAACTACAGAAAGCACACATTCATTCCTACCAGTACACCAGGTCTTGGTCACACATTCAGAACACAGATAACCTCAAAGCAAGGACAGGACCAACTAAAAGTACTAATATATACAAATGAAACCTTAAGATGCAAAATTCTGCATGCAGTACAACCTTAAAGAAATAGAACCAAATGCATTTCTTCCTGAACAGTGCAAAATATAAATAAATATAGGGATATATATATTTTTTTCAATTGTGATGATAACTTAAATAACAATATTCATATCACAATTTAAAAGAATTAATAAATAATTTCAATAGTGCTCAGACCCACAACCTTAGTGTCCTAGTGTAAAGACACACAACACCAGTCGCCATCAGACCATCATGGCACTATTAATGTCTGTGCCACCATATAACAATCCAACATCCATTTACTATAAAATAAACTTATCTTTGTGGTGGTTACTGCTTCTCCGATGGTCATTTAATAAGCAGCTGGTGTCATCTTCTCCTTGTGCATGTGCTAATAATTAATAACTTCTGGAAGCCGAAAATTACAAATATCATCCCTTCAGTGCAAAATATAGACACATATTTCAATCACTAAATTGAAAATAAAATAATTTCCCCTACCTTTGCTGTTTGGTGATTTTATTTTTTTTAACCATCTTTTCCCAGTCTCTGATTGCGCCTCCTTCTGTCTGTGCTCTTAACTGTATATCCAGGGCCTTCTTATCCATTTGCTGTTTTTCTCTTTTTCTTCATTTTCTACCCTACATCCATCTTTAGCATTAACTTTTAACAATCAACTTTCTTCCATTTTTCTGCTTTCTTCTCAAAATCTACTTTTCCATGTCTTCCCTTCCCATCTATCCATGTATGCCATCTCCTCCCTCTTTCTTCTCCCCTATTCCCATCTATCCATAAGAAGCAGTTCTTCTTATCTCCTCCCTCTGTTTTCCCTTCCCCTTCATCCCTGTGCATCATCTTCCACCCTCCTATGGTCTGGCATCTTTCTCCTCTCCTTCCCATAGCCTAGAATCTTTCTCATCTCCCATGGTCTGGCATCTTTCCTTCCCTCCCTCTTCCTGTGGTCTAACATCTCTCTCCTCTCCTTCCTACAGTCTGCCATCTTTCTCTTCTCCTTCCTACAGTCTGGCATCTCTCCTCTCTGCTTCCCTTCCATTCCCTGGTCTGGCATCTCTCTCTCCTTACTCTAAATGAGAGGGAGAACCAGCTTTTGATCCGTACTGCTTTGGGAGATGCCCCTAAGGTTGCCCCTGGTGAAGGATAGGAAACAGGGCTCTGTAGGGCAATCAGCTGACACCCTGCATGAAAAAACAAAACAGCGGTTTGCAGATAAATTCCTGTTTTTCAGACATTTTATTAAGGGTTTAAAATTCACCAGGCTTTATACTTCTCAGGAGCTTTTCACCAATGTCATTTAAAAGCGTTGTTGAATTGTTGATTTATTTATTTGAATCTTATTTAAATTCAATTCTCCACACTATATAGACCCCAGGGTTTGGGCGATTGATAACAATTCTTGCATTAATTTATAGCTTAAAGAGAAAAAGTAAAAAAGCAATTAAAAAAAAAAATTTGCACTATGAATTATAGATTTTTAGAGTGTTTTAAAATGATGTGAGTGGGTAATGTCTGTCAAGCACGCTTGTGCATTTGGTGGTGTTGAACCCTGGTGAACTTGGACAAAACCTTTTCACACGAGTTCCCACTTATTGATGTAACACTCTGTTTGTAACATCCAAACAAACACTTGGCATAAGGGGTTCAGCTAGCCCGAAACCCTTCAGGTGTCTGGAGAATAGAGAGCTGGTCTGGTTTTTGTAATCTCTCTCTCTCCTTACCATTTCAGTGGTCTGACAACTCTCTCTTCCTTCCATCACCCTTCTATGGAATCTGACATCTCTCCCTTCTTTGAGTCATCTCTCCTCCCTCCCAGTGTAACATTTCTTCTTCCCTCCCCTCCACCAATATCATGTCCAATTCTCCCTCTTTCTTCCTTCCCCATTTATACCATATCTTTTTCCCTCTCACTCTACACACCTATATCCAACAATTCTCTTTTTCTTTCCCCTCACCCACTGACAGCATCTCTCTTTCCCTCCCTTCCTAACCCCCAGCCCGTGCAGCATCTATCCTTCCCTGCCTTCCCAAACTCTTCTCAGTCCATGCAATATCTGTTCTTCTTGATTTCCCAAACCCTCCCACCACACACACACACACACACACACACAACTGTGCAACATCTGTTCTTCCCTCATTTCCAATCCCAGTCCCACCCCTTCAGCTGGATCCTGTGGTAAGACCTCTCCCAAGTTCCCAACTCCCCCACCTACCACCTCCCTACCGCAGTAATTTAAAAGCTTCAGGCAACCGGCGGCACAACAAAGCAAGCCTCCTGCTGTCGGCCTGTAGTTCCTCTTCCCGCAGAGGCAGGACGCTGCAGAAAGATCACTTCTGGGGCATAAGACTTTTTATTCACGTGTTTTTATTCATGTGCTCGTGTATTTAATTTGAAAATATAGAAATACAAGTTTGTTTGTCTCAAGGTTGACATGTTCTATCCCGCTCTCCACTTGTTCTCTTTTTGTTTAACCTGTAACCCATTCTCAGTTTTTTGGGGACCACAGGGTAGAAAATGAATTAAATAAATAAATAAAGAACCAAGAATTACCTTGGAATCCAAATGACCAAACTGTATCTCACACGAAGGTGTAATAGCTCCCTCCCGCTCCTCTTTTCTAATAGAAACCTAAATTGTAAACAAATGTGGTGTCATGCACTCCTATATAGCTTTTATTGGAGGATTTTAGAAATTGCAATTTAAATGGATGCAAACATACCAAAACTGCAGAAATGTATAACGATGTAGGCAAAATTTATTGTGACAACCAAAGTATATTTAAAAACCTTTTTACCAAACAAGGGTCCCAACACGGTCCGTGTTTCAGACAACCTTCATCAGGGGTCCATGGTAAAAAAGGGAAAAGAACATATGTCACAAAAGATGTTGAAAAATACAATAAAAACAAACAGATGATTTGTTACGCCGAAAGTCACTAAATCTTGTAAAATTTTGCTAGAGTGAATTTAAATGGATGAACAGAGATAATATAAAATTAGAGATGCAATTTAAACATAATTTTGCTCATTTCAGCTTTTAGGGCCCCATGCACTAAGGATTTTCTCCCATTCTGTTTATATGATATACAACCTTCATGAATCAGACCTTTAATAGTGCTTCTTCATACTTTAAAAAAAAAAAAATTCTCTTTAAGAAATCATACAAGTCAGCTTAATTAATGAAGAAATTGCATGAACCCTAAGCCATTCAGGCTTATCACAGGTGGCAAAATTTCTTAGACAGCACAGCCACAGCTTACTTTAAATGAAATACTCCTGTTAAAATTAAATGTGTTTTCATTTACACTCATTTAGGGGCCCTTCCACTAAAGGGTGTCAAGCATAAAAAACAGACTACTGCAACATGCATTAAAGTGTTTTGCGGTATTTTGTTTGCTAACACATGTGGGCTATTTAAAAAAATATTTTTGAGAGGGGCAGAGAATGGACCCAGAAACATTAACCAGCTATTGCATTCTCATTAGCATATGCTAACTGGCTATTTCTCAGTTAACAGAGCCGCACTTACCTCCTCTTCTAAACTGCACTAGCAGTTTTTAGCGCAGAGAGCCGCGCTGAATGACCCGCGCTGCTCCCGATGCTCATAGGGTTCCTATGAGCGTCGGGAGCAGCGCGGGCCATTCAGCGCGGCTCTCTGTGCGAAAAACTGCTAGCGCAGTTTAATAGAAGAGAGGGTTAGGCTTGGATTCTCTAACTAGCGTTGATTTTTTTTTAGGTGCCAGTAGGCAGCCAAGCTCAGTTAAAAATGCTGTTTAAACAATGTTTTTAACTGAGTTTCATGGCTACTTAAAAAATGGCACCACAATCATGTCTCCGTATGCACTTTAGGCCTCCTAACGCCGCTGTGGGCATGGCTAATGCCTGAAGCGGCATTAGGCGGTCTGTAGTGCTTATGAAGGTACAATTCATATTAAAGATAGGAGCCAGAAATATAGGCCTGGAAAACCCTGATCTACATTTCCAGTGCCTACCTTTGCTGGAGGCCACACAGCTGTGGGAGTTGTGGCTATAATGAAGCAGACCCTCTCTTCCTGAATACAGAATTTATGGCATTTGCGTACACTGAAATGACGAGCATCATTGTGCTTTCCAAAAGAATTGATATGTGAATAATAAATACCTAATGTGACAAACCTATAGCTGATATGAATAATGTACTACAGCATGCTAGGTCTAAAATCTATGCTATATGTATATGCATAATGCATAGAAAGTGCCCCATTAACTCTATATAGGAATATTGCATTTTAATGTTACAAATTCTCATCCTTCCCCTATGAATAAGGCATCATGACATTCCAAGAGACAAAGTCCCATGTGACACGTTCACTATAATGGGCTAATTCCACAGCATTCCCATAAGTATATTTCCCTGTGCCAAAGCAACAAAGCTACTGCTTTAATATTCCAGATTAAATTTTTCTTTAAGAATACCAGACCACAGTCACAGAGAAACATGCATTACTTTGATATGAAATATTGATAACCAGGTTTAATAATATTAGATTATAGTGAGCCAATTCAAAAGCACTTGTAATATTCTTTATACACTCTCAGTTGGAGCACTGGGAGAAAAAAAATATTGGCAGATGAAACATACAGGAAGTCTACCTTTTTTTATTGACATTTCAAACTTTATAATGTATACAATTGAAGAATCAGAAAAAAACTGTATGAAAATACATTGTAATCATCTCAATTATTACATTAAACAATTTTTATCCCTTTCTTATCCTAATTATAAACAATAAAATTATATATTATACTATCAATATAATAAAAAAGAATTAATTTTACTCTTCCAAATAAATATTCCACCCCCCACCTTCCCATGGTCACATGGAGCAAATGGCAATGAGGGGACTCAGACATCTCAACTCTGTGCAAGAAGTATCACATAAGACCAATCATAAACTGTTCCTGATAGCAGATCTGGACCTGAATGACAAATCTGTGTTGTGTTTCTTTCTTCCTCCTAAAACAGGGCTTGCTTTGGTATGGATGTTTCCTGTAGATATGCAATGGAATCAAATTGTTGGGTAAATCAGGTCCATAGTCGACCTTCACTTATCCTATTCGTATCATCTGAGCAGGTATAAAACACCCGTTACTAACTGTAGTTGTGAAATTTACTAACTGTAGTTGTGAAATAACAAATCTTTGGAAAAGCAGAAAGGAATGCCAATAATTTGGCAGAACAGAAACTGAGAAATTAAGACCTTGCCATGGATACGATAAAAGCTTCATCGGGCAAGAAGTGAACAGATAAGGTACAATCAGCCTAATTCTACACATGGCATTGCACATGGAAATTTAGACGCGCGCCCAACTTCCATGCAGAATTTAATTGAATAACAAGCCAATTAGTGCCAGTAATTGGGCTTCAATAATGAATTCTAGGCAGTAATTGGCATAAAATAAAGTTCATGCATGCATTTTTTAGGCACTGGGATCTATGTGTAAATTTTACATTTTACATGTGATTCCAGAAGGAGTTATCAGTGGTGTAGTGAGGGAGAGAGGTGACCGGGACGATGGCACCCCTCCCTTGCTCTCACCTCTGCGCCATCTCCGATACTGCATGCTGTGCGTTCCCCCCCCCCCCCCATGCTCCTTCCCCAATCCTGCCTGCCATGCGCGCCCCCTTCCCTTCCCCCTTGTAGCTCTAGTTGAAGTTGTTGTTCACAACAGTCAACAACGTGCTCCTCGTGACCCCGTCGGCTCTCCCTCTGACATCACTTCCTATATGCAGTACCTGGAAGTGACATCAGCGGGAGAGTGAAACGGGTCGCAAAGAGCACATTATTGATTGCTGTGAACAATTTCTTCAACTAGAGCAATGGGGGAAGGGAAGTGAGGGGTGTGTGCGTGTGGAGGGGAGGAATAGGAAGAGGCAGGGGGGAGGGAAGAAAGGAGGAGGGTGTCAGTGCCCCCACCAAATTGGTTTCCATAATGAGCTTTAACAGGGCTGTTGGGTAAGATTTGCCTCTTTGCCAAAATCTGCAATAGAGTAGACACGCCAGATGGTGTGAATAACATGAAGACAGACCTAGCGAAGCTTGAAGAATAGTCTGAAATTTTGCAGCTAAAATTGAATGCTAAGAAATGCATTTGAGCTGCAAAAACCCATAATAACAGTACAGTTTAGGGTGTCAAGAACTTATATGCACAACAGAAGAGCGGGACTTGGGTGTGATTGTATGTGCTGATCTTAAGGTGGCCAAACAGTTGAAAAGGTGACAGCGAAAGGATGCTAGGGTACATAGGAAGAGGTTTGGCCAGTACAAAAAAGGAGGTATTGATGCTACTGTATAAGACTTTGGTGAGACCTCATTTAGAATATTATGTACAATTCTGGAGGCCGCACCTTCAGAAAGATATGAAAAGGATGGAGTCGGTCCAGAGGAAGGCTACTAAAATGGTGTCAGACTTAAAGATCTTAATATTTTAGAGGAAAGGTGGGAGAGGGGAGATATGATAGAGACATTTAAATACCTACATGATGTAAATGCGCATAAGTCGAGTCTTTTTCATTTTAAGGAAGCTCTGGAATGAGAGGACATAGGATGAAGTTAAGAGGTGATAGGCTCAGGAGTAATCTAAGGAAATACTTTTTTACAGAAAGGATGGTAAATGCATGGAACATTCTCCCAGTAGAGGTGGTAGAGACAGACTGTGTCCGATTTCAAGAAAGCCTGGGATAGTCACATGGGATCCCTTAGAGCGGGGGTCGGCAACCCGCGGCTCCAGAGCCGCATGCGGCTCTTTTCCACCTTTGCCGCGGCTCCGGTAGTGTGTCACGCAGGCATGCAGCTTACAAGTCCGGCATCGCGGCAGGAAATAGCCATGCTGAGCAGTGAGCTCAGCACGTACACAGATGAAAGCCTTGCTTGCTGATTGGTCCGGCGGCCCCACCGTGCCGCCGGACCAATCAGCAAGCAAGGCTTTCATCTATGTACGTGCTGAGCTCACTGCTCAGCATGGCTATTTCCCGCCGCGACGCCGGACTTGTAAGCTGCATGCCTGCATCGCCAGAATTTAGGTAGGCTGTTTTCATCCCCGTGGGAGTCCCGTGGGCCAGGGGGCGTCCCCGTGGGAGTCCCGTGGGTCAGGGGGGCATCCCCATGGGAGTCCCGTGGGCCAGGGGGAACAGGGAGACAGAAAGAAAAAGTTGGGGGAGAGAATGAGGTCTGGAGGAGAGGAAACATACAGGAGGCTGAAAGAAAGGAAGATATAGTGAGATGGACACAAAGAAGGGTGATGCTGGAAAATAGGTGGAATGGGAATTCTGACAAACACAGAAGGGAAATGCTGGATCAAGGAGAGATGGGGCTCAGGCTGGATGGGATGAGGAGAAATGCCTTGTTGGCCCGGAACTTCCTCTCCTACATCAGAATTGACGTCAGGGAGCGGAATTTTGGTCAGCGCGACGCTTCTGCAGGGAAAGCTTGGGACGGCGGTGGCTTGGGGGCTGTTCCCCGATGGCGGTGGCAGCAAACCGAGTGGCTTGGGGGAGGGCACAGAGAAATAAAGAAAGGGGGCAGACAGAGACAGAAAGAAGGGGGAACAGGGAGACAGAAAGAAAAAGTTGGGGGAGAGAATGAGGTCTGGAGGAGAGGAAACATACAGGAGGCTGAAAGAAAGGAAGAAAGATTGGATGCACAGTCAGAAGAAGAAAGTGCAACCAGAGACTCATGAAATCACCAAACAGCAAAGGTAGGAAAAATGATTTTATTTTCAATTTAGTGATCCTGTATATAGCATTAAGATAAGAAACAATATATGCAGTGTTAGTTTGTTTTATAATGGTTTTGCGGCTCCAAGTTTTTTTTCTTTTCGAAAACGGGTCCAAGTGCCTCTTTATGTCTTAAAGGTTGCAGACCCCTGCCTTAGAGAGAGGAAGAGATAACGGTTAATACAGATGGGCAGATTGGATGGGCCATTTGGCCTTTATCTGCCATCATATTTCTATGTTTTTATCTTCTTAGGTACGATTCTACAAAAGATAAGAACATAAGAATTGCCTTTGCTGGGTCAGACCAGTGATCCATCGTGCCCAGCAGTCCGCTCACGCGGCGGCCCTTAGGTCAAAGACCAGTGCCCTAACTGAGACTAGCCCTACCTGCGTACGTTCTGGTTCAGCAGGAACTTGTCTAACTTTGTCTTGAATCCCTGGAGGGTGTTTTCCCCTATGACAGACTCCGGAAGAGCATTCCAGTTTTCTACCAGTCTGTGGGTGAAGAAGAACTTCCTTACATTTGTACAGAATCTATCCCCTTTCAACTTTAGAGAGTGCCCTCTCTTTCTCCCTACCAAAGTAAGCAAGTTTAGGGGTGAAGAAAGGCTTAGGTACTGCTAGGCGCAATTCTCTAAAGGACTTAGGTGCCTATAATGTAGGCCTTTAAAACCCTGGCCTAAATTACAGGTGTAATGAAAGGATAGATTTTCTGTCTCTGTCTATGAAAGGACACATTTGAAAAGGACACACATATTTATGTCTTTTGTTCCTGCCTGGGCTGGAAGTAATCAAATGTAGAATGTTGGGTGTTTACTTTCTTAATGGTTTGGGAAGAGGTCATTTAATTTATGTTAACTAGGTTAGTTGTCTGAGACAGGAAGGCTCAACCCCCCACAGCTCTTAACACCTTTAAGATTTAAACAATGAAGTACATATCCTGCTCACGCACCCCCTCCCCTCTCTTGTCCATCCCCCTTTTCTTGTGATGGTTACCACTGACCCATGTAACAGATATATAAATGTTTTGCAGACTCATAATAAATCAGGCAAAAATCTCTTCAGAATACTGGCTATCTATCTTTCTTTCTGGGGGGAATTGCCTCCAGATGACAGAATGTTATTTCGGGACCTAGAAACGAATCTTGTCCGTTTCAATTTGGGGGCTACGTCCGTGATGGACTTGACATTACCAATATTTTGTGAGTATTTCTGAATTTTGAATTCTGTTCTTTAATACTCACAGGTATTGGCATCATGTTCCAACCCTTTATTTAAATTGTAGGGTTTTTGGTAAACCCGCCGCGGTTACTGTCCTTTTGGCAAGGACACTGTCCTTTTGGTAAGGACAAATATTAATGTGGAGTTTTCGGTAAATTCCTGCCGCGAAAATAAGCAGCTGCCATTCTTTCGGGAAGAATGAAATTAAGTGAAGACTTTTGGAAAGTCTCTATTGTGGATTTATAGAAACGTCTGCGCATTCTGTCATCTGTGCTATTCTTTGCATGCGCTTTCTCGTCTATCGCTTAGATAAGATTTTATAGAGTATAAGATTATATTGTATATTATTAATGTACCTCGCTTATAAGGTAAGGTAAGCGAAAATTTCTGCATTGTTATATTGTTTTTGTTATTGAAAAAATTCCTGCATTGTGATATTGTTTTTCTAATGGGTCATAAAGACACTTAGGATTTTCCACCTCCTAGACAGATGAGACTTTGTTCGCTTCAGTATCAAGCGGACAGCTGAGTTCTGAATGATACCCAAATAAACGATATTACAATAGTCCAGGGTAGAAAGCACTAGTGATTGCACTAGTAATCTAAACGAAAGTGGGTCAAAGTATTTTTTGATGGTCTTTAATCTCCATAGCATCATGAAACATTTTGTTGCCACGGTATTCGTGTGTTCAGTCATGGTGAGGTGTGTGTGTCCAGTGTGGCTCCCAATGTTTTTATTGTTGGTAATTGGGTAATCATGGTCTTTTATATGTAGCGTTGAATTGGTAATTTTATCCGTTGGGCTTGCAAGGAAGATTTTTGTTTTTTCTGTGTTAAGTTTCAGTTTGAAGTTGCTTGTCCAATGTTCTATTTCAGTCATTATATGAGTAATGTATTTTGAGATTTCATTTGTTATGCTGTTAGGATGGAGATGTCGTCTGCATATATTGTGGCGGGGCCGGGGTTAAGCCTAGCGCTGGCAACCCAGCTCCCGCCCCAGGTGTGGGGACCAGGCGCTCCCAGGAGAATTCCCACTGGGAAACAGTGAAATAATTAGTGGAGGCTGCGTTAGTGGTAAAGTTCAGCTTTTCTTTATTTCCCTCAGTTTGCAGCACTGGGGTTCCAGCAGTCCCTCTGTGTTGAGGAGACTTGGACAAAAGCATACTTTCATACAGTCCAGCCTGCTGTCCAGGCAGAAAAGCAAAAAAATAAAATAAAACCAAAAACGTTTTCTCCTGATTTTGCTTTTTCTGTTTGAGAAATCTTTAGGAAGCTTTAGCACTGTCCCACCTGAAGCCCAATGCCCCCACTACCCCAAACTCCCAGGGTAGGGTTAGGGAACTTTATTACCCAACCATTTCAGACTGCTCTTAAGGGTTAAGAATTCTCGGGACTCTAAGTTCCGTGCAAGCTTTCGGGAGAGGTTAATTACAGGTTCTCACCTCCGGCTTTCCTCTCAGGCTCTAAGTAATTTATTCATACTAGTTCACAGTTAGACTAAGGGAGAAAGAACGCTATGGTTTCTGTCCTTGCCTCTCTGCCTTGCCCTACCTGTTGGCTCTTAGTGATAGGCACAGGGTTACTAGGCAGTTTCCTGGGCTTAGGAATAGGGACAGCCCTTTGCAAGGCAGGGTTTAAAACCGGGTTTAAACTGCTGACAGGCACTTCCCTGTCACAATATGTATTGGATCAGGTTTGGTTTTTGCAGTGGGTGTCCTAGAGCTGATTCTGTGGCAGTCCTTGTCCTTTGTTGTAGTGACAAGCAGGCTGACTAGTTTTCAGCACTGTCTGTAGGCCAGTAGGTTTCAGGTTTGTTTGGGGAACTTACAGAAACAAAATGAAAAAGGGTAGAAATACATTTGTGTAATTATTAAAACAGACAGTCAGAAAGGCATATATTTAAAAACAAAGCAAAACAAATTATAATGAAAAAGAAAGAGAAGGATGAAAACAAAAGGGAGGAAACAAAAAAATAAATAATCTAGCACTTTGTAGAAAAGATTAAAATGAATAAGAAAAGCAAGGAGCAAAGTCCCATTACAGTCCTTAAAAGGACTATTATACTCCAAATGCGTCTTTAAAAAGAAAGGCCTTCAAGCTAGTTTTAAATTTATCAAGTGATGAACTTTATTAGTATGCACGGTGCCAAGGTGTTTTAAAGAGGGAATGGATAGCAGGTTTTGATAAGAAGAATGTAATGTGTGATGCAGGTTGTGGGAGATTAATAACCTGTTGATGAAATCAGGTAGACCGGAAGCTATGGTTTTATGTATCAAGTTTCAAGTTTCAAGTTTATTAGGTGACATGATCAAATTTTTGAGCTTTTAAGGTGAAATGATTTTAATGGCAGTATTTTGAATAATTTGGAGGCAATTGTCTTAAAGAGGGTCAGGATAAATTAACTTTAATTAATACAGGTGCCAGAATTAGTTTTACAGATAGAGCAAGAAAGATATGGAAATTTGTGAGATTCAAGTTTCAAGTTTATTTTTAACTTATTGAATAGCTTAATTTAATTTGCTAAGCGATTTACAAATCAAGTTTCAAGTTTCAGGTTTATTATTTTTCTTGATTAATCGCTTAATCAAATTCTAAGCGATGAACATATTAAAATATAGTCAAATAAGGACAATACAATACAAAAACAAACTTTAAATAATAACATTGGGTAAAATAAATTTTCCTAAATCCCACTCATTCCGCAGATAAATGGGAAGATCGTTCCAAGTTTGAGGAGCAGTTACAGAAAAAAATAAATTGATGTCTAGTGTTAATAATTTTAAGTGATGGAATGGTTAATAAGTTTTGCTCATTAGACCTCAGGGTTCTGTTTGAATGATAAGGAATTAAATGTTTAAATATGAATGCTGGGGTCTTATGAAGAAGAGATTTAAAAACAAGCAGACAGAGTTTGTACGTTATCCGAAATTAACTGGAAGCCAATGTGCATCTATCAAAAGGGGTGTAACATGGTCATATTTTCTAGACTTAGTGATGAGTTTAATGGATATGTTCTGACATAGGAATTTTGCAATAGATCGTATCCTACGTAATCTGTAAAATGTAGATTTAATTATAGTGCTAATATGATCATAAAAAACAAAAGGTGTACACATATGCTTATTTATAGTAAATTACATGAGCCTGACATATTGACATACAAACTAACAGATGCATAAGGAAGAAAGGGCAGAACTACAATTGTATTAATAGAACACAAGGGAAGACGTGAATGGTGAGGGCAATAGGAATAGGGAATAAATAAATTAAAGGCGTCTTTAAAAAGGAAGCTCTTCAGATTGCTTTTAAAATGGTTTAGGTCATTTTCTTCTTCAATAATTCTTTATAATTGTTTCTAATCCTACAAGTTTATATCTTGGTGAGAAAAGTGGCACACTCACCCCTGAGATAGAAGGGAAGTCCAGAAACTAAACAGAAATTTTCCTACAGACCAAAGTGCCAGGTGCCAAGAGCTAATTCAGTGGGAGAACTAATTCAGAATGAATTTACCTACCTATTTTACTTTCAGTGATGGAATTGTTAAGAGTTTTTGATTAATGGATCTTAAAGAAAGTGATATACTATGGGGAGTAAATAGTTATTAATGAATTGGGGTTCGTTCAAAGACAGTGTTTTAAAAAACTAAAAGTAGGATTTTAAAGGTAATGCGATGAGTAACAGGAATCCAATGTGATTCGATTAGGATTGCAGACAGAGCTTGATAGGTGTGGAAGAGGCTTAATGAGTCTTAGTGCCCATGCAAATATGGATTCCCTACTTATTCAGACTTTCCTTTCTAACCTCCGTTCTCCTTTGCAGATTCTGGTCAAACAAATGATTTCAGAATGGCCCACTAGTTCTCGTGCATAATTTCAGATTGAAAAAAGGAGCAGTGCGGGGTTTGAACCCCCAAGCCTCAGGTTCCTTAGGCTGTAGCGCTAACCACTACGCAACACTCTCCTACGCTTTGAGATCTCTAAGCCTTGGGAAATCCTGCATTATTAGGGCCAGCTACCTACCTGGGGACCGCACCTGTCCGCTCCTCGCGGAAGAGGGGGTCACGGGTTTCGTAGGGGGCGGGCCCCTGTCTCCGATTGAGATGGTAATAATCCATCTAGAAGTACTGGATGTTTTAATTGCGGAGACCCTGGTCACTGGCTTAATCAATGCCCATCTGGCCGGTGCCCAAAGCCGCCCTTCGGACGGACTTTGGTGCAAAGAGGGGAAATCCTGTATACCAGCTGCCCTTGTTATTGTTGACATGTTCTCCCGATAACCTGAAGTTTTTTCCCACTACAAATGAAACTGCTCAGACTATGGTGAACATTTTACTTCGCGAAATCATCCCTAGGTGGGGATGTCCCACACACATCAACAGATAATGGTCCTGCTTTCACTGCCAGAGTATGCAAAGATTTAGCTATCGCATTCCGCATTGAGTGGAAATTTCATCTCCTATATCACCCACAGAGTTTCGGTGTTGTCGAACGCATGAATAGGACTATTAAAGATAAGATCTGGAAGGCCACAGCTGGCACATTTGTGAATGGAAAAAATTCCTTCCTATTGTTTTAGCTGAAATTAGGATGTTGCAAAATTAAAATGTGTTTTTCTTTTCTTTTTCTTAGCAGCGCATGCCCATCCCAGTTTTGGCACTAGGATATTTCTGGTGTTTTCCAGGGATCCTCTTTGTCACTGCAGAGATAAAGACGATCCAAAGAGACATTAGCTTTTCTAAATATGAGATGGTTATGATATGCATTTCATCTCTGTTTTGTTTTTCTATAACAATGTGTTTATTTGCAGAGTTAAATTCAGCCCTGAACACTTGACAGATGGAAGAATAATGCCGACGCCTCAAAATTTGTGTTTTATGTTGTCTGTGCTATGTGGTCTGTCTCTTGTCTATTTGTTTTAGTTTAGGGGGTACCCCAGGATATATAATATTGGCCATTTCTAAAGCTAGCTCTTTCCCTAATTTTTTTAACTAGCCAAATTGTGCAATGTTCTTTTTTCCCTATAATTTGCATATGCTAAATGTAGCTTAGTTAGGGGTTATATTTTAAGAAAAGGTTTTATTCTATATCTATATTCTATGGTGCTCACTTGATATGAACCATTCAGTACACATTTCTGACATAATTTTTTAAATACATTCAGTACAGAATTATGGTCTCTCTGAATTGCCATAATAGTTATATGCAGCACACAAAAAAACATATCTTTTTGAAATGTCTGATTAAGAACCTTAAGTACCTGATTATTGTCTGTCTTTTGCCATAACTATAAATGCATTAATATTGTTACATGTTGCCACATTCAGTACAGGCAACTAGTCTCTCTCTCTCTCTATGCATTCAGTACAGGCAACCTGGTTTCTCTCTCTCTACATTCAGTACAGGCAACATGGTTTCTCCTCCATTTTCTATCACACTGGAGTACAGCTGCTGAATGATATCGGGACTCTTTTCAAATCCCTCCCTGTATGCACAGACATCATTTCATCTCAAGGGTGAACACCACTAATTTCCAGTGATCCTGTGCAAACAACAGATCCTGTGCAAACATCATTTCATCCCAAGTGTGCATCTCACCAGTTTAAAGAGACTGCCGGTTCCTGCTAGACTGTAATTCATCTTCCTGCACCCTGACTGCAAAGACTTTTCCACACATGCTGTACACAATGTTTCCTGTTCATCGGAGAAAGCCACCTTCCTAAGAACGCTTTGCTGTACAATTCCTCCTATTTAACCTATTCTATGGACATTTCAGACTTTACTTCATATGCTGTACATCCACTACCTCTTGGAATGGGGAATGAGACATTCCAAAAGCTGCTGAACTTTACTGAACTCCATACTTACATTGAACAACTTAAGAAAACCTCCAAAGAAGTGAATCATACTATCACTTTTGAAAATGGACAGATTGCACAAAATTTGCTCCAAGATGCTCATGTCTCAAGCTTTGGAACTTTTCTTTGAGTATTCACCCACTGCAAACCATGTATTTAATGTTTTAATTCATCCTATCTTAACTATTCTACAAATTTTGCTATGTATTGTTATGATTCTCCTTTGCTGTAGAGTGAAACACGTGTACATTTCTTTTCTCACAAAGTTCCCTCTAGCTTTTAAGGCAGTTATACATGAATTTCCAGTATCTTCTCTGACAACTTGCTAATTTGGTTCTAATTTGGTTTTAATTTGGCATGGCCTATTGCATTACCATTACCAGGGTCAGAGATAATATTATCCCATACTTACATACTCTCTTATGACATCTTTGTATCTTTTTGCCTGGGCCTCCTGAGAAAGTTTCCTACAACCCTTATGCACGTTCACTCGCTCAACGACGGGTAAGATATGGGCATACTGGGATCCCCGCCCAGATTATGGCCTATACGACCTAAGACAGAGGTGTGAACTCATAATGGGAACTGTTCATCTTCATAGCTTGGAGGACAGCTATGATATACTGTTAGAGATTGGCAAGGCATAAGCGAGGCAAGCTGGCTAAGGGTACCACAAGTTTGCTTTCATTTCAAAGAATATGGAAGATGTCAGCATAGCCGTTGCAGGCGTTCAGCATTTTCGGTTGGCATAGCTGGTGTCACCAAAGGCCTATGGGAAATTGTATCAATCTGACTCTGGCAAGGGGATGCAGATAGACCCTGAGGGCAGGAAGACGGTTTCAAGTAGTCCTGATTCTAAAATGTGTTAATGTATTAATCAGAAACTATTGTCCGAGGCATACTGGAAATTTAACTACAGCCTAGTATTTTTTTTTGGAAATTATAGGTATGCTTCACTGTTGCAGCATTAGATTTTTCTTTAGGTGATATTTACTGGCTCTGTGGAGACCTCCGGCTCCGTGTTAAACTACTCAGCCAGTAGATAGGCCAGTGCACTTTAGCTATACATAGATGAGATAGGGGTCCCAGATGAATTCAAGGCCCGAGACCAGGTTAAGGCTAGGTTTGAGTCCCTTATTACTATCAATAAGAATGTTGAACTTAAACGTAATTCTGGTTTATCTAATCCTTGGGATCTGTATTTTAGTTGGATGCAGGGGTGGGTAAAAGAGACTGTTCCTGTGCTGTTTGACTCATTGCAGCCCCTAAAACCCCTCCTCAAGAGACATATCTAGAATATCTCTCCCTCCACGCTCATGCTGTGCATTTATGACGTCATTTTCATGACGTAAGAGGGGATTGTAATGAAAGGATAGATTTTCTGTCTCTGTCTATGAAAGGACACATTTGAAAAGGACACACATATTTATGTCTTTTGTTCCTGCCTGGGCTGGAAGTAATCAAATGTAGAATGTTGGGTGTTTACTTTCTTAATGGTTTGGGAAGAGGTCATTTAATTTATGTTAACTAGGTTAGTTGTCTGAGACAGGAAGGCTCAACCCCCCACAGCTCTTAACACCTTTAAGATTTAAACAATGAAGTACATATCCTGCTCACGCACCCCCTCCCCTCTCTTGTCCATCCCCCTTTTCTTGTGATGGTTACCACTGACCCATGTAACAGATATATAAATGTTTTGCAGACTCATAATAAATCAGGCAAAAATCTCTTCAGAATACTGGCTATCTATCTTTCTTTCTGGGGGGAATTGCCTCCAGATGACAGAATGTTATTTCGGGACCTAGAAACGAATCTTGTCCGTTTCAACAGGCACCTAAGTTTTAAGTTAGGCACGATTCTGTAATGGCACCTAAGTCTGACTACAAATCATTATAGTTTATCATAAAGCCAAAGTCTGACTGACATGTAAAAGGCACCTAACTTTAGGTGCCTATCATTTCTATGCGCCAATTACAGATTCTGGCCCTCAGCGCTATTCTATATACAGTGGCTAACTCTGAGCACTGTTTATAAATTAGAGCTTAGTACATAAGAATAGCCTTACTGGGTCAGACCAATGGTTCATTTAGCCCAGTATCCCGCCTTCACGGAGGCCAATCCAAATCACAAGTACCTAGCAAAAAAAAACAACAAATAGTAGCAGCATTCCATGCTACTGTCCCATGTCTGTCTCAACAGCAGACTATGGACTTTTCCTCCAGAAATTTGTCCAAAACTTTTTGATATCCAACCGCTGCTACTACCTTCAGAACCAAAACCAAGGCTTCAAAACTGCCTTTTGAGGACTAAAACCACCCTGTGATCCTGCACATCCTTTAATACTGTATCCTGCATATCCTTTAATATCACTCCCCCTTCACTAGGGAGCAAAGTCCTTTTGGTAACCTGCGCTACCAAGGCATCCACCTTACGTATGTTTTTTGTCAGCGCTGATTTCTTGGTGCTGTTTATAAAAGTGATTCCTATATGAAGTGTGTTCAGTTGATAGTAGAAGGCAAATGATGTGTGGCAATAGCTGTTTATTATGAAGCATTCGGTTTCCTGAAGGGCAATGCGGCACTTCGGGGGGAGGATCGTGGCAGAAGAGATGAGGTGATCCTCCCCCCAAAATGCTGCGGTTGGCGGCAGTTCAGGGGATCGCTATCGCGGCAGGAGAGATGGCCAATCTCCCCTACCGAGACGCGACCCCCCCCCCCACTAAAATAGGGGCAGGATGGAGCCCAACTTCTCCTGCCCCGATGCAGCCCCCCACCTCCAATCAGATCCGGGCAGCTCAGCGGCCCCTTTTCGGCACTTATACCTGTTTTGACTTGGTCTAAGTCAAAATGTATAAGTGCCAACTAGGCAACCTGTTAAACCTTTTGGTTATACCTGCTGTACGACTTAGTCTAGGTTGGCCCACCTCCTGCCCTTTCTCCTCTAAAAATGCCTCCTTTTGCTCTAGGCATTTAGAGGCAGGGGAAAGGCCTAAGCTTGTTTTAGACATCTAAAACCAGCTTTGATTATCGGTACATGGACGATCTGGCTTTTTGATCATCCAAGTACCGATTTAGGCCACTTTTTAGATGTTTTTTGTTTTGATTATGAGCCCCATAGCATTTGGGAGCTAATGAATGGGGGCTGCTGACATTAATCAGAGAGGTGGGTTCCTGCCAGGCATTGCTTAGAACATCTTTGAGAAAGCCCCGCCCCCATAATGTCAGGGGAGTGATCTTTGGGAAGACTGTAAAAAGTACCACAAGCTGAGGAGGTGTTGGAGCCGATGGATGGTGGCTGCTGACCTTAATCAGAGAGGTGTGATCCTGTCAGGTATTACTCATAACATCTGCGAGAAGGCACTCGATGTCAGGGAAAGGGCCTTCAAGCAGACAATAAAAGCACCACAAGCTCAAGGAGCCGATGGATGGTGGCTGCTGATCTTAATCAGAGAGGTGTGTTTCTGTTTGGCATTGCTCAGTGCATCTGCGACAATGCCTCCTTGGACGTCAGGGGTGGGGCCTTTGGTAAGACCACTGCAAACTCTACAATTAAAACCATGGGCTCCCAGTGCGGGAAGGGCAAGAGAAATTTGGGGCGAGAGCGGGAGAGTCGGGACAGCCAGATTCGGGGCACAGCTTCGGGGTAGTAGAGAGCAGGCTGCAGGGCAAATTTTTTGTGGGGTTCGGGGCACTTGTTGGGAGGGGGGTTTCATATTTTTTTTAATCGGGCAGATATTTTGTATATGTAAAACACGCAAAATATCTGCCCGATTAAAAAAAAAATAATTAAAAAAGCCGGCAGAAGCCCGGACAGCAGTTTCTCCTGTCACTGCTGTCAGTGTGCGCATGAGCGGGGATCGCTCTGGACGTGGGTAGGGAGCGTGTTAACGATCGTCCCCATTTGCATGCAGGCCTTTACTAAATTCATCAGCCGGCATGCAAACAGAAACTGATCGTGCACTGTTTGGAGGTTTAGTGAATCCTGGCCTTTATCATTTTATTATTAAGAAGGAACAGTTGGAAAATTTGTATAGAGCTACATCTACGTGTATTAAATTTTCCTGTTACTCCATTATTTATTGCCAGATCTAATCTAATCTAATCTTCAGTTTATATACCGGGCCATCTCCCGAGGGAGCTCGACTCAGTTCACAAATGGTTAAGATCTGGGTGACATAGAATAAAAGCCTAAAAAAAAGAAAATGCTATTAATGCATTATTTCCAGGAAACATTAATAGTTAAGATTGAAGTATAAAATTAGATTTAAAAAAATGAAGGAATAAAATATACTATTACTGGCTCTTGTTCAGGAAATGCTTGAAATACTTGAAAGAAGTTTTGCTTTTCAAGGATAACAATAACTTATTAATTCCTAATATTATCTACCACAAAGGAAAATTTCTGTTAATACCGAAGGTGAACATATGGATGTGCTGGAGCATATTTCAGATATTGATTTAACATAATTTTTAGAGACTTCACAGAAAGACTTTAAGCAATGTGCCACGCTTTTGGTAACATTGTTATGTGAAATTGATACATTTAAGATTTTTTAAAGCATACTTTAGAAAGAAAAATGAGAATTTATGTGGTCAGAAGTTACAGATTTTTCCTGATGTGTCTAGGGCCAAGAAAGTTCTTGAACTAAAAGCCATGGGTGCCTCTTTCTTCATGAAATTTCCATGCAAATGTTTGACTACATTGCAGAATGTTCAATATGTTTATTTTGATCCAGGTCAAGTGGAGAAGTTTATAATGGACAAGAGTCAGGAACTTGGAAAACCATAACAGGAGATAACTAGAATTATAGTATTAGGGATATGTTTAGGCGCCTGGGCCAATCAGATTCTTAGGCCCCTCCCTCCCAGTGCATCCCGGGATGTACCAGGAATGGACCTAAGGCCCTATGGAGGGGTCTTAGGTGTCTGGGCCAATCAGGACCATAGGCCCCTCCCTAGTGCATCCCAGGGAAGGGGAGGAGAAGGTCTGCCATTTTGAAGAGGCAGGCCTGCCAGTGGGAGTGAGTGAGCTCCCCTTCTGCCGGTCTTCTAAAAAGGTATGAAGGCGGATCAGAGGGGAGTTGAGGAGGGGACAGCCCACTAGACTACCAGGCTTGTGTGATGGGGGGAAAGCTTGCTGTTGATGGAGGTTATAGGCAAAGCTCATGTGTGTGTGCTATGTAGAGAGCTGCACAGGAACAGGGATGACGGGAATCCTGCGGTTCCCCCTTCGGGTCACGGGGATCCCGTGGGGACGCCCCCTAGGGTTGTGGGGATCCTGTGGGGACGCCCCCTAGGGTCACGGGGATCCCGTGGGGATGCCCCTCGTGCTCTCAGGGATCGCGCGGGGTTCAATGCTGCGAGGCTCATCTGATTTTCCTACCTGCCCTGCTATGAGGCTCGTCTTCCATTTCCTGCCTGCCCTGCTGCAGCACACATAGCCAATCGGAAGTCTTCCCCGATGTCAGCGCTGACGTCGGAGGGAGGGCTTAAGCACAGCCCTCCCTTCTTCCGACGTCAGCGCTGACATCGGGAAGACTTTCGGTCGGCTGTGTGTGGCAGGGCAGGTAGGGAAAAGGCAGTGGCGTACCAAAGGGGGGGAGGACAGTCCACCCCGGGTACAGCCATGGGGGGGATTGTGCACAGCCGGTCAGGTCCCCTTTCCTTTTTGGCGCTTCCCCCGACCGACTGACAACAGGCCTGGCCGACAAACCTCCCTACCCTGTAGCCGCAAATCTAAATTACCTTCTTACAGCAGCTTCAATACTCCAGCTGCTGTAAGAAGGTAATTTAGATTCGCAGCTACAGGGCAGGGAGGTTTGTCGGACCGGGCCTGTTCTGTTGTCGGTTGGGTGGGGAAGCGCCACAAAGGTAAGGAGCAGGGAGGGAGAAAGGGAGGAAAGGTGGAGTGGAGAAGAAAAGACACTTAAGGGAAATGGGTAAAACTGAGGGGGGAGAAGAACCCTGAAAGCACTGGTGAAGACAAAGGTGTGGAGAAGGACGTTGAAAGGACATGGGGAAGACGGGAGGGAGAGAGAAGGACGCTGAAAGCACATGGGGAAGACAGAGGGGGGAGAAAGACGCTGAAAGCACATGGAGAAGACAAAGGGGTGGAGAAGGACGCTGATAGCACATGGGGAAGACAAAGGGGTAGAGAAGGACGCTGTAAGGACATGGGGAAGACGGGGAGAAGGACGCTGAAAGGTCATGGGGAAGACAGAGGGGGGAGAAGGACACTGAAAGCACATGTGGAAGACAGAGGGGGGAGAAGGATGCTGATAGAACATGGGGAAGATGGGGGGTAGAAGGACGCTGAAAGGAAATGGGGAAGAGAGAGTGGGGAGAAGACGCTGGCTGGGAAGAAGACAGAGATGCCAGACTATGGGGGGAGCGGAGGGAAGAAGATGGGTGCCAGACCAATTTGGAAGGGGGGAGAAAGGGAGAGGCACAGTAACAGTGCAAATGGAAGATGCAGAGAGAAGAGAGACAGTGGATGGAAGGAATTGAATGAGAACATGAGGAAAGCAGAAACCAGGCAACAAAGGTAAGAAAAAAATTCTTTTATTTTTTTTTTTTTTTGCTTCAGGATAAACTAATATATTAGTTGTGTTGATAAAAATTTATAAACATTAGAGGCTCTGGTAGAAACCCGTTTACAAAGTATGTATTCTTCCCAATTAATATTTCCAAATTAATAAAGTCTTTTTGCTTATTTTTAAATGGATTTCTACCAGAGCCTTTAATTCAGTAGCATAATTAACTGAAATAACTATTTCTGAAGTTTATAGGGACGGGTGGGAACGGAGGGGATTCCTCGCGGGGACGGGTGGGGACGGAGGGATTCCTCACGGGGACAGGTGGGGACGGGTGGGACTTTAGCGGGGATGGATGGGATTTCTGTCCCCGCGTAACTCTCTAGTGCTGTGCACATACAACAGCTGCACCCTTTAACATCCGGCAAGCAGGGAGAGCAGGGGCTGCTTTTTT
This sequence comes from Geotrypetes seraphini, assembly GCF_902459505.1. Classification (NCBI taxonomy): domain Eukaryota; kingdom Metazoa; phylum Chordata; class Amphibia; order Gymnophiona; family Dermophiidae; genus Geotrypetes; species Geotrypetes seraphini. The sequence continues at coordinate 234,886,701 of NC_047085.1, read as the reverse complement.
TTTTTTTTTTTGACAGGCAGTCAGGCTGGAGGAGCTAACGATTTTTCTTCTGAGTACAGCTCCTCCCCTTCCTTTACCAGTGATTTTCCACATACATAGCATGCATATAATTTTCATGCTATTGTGCTGAGAATCACCAGTAAAACAAAAATCACTCCCACCACGATATTTTTTTTACCATGGCGTTGTAGCTTAGAGAATCTGGCCATGGGTAAAAGTTGTCCTGAGCACAGGGTCACTCTGATCCACAGTTTCCTCCTTTCCCCTCCCTCAGTGCAGCAGCTTTGATACTCCCACCTCCCACCAGCACCAGATTTGATATGCAAAAATGTAACTTTGGCCTGCCACTCTCTTTACTTAGCTTTGCAGCTAAGTGTTGAAACCCATTAAGGAAGTAATGCAGCCCCACTGAGTCAGAGGGGTGGGACTCAGGCAGGGAGAAAGATATATTCCTAGCTCAGAGTTATACAGGAATTTAAGCAATTCAGAAATACAAACAGGCTGGGAAGGAGGGGGGGGGGGGGGCAGAGAGGACTGGTGCCTACGCCCTTTATAAACACCGGGCCTGGAGCAGACCCACCACCCTCCCATACTATTATACCAGTGATCACTCTACTGCAGTTGCAGCTGAAATTACAAACACCCCAGAATATTATAAAATTCAGCTAAACCACTTGCTCTCTCTTATGGTGTATGCACAGTTTCACGAGCACACATGCTTCTCGTGTCTAGTGGATTTGCATCAACTTCAATGTGTTGCTAATGTTTACAACTATTTACCGATTCATTTTCTTTTGCAGAGAGAGAAGAGGAAGACAGAGAGGAGCGTTAACCTATAGTAGTCTCACTGCCACACGCTCCCTGCACACTTTCAACGATCTGTCTCTTCAGTTTCCTTTCAGCAATCAAAAAAAAAAAAAAAAAAGAATTTAGAAATAATATTAGCAACTGCAAAGAAAGCTTAAGAATGTCTGCCTCATCAAGATTCTTCATTAATAGGGTCTGAGTTTTCTAACCCTTCTTATTCTGAGACATGATTGCTAAAGGCATTGAAATTTTACAAGCCTGTCCTGCATGGGCATGCTGACAGAATTCAATAAAACTTGCAACAAGATTATCTAAGGACGAAAAGGATATTGGGGGGAGGGGGGGAAAGAAAGAAAAATATCAAGTTCTAAAGATGGAGGTTGTAACATACATATTAAATTTGAATAAATAAATATCAAAGGCAGTGTCATTTCATTGATAACTCAAGGTGCGTTACATTCAAGCATAGTGACACTGATTCTATAAAGTCTGCCTAAAGTTAGTGCCGAGCCTAATGACACGTGATTCACAAAAAGGCACATAACTCAAATACACGCCCATGGTCCATCTCCCTAGCCAAGCCCACTTTTACTGTAGGCATTTTAGGCTAGGCATCTACTTTTTTATAGAATCGTGCTTTTCAAGTTAGGTGCCTAACTTTCAGTTAAATCCAATTAAGGCCGATTGTGAGGTGTTGATTAAGCCTAATTAAGGCACTGATTACACCTATTGTTCAAAGTAGGCGCTGCTATCAGCACCTAACCTTAGGCAGACTTTAGAGAATCAAGGCCAGTATGTGTTCCATTATTCCCAGAAGGCTCACATTCTAAGGCAGACATGGGCAACTCCGGACCTCGAGGGCTGGAATCCAATCAGGTTTTCAGGATTTCCCCAATGAATATGCATTGAGAGCGGTGCATGCAAATAGATTTAATGCATATTCATTGGGAAAATCCTGAAAACCCGATTGGATTCCAGCCCTCAAGGACCGGAGTTGCCCGTGTCTATTCTAAGGGTTAGATTTACTAAATTATACTAATTTAGTAAATCTAACCCTTTCCTACTAACGTTAAACAACATGTGTTAAATCTCATACTAATGAGATTTAACACATGTTGTTTAACGTTAGTAGGAATGATTTATTAATAACTTGCATTAATTCTAATAACACATTTTAAATGGACATTAACACACATTACTGCATTAATGCAGGTGAACAAACGAGGACCTAGGTCTGAACCTGAGGCAACGGAGGGTGTGGTAATTTGTCCAGTCATAAAGAAGGAGTCGTGAGGAAAAGTTGTCGATCACTCAGCAGTGGATTGTCCAAAAAGCACTTTATTGATAAAAGCACAATGTAATGTTTACTGTTATGGTAATACATTAAATAAGCCTGTATTATTTAGAATTGAGTGCTAGATTGAAGTTACTCCTCTCTAGATGGGGACTAGATGGACATTATAGATTTGTGATAATTTTTTGAATTGTTTTATTAAGTTTGTCCATTCTTATTTTCTTTGTGAAATGTATTATAAATAAAGACTTTTGAGGGGGGAAAAAAAGCACAATGTAAATGGGTAGACCCGATACCGACAGTGTTTCGGCAATTCTGCCTTTGTCAAGAGTCTTCAAATGCAGAGCTAGATTCATGTGGTGCTTACGGCAATGCTACAATTGACACTGTTGGGAGACGCCTGTATCGCAGGTGAAGATTCCTCAGGTGACTGGAGGCTAAACATTTAAATCTTGAATTCAATTCTACAAACCACTGATAACCAATGCAATCTAATCAAAGATGTGTATGATCAAATTCAGATACCACTGAATGTTGAGGGGAATTTTCGATTGGACATCTAAGTCTGACTTTGGACATTTTGAGAAAAGCGTCAAAAAATCGGGCAGGAAAGAGGAGGGGATGGAGTAAACCCAGTCAAAGCAGTCAGAGCCCCCCCTCCTTCACTCCACCCCCTCCCCTACTTCCTGGAGGTCATGGGGCTGAGGTCCGTATGTGAGCAGCCTCCAGTTATACCAGCACCTAACCCTGGAATAGGAAATTGACAGAGGGGGTGGTATCAAGCAGAACCAACTTTCACACACATACAAACTGCAGCCCTGCGATTGGTCTATGTACGAAGTGGCGTAGTAAGGGGGTGGTGGTCCATCCCGGGTGCTGTCTTGGTTGGAGCGCCAGCACCCATCCTCCTCTTCACCCCCTGCTCCTTCCCTGAGCGCCTTACCATGTGCGTCCCTTCCCTCATACCTCTAACATTCATGGCGCGAGCAGCAACCTCAACCTGCTGTTCGCACCAGCGTTGGCTCTTCCTCTGATAATAATAATAATAATAACTTTATTTTTGTATAACACAGTACCATAACAGTTCAGAGCGGTTAACAGTGTAAGAGACTGTACATATACATGTTACAAATAAGTCATTCAGAATAGCTTAGCGAGTAGGGAGTGGTCAGGGAATCCGGAGGTAATGTCAGAGGAAGAGCCAACACTGGTGCGAGCAAGCAGATTGGGGTCGCTGCTCACGTTGCAAATGTTAAAGAGTTACGGGGGGGAAGGGAAGGGGCACGTGCGTGACGGGAGGGGCAGGGAAAGCATGGATTGGGGTAGGGGCGGAAAAGAGGGTGGGGAGGGGCGCCACCAACCCATGCACCTCTCACCCTTGCTACCCCAACTCCTTGAACCTAGGGTGGACCATCTTCACCGCCCTGCCCATGTTACGCCACTGGCTCACACCTTTTTCAGTAGTAGCTCAAGGTGAGTTACATTCAGGTTCATTAGGTATTTCCCTGTCCCTAGAAGACTTAGAATCTAATTCTGTAATTGACGCAAAAGAAAGTTAAATGACATGTACAACATCATAAGGAATAGCAGTGGGATTTGATTCGGGCACCCCTGGATGTGAAGCCTTGGAGCTCAAAGGCCAGTGAGCCTCACTTCGATTGTTGGAAAAATAATGGAAGTTTTGCTGAAAGAAAGGATAGTGTACTTCCTTGAATCTAATGGGTTACAGGATCCAAGGCAACATGGCTTTACAAAAGGTAAATCGTGCCAAACGAACCTGATTGAATTTTGTGATTGGGTGACCAGAGAGCTGGATCGCGGACATATGCTAGATGTAATTTACTTAGATTTCAGCAAACCCTTTGGTACAGTTCTTCATAGGAGGCTGTTGAACAAACTTGAAGGGCTGAAGTTAGGACCCAAAGTGGTGAACTGGAATAGAAACTGGCTGTCGGACAGACGCCAGAGGGTGGTTGTTAATGGAAGTCGCTCGGAGGAAGGAAAGGTGAGTAGTGGAGTCCCTCAGGGATCGGTGCTGGGGCCAATCCTGTTCAATATGTTTGTGAGTGACATTGCTGAAGGGTTAGAAGGAAAAGTGTGCCTTTTTGCAGATGATACCAAGATTTGTAACAGAGTAGACACCGTAGAGGGAGTGGAAAATATGAAAAAGGATCTGCAAAAGTTAGAGGAATGGTCTAATGACTGGCAACTAAAATTCAATGCAAAGAAATGCAGAGTAATGCATTTGGGGATTAATAATCGGAAGGAACCATATATGCTGGGAGATAAGAAGCTGATATGCACGGACGGGGAGAGGGACCTTGGGGTGATAGTGTCTGAAGATCTAAAGGAGAAAAAACAGTGTGACAAGGTGGTGGCTGCTGCCAAAAGGATGCCGGGCTGTATAAAGAGAGGCATAGCCAGTAGAAGGAAGAAGGTGTTGATGCCCCTGTACAGGTCATTGGTAAGGCCCCACTTGGAGTATTGTGTTCAGTTTTGGAGACCGTATCTGGCGAAGGACGTAAGAAGACTTGAAGCGGTCCAGAGGAGGGTATTGAAAATGATAGGAGGCTTGTGCCAGAAGATGTATGAGGAAAGACTGGAAGCCCTGAATATGTATACCCTAGAGGAAAGGAGGGACAGGGGAGATATGATTCAGACGTTCAAATACTTGAAGGATATTAACGTAGAACAAAATCTTTTCCAGAGAAAGGAAAATGGTAAAACCAGAGGACATAATTTGAGATTGAGGGGTGGTAGATTCAAGAGCAATGTTAGGAAGTTCTACTTTACGGAGAGGGTTGTGGATGCCTGGAATGCGTTCCCGAGAGAGGTGGTGGAGAGGAAAACGGTGACTGAGTTCAAAGAAGCGTGGGATGAACACAGAGGATCTAGTATTGGGCAGACTTGCACGGTCTATGTCTGTATATGGCTGTTTAGGGGAGGATGGGCTGGAGAGGGTTTCAATGGCTGGGAGGGTTTAGATGGGCTGGAGTAGGTTTTGACGGAGATTTCGGCAGTTAGAACCCAAGCACAGTACCGGGTAGAGCTTTGAATTCTTGCCCAGAAATAGCTAAGAAGAAAAAATTTAAAAAAATTTAAATTGTATCAGGTTGGGCAGACTGGATGGACCATTTGGGTCTTTATCTGCCGTCATCTACTATGTTACTATGTAAATGTTTCTTCAGTTTTATACACTGAAAAGTGTCCGTCATGTGTTTTATCAACATCATTTTGCAATTTTGATCCAATTCATCATTTTGGCACAATTGGACAATTGTAACTCCATTTACGTGGGTTTGATCAAAAGAAATGACAACCCCCCCCCCCAAAAAAAAACCTTCAGTTAATTCAAAATACCGCCGCAAGATTGATCTGTGGTAAAACAAAGTATGACCATGTGTCACCTCTGTTAAGGAATTTACATTGGTTTCCTTTTCGATTGAGAGCTCAGTTCAAATGTGCCTGCATAGTTTTTAAAATCTTACATGATATCTTTGATTTAAATTCTTTGAGATCCTCAAATTGCAGAACTATCCATGTATTTAAATTTTCTTTTCCCACTGTAAAATGTGCCAGATCTATTGGTAAAATTATTCATTCCTTCCTTATTTATTAACAGCAATTTGGAACGACCTACCTTCTCAAAAAAAGATCCTGCCCATCCTTTCAAGTTTTTCAAAAATCCTGAAAACTACTCTGTTTCAGCGTTTTCTAGTAGATAAGTTTCTATGAGGTTATTTCTCTCTATTAGCTACAATCGCTGTTAACCGAGTTGAGCCTTGTTTCTCAGGGATGACTCGGTATATAAGTTCAAGATTTAGGGCTCCTTTTATCAAACCGCGCTAGCAGGGTTATCGCGTCGGACATTTCATTACGCGCTAACTCCCGCAGCCAGCTAAAAAACTAATGCCTGCTCAATTCAGGTGTTAGCGGCTAGTGCGGCAGGCGGTTTAAAGCGCGGTATTATGCTCTTTAAACCCATACCCCAGCTTGATAAAAGGACCCCTTAGTTTAGTTTAGAAAAAAAGCACTGGAAGGAACATAATAAAAGTGTAAAATGTAGTAAAAAAAAATTTAAAATATGAACATTTTGAAAGCAATATCCCAAAGTATAGGGAATTTAATAAAAAAAATTATAAAATATAGCAGTTACAAGACAAGATGCCAGGTAAGATTCAAGGAAAAAATTGGCAATAGAAGGTAAACACATTTTAAATGTGACACACAGAAGAAATGATATGCCCTGGGATTCTTCAAGGACAATGAGCTTAACAGTGAAACCAGTACAGCTTCTAAAATACTTTGCATCTACTTTAGAAGAAGAGGAGGAGGACACAGCAGTAAAATATCTAATTATGTATTCTGCTGACAGGTGGCAAGTCCAAGGGGACTCTGACTTGCACAAGACAACTGTCATCTGCAATTAATATTAATAAGACGACCGAGTCCAATGGCTTACTCAACAGTGCTTCTGTAAAGGGTGAATAAGCCGACCCATTGTTTGTTTGATACTAGGCATCTTTAAAAATCTTAATTGGATCAGTGAAGAGCAGGACAGAAGATGATAATGTGTATGTATTCATAAGAATTGGCAATCGAACACTGAATTGCTCTAGTATGGTAACAGTTGTAATAGTAAGAGAGTGTCCCCAAGTGATAGCTAGCCTGTTGGATAAGTCTGCCTGCTGCAGTTGTGGGTATTGAATATTAAGATAGACTATACACAGCGCTCTTTGGCAGGGTAAGGAGGAAGCATTTTCCATTGGTCCCTCCTTACCCCTTGGGGCTGAATAACCATGTGGGAATGGGCACCTCCATAGAATCAGCTAAGTCCGCCCACCCATTGCTGCAAGCATAGCTCACAGCCCTTTAAAAGGCCAATGGCTGGAGGAACCCCCTTTCACCGCCACTGGAACAGTGCTCTTCAGCGGAGAATGGCGGGAGCATTCTCTATCATTTCATTCTTACCGCATCAGGGCTGAATAACCATGTGGGAACTGGCACCTTCACAGAATCAGCAAAGTCCCACCCACCCATGCTACAGTCAGAGATCATAGACCTTTAAAGGGCTGATGGCTGGAGGAACCACCTTCCACCTCCATTTGAACAGCACTCTTTGGTAAAGTAAGGAGGAAACATTCTCCATTGGTCTCCCCGGGTGCAGCCAAGGGGGGGAGTGTGCACAGCCGGTCAGGTCCCCTTAGCCTTGTGGCGCTTCTCCCGACCGACCGACAACAGGCCCAGCCGACAAACCTCCCTGCCCTGTAGCAGCGAATCTAAATTACCTTCTTACAGCAGCTTCAATACTCCAGCTGCTGTAAGAAGGTAATTTAGATTCGCGGCTACAGGGCAGGGAGGTTTGTTCGACCGGGCCTGTTCTGTTGTCGGTCGGGTGGGGAAGCGCCACAAAGGTAAGGGGCAGGGAGGGAGAAAGGGAGGAAAGGTGGAGTGGAGAAGAAAAGACGCTTAAGGGAAATGGGTAAAACTGAGGGGGGAGAAGGCCGCTGAAAGCACTGGGGAAGACAAAGGGGTGGAGAAGGACGCTGAAAGGACATGAGGAAGATGGGAGGGGGGGAGAAGGACGCTGAAAGCACATGAGGAAGACAGAGGGGGGAGAAGGACCCTGAAAGGACATGGGGAAGACAAAGGGGTGGAGAAGGACGCTGAAAGGACATGGGGAAGACGGGAGGGGGGAGAAACATAGAAACATAGAAATAGACGGCAGATAAGGGCCACGGCCCATCAAGTCTGCCCACTCCATTGACCCTCCATATCTATCTTTGCGGATAGATCCCACATGTTTGTCCCATTTGGCCTTAAAATCTGGCATGCTTCTGGCCTCAATAACCTGAAGTGGAAGACTATTCCAGCGATCAACCACCCTTTCGGTGAAGAAGAACTTCCTAGTGTCACCGTGCAGTTTCCCGCCCCTAATTTTCCACTGATGTCCCCTTGTTGCCGCGGGACCTTTGAAAAAGAAGATATCCTCTTCCACTTCGATGCGACCCGTGAGGTACTTGAATGTCTCGATCATATCTCCCCTCTCTCTACGTTCCTCGAGTGAGTAGAGCTGCAACTTCCCTAACCGCTCCTCGTATGGGAGCTCCTTGAGTCCCGAGACCATCCTGGTGGCCATTCTCTGGACCGATTCCAGTCTCAGTACATCCTTGCGGTAATGTGGCTTCCAAAATTGCACACAGTACTCCAGGTGCGGTCTCACCATGGATCTATATAGTGGCATAATGACTTCAGGTTTACGGCTGACGAAATCCTGCGTATGCAACCTATGATTTGCCTTGCTTTGGATGAAGCTTGCTCAACTTGGTTTGCAGACTTCATGTCATCCCTGACAATCACCCCTAAGTCTCTTTCTGCTTCAGTTTTTGTCAAGATCTCGCCATTTAGGGTGTAAATCTTGCATGGATTTCGGCTTCCCAGGTGCATGACTTTGCATTTTTTGGCATTGAAACTGAGTTGCCAGGACCTAGACCAGCGCTCCAGTAGAAGTAGGTCATGCATCATATCATCTGCCATCGAATTATTGTCTGTTGTGCTCTTGTTCACTACATTGCTTAGCTTGGCATCATCGGCGAATAATGTTATTCTTCCTCGGAGCCCTTCTGTCAAGTCTCTTATGTAGATGTTGAACAAGATTGGGCCCAGGACGGAGCCCTGTGGCACTCCACTTATCACCTCCGACATTTCAGAGGGGGTGCCATTCACCACCACCCTCTGAAGCCTACCTCCAAGCCAGAAGGACGCTGAAAGCACATGGGAAAGACAGAGGGGGGAGAAGGACGCTGAAAGTACATGGAAAGATGGGGGGAGGACGCTGAAAGGGCATGGGGAAGACAGGGGGGGAGAAGGACGCTGAAAGCACATGGGGAAGACAGAGGGGGGAGAAGGACCCTGAAAGGATATGGGGAAGACAAAGGGGTGGAGAAGGACACTGAAAGCACATGGGGAAGACAGAGGGGGGAGAAGGGCGCTGAAAGGACATGGGGAAGACAGAGGGGGAGAAGGATGCTGAAAGGACATGGGGAAGACAGAGGGGGAGAAGGATGCTGAAAGGACATGGGGAAGACAGGCGGGAGAAGGACACTGAAAGCAAATGTGGAAGATAGAGGGGGGAGAAGGATGCTGACAGGACATGGGGAAGATGGGGGGGAGGAGGACGCTGAAAGGAAATGGGGAAGAGAGAGTGGGGAGAAGACACTGGCAGGGAAGAAGACAGAGATGCCAGACTATGGGGGGAGCGGAGGGAAGAAGATGGGTGCCAGACCAATTTGGGAGGGGGGAGAAAGGGAGAGGCACAGTAACAGAGCAAATGGAAGACGCAGAAAGAAGAGAGACAGTGGATGGAAGGAATTAAATGAGAACATGAGGAAGCAGAAACCAGGCAACAAAGGTAGGAAATAAATTCTTTTTTTTTTTTTTTTGCTTCAGGATAAAGTAGTATATTAGTTGTGTTGATAAAAATTTATAAACATTAGAGGCTCTGGTAGAAACCCGTTTACAAAGTATGTAATCTTCCCAATTAATATTTCCAAATTAATAAAGTCTTTTTGCTTATTTTTAAATAGGTTTCTACCAGAGCCTTAAATCAGTAGCATAATTAAATGAAATAACTATTTCTGTAGTTTATACGGACGGGCGGGGACAGAGGGGATTCCTCGCAGGGATGGGCGGAGACGGAAGGGATTCCTCGCGGGGACGGGTAGGGACGGAGGGATTCCTCGCGGGGATGGGTGGGGACGGGTGGGAGTCCTCATGGAGATGGGTGGGGACGGGTGGGACTTTGGCGGGGACGGGTGGGATTTCTGTCCCCGCGCAACTCTCTACCCCAGGATCCTAGGCCACCATAGCACAAATTCCTGTATTATGCTTCTGCTGTGCACAACAATAAACAATAAACACTGCTGTCATACTTTTTTTTGTCCCCTGCCGATTTCCTGATAACACCCCCCCCCCCCGGACAAAAGTGGATCCGTCTACCTGGCCCGCGGCCGCAGCCGGCGATATACTAGGTGCGTGCCTCTCGTCTCCTGACTCCTTCACCAAGGCCCGCCCTGTCTCCACTTCGATTGGCTTGGGCTTAGGGTGCCTAGCCAATCAGTAGACACATCACTTGCCTGCCACTGAATCTGCGAGAGCGGGTCGGCCGGATGACATCACCACGTCTCTAGGAGGACAGGACGAGAGGAGCAGCACGAGGAGCTGCAGAACTAGTAAGGCAGTGATCAATTTAAACATGCACTTTTCTTCCTCCATCCCATAACACACACAGCCTGGTGGTGATGATTATCAGATTGATTCATGAATATATAATGATGTTATGAGTGTGCACCTCTTCCTTCCCATCCTCCTTAGCATGTCACATACAGCATGTTACATTACACAAAGTCTGTGTAATGTAACATGCTGTATGTGACATGCTGAGGAAGATGGGAAGGAAGAGGTGCACACTCATAACATAATTATATATTCATCCAAAGCTGCATGTTAATGATGTGCTCATATGCACTTATTTATCATCATAACATATACATCATCATTAACATGCAGCTGTGGATGTGTAAGGACAGGCTGAGGAGGATAGATGGGAAGGAAGGAAGGTGCACATATCAACATATCGTACATTTTTAACATAGAAACATAGAAATAGACGGCAGATAAGATCCCACGTGTCTATCCCATTTGGCCTTAAAATCAGGCATGCTGCTGGCCTCAATAACCTGAAGTGGAAGACTATTCCAGCGATCAACCACCCTTTCAGTGAAAAAGAATTTCCTGGTGTCCCCGTGCAGTTTCCCGCCCCTGATTTTCCACGGATGCCCCCTTGTTGCCGCGGGACCCTTGAAAAAGAAGATATCTTCTTTCACCTCGATGCGGCTCATGAGATACTTGAATGTCTCGATCATGTCACCCCTCTCTCTGCGTTCCTCGAGTGAGTACAGCTGCAACTTATCCAGCCGTTCCTCGTACGGGAGATCCTTGAGTCCCGAGACCATCCGGGTGGCCATTCTCTGGACCGACTCCAGTCTCAGCACATCCTTACGGTAATGCGGCCTCCAGAATTGCACACAGTATTCCAGGTGGGGCCTTACCATGGATCTATACAATGGCATAATGACTTCAGGCTTACGGCTGACGAAACTCCTGCGTATGCAACCTATGATTTGCCTTGCCTTGGATGAAGCTTGCTCCACTTGATTGGCAGTCTTCATGTTCTCACTGACGATCCCCCCTCGTTCTGCTTCAGTTCTGGTTAGGATCTCGCCATTAAGGGTGTAAGTCTTGCATGGATTTTGGCTTCCCAGGTGCATGACTTTGCATTTTTTGGAATTGAAGCTGAGTTGCCAGGACCTAGACCAGCGCTCCAGTAGGAGTAGGTCGTGCATCATGTTGTCGGACATTGAATCTATGTCTGTTGTGCTTTTGCCCACGGAAAACCAAAAATACAAAAAAATACCAATACCGGCAATAATGCAAAATACAAAAAACTGGTATTAATGGTGACAATCTTTCCTTAATAACCCTGGAGATGATGAAAGGAAAAGCTGTGTTTCCTTGGATAAACACTAAAGAAAAACACATTCAATACCATAAAAGGATTTATCAGTACGGGCCCAGTACCCTCGTTTTGACCAATGGCCCCGGGCAGGTGTTCATGCAGTGACAAGCACTTTAGAAATAATTCTAAATAAACCCTGCCCCGTACATCATGTTATCCCTTCAATATCTGTGAAACATATATTATAAAACAGTTGGAAACACAATCATCTCCAGGTAAAAACGATAGGAAAGAAAATCAATCCAAAAAGAACTCCCTGAAACCTAATATCAAAAACACAAAATGTAAGGGAGTGAAAACCAAAAATGTGAGTATAAAAAAACGTGACAAAAAATCTTCAATAAATCAAAAAGATATATATAAAAGACAGAAAAAATCCTCAATCTGTGTCAATAACCACAGCGCCGAAGGCCCTGTGCACTTATCACTAATGATTGTGATAATAAATTGTGTGAAAAAATGGTGAAGAATACTTAGCTTAGTGAGTACAACACGGGACAAAATTTAAAGTACACCAGTCATAGCTGCTGAATTCCTCTTGTTGATCCGTCCCGCTCATATTAAAGATGTTTATTAAAGTCACAGTTGTCGGTTCATTCATCACGACAATTCAATCACTCAGTCCTGTGCAATCAAAAAGGGCTGTTCAATGAAGTTTGCTGTGAATGTTGTTCGTTCTTCAGTATGCTTCATTTCAATTTGTTCACTGCTCACTGCTCTGTTCGCTCGCTCCGAAAAATCTATCAACCAACATCCTTGAGGAACTAGCCCCACTACAAACCAAAACCAGAACCAGCAGGAGATCAGACCTATGGTTCGACAATGAACTGCTCCAACTCAAAAGACAGTGTAGAAGACTAGAAAGAAAATGGAGGAAAACAAACCTAGATCAAACTAAAATCGCTTGGAAAAAAATCAACAAACAATACAAACTTCTACTAAAGGACAAGAGAAAAACTCATTACACAAATCTTATAGGCACAGAAACACAAGACTCCAAAAAACTATTTCAAATCTTAAAAGACCTCACAGATACCAAACCCTACACATTCACTAATAATAACCTTCCCCCCTCAGCCACCCTCCTGGCAGAACACTTCAAGAACAAAATCACAAACGCCAGAGCCACCCTCAATGCTACCCCATCCTTCCCAAACATAATCACAACTCACCCCACAGACAAAGATTCAACTGCAGCAGACAGAACTTGGTCACAATTCCCAAATATACAATGGTCCGAACTCAACTATCTCTACAAAAAATACAGCCACGCCTCCTGTGACCTCAACCACTGCCCCTCATATCTCCTTACTACATCCAGTGTAAAATTCCGTACTCTACTTCTACAATGGATTCAATCCACGCTCAAAGACGGCATTTTCCCCTCAGTCCTCAGCGAAATCATCATCACCCCAATCCTAAAAGACCCAAAAGGTCCACCAGATCAACCTTCCAACTTCAGACCTATTGCCTCAATACCACTATACGTCAAACTCACAGAAGGCCTAGTAGCCAAACTCCTCACCAACTATCTGGATGACCATAACCTACTCCACCCTATGCAATCCGGCTTCAGAACAAACTACAGCACAGAGACACTACTTGGCTCCCTCATGGATACAATCAGACAACAACTAAGCACAGGAAAAAAAATACTTCTCATACAACTGGACCTAACTGCAGCATTCGATCTAGTAGACCACAATATCCTTCTGCAAATATTAGATACAATAGGTATCTCAGACAAAGTATACTCTTGGTTCGAAGGTTTCCTAAAATCCAGAACCTACAGTGTAAAATCTAACAAAGAGAAATCAAAACCTTGGTCAAACCCCTGCGGAGTACCACAGGGGTCCCCACTATCCCCTACCCTCTTCAACTTATACACTGCCTCTCTCGGAACACATCTGGACAATCTGGGCATAACCACCTACAGTTACGCGGATGACATCACTATTCTTTTACCATATGATCAATCAACATCCTCCCGGACCAAAACACTACAACGAACACTAGACTCCATTACGACCTGGATGAAAGATCACAAACTTAAACTCAATCCAGATAAAACCAAATTCATTCTCTTTGAAAATGACAAAATCCAAACCATAGCCAACCTAGAACTCAACTCAATCAACTACCCCATCCACACCACCATAAAACTACTAGGAATAACTATAGACAGATGCTGCACCATGCAACCGCAAATAAACAGCACAATACAGAAATCCTTCGCTATCATGAGAAACCTCAGACAAATTCGGAAATTCTTCGAAAGAACACAATTCCAGCTTATAGTACAATCCCTAATCCTAGGACTACTGGACTATTGCAACATCCTCTACCTCCCATGCCCAACCTTTATGACCAAACAACTACAAACAATCCAAAATACAGCGTTAAGACTCATCTACTCATTGAGAAAACATGACCATATCACAGAAGCCTACATCAACTCACATTGGCTACCAATCCAAGAAAGAATACAATTCAAATTCTTCTGCATGTTATTTAAAACTCTTAACGGAGACAGCCCGTCCTACCTGAACAACCGCCTCATCCCAGCATCCACAACCAGACATAGAAAAACACACTCCCCATTCATTCCCCGATCAAAACTACACGACGGACTCCTGGCCACTCAAGCAGCAAGACTGGACGGCCAGATCTCCAACCTTCTGGTGTCCACCCCAGACTACAGGACATTCAGAAAAGAACTAAAAACCATACTTTTCAAGAAATTCCTGAAACAGCCCTAACCTCACGCTCTCTCAACAACACAAATTATTGACAAAGGATCGACCCTTTACTATCATAGCAAGAACAATTGTAGTTTATAAATCTTCTGCTAAGCCTCCCTGTTCTTAACTACCAAAGAAAGGTCAAAAGATCTACTCTCTACCACTCTAGCAATTCTATTGTTATCCCATTGTAACCCTGTTTTATAAATCTTTTGTAAGCCGCCTTGAACCGCAAGGTAATGGCGGAATAAAAATCCCAAATGTAATGTAATGTAATGTAAATAAAATTGGAAATTTGGCCCAATATAGTGTTAATCTGGCCATTCACATTGAAAAAGAGAATGAGGAGAGAGAGAGAGAAAGTCAATGATGGGCCAGAGAGATGAGACAGCTCATATATTTCACACTCAAGAGCAGGGTGCTGGGATTTAAAGTCCAAATTAAACCCCAGTTTTTATATCAGAGAATGCAAGCCCTTTATCTAGCAGACCAGCCAATTGTCCCAGTGTGTCATTATCTAGCAGACCAGCCAATTGTCCCAGTGTGTCATTTCTCACCCAAGTGAAAATTTGACACAGTCGAGTCCCCTAAGAACAGCAATTCCCTTTTAACTTGGTATAGTGTGATATCTCACGAAGCCCAGTGCATCACATCATGCTAAACTTCCAGTTAACGCAGAGTTGCTACTACATTACTGAACTGCCTTCCAGCTACGGCTGGAAGTGACTAAAATAAGTGATTACAGTATCTGCGCAGCTCCTAATGTTTTTTTTTAGCTCCTGCTCGGCCACTACTTTATCTCAGTAAATGAAGCTGCTGGGCAGATTTAATAATGGGCTGGTAGGCACCGTGGAAGAGACTGTGTATAATGAATGCAGTCCCTCACTCATCCTCTAATCTTCTCTGGCTGAAAGCGACCCCCTAAGGATGCTGAGCAGTGCGTCGGAAGGCAGTTCATAATGGCAGAAAAGCTGCTCTGCTCTGCAGTATCCCTTAAAACAAACACTGACCAGTCGGCAGCTCCCAGCTTTAGGTGGAATTAAGCTGCCTTTATTGTTCTACTGAACGCTCTCGACCTCACGCTCCAGCTAAGGCGGCACAGTAGTTATTTTGCACCTGCTAAGGCTTTACAAAAATTTGAAAACCATCTAGAAACTTGCTGCCCCAGGTCAGCTTTATAATTAGAACTTCAGTGGCTTTTAATGATTGTCCTGAATCAATAAGACTAACTCATTACTGTAAAAGGAAGGATAATACCAAGAAAATCAGTTCAGTTGTGTGTGTGTGTGTTGCTTTTAATGATTGTTCTGAATCAATAAGACTAACTCATTACTGTAAAAGGAAGCGTGCATCTGTCAAATTTAGGCCCACTTATAGGAAGTCGCTATAGAGGTTTCTACCACTGCCTGGAGTGTCAAATGCTCTGACGTTGCTCTGATGCTCATAGAAATTCTGGGTGTTGGGTTTTTTTGTTTTAATTATGAGGGGGTGTTGAAAAGTTCCAAGCCTAACCAACTTCCTAAATTCTGTATTTTATTTTGCAAAGTGCCAATTTGCAGAATCGTAATGCTATGTTTTGACATTGTTTCAGATTATTGCTTGAACTACGTCAATGAAAACTGTGGGATTTTTAAGTGTGGTACTCTGGTCTGTCATGAATTCCTATTCCTGCAGAAGAAAACTCCAAAGGAAATCCATGAATGTATGATGCAAACATTGAGTGACAAATGTCCATCATAATCCACAGTGAAGAAGTGATGTGCAAATTTTCAGCGTGGAGATTTTGAGACCGAAGGTGCAGCAAAGTCTGGGAGGCCTCAAACGGTGTCAGCTCTTGAAATTGTTGACCATGTCCTTGACCTGATTTTGGCAGACTGGCAAATATCAGCTAAAACAATTGCTGAGACACTACAGATATTCAGGGAATGTGTTGTGTGTATAATCCATGAGCAGCTGAGTATGTAGAAGCTGTCAGCCAAGTGGGTGCCCAAATGTTTGAATGCTGACGAGAAACAACATTAAGTGGACACTTCCAAGCTGAATTTGCAGCATTTTCAGCAAGCTGGTGCCAACCTTTTGGAATGACTATTTACTGTTGATGAAATATGGTTACACCAGTATGATCCTGAGACGAAACAACGGTCCATGCAATGGCGGCACTCAGGTTCTCCAAGGCCAAATTTAAGACCAATTCAAGGCCAATTCAAGACCCAAAAGTCAGCAGGAAAGGTCATGGGGCCAAACAGTTAATACAGAATACTACTGTAACTTGCTGTGCCGATTAAAGGAGGCATTGAAAGAAAAAAAAAAAAAAAAGGAGAGGGAAGCTGTGGAAAGGAGTTCTATTTTTGCAAGACAATGCATCTGCTCACAAGGCTGGCAAAAGGATAGCTATTTTAACATAGTTGGGGTTTCAGTGCATAGGCCATCTACCCTATTCACCAGATCTTGCTCCATCTGACTATTTTCTGTTTCAAACCTTAGAAAGAGTTTAAAAAGGTAACAATTTTTGAATGATTGCAGCAATGGAGCAGTATTTCAGTGACCAGACATCAGAGTTACAGAAACATCAGGCACGATCCCCCAGATTCTCTAACTGGCGCCCATGTCGGTAGCTGCCTTTAAAGTGGCTGCTGGTTATGTGCCAATCACGTGACAGCATTGATTAGAGATTCATGCAAAGACAGGTGCCAGAAATGTAGGCCCAGAAAACCCTGGCCTACATTTCTGGTGCCTATCTTTGCTGAGGGATTCTGATAATAGTCCACAGCTTGCCATCATCTGATCACGGCAGAGGAATCCCCAATCAACTTAGCTGGCAGGACTCCTCTAAATTGCAACTTTGAGGATTCCTGCCACTCAGCTGACTGGGGATTCCCCTGTTGCGATCAGCTGAGCCTGCAGGAAGATCCCCTATTCTTCTCCCTCGCACCCTCCCAATCACCCATCCACTGATCCCCTCCACTATCCTCCAAAGAGAGACCCCTCCTGCCAAGCCCGACATCCCCACATTCCCCTCCACATTCCCCTTGTACCTTTAATGAAAAATCAGTAGGAGATATGCCCATTCCCTCCTGACAGTAGGCCTGCCTCATCAAAATGGTGGGCCTTCCCCTTCTTGGTGTACCCTGAGATGCACTGGGAGGATCCTAAGAATCTGATTGGTCCAGGCACCTAGGGGGTGAAGATGTGGAATAAGAACATAAGAATAGCCTTACTGGGTCAGCCCAATTGTCTATCAAGCCCACTAGCCCATTCTCATGGTGGCCAATCCAGGTTACTAGTACCAGGTCAAAACCCAAAGAGTATCAACATTCCATGCTACCAATTCAGAGCAAGCAGAGGCTTCCCCTATGTCTTAATAACCAGACTTTGGACTTGTAAATTTCATGGCTCTATGTCATTCAAGTTTCAAGTTTATTAATAAATTCTTTACACCACTCAATCAAACTTCTAAGCGGTGTACAAATAAGTGCTAATGAGGATCCCTTCTTGGTTGGGTTGAAAACTTTTCAGCACCCCTTCAACAAATAAAATATTGAATTAAAGAAGGATTGTAGCCAAAGATTCCAAAATTGGCTTGTCTCTTAAACACAAAAATTAAAAATCTTAAGATGTTTTGGGTCTTAAAATATTAAACCTTGCACCTGATATTTGATCAGACAACTACAGGAAAACCTGAGACCCCCTCCCCCCCCCCCCCCCCAATGTTAAGGACTAAAGAATACAAAAACAAAAATAATTAACATTTACTATGTGTGTGATCCAAAATGTCTGGAAAACAAAATCTTGTAACACGAAATACCCTTTCTTCACATCAATAAAGGCTTTCAATTGAAAATCTTCTCTAAAACCAAGGAGACCAACAAAATAACTGAAACTGGCTAAAAAAAACCCAATTGGCTAGACCAGGGAAATTTCGCTAGCATCGATGGCAGATGACCTAGAAAAATTAATAACTCTGATAGGTTCTAATGGAAACAGCATGTATTGATTTTATTATCAAGACATATTTTAGTAGACTACCATGCTTTTTTTTACGAGAAGACCACCACCACCACCCAGATGTAGAATATGAACTTTTGAGGTCACACAGATCCTTGAAGTCTTTTATAGATGTTCAGGCTCAAATTGCAAAACAATGTTTTTTTGCTGCTTCTTTTAAAAGGTATCACAACACATATCAATGTACAGTTGCATTTGATCTGGGCTTTCAAGGGATTCTGACATCATCTGTCTTTTTGTGTGTTTGAAGAGGGGGGGGGGGAATGTTTTTAGCCACAGGCATTGAAAAGATAGAAACCGCACACCCTGATTCATGTGCAAGTTCCTCCTGCAGCTCCTGTGCCTGCCCAAAGTATACCACATCAAACTGTGTGCAGGCCGGGGGAACTTTTTTATATCTTTTCTGATTCCTCTAGTCCTCAGGCATAAAAAATACAAAGCAACAATAACAAAAACAGGATTAATTGAATCTCTTGAAGGCCCAAACCACTTGACACTCTAGATATCTATATTTACCTATCTATATGTATAGATATAGATATAAATATGCACTCTTTGGAGCTCATTTTTTAAAAAAGAAAAATGTTCAAAAAGTGGACTAAAGGAGCAGATGGACATTTTTCTCGTCAAAACCCTTCCAATTCATCATTTCCAAAACCTACTTTCTAGATGTATATCCATGCTGTTCATCTGTACCGTATTTTCGCGGATATAACGCGCACCATTGTAAAACGCGCACAGGGGTATAGCGCGCAGAAATCACGATGATATGTACAAAAACTTTTCTATACCGCGCTCAGGCATATAACGCGCATGCTGCCCGACTCTCCTCTGGCCACCCCGACTCTCCTTTCGCTCTCCCCGACTCTCCTCTGGCCACCCCGACTCTCCTTTCGCCCTCCCCGACTCTCATCTGGTTGCCCCGACTCACCCTGACTTTCGGTGCACTGCCCCGACTCTCCTCTGGTTGCCCCGACTCACCGTTCACCCGCCCTGACTTTCGGTGCACTGCCCCGCCTCTCCGTGCCTGTCCCCCTTGAAGTCCTGTCCCCCCTTGAAGGTCTGCCTGTCCCCCCTTGAAGGTCTGCCTGTCCCCCCTTGAAGTCCTGTCCCCCTTGAAGGTCTGCCTGTCTCCCTTGAAGATCTGCCTGTCCCCCCTTGAAGTCCTGTCCCCATCCTGAAAGCCTGATGCCCCCCCTCGACGTCCGATTCTTCTCCCCCCTCGGCAGGACCACTCGCACCCCCACCCCGAAGGACCGCCGACTCCCCGACAATATTGGGCCAGGAGGGAGCCCAAATCCTCCTGGCCACGGCGACCCCCTAACCCCACCCCGCACTACATTACGGGCAGGAGGGATCCCAGGCCCTCCTGCCCTCGACGCAAACCCCCCTCCCCCCCAGCCGACCCGCGACCCCCCTGGCCGACCCCCACGACCCCCCCACCCCCCTTCCCCGTACCTTTGGAAGTTGGCCGGACAGACGGGAGCCAAACCCGCCTGTCCGGCAGGCAGCCAACGAAGGAATGAGGCCGGATTGGCCCATCCGTTCTAAAGCTCCGCCTACTGGTGGGGCCTAAGGCGCGTGGGCCAATCAGAATAGGCCCTGGAGCCTTAGGTCCCACCTGGGGGCGCGGCCTGAGACACATGGTCGGGTTTGGCCCATGTGCCTCAGGCCGCGCCCCCAGGTGGGACCTAAGGCTCCAGGGCCTATTCTGATTGGCCCACGCGCCTTAGGCCCCACCAGTAGGCGGAGCTTTAGGACGGATGGGCCAATCCGGCCTCATTCCTTCGTTGGCTGCCTGCCGGACAGGCGGGTTTGGCTCCCGTCTGTCCGGCCAACTTCCAAAGGTACGGGGAAGGGGGGTGGGGGGGTCGTGGGGGTCGGCCAGGGGGGTCGCGGGTCGGCTGGGGGGGCGGTCGGATGTTCTTGGGGGGGGCGGTCGTTGGAGGGAGGGGGGTTTGCGTCGTGGGCAGGAGGGCCTGGGATCCCTCCTGCCCGTAATGTAGTGCGGGGTGGGGTTAGGGGGTCGCCGTGGCCAGGAGGGTTTGGGCTCCCTTCTGGCCCAACTACACAAAGTACGGGGAAGGCGGGTGGGGGTGTCGTGGGGGTCGGCCAGGGGGGTCGCGGGTCGGCTGGGGGACGGGCGGAGGTTCTTGGGGGGGGGGCGGTCGTTGGAGGGAGGGGGTTTGCGTCGAGGGCAGGAGGGCCTGGGATCCCTCCTGCCCGTAATGTAGTGCGGGGTGGGGTTAGGGGGTCGCCGTGGCCAGGAGGGTTTGGGCTCCCTCCTGGCCCGATATTGTTGGGGAGTCGGCGGTCCTTCGGGGTGAGGGTGCGAGTGGTCCTGCCGGGGGGGGGGGGGTGTATCGGACGTCGGGGAGTCGGCCGGGCAAGAGGGCTTGGGCTCCCTCTTGCTCCGATCGTGGATGCGGGTGCGGGTGGGAGCGCGTGCGAGCGGTCGTTCGGGGTGGGGGTGCGAGCGGTCCTGCTGGGGGGGTGAATCGGGCGTCGGGCGGGGTGGGAACTATGTTTAAAAACTTTTGTATACCGCGCTCAGGCATATAACGCGCGAGGGGTATGCGCGGTACGTAAAATCACGTATAACGCGCGCGTTATATCCGCAAAAATACGGTAGTTCATTTAAATCTCAAGGTGGCATGTTAGAGGTGTGATGTGGGCAGGACTAGGATGTGACTTAGATGTTTTTCTGTCATAATCAAACATTTTAGAATATGTCCAGGGCACAATTTGAATGTTTGGGGTTCAACCTGTTTTAACAATGAATATGGGAAAAAGGTGCCCAAACTAACCAGTTGACCACTAGAGGGATGAAGGCATGACCGCCCCCCATGCCCCCCCCCACACACACTCCCTCTGTGGTCAGTGACTCCCTCCCTCCCACTCACCCCACCCCCATCCCCACCAAAGATGTAAATGAAATAGTAAAGACAGTACAGACCAGCTTTTTTTCCAGCATCAGATGTTTAACATAGGCAGACCTAGTGGAGCAGCAAGGAAGTTTCTGTAGTAACCTAGTGGTCAGTGCAGTGTAACATTTCTGGCGTGCGCATGGTTTGTCTTAGGCGCCTAAGGATCCAATGTCTACCGGCGCCTCAGACTGCTTCAGCACTGCTAGTTGCAATTCTATAAACTGCGTCTGGTTTCCTTATCTCAAGAAAGATATAGTGGCGCTAGAAACAGTTCAAAGAAGAGCGATCAAGATGATAAAGGAGATGGAACTCCTCTCGTATGAGGAAAGACTAAAACGGTTAGGGCTCTTAGGCTTGCAAAAGAGACGGCTGAGGGGAGATTTGATTGAAGTCTACAAAATCCTGAGTGGAGTAGAACGGGTACAAGTGGATACATTTTTCACTCCGTCAAAAATTACAAAGACTAGGGGACACTCGATGAAGTTACAGGGAAATACTTTTAAAACCAATAGGAGGAAATTTTTTCACTCAGAGAATAGTTAAGCTCTGGAACACATTGCTGGTTTTAAGAAAGGATTGGACAAATTCCTGGAGGAAAAGCCCATAGTCTGTTATTGACAAAGACAGGGGGGAAGCCACTGTTTGCCCTGGATTGATAGCATGGAATATTGCTACTCCTTGGGTTTTGGCCAGGTACTAGTGACCTGGATTGGCCACCATGAGAACGGGCTACTGGGCTAGATGGACCATTGGTCTGATCCAGTAAGGCTATAGATGATTGACAGCCATGCCTACTGGTGCCTAAGAGTTAGGCACTGTTTATAGAATCAAGCCCTAAATGCAAAACTTTACCTTATTGTAGTAAAAAGGCTCGTGTGTGTGTGTGTGTAGATATATACACATTCCCTCAAAATAAATTCAGATGGTAATTAAGTTTAAAATTACATTTGAAACTTTATCATCTCTCTCAGATAGAACTGTCCAGAAATAGAAATTTTTTCAATAAAATTAATTACAGCCGACTCATATTTTGTTTTCCCAGTGGCATGGGGAATACATTATGAAAACATGGGAAGGAGCTGCCAAAAAGGAACTGTACTGCCATATTTGAGCCTGAATATAATAGAGATTCAGTTTAAAAAAAAAGCCATTGATTTTACAGCTTTTTTTTTTGTATCATTGTCTCCCTGAATATTAAAAATCTGGTAACATATCAGCCTTTCCAATAAAGGCGTCTTCAATAACAGAGGATCAAAGTGAAGGATAGAAAGTCATTACAGTCTGATGAGTGTTTGATAGTTTTTAAATGAGTTGCTGACTTCAGTTTAGGCCTCAGTGGGCAAGTGTCCATATCAAAAGAAAATTAAAAAAAACAACCGCCATTACATAGAGCACTAGCTGGTGTCCTTGATGACAGATTCAATAGAGAGGTCAGTTTACACGAATATGGAAAGGGTTCGAGTCAGATGTCACATGGAATCTAAGTTATGGCACTTGAAACAGAAGTTACAACTGGAAACTCAAATCCACTCCATAGATAGTCGCTTTTTAATTATTAGGTCCTGCCTCATTGCCTCCTACAGCTATGAAAAACATATGGAGAAACATTTCCTAGACTTTCTTTCTAGACCCCTGAAGTTTCTTAACCAATCTGCTAGGTTGTCATGAGACTGACAGGATCCTTATTCACTTTTTCCCTCTCTGCTGCTTTCTCATAAGAATAGCCTTACTGGGTCAGACCAATGGTCCATCAAGCCCAGTAGCCTGTTTTCATGGTGGCCAATCCAGGTCACTAATACCTGGCCAAAACTCAAGGAGTTGCAACATTCCATGCTACCGATCCAAGGCAAGCAGTGGCTTTCCCTGTGTCTTTCTCAATAACAGACTATGGACTTTTCCTCCAGGAACTTGTCGAAACCTTTCTTAGAACCAGCTATAATGCTGGCTGATCTGAGGCTGGTTCCATTTTCCTGTGTACTCCAAACAGCAGCAAACTTAACATAACTTCCGGCCAACCTGATTTTATTAACAGGCTACTTATCCCCCATACCTCCCATCGTACATTACGCTCATCTAATCAAAACTTGCTATCCATCCCTTTTTTAAGATACATTAACACTATGCGTACTAGCATTTTTTCTGTTACGGCCCCTACCATCTGGAATTCAGCACCAAATTATATAAGAATAAATTATATCCCTTGATAAATTTAAAAGTAACTTGAAGGCCTTTCTTTTTAAAGACTCTTTCGGTGTATAATAGTCCTTCTAAGGACGGTAATGGAAATCTGTTCCTTGCCATTTTTTAAATCATTTTAGCCTATTTTACAAAATACTAGACTATTGATTTTATTGTTCCCCTTCCTTTTGTTTTGGTCCTTCTTCCCCCTCTTTCTCTTTATACAAATTGTATTTCTGCCCTTTTCCATCCTGTATCAGTAAGTTAATGTTTGTCAGTGCATTTGATTGTTTGTAGCATTATTTGTAATTTGTTTTTAACGTACGCTCTTTGTATACTTTGTTTTTATACTATGTAAAACCGCTTTGAATTTTGATAAGGCGGTATATCAAATTTTCAAATAAACCTGAAACCTCAAAGAGTGGCTAAATCAACTTCTGTTTTTACTCTTTCCTGGCCCCCTTCTGTGACATCCCCAAACTCCTCGCTGATGTTGTTTCTATTCCATATTGTCATCTTGGGCAGACATGGCTTAGATTACATAGAAAGGTAGAAACATGATAGCAGATAAAGGCCAAATGGCCCATCTAGTCTTCCCATCCGCAGTAACCATTATATCTTTCTCTCTCCGAGAGATCCTACGTGCCTATCCTAGGCCCTTTTGAATTCAGACACAGTCTCTGTCTCCAGCACCTCTTCTGGGAGACTGTTCCATGCATCTACCACCCCTTCTGTAAAAAAGTATTTCCTTAGATTACTCCGGAGCCTATCTCCTCAACTTCATCCTATGCCCTATCATTTAGAAGTTTCCTTTCAAATTAAAGAGACTTGACTCATGCGCATTTACATTATGTAGGTTTTTAAACGTCTCTATTATATCTCCCCTCTCCCACCTTTCCTCCAAAGTATACAGATTGAGATCTTTAAGTCTTTCCCCATATGCCTTATGATGAAGACCACATACCATTTTAGTAGCCTTCCTCTGGACCGACTCCATCCTTTTTATATCTTTTTGAAGGTGCAGCCTCCAGAATTGTACACAATATTCTAAATGAGGTCTCAAAGTCTTATACAGGGGTATCATTACCTCCTTTTTCCTACTGGCCATACCTCTCCCTATGCAACCTAGCATCCTTCTAGCTTTTGCCGTCACCTTTTCAACCTGTTTAGCCACCTTAAGATCATCACATACAATCACACCCAAGTCCCGTTCTTCTGTTGTGCCCATAAATTCTTCACTCCCTAAACTGTACTGTTCCCTCGGGTTTTTGCAGAATGCTCATAATCTGTGGTACTCCCTCCCCCAGTTAGAAAATTGGAAAGAAACAGTGCAGCAGCACCACGGAGACTATTAAACATGGCAGTTCAGTTTCCTCCCACTTGGGCATCTGTGAATGCTAAGGAGCTCAGCAGGTGTATTAGCTGAGCTGGAGTTACGGTTGGATGCATCAGCAGCTGGAAGGGGGAAAAAAGAGCATATCAGCCACCATTAACTGGGGCTGAGGGGGAAGGAGACAGACACCAGCACTGATGGCTGCCAGGGGATAGGTGATGCCAAATTTTAGAATCACAGAGGCAGCAAGAAGCCCTGCACCTGGGCTGCATTTTAATCAAGCCTATAAACTGTAATTCCTAGCTCTAGAAGATTTTTGCCATTACCTTATCTATGATTTTAATATTAGCTTACATTTTATTTTTATTGAATAATTTATTTTATCATTTTTATTTATTTGAGTTTTACATATGTTGTAATTTTCTTCTAATTTTATGCTCTTTTGCTTGAGACTATTATGGAATAAAAGATTATAAATAAAAATCGATTATAAATATAAATATATTATAAAAAGATTATAAATAAAAATGTGCAGTTGAAAAGGTGTGATCCCTGCTGCCATGATTTGTGCCTCTGTGGCCGTGTTCCATTTGCAGCACATGGGCAGCCTGCGGTGTGTGCAGCGATTTTAGCGATGGCGAGAGCAACGGCAGGTGGGTGTCCTGCGGCCTGGACTAGGCCGACAGGGTGCGGGCACTGCGAGGTGTTCGGCTGCTACTGCTGCACAGGGAAGTGGAGGGGGAGAGGGAAAAGGGGCTGCTTTGGGGGAGGGTGTGCTTGGGGCAGGCAGCAATCTTGGTTTGCTCGGGTGGGGGGGGAGTCAGAAGTGGGCCATGGAGAGACAGGCAGGCATGGCACAACAGAGAGAGACAGCCAGGCAGGGGGCCAGGGAGAGAGACAGACAGAAAGAATGACACACAGACAGAGGGCCAGAGAGACAGATAGTGGCCAAAGAGAGAGACAAAGAAAAAAAGACAGACAGCGGCCAAGGAGAGAAAGAAAGACAGCTAGATAGGGGGCCAGGGAGAGACACAGACAGAAAGAATGACAGACAGACAGGGGGCCAGAGAGACAGACAGAAAGAAAGACAGACAGACAGAAAGCGGCCAAGGAGAGAGGGAGACAGAAAGAAAGAAAGAAAGACAGACAAATAGAAAGCGGCCAAGGAGAGAGAGACAGAAAGAAACAAACAAACAAAGACAGACAGTCAGTGGCCAAGGAGAGAGAGAGAGACAGAAAGAAAGACAGACAGACACATCTATTCTAGCACCCGTTAATGTAACGGGCTTAAAGACTAGTAAGTAATAAATTACTAAGCATAGGCCAACCTGACTTGTTGTTTGGGTTCAGGCATATGCAGGTTGCTATCTATCATTTTAACCTCTCTTTTCCTTCTCTCCGTTCCTCTTCCTTTTTTTTTCTTCTCCCGTCTAATTCCTTTGCCCACCCAAAAGTCATTACCCCTCCTATTTTTGTCTGCTATGTCTTGGGCAGGCAATGGACAAACCTGTAGTGGATCCCCTGTGACTCCAGACTGACAGCATAGAAGTGTAACAGTGGTAAGTCCAACTGATAATGCCATCTTCTTGAAGTTTCAAAATGAAAGTAAGCATGCATGTTTGCATTAAAACTTGCCCTTACAGTCGCTTGCACATACCTTTCATGAAGGAAGATTTTTTTTTTCCAGAAGAGTATGAGTGATTATTTGAAAATGGCATTTACACAGGCATGATTCTTAAAATATCTAGCAAGGAAGATTGTAAGATAGAAGCGGCTTGTGTAGTACATGGCTGTTGTAAAAGGCCTATCATAGAATTTCAAAAGATTTTTGCCCTAATTATATCTGGGCTGCCAAAAAAATACTCCACTACCCCACAAACTGCTCCACCCCCAAAAATGTCAGAAGTGCCTGGGTAATTACTGGCTTTACCTTGATTCTGCCCCCCCCCCTCCCCGCAGCACTTCCCTCATCCCTCCTCTGACTCTGGCCTAAGAAACCACACCCTGCCTGCCTGTTACTGTGAATCAGCATTTATATACTATTTGTACAGCTAATGGAACTGCTTTTTTCACTTGGAGGGTGGCTTCCATTCTCTCCCATCAACCAACACATGAACTAAGCATGCACCAGGAATGCTGGTATTGACTTGAAGCACAAAGCACACCACTGACTGTTGAGGGGACATGAGGGGAGGAGCAGCAGATCTCTTCAACTGGCAGGGGTTAGTCGTCCTTGCTAACCATTTATTGGGTACCACAATTTGGGGGGGAACTTAATGCGCCAAAAGTGGAGGCGCTCTGTGGCACAGACATACACACATGCACTAGCATGCCCACTCACACACACACACACATATGTAAGCATTCATGTTGTGACAGGGAAGTGCCTGTCAGCAGTTTAAACCCGGTTTTAAACCCTGCCTTGCAAAGGGCTGTCCCTATTCCTAAGCCCAGGAAACTGTCTAGTATCCCGGTGCCTATCACTAAGAGCCAACAGGCAGGGTAAGGCAGAGAGGCAAGGACAGAAACCATAACGTCTAGTTTGGGGCACTATAATTCCTTTTATGATCCCTTGGGCAAAGATCTGACAAAACCTACGAGAAAGAAAACCAGCACAGGCAGGGTTAATGAGGGAGGTGTGGCTAGCAAGCAGGACGAACCCAGAGGGAGAGTGAGATTAGGCTTGCAGCATAAAATGAGCCCAGGTGGAAACAATAGGAGGAGGGCTGAGGAGATTACGAACACTGTGGAGAATACTGGAGAGAAGACTGGAAGGAGGAATGCAGGGAAGAGCCAGGCTGCACTAAGCAGGAGAGAGCCTGCCAAGAGGTCTCTGTCCCAGACCTTAGCGAAAGCACAGCTGGTCTTACAACCCTCCCGAGTGACCAGACTTCTAACTCCTCAACAGCAGTGCAGGGAAGTAGCAAGACTTCCAGGACAGGGCTGTCCGTTAGCTGGCCCTGAAGGGAGTTCTTACCCTAGCTCAGAGAATAATTCCCTAATGGAATTAGAAAGGGCGTTATCTGAGAGCAGTGACATGGAATGCAAACTCGCAGCATGGGAGCTTCAGGAGAGTCCCAGATAACGAGGTATGAATGGGGGAGGGGAATGAAAGTGAATGTTTGGAAGTAGCGTTCTTTCTCCCTTAGTCTAACTGTGAACTAGTATGCATAAATTACTTAGGGCCCGAGAGGAAAGCCTGTGAAGATAGGGAAGGAGGTGAGAACCTGTAATTAACCTCCTCAGAAAGCTTGTGGTGGGAAAGGTGTGAATTGTAGACTCTGCAGGACCCCAAGAGGGAAAGAAACATCGAGTTGGTTTTTTTTTTTTGTTTTTTTTCAGCATGTCCTTTATAAGCTGAACTCTGGGGCAGCATGTCTCCTACTGGGGGGAGAGGTCTGCAGGTCCCCTCCAAGGGAAAGAAGCATGGGAGATTCTTTCTCCTTAAATTCAGATTGGGAGGAGGGTGGGGCAGAGCCCTCGGGGCTGCAACAGATTATCAGAGGTTTTCCCAAAAACAAGCAGATAGGACTTACCTTTGAACCCCAATCGGCTCCCTTCAGAGGCCGGCTGTAAGAGGCAGCATGCCGTCTGGAGGGTGAAAGCCCCGATCTGTTGCTTGCAGAGGCTGTGGATTTACGCAGCAGCATGCAAGACTCCTATCGGCTGCCCTGCAGAGGATGGCTGCGTGGCAACATGCAAGGATTCCTGGAGAGATCTCTCGGTCTGGCGAGACTCCTATCGGCTGCCCTGCAGAGGTTGGTTCTAAGCGGCAACATGCAGGGACTCCGGGAGATATTTCTCTACCGGGCCAAGTGCAGGCGGGGGGATTAGCTGAGCCAGGGCATCCTGGAGGCTCCTTGCCACTGTAGCATGTGGATCCCCCGCTGCTGCATTCTGATGAGGATGGCTGCTGGAGGAAGATTCTCGGGCCTCACTTCTCTTCATGCCCTGCGGAGGCTGGCTGTCAGCAGCAACATGCAAGAACTCCTGGAGAGATCTCTCGGTCTGGTGAGACTCCTATCGGCTTCCTGCAGGGGCCGACGGCTAGCGACAGCATGCAGGACTTCCGGGAGAGATTTCTCGACCGGGCAAGTTGCAGTCGAGGGGGTTGACTGAGCCAGGACGTCCTGGAGGCTCCTCACCGGATTCGTCTGTGGATCCCCCGCTGCTACGCTCCGATGAGGATGGCTGCTGGAGGGAGATTCTCGGGCCTCACTTCTCTTCATGAAGTCTCTCAGTGCCCTCTTCCTTAGCTTGCGTGCACGTGGTGACATGTGCGCACAATGCAAGCCACACGGAAACCTCGAGCGCCGGATCCAGTCAGTGGGCGCACAATTCGTGAGGATCCTCCTCCTGCATCCCAGTTGTTTCTTTAGATGATTCAGGCATCTTCAAGTTGATGAGTAGAAAAGTTGTAATGGAGAGCTGTAGAAAATCCGACCGATGGGAACGGGCGGAAACTAAAGACTGGGGATTAGGGGGAAGCAGGGGGAAATGGGTAGGGCTCGGGCATGCCCAGTGGGGCCCGGGCACTGCACATGCTCAGAGAAAAAAAAAAAAAAAAAAATCTCTCTGAGCTATTGGAGAGCTTATCCGCAAATTGGGAGGTGTTGGGACAACACCCATATGTGGCTGACTCATCCTGCTTGTCCTAGGAGAACCTGTAATTAACCTCCTCAGAAAGCTTGCACGGAACTTAGAGTCCCGATATAGTTTAACCCTGAAGCAGGAACTTTGGGGAGGGGACTAACAGCAGTCTGAAACGGTTGGGTTATAAAGTTCCCTAGCCCTACCCTGAGAGCTTGGGGGTAGTGGGGGCATTGGGCTTCAGGTGGGACAGTGCTAAAGCTTCCTAACGATTTTTCAAACAGAAAAAGCAAAAGCAGGAGAAAACGTTTTTGGTTTTATTTTTGGCTTTTCTGCCTGGACATCAGGCTGGACTGTATGAAAATATGTTTTGTATAAGTCTCCTCAACCCAGAGGGACTGCTTGAACCCTAGTGCTGTAAACTGAGGGAAATAAACGAAAAGCTGAACTTTACCACTAACGCAGCCTCCATTAATTATTCCACTGTTTCCCAGCGGAAGTCCTCCTGGGAGCGCTTGGTCCTTACGCCTGGGGCGGGAGCTGGGTTGCTGGCGCTAGGCTTAACCCCCGGCCCCGCCACAATGTGCATACATACAATTATGCATGTGCAAGCATTTGAATACACATAGATTTACCAGCCTACAAAGAAGATCACACACACAAAAACACACATACAGTACAGACAAACACACACACACACATAGACACACCTAGATCAGATAAATATTAAAAGAAAGAAAGAATGCAAACACATGCACAGGGTTGGAAATAATTCCATGATCCTTGCTCTGCATGCTTTCCCCACTTGTATACTAATTACAATTGGACGGCACCCTAAATCATTTGGGCCAATGCTTAAACACCATGCTTGGCATCTGTTTTAAAAACTAGCCATGGCATTTAAAATTAAGTACAAATATTAGTCCACTGCCCAAATAGCTATCCAATTAAAGTTACACCAGACGCTATGACTCAGTCTCCTTAATTTCTTAACCACTTTGCTTAATGGCCTGGGGTCAATTACAGAAAGCAGAGTCATCTAGTTTTATGCTACGTTCTGTATGACAGACTTAAGTACTTTTGACCTCATTTTAAATTTCTGAGTTAATAATTCAGCCATTTTGGCAGTTTTACCAAAAGAATCAGAAAAGTTTAGATATTTTAGAACCAATTTATAAATTCCAAATGTTATTCTTAAGTTTGTTGCTTTACCATCTAAGAACAAAAAACAGAAATACTATTTCTACTTTCTCTTTAACATCCCCTTTTTCACCATACAAACTTTTTCTTCCCTCTCCACCCACTAGTTGCCCTTTTTGGTTACAAATGTGAAGTTTATTTCTTGGGATAATTTGCAGGGGCACAGTTGGTGTTACATTACATTACATTAGTGACTTCTATTCCGCTCGTACCTTGCAGTTCTAGGCGGATTACAAAAGAAGCTAACTGGACATTTCCAGGAAAAAGTACAGTTTAGGAATTAGGATTACAAAGAAGTTAACTGGACATTTCCAGGAGAATTGCAATTTAGGGAGCTGTATACATGGTTGATACTTTGGACAGAAGAAATTACAAGAGAGGGTGAGACTTTGGGGGGGGGGAATTTACAAGGGAGGGGAGAGGACAAGGGGAAGAGTTAAGATATCTGGATAAATTTTTTGAATAGCAGCGTTTTGATTCCCTTTCGAAATGATTTGAAGTCGCTCGTTGTTGTCAGCAAGTTAGAGATGGAGTGGTCAAGTTTCGCTGCCTGGTGTTTATTAGTTATGTACTCAGACAACACATTTTTTGGTGTTTTGGTTTTTTTTTTTAATTTGGTATTTCTTCTCAATTTGTGCCGATTTTTTCTCTTGATTTCACACATTAATTTTACTGTGTGCAATGTCCATTAGAACATTAATGCATGGACATTGATTGTAAGGTATTAATTCATAGGTTAATACAGTGTTTCTCAACTCGGTCAGGTTTTCAGGATATCCACAGTGAACATACATAAACTTGATTTGCATACACTGCCTCCTTTATATGCAAATGTCTTTCATGCATATTCATTGTGGATATCTTGAAAACTTGACTGGCAAGGGGGTACTCCTGGACCGAGTTGAGAAACACTGGGTTAATACATGTTAAATCAGTTTTGAATTGAGTGTTTAGGTAGGAAAAGGGATGTCCATATCACAAGGTTTACAATTTGCAATTTTGCATACCCCTCCCCTAATTCTGTATTTTTTGCACGCCCAATTATATGTTCAGGGCTGGGTTCTATATGCTGCAGCCAAAGTGGCACAAGCACAATCTGTATGAAGTGCTGATTTGCGTGTGCAGCTTAATTGTTTAACAAGCTAATCTGCACCAATAATTTCCAATTAACAAGCAATTATTGGCACTAGTTAGAATTTATGCGCAAAACTTTCTAAGCGTATACTATAAAGTGGTATCTGTAAATTCTAGTGTACATATCTCAAAAGGTGCCATGACCAAGTTAGGTCAATTTATCTGGTTGTCAAATAATTCTAATACAGGACTATAATCATCAATACATTAGTAGAACAGTTTAAAACCTGTAAATAATCTTCAATTTCAAATTCTCATAACCGCAAAGTTCCACAGTACATAAATCATTATAATTCTTTTAGCTAACCCAAAGCCATCAGAAGTGGCACTCTTTTGTGTATCAAACATAGTTCCATAAAGAGTTGTTTTAGCCGCTAGTGCTTCCTCATAGGAAATGTGAAGTATTTTTTGTCAAAACTTTTCCAACTTGTGTCTATTTTTCCTAATATTTAAATATGTTCTTTAATAAATTAAACTTATCTTTCTAAGCATGTTGAAAAGGCAATGGTGAAAGCAAGAAGGATGCTTGAGTACATAGGGAGAGGTATGGCCAATAGGAAAAAGGAGATATTGATGCCCCTTTATAAGACTCTGGTGAGACTCAGGGCTCCTTTTACTAAGCTGCGTTAGGGCATTAATGTGTGGTATAGTATGCGCTGAATTGCCGCACGTGCTAGACCTTAATGCCAGCATTAAGCTGGCATTAGTTCTAGCTGGGTAGCACGTGGTAATATTCTGCAAGCGCTAAAAACGCTAGTGCACCTTAGTAAAAGGAGCCCTCAGTTGCATAGTAAGGGGGGCCGGGTATCCTCTTGGTGGGGCACCAGCACCCGTCCTCCTTTCTGCCCCATCCTTCCCTGCCCCCCACTACTGTGCGTG
Source organism: Geotrypetes seraphini (assembly GCF_902459505.1). Taxonomy (NCBI): domain Eukaryota; kingdom Metazoa; phylum Chordata; class Amphibia; order Gymnophiona; family Dermophiidae; genus Geotrypetes; species Geotrypetes seraphini. Next base: position 234,854,036 of record NC_047085.1, on the reverse strand, counting down.
TGCGCCATTTCCCTTCCCCCGTACTTTTTAAAACATTCACAGTGTGAGCAGCAACCCCAACCTGCTGCTCGCGCCAGTGTTGGCTCTTTTTCTGATGTCACTTCCTGGATCCATACCTAGGAAGTGATGTCAGAGGAAGAGCCAATGCTGGCATGAGCAGCAGGTTAGGGTTACTGCTCACGCCACGAACATTAAAGAGGTACGGGGGAAGTGAAGGGGTGCACGCATGTGATAGGACAGGAAACAGAGCACAGGTGTGGGGGGACAGGAGAAGAGGGTGGAGAAGGGCACCATCGCCCTAGATGCCTCTCACCTTCACTATGCCACAGGTGAGACCTCACTTAGAATATTGTGTACAATTCTGGAGATTGGGCTCTTTCAAAATGATATAAACAGGATGGAGTTGGTCCAAAGGAAGGCTACTAAAATGGTCAGTGGTCTTCAACATAAAGCAAATGTGGACAGAGTTAAAGATCTCAATCTGTATACTTTAGAAGAAAGACAGGAGAGATATGATAGAAATATTTAAATACCTAAAAGCACAGTTACTTACCGTAACAGGTGTTATCCAGGGACAGCAGGCATATATTCTCACATGAGGGTGACGTCATCTACGGAGCCCCAGCGCGGACAGCTTTTCAAGCAAACTTGATTAAAGTTTCAAGTTTGCTACACTGCACCACGCATGTGCATGCCTTCTTGCCCACTAGAGGGCGCATCCCCACCTCGTGGTCCTCAGTTCCATAACCAGCAAAGAAGCCATCCCCGGGGAGGTGGGCGGGTTGTGAGAATATATGCCTGCTGTCCCTGGATAACACCTGTTACGGTAAGTAACTGTGCTTTATCCCAGGACAAGCAGGCATGATATTCTCACATGTGGGTGACCTCCAAGCCAACCAAAAAAGGGCAGGTGGGAGGATGGCAATTTAGGAAAACAGGTTACGTAACACCGACTGGCCAAACCGGCCGTCGCTTCTGGACAAAGTGTCCATACAGTAATGGGAGGTGAACGTATGAACCGAAGACCAAGTGGCAGCTTTACAAATGTCCTCCACAGGAGTAGACCGGAGGAAAGCAACAGAAGCTGCCATCGCTCGGACCTTATGCCCCGTGACTCGACCATGGAGCGTGAGACCAGCCTGAGCGTAGCAAAAAGAAATACAAGCAGCTAGCCAGTTGGACAAGGTGCGCTTGGAAATAGGATGTCCCAGCCGATTAGGATCAAAGGACAAAAATAATTGAGGAACCTTCCGATGAGACTTGGTACGTTGGAGATAAAAAGCCAACGCCCTCTTACAGTCCAGCGTGTGAAGCGCCGCCTCACCAGGATGAGAGTGGGGCTTCGGGAAGAACACCGGAAGAACAATAGACTGATTGAGGAGGAAATCAGACACAACCTTAGGTAGAAATTTAGGATGGGTGCGAAGAACCACCTTGTCATGATGGAATACAGTAAAGGGCGGGTCCGCAACCAAAGCCTGTAGCTCACTAATCCGACGAGCAGACGTGAGCGCAAGTAAAAAGACCACCTTCCAAGTGAGAAACTTAAGAGGAGACTTGTCAATCGGCTCAAAAGGAGGTTTCATCAGCTGAGCCAAGACCACATTAAGATCCCAAACTACCAGAGGGGGTTTCAGAGGAGGATTAATATTAACTAAACCCCTCATGAAACGAACCACCAGAGGATGAAGAGAGAGAGAACGTCCCTCTAGATGCCGATGGAAAGCAGCAATAGCACTGAGATGCACCCGGATGGAAGATGTCTTCAGCCCAGACTCTGACAAATGCAACAAATACTCCAAAACCGAGGACACCTGAACCAACTTTGGATCCAGCTGGTGCGAGGTACACCAGGATGAAAATCTGGTCCACTTCTGGGAATAACAAAGCCGAGTCGAGGCCTTGCGTGAGGCTTCCAACACCTCCCTGACCGCCGAAGTCAGGGGGAAAGGAACCAAGCCGTCAGATGTAGTGACTGAAGATTGGGATGCAACAGCGAACCCCGACTCTGAGACAGCAGAGAGGGAAACACAGGCAGAAGTAGAGGCTCCCTGACACTGAGTTGAAGGAGCAGGGAGAACCAGTGCTGATGAGGCCAACGAGGCGCGATGAGAATCATAGTGGCTCCGGATGACTTGAGGTGAACCAACATCCTCAAGATCAGAGGGAAAGGAGGAAACGCATAAAGGAATTTCCCCCCCCAGTCGAGAAGGTAGGCATCTGCCTCGAGACGGTCCTGGGAGTAAATCCGTGAACAATAGAGGGGCAGTTTGTGCGTCTCCGGGGAGGCAAACAGATCCACCTGAGGCGTCCCCCAGCGGTCAAAGACCTCGCGCAGAACTCGGGAGTTTAGCGACCACTCGTGCGGCTGGAGAAGACGACTGAGCTTGTCGGCCAGACAATTCTTCTCTCCCTGAATGTAAACCGCCCGCAGGAAGATGTTCTGGGAGATCGCCCATTCCCAAAGGCGCAAGGCTTCCCGGCACAGGGACCAGGAGCCCGTTCCCCCCTGCTTGTTTACATAATACATTGCTACTTGGTTGTCCGTTCGTACCAGGACCACCTGATTGCGCAGCAGATGACCGAACGCTCGAGCAGCCAGAAAAATGGCTCGAAGCTCCAACACATTGATGTGACAAAGACGGTCCTCCGCCGACCATAGCGCTTGAGTCTGCAGACCGTCGAGGTGAGCCCCCCACGCGTACTCCGAAGAGTCCGTGGTCAGGACCTTGCGATGTGGAGGGATGAGAAAGAGCAAACCCCCGGAAAGATTGGAAGAGTTGGTCCACCAAAGGAGTGATCGTCTCAAGGAAGGAGTGACCGTTACAGGAAGGGAGAGCGGATCTCGATCCTGACGCCATTGTGAGGCCAAGGTCCACTGAGGAAGCCTCAGATGTAATCTGGCAAACGGCGTGACATGAACTGTCAAAGCCATGTGGCCGAGAAGAATCATCAGCCTGTGCGCAGAGACGGAGCGCTGCAGCAGAATCTGACGAGCCAGGCGAAGTAGAGCCTCCAGTCTCGACGAGGGAAGGAATGCACGAAGGTGAACCGTGTCCAGCACGGCCCCGATAAACTGAAGGGATTGAGCCGGGCACAACTGCGATTTGGGAAAATTTATCTCGAACCCCAGACGTTGGAGAAAACTGATAGTCCGTCGGGTCGCTGAGATAACCCCCTCCCGGGATGAAGCCTTGATCAGCCAATCGTCCAGGTAGGGGAAGACCTGCAGCCCCTGAGATCTTAGGGCAGCCGCGACCACCACCATACACTTCGTAAAGACCCGAGGAGACGAGGCCAGCCCGAAGGGAAGGACGCGATATTGGAGGTGCAACTCCCCCACCTGGAACCGTAAGTACTGGCGGAAGGCGGGATGCACCGGAACATGCTTTAGGTCCAGGGAGCACATCCAGTCCCCCGAGTCTAGCAGAGGGTACAGGACTGGAAGGGACAACATACGGAACTTCTCCCGGACAATGAACTTGTTGAGCCTCCGGAGGTCCAGAATGGGTTGTAAGTCCCCTGTCTTCTTCGGGACCAAAAAGTAACGGGAGTAAAACCCCCGTCCCCTTTGGTTCGGGGGCACCGGCTCCACCGCCCGAAGGCCCAACAAGGACCTGGCCTCCGACAGGAGAAGAGGAAGCTGTTCTCGACAGCAAAGAGAAGCCCCCGGCGGATGTTCCGGTGGCGTGGACAAGAAATTCAGCGAGTAGCCCTCGGAGATGATCCGGAGCACCCAAGCGTCCGACGTGATCTCGGCCCAGGCTGGAAGAAAGGCCTGCAATCGGCCCCCGATAGAAAGGGGGTCCTTTGACAGTGCGGAGGGGGCCCGCCCCCAACCACGCATCACGTCAAAAAGACGGAGCGGGTTTAGACGCTCCTTGCGCCAGAGGCTTTGGTTGGGATGCCCTGCCCTGCTGCTGGGGACGTCGTGGCGGAGGCCTGGAGAAGGCCGGCGTCGACTTCTGCGGGTACCGCCGTGGAGGAGGCCTAAATGGCTTCTGCGGAGGAGCCCGGGGTTTGGGACAGACCAATGAGGCAATAGAGCGCTCGTGTTCAGACAAACGCTTGGTCGCCGCCTCTAAGGATTCATCAAACAGCTCTGAGCCAACACATGGAAGATTGGCCAGGCGCTCTTGCAAGTTTGGGTCCATATCCAGGGTACGGAGCCATGCCAGGCGGCGCATCGCCACCGCGAAGGCGGACACACGAGAGGCGAGCTCAAATGCGTCATACACAGCATGGAAGACAAGCTGAGACAAATTGGACATGAAAGCCGCAAAATCCTCTTTATGGAAATCTGGCATGACTCCATGATACCTCGGCAACGACTTCACCATCTGGCTCAAATAAGACGAGAAGGTGAATGCGTAATTTAGGACCCTGGTCACCATCAAAGAGTTGGAATAGAGGCGACGACCAAACTTGTCCAAGGTCCGTCCCTCCTGTCCGGGGGGAACCGCCGCAGAGACCCTAGAAGGCTGCGACTTCTTCAAAGCTGACTCCACCAGTAGGGACTGGTGGGACAGCTGTGCCTTATCAAAGCGCTTGCACGGAACCGTGCGATACTTGGACTCCATCTTAGAAGGCACCGCTGTGACTGTAAGAGGGGAGTCCAGGTTCCTCAAAAAGGTCTGGTTAAGAACCTTATTAAGAGGGAGTCGAGGCGTCTCTCTGGGGGGAGAGGGTAAATCCTGCTCCTCCAAAAACTCCTTGGTGTACTTTGATCCAGCTCCCAGATCAAGGTCCAAAGCCCTTCCCATATCCAGAACGAATCTAGAGAAAGAGGAGGGCTTCGAAGGCGGAGAGGGAGATCGAGACGAGTGCCTCGCCAAGAAGGAAGGAGAAGCCTCACGTGAGTAACGAGGTTCCTTCCCCATGCCAGACCCCGAACCCCAAGAAGCCGCACCGAGCGATCTGGGCGGGGTTGGGGACCGCCCATGCCCCGAGGAACCCCTCCGGGAAGTCCCCGGGGTATGGGGCACCGAGGCATGCCCCTTTCTTCTCGGCGAAGAGTCCCTCGAGCACTCGACCTCAGAAGAACGGAAAAGCCTCGGGTTATCGAGGCGCAGTTCGGAGACCCGCAGGGTCTCCGCCCCGGTCGGCGAGGATCGACTGCGGCATCGAGGAGAGGCCCGTTGGCGTTTGGGCTTCCTCGACCGATGCTTCGCCCGAGGCCGACCCGAGGGCGAGGAACCCCAGGAGGACCTCGACGAGGACGAAGAGGAAGAGATCCTCTGAACTCGCCGCACCTTGTCCCGAGGCCGCACACTCCGCTCAGGCTGGTCAACCGAGGCCGAGGGCAAGGTCGGGGCCGAGGCCGAAACCCCCCCCTGGGCCCGAAGTCGAGGGCACCGAGACCGAGGTCACCGAAGCCGGGGCAGCCGAGGCCGAAGCCTGCTGAAGGTGCGTGATGGCCCCGGACAGCTCCGAGGCGATAAGAGCCCGGAGTAAGTCCTGGAAGACGGGAACCCCCATCATAGTTGGCAGATCCAGGGCCGTCGGGTGCTCCCTCGAGGGCGACCTCGGTACCGAGTATTACCGCGGGGCACCCGACTTCGGCGCTCGGGGCGGGGCCGAGGACGACCCACCCGCCCCCGCCGAGGAACTCGAGGATGGCTTCTTCGAGGCTGAAACTGAAGAAGGAAGTGAGGACTTACCCTTCGCCGACTTCGGAGTCGAAGACACCGGCTTCGACGCCGCGGGCTCCCGGGGCGAGGACGAAGGAGTCGAGGCCGAGGTCAAGGCCGGGGCCGAAGCCGAGGCCGACGTCGAGGCCTTCCCTGCCGCGGGGTCAACTGCGAAGAGCTCCGCCATACGAGCCTGACGGCGGCGGAGAGCTCTCCGCTGAAAAGTGGAGCACCGGGAACAGGTGTCGGTGGGGTGCTCAGGGCCCAGGCAACGTAAGCACCACCAGTGAGGATCGGTAATTGAAAGGAGCCGATCGCAACGGGTGCACTTTTTAAAGCCCGTCACAGGATGGGACATGGGCCCAAAAACCGGCCGGGAACAAGTGAGGTCCCGCGGCCGCGGCTATCGGGAGCCCCCGGAGCCGAACGGAAAAGTTTTGTTTTTTTTTGACTAAAAACTGAAACAAATAAAAAGAACAACAAGAAAAACACAGCGACCAAGTCGAAAAAAGGACACAGCCGTGGTGACAGAAGGCAAAACTAAGAGCACAATTTCCACAGGGCTTCTGGCTCCGCGGAAGAGAATGAACTGAGGACCACGAGGTGGGGATGCGCCCTCTAGTGGGCAAGAAGGCATGCACATGTGTGGTGCAGTGTAGCAAACTTGAAACTTTAATCAAGTTTGCTTGAAAAGCTGTCCGCGCTGGGGCTCCGTAGATGACGTCACCCTCAAGTGAGAATATCATGCCTGCTTGTCCTGGGATAATGGTATAAATGTGAACGAGGCAGGTCTTATTCGAAAGGAAGTTCTGGAACGAGAGGGCATAAGATAAAAAGAGTGAAAAACTCAAAAGTAATCTAAAGAAATACTTTTTTTATAGAAAGGGTGGTGGGTGCATGGAATAGTCTTCCGGTAGAGGTGGTGGAGACAAAGACTGTGTCTGAATTCAAGAAAGCATGGGACAGGCACTTGGGATCTCTTAGGGAGATGAGGAGATGGTAGATGCTGCGGATAGCCAGGCAGGATGGACCTTTTGGCCTTTCTCTGCATCATGTTTCTTTTTTTTATATAAATTTTTCAAAAAACATTGCAAGAAAAACAAACTTCTTGTTACAGAAATACAGGAAAAATATTCTAGGTACACATCTCACAAATACAAAGTATAACTGAAACTCCTTCCTTAGACCCCAAATAATAAGGGGAGTTAGCTCAAAACTAAGAGAAGTACATTTATTAATTAACCATCTCTATCTAACCACTGCCTCAAACTTCAGGCTATCTTTTTCAGCTCCAGAAATGACTTTAATTGGTCAGGAAGAAAAAAGGCATATTTAATTTGTGCATACTTTATAACACACTTACAGGGGTAAGCTAATAGGAAAGAGGTCCCCAAAGAAATTACATCTTGTCTCTAGGACAAGAACTGTTTCCTCCTTTCCTGAGTTGTCTTAGAGACATCTAAGTATGCCCATATTCGTTTACCATACAATAAAGTTTTTGAAAACTTAAAATATTGTTTCATAAATGAGTCCAAGTCCGGTTGATAAACAAAGGATCTCAGTAATGTTGTTGTTATAGCTGATTCTGAAATGGATTCCTCAAGAATTGCAGAAATATTTTTGAAATCAATTTGTGAAGTTTGAGCAATTTTTTCTTCCATAGTCTCCTGAGATTTTTTTGTAGAAAGTGGAAGATAGTAAATTTTGTTTAATGGAGGTATAAATTCTGCAGAATAACTCAAAACTTCCACTAAATACTTTTTGAACATATCATATGGGGAAATTCCAGAGGATTTAGGAAAATTCAATACTCTTACATTTAATCGACGATTGAAATTCTCAATATTTTCTATTTTCCGGTGCAACAACATACTGTCCTTTATTGCCACTGCTTTATGAGCCTGGAGAGATTGCACCTCATCTTGTATTTTTATAATTGAATTTTTGGTTTCCAAATTAGTCTGTTCAAAAACTTTAGTTATGGTATTCAATTTTGCCGCTAGGGTCCTTACCTCTTCGTTCGTCTTCGCTGTTGCCAAGTCCAATTTCTGGAGCGTCTTCAGGATAGCCTCTTCAGGATGTTCCCTCTAATTTTTCATAGGCTGTGTGCGCAAAAAATTTCATCTGTGCGCATTTTAAAGAAAAAACTAAATTTGTGTGCACTATAAAAATGATTGACAGAGAGCCCAGAGTTCAGTTATGGGCATTTATGGGCAGGTCTTTGAGTTTAGTCTGAATTAACAAAAACACAATGTAATTTTAGTTACACTTTATGTTAGTTACACTTTATGTAACATAAAGTCTCATTTCAATAAACATAAATTATGTTTCATTGAAATGTTTCATTGAGCGCTACCTATAAATAAGGTATCATTGTACTTTATACTTAAAATTTAGAAAATAACAGCAATTTAGTTTTCAAAGTTTTTCCCTGCAATCTTTCATATTTATCCAGTCTGAATAAATTCTGTCAAGATCTGTTGAGCCTCCATCTTGAAGGTGACTCTTAACACGCATCAGCATTTCCAAATGCTCTAAATGGCAAATTGATCATTCTGAAATGCAAATTTCGTCATATCTGGAAAGCTGTTTATCAGATTGCTTTTGATTTTTTCTGCAACAAGGAATTTAAAGTCATTGTATTGCTGAATAATAACACTTTCCTCCGGAAGAAATTGTTTATACTTTCCGAAGTCAAAGTCACATTGTGATATTGCTGTACAGTCAAAAGCAGACCATTCCTCAACTTCATTTTCAGGAAATCTTTCACCCAGATGCAAACATAGGATGTTGATGAAGGTTAATATGGAATTAGTATCCACTGAAACTTTTTCTCCAAATCTCATACTGTTGTCAAGAAGACTGTTGACTTTATCACTCCACTTAACCTTGTCGCCTAAGTATTGCATTCGAAGTTTGTTCAATTTACCCTGTGCAAGATGATAAGCTTCCAATGGTGTCAAACCACGTTTTTGAAATGCCATGGTTAAGGAAGCCAGTTCTGATAAGACATCATTCAAAACTTCAAGTGTAATATGAAATTGTTCACTGTTCAGCTTCTTATAGCAGTACTTTGCAATAGGATCATTATCTTTGTCTTCTTCAAAATATTTTAACAGGGGATCATAATTTTGAATAATTGCTTTAAGTGCAAAGTGTCTAAATAACCAGCGCACTTCATTCAGAGGTCTGAAAGCAATTGATTCACATTCAGATGCATCTGCTATTTCTTGAAATTTGCATCGTTTAGTAGAAGACCGACAGAGCACCGTGTACACAGTTCTCATTACAGTTTCTATTTCTTTCATCAATTTTACTTCTTTCCATGAATCAGAAAGTCCCAAATCTTCCCGATGTGCAACACAATGTTGCTGCACTAAATGTGGAATGTCTTTTCTCAGCTGTGCTGCAACACCATCTATTTTGCCCATCATAACAGAGGCACCATCAGAGGTGAACATAACCATTTTATTTAGGTCAAGTTCATGTTTCCTATAGAATTCCCTAATTGCTGTTATTATTGATGTAGCATCACATGCTTCCAACTGTAGCATCCCACCAAATGATGTCCTATACTCATTTGAATTGACTGGCCAATACTTAAAGTAGAGTATTAAGTACTTGTTGACAGAAATGTCTGCGCTTTCATCAACAGTTAACGTATGATACATTGCTAATTTAATGTCTGCCATACGATCATCTTGCACGATGCCATTGATAATTCCAAGAAATTCAAATCATAGTTTTTGCTTCTCCAGCTATCAGGTATACTAACATACTTCTCCATGTGCTCATTGATATCTTGAACAGAGAGCATTGAGATATTCATCTTAATGGCCAGCACAACACTGTCGACAAGAACCTTAATTTCATCAGGACTGGAACGCTTCTGTTGATTACTAATTTGCCTGTTTTCTTTTTTGGTTGGGCTTTCAAGCAACATGTTAACCAGTCCCCCTCTTAAATTTGGATTTTTACTTCTGAGTTTCCTAATACTGTCGGTATGAGATTTACTTGATAGATGGCGTTTCAGAAAGTCCAGTTTCCAAACATCATCCATATTTTTCCAGTAGAGATTTTTCCAGTTGCTTTGGCATCTTGACAATAACAACACACAACTCCATCGTCTTCGTCATAGGTAAATATTTCACACAGTCGAACACGCATTGTATTTCGAGATTCCAGTGTCTCCGTTTCAACAATTTCTTCAAGCCATTCAGACCTAAAAGCTGTTGCAGCTCTCTTGCGTTTTACACTTTTCACCATTCACAGTTTAGACATTTTAAGAGTTATATCTGGTTGCAATTTAATAAACGAATACAGTTATACAACCACAGTACCATGCTGCACACTACGATTCCACGAAATAAACAATACGGCAGAACTTCAGGAAGTCAAAGAATCGGAAGTGTTTCATATCCTATGGGCCATAGGCTATGGCCCTATGGGGCACGTGACGTGTCAAATTCAACTGCCAAAGATAACGGAATCACGTGAATGACTTAAAATTTATCTTATAGCGCTTCAATAAATGTGATAAATGGGAAATCGGAACAGCTGGCCTTCTGCAACATTTCATTTTAGCAGTGAAAATCATTTTAGGCAAAAATTTATTTTTTTGTGCGTGTTATTTTAATTTGTGTGTGCGGGTTCGGCAAGTTGTGTGCATGCGCTCAAGTGCACAACTTAGAGGGAACAGTACTTCAGAGTATCCTCACTGATGGGAGAGAACTCCCCAGAGCTGACTCGCATCGGCAGAAGCTCATCTGCTGAGGAACCTGCCTCTGTGAAGGCATCCGAAGCAACTTCGGCACCGTTGCCTTCTACCTCCAGGGCAGCAGGGTCGGCCGGATAGGGAGGTGGAACTACAGTTGCAGGCAAAAGCGAGGTCTCATGCCCCAACGAGTTCGAGCCTTCTCTACTCTCCCTCGTACCATGGCTCAAATCGCCCGTACATGAGCAAACTATTAGCAGGTAATGTTTCACCTTTCGCTGCTTTGGGGTAAGTGAGGGCGTTGAGGAGGTAGGTGCCCTCACACTTCCCTTCCTTTTGGTATGCAGCATTCTTAAAAACAGATAACAGGAGCAGCGTCGGGAGCGATCTTAACACCACCAAATTAGCGCTGCCATCTTGGCCACCGCATCATGTTTCTATGTTACAGAGTACACCTGATCTGCGCACAAATGTCTGTATCCTAAATGTTAGTTGTGCGGATGGGCTTTAAGTGTGATTCGATAAACTGTGTGTAACTCCAGAAATAGTTTATAGACTCGTGCTAGGTGCCACTTTTTCAGTGCTGATTTTTTTTTCTTTTAGGCGACATCTACAGAATTTACCCTTTTACTCTGCAAAGTTGTGCTCACCAATTATAGAATAGTGTCAGTTACATACAGAACTTAATGGCATAATTAATTGCTAATTGGCATTAAGAGCCAATAATAGGCTGTAATTGGTGTTACATACAAGTCCTAAGGCCTAAATTCACTAATGTGGCCGAGTCAGTCCGCTCTGTGTCCGATCCGACGCAGGCCAACTGTTTCCCAACGGGCCTGTATTCAAATGGGGGCAATCGGAGGAACACCCTCCACCGACCTCACGGATCGCTCTCTAGCGATCAAGATGCATGCACAGACCATCCGCTTTGCCTGTAGATGGTCTGCGCATGCGTTTAATGTCCGAGATGTTTGGTTTTTTTTACTTTCTACTCGTGAGCCCGTGGATTTAACCTGCGGTTTTAAAGTGGGTTAAAACCACGGGCTCTAGTCGGGGTAGGAGAGTTGGGGCAGAGCTCGGGGCAGAGAGCAGGGCTGGAAGATCGGGGCAGGAGAGTCGGGGTAGGAGAGTTGGGGCAGAGCTCGGGGCAGACAGTAGGTCTGGAAGATTGGGGCAGGAGAGTCAGGGCAGGAGATTCGGAGCAGAGATCAGGGCAGGAGAGTTGAGGTAGAGCTCAGGGCAGAGAGCAGGGCTGGAAGATCGAGGCAGGAGAGTCGGAGCAGGAGATTTAGGGCAGAGATCAGGGCAGGAGAGTTGGGGCAGAGCTCGGGGCAGACAGCAAGGCTGGAAGATCGGGGCAGGAGAGTCAGGGCAGGAGAGTTGGGGCAGAGAGCAGGGCTGGAAGATCAGGGCAGGAGAGTTGGGGCAGGAGATTCGGAGCAGAGATCAGGGCAGGAGAGTTGGGGCAAAGCTCGGGCCTGAGAGCAGGGCTGGAAGATCGGGGCAGAGAGCAGGAGAGCCAGCAGGGACGTGTGCGACTGGTCCCCAGCAGTCGCTTCTTCTGTTGATCAGCCAGCCCAGTCGGTGTGCCAGATTTGTTTAGTGAATCCCGTCCCGGCCTACTTTGCATGCCGTTTCCCCTCATTTGCATACACAGATCGGAATTGGATCGACACAGAGGTTGGTGAATCGGGTTGGAGGAAAATTGGGTCACAAAGGGGTCACAAATCGATCAGTACACGATTGGTTTGCTTAGTGAATCTAGCCCTAACTCAGACTGCATATACTATAGCAGGAGTATTTACCGACTTCTAGCCTAGCTGAGATTACATTCATGCACCCTTCTGACTTCACGTGCAACTAATCTCATTTTATAACTCCTACTGCCTTCTTAACTATCTACATGCTTCATCTTTGCTTACACCCTATGTTATCTATTAAAATGTTTTATTACGTATTATATTGACATTGTAATGTAGCATACATTGACATGCTATGTAATGTTGCTTGAATATTTTTTCTGCTGTAATTGTCTGTTGGCTATGTTTAACTTTTTTATGCTGTACACCTGTATCAATCCTTATACATTTTATAGGACCATCATAAGAACATAAGAACTGCCATCTCCGGATCAGACCTTTGGTCCCTCAAGTCCGGCGATCCACACATGCAGAGGCCCAGCCAGGTGTACACCTGATGGAATGTTAGTCACCCATATCCCTCTATGCCTCTCGTAAGGAGATGTGCATCTAGTTTGCTTTTAAATCCTAGAATAACAATCTTAAACTTAAAAAAATCCAACCCAGCAGAAATATATGGACAGAATTAAACTGAAACTACAAGAAGCCAGAAAATAAAGATACATTCCTCTCTGTACTGTGCAAAACATAAAGATAGTCGAAATGAGAGATAATGTTAGGAGGGGTGCGCCCAGGGTAATTTCCCAGGACCCACTCCAGAGAGAGCCCAAAGCATGCCTGAACTTGAAAAAGTCTGGGCTTGGGACTGGACTTTCAAGTCCCCTCAAATTTCTGCCCTGAGCTCCATCCATATCTAACACCTGCTCCAGCAGTTGTATGTTCCAAAAATTGAGATTTGAATCAATAAATAGAAAATAAAATTATTTTTCTACCATTGTCATCTGGTTATTTATTTTTTATTTAATTGTATTGGTCTCAGTCTCTGATTTCTGTTTTCCTTTGTCTTCTCAACTCTCTTGCCAGTGTCTCCTGTCCATTTAACATTACTTCTTTCCCTGTGTTCATCATCCACCTTCCTTCTGTGTTCCTGTTCTCCTTACTCCCATTTCAACATCTCCCCTGTATCCCTATCATCCCCACACTTTTAGCATTTTCCTTCTCTTTACCTAATATTTTCCTGTCCAGCATTTCCCTTTTATGTCCATATCCATTCCCTATGTTCAGAATCCACCATCTGTATCCCTATCCCCTCCCCCTCCCTCCTCATTTACCATTATCTATTTCCCTATCCTCCCATGTGAAGCATCATCTTTTTGTATCCCATTCACACCAGTATCCAGCATCAACACTAAGTCCCTGTCCCTGTGCCCCCTGCCATATCCAACATCTCCCCTCAATATCCATAACTCCCAATGTCCAGCATTATCCCTCTGTGTTCCTACCCCTCCATATTAGCATTGTCCTTTTGTTTCCATGTCCCTATGCTACCTGCATGCCCAGAATCTTCCTTCTATGTCCTTATTTCTCCCTATACCCATCTTCTCCTCTTTCTCTGCTCTTCCCATCCAACATGTTCTTTCTCTGCCCTACTCGTGTGGTTCATCATCTCTGTATTTCTCCTCTCCCCAACCCCTGTTCAGCATCTTTTCCTCCCTCTGTGGATCCAGTATATCTCCTTTTCATTCTATTCCACATAGGTTAACATCTCTCACTTCTTTTTCATTAACCCATCCCCAAAGTCATCTCTCCCTATCTCTGTCTATTAAGCATATTTCCTTCTCTCTTTCCTCCATCTCCTCCGTTGTATCCCCTAGGATGAAGCCCATCCTCATCATGAAAACGCTATTGTTACCTCCCCCCCCCCCCACACCCATCTCCTTCCCTCCAGACAATATTTCCACTAAACTGAGCTCCTTTCCCTTGACTTGAAGTCCTGCTCTCAGGTCCACACACCTGTCTCCAGGAGTATGTTCATGTTCCTAGAACAATCCTGCAGCTAGGAATGTATTTCTATCCCATCAAGAAGGTTCTTTTATTTCTAGGACCACATTTGTCTTCTTCATTTTTTATTTTTTTTTGCAAGGACTTTGCTACTGCCCATAGCACCATGCTGCTGACCTTGTCTTTCTGTCAAGTATTCCTTTTTTCCCCTCTTGAATAGCTTGCAGTTGTTAATAAAGGGCCTCCAGAAGTATAAAGATGTTTTTCTTTCAGAAGCACTGGAACACTGGCAGGCAAATAACAGCCTTGTCTATTTGCAATTCTCACGTGTGTAATTTAGACCCTAAAAATAGATGCTTGTTATTAGCAAAATGCATTCTCTTTCCAGGCATCAGCAAAAATGTTCCAGGGAGAGGAAGACAGAGAATTAATTTCAATGAGGGAACAAGTACTCAACAGGCCAGCCAGCTATATGGCTCTGCATCTCAATATCTTTCTTGTTTATTATTTCTTCTCTTCCTTTTACTTCAAGCCTAATCCCTCTAGTTCTCATCTATTTCTTTCATTCTTTTTTGCATAGGCATCAATTTACTCATTACACAGCAAGACAGGAAGCTCAGGTGAATAGCTACAGTATTGGGCTGTCTGGCAATAAAAAAAAAATCATCCTTCAAAGCTGGATCAGAAGCAGTGCACGAAGGCAAATAGAGCACATGAAAACCTTCCTCTTTGACAGCTGAACCTATTTGACTCCTCAGAAATGAATCTTTCCACCTCTTTCGCTAGATGAAGCTCCTAGACAACAATGATTTCTCGCCCTCCTCTTACCCTCCCCCCTCTCAAGGCCCCCTTTTATTCCCTCCTCCTGATCCCCTTACAACCCCTCTCTGAATGTCGCCTAAAGCCTGAATAGGTATGTGCAACACACAAGTAGAAGATTAGATTAGACCAGAGTTGCAGACTGCATCAAGGAGACCGGTTCCATAACTCAGCAGCTCCATTTAGGCACCTGGGTTCCATTACAGAATGCTAGCGTATCCCGGCATTCACACGCACAACATTTAGCCACTCATAGCTATGCAAACCATGGGGTTCAATGTGTGGCTATGAAGATGATGCTATTAGGAGCGTTTTGGCTTCCTAGACCATGGAATGATTTTCCAAGGGCTACTGAGTAGAGATGATGTCCTGTATCAAAGAAGGAATGAAAGGTCTTCTCCAAGAGACTGGCTAATCTACTGAAGAGGGCTTTAAGCTAGAATCATTAGGGATGGGTGAGCAAGGCTCTCAGGTAAGGAAAACACTAGATGCCTCGGTAGTAGCAGGAAGAAAGGGTAGCATCTGGAGTACGTGTATAGTAATACGCATTGAATGGGAAATAAAGTTCAGGATCTAGAAGCTGTGATGGAAGAGGCTGACTTAAATGTAGTGGCAGTCACAGATATGTTCCTGGAGAACCATGACTGGTATTTAGTTATACTGGGCTACGATCATAGCAAAACAGTAGATGATGGAAGATAAAGAGTTATACAGTCCATCCAGTTTGCCCAAACAAGATAAACTCATAGCATATGATGCAATACTACATAATGGGGGGTCTTTTACTAAGGCGCGCTAAATGCTAACGCATCCATAGAATATAATGGATGCGTTAACATTTAGCACGCGCTAATATTTAACGTGCACTAAATCAGCTAGCGCGCCTTAGTAAAAGACCCCCAATGTGTACTTGATCTTCATACATCCATTTTCAGGGCACAGACAGTAGAAATCTGCCCAGCACTGGCCTTGTTCTCCAACTACAGTACTCCAGCCCATTCGAATCTGTCCAGCCGCAATCACAGCACAGACCCTAGAAGTCTTGCTTCCCAATTTCTGGAGTTGCCATCTAAGCACCGCTAAGTTTGTTTGGTTCCATTCTTTTCATACAGGATTCTTTTGTGTATACAGGCAGTCCCCGAGTTACAGATGCCTGACTTAAATATGACTCATACTTAAGAATGCGGTTGCGGCTTCATTTGATTTCACTGAGCAGTATTTCCAGTGGCTCCTACAGCAGATTCAGGAATGTTGCATGGCCACATTAAGAACCGAGTATGGTTGTGCATGCTTAAGGTGACCATTTATTTTTTTCATCAAAAAGGGGACATCTATTAATTGTCAGTCCCGCCCCCAATCCTGACCTAGCCCCGCCCCAACCGTGCCCTAGCCCCGCCCCCAAATTCCACCCCCAATTTCTTCCATTCATTTTTCATGTACACATAATATCTTCATATTAATTCATAACGGTAACCTTAAAATTTTAAAAAAACTACAAAGCACACTATACGCAGAAAAAATGTTAATTATCATTTATATTTGGGGGGTTTCAAAGATGTCAAGGCAAATGACTTTAAAATATCCAATGTCACCTCAGTAACTATAGAAAAATAGATAAATATAGTGCAAAATATAGACAGCAGATATAAATTCTCAAAACTGACACGTTTTGATCACTAAATTAAAAATAAAATCATTTTTCCTACCTTTGCTGTCTGGTGATTTCATGAGTCTCTGGTTGTGTTTCCTTCTGATTGTGTATCCTTTCTTTCATTTCTTTCTTTCTGCACTCAGGCCCAACAATTGTCCCTTTCTATTCCCTCCCTCCTTCCTTCCTATGTCCATAGTGCCCCCAGTGCCTATCCTGTGACCCTAGTGCCCCAGTGCCTCTGTCCTGTGTCCCTAGTGCCCCCAATGTCTCCTTCCCATGTCCATAGTGCCCCCAGTGCCTTCTTCCCATGTCCATAGTGCTCCCAGTCCCTGTCTTGTGTCCCTAGTGCCCCCAGTGCCTCTGTCCTGTGTCCCTAGTGCCCCAAATGCCTCCTTCCCATGTCCATAGTGCCCCAGTGCCTGTCCTGTGTCCCTAGTGCCCCCAGTGCCTCCTTCCCATGTCCATAGTGCTCCCAGTCCCTGTCCTGTGTCCCTAGTGCCCCCAGTGCCTCTGTCCTGTATCCCTAGTGTCCCGAATGCCTCCTTCCCATGTCCATAGTGCCCCAGTGCCTATCCTGTGTCCCTAGTACCCCCAGTGCCTCCTTCCCATGTCCCTAGTGCCCCAGTGCCTCTGTCCTGTGTCCCTAGTGCCCCCAATGCCTCCTTCCCATGTCCATAGTGCCCCCAGTGCCTTCTTCCCATGTCCATAGTGCTCCCAGTCCCTGTCCTGTGTCCCTAGTGCCCCGAATGCCTCCTTCCCATGTCCATAGTGCCCCAGTGCCTGTCCTGTGTCCCTAATACCCCCAGTGCCTCCTTCCCATGTCCCTAGTGCCCCCAGTGCCTCTGTCCTGTGTCCCTAGTGCCCCGAATGCCTCCTTCCCATGTCCATAGTGCCCCAGTGTCTGTCCTGTGCCTCTAGAAACATAGAAACATAGAAGATGACGGCAGATAAGAGCCATAGCCCATCAGGTCTGCTACTCTACTGACCCACCCCCAAGTCTACTATCCTAGGGATCCCACTCCTGGTGACAGGTTCCCTTGGCTTAACACTCTAAGGGATCCCACATGGGCATCCCATTTGCTCTTAAATTCTTGCACGCTGTTTGCCTCAATCACCTGTACCGGGAGCTCGTTCTGTCCTGTGTCCCTAGTGCCCCGAATGCCTCCTTCCCATGCCCATAGTGCCCCAGTGCCTGTCCTGTGTCCCTAGTACCCCCAGTGCCTCTTTCCCATATCCATAATGCCCGCCTCCTTCCTATGTCCAAAGTGCCCCCAGTGCCTGTCCTGTGTCCATAGTGCCCCCAGTGCCTCCTTCCTATGTCCATAGTGCTCCCAGTGCCTGTCCTGTGTCCCTAGTGCCCCCAGTGCCTCTGTCCTGTGTCCCTAGTGCCCCCAGTGCCTCCTTCCCATGTCCATAGTGCCCCCAGTGCCTGTCCTGTGTCCCTAGTGCCCCCAGTGCCTCCTTCCTATGTCTTCCCTTGCTTTTGTCCCTCCCCTGAAGCCAGCCTGCATGCCTACCTCCTTCCCTCCCTCCAGTGCCTGATTCACCCCTCCCCCCCCGATTCACCCCCTCCCCCGCGATTCAACCCCCCCGCGGATTCAACCCCTCCCCGGATTCAACCCCCCTGGATTCAAACCGCCCATCCGTCCGCTGCCTGCCAGTCTACCTCCCTGCTGCGCCAATTCAAACCCTGGGCCGCCACCACTGCTTCTTCCTGACGTCAATTGTGACGTCGGAGAGGACGTTCCGGGTCAGCCAATCGCTGCCTGGCTGGCCCGAACTTCCTCTCCGACGTCAAAATTGACGTTGGGAAGAAGGGAAGAAGCAGCAGTGGCTGCCCAGGGTTAGAATCGACGCGGCAGGGAGGGAAAGTGATCGCCTGTCCTGGTGTCCCCGTGCACAGCTTCGGGACGCAGTCCCTGAAAATGGGACATTTTGGTGTCCTGAAGCGGTGGGTCAGGACAACGGGACGGTCGGTCCAAAAACGTGGCTGTCCCGTTGAAAACGGGACGTATGGTCACCTTATGCATGCTGTACCTTAGAGGGAACACTGCAGAGATAGTTGGCTCTTTTGTCAGCTGGGAGCAGAGGAAAGCAGCAAAAATCTTAAAATCTACAAGTTCTGAGTTACATACAAATCCAACTTAAGAACAGCTTTAAAAATGTAACTTGTTCTTAACCCGGGAACTGCCTGTATATGATGCATTTTTTAATTCCTTTACTGAGTCGGCCTCCCCTGCCACCTAAATTCATGGCCTCTAGTTCTACCACCTTCCCGTCTCTGGAAAAAGTTTGTTTGTGAATTGATACATTTCAAATATTTGAATCTCTATATCATATCAATGAGCCTGCATTTATTAATAGGCTCCTGATCCCATACGAGCCCCTTAGAACTCTAAGATCTGCATCGCAATACACTCTTTTTGTTCCTTCGTTAAAAATTATTGGTACCTGCCATGCCTCTATTTTTTCTGTCACAGCTCCTACTATCTGGAATTCCCTTCCATCACATATTAGAGCAGAACAAAATCTAGATAAATTTAAGGGCAGTTTAAAATGTTTTCTTTTCAAAGATGCCTATGAGTAATTTACCATTCTTGATATTTTATCATTTTTACCTTACCCTTTCCCCGATGTTTTTGGTTCTCTTTTTTCTTCAAAAATGTAGTTCTCCCTCCTTTCTTCTTGTTTTACTATCCTACGCTATGTTAAGTTAGTGCAGGAGTAAGCAATTCCAGTCCTCCAGAGCCGGAGCAAGGTCAGGTTTTCAGGATATCTACAATAAATATGAATGAGATAGATTTGCATCTCAAGGAGGCAGTGCATGCAAATCCATCTCATACATATTTATGGTGAAGATCCTGAAAATCTGACCTGGCTCCGGCTCTCAAGAACTGGAATTGCCTACCCCTGAGTTAGTGGTAAGTCATGTTTGTTTTTTTTATGTTAATTTCCCCATTTTTAATTGTCATGTGGGATCGTGGGGTACTGAGGGAGGTGCTGGGGTGTTGCATAAGTATAGACAGCTCACCAGGTCGTGCAGGTGCAAGGCCGGAGGGTTAGGACATTGATGGGAAGATAGGACTTCGATGAGAAACCTAGGGGGCAAGGGGGCCCCTTCTGGTGATTAAGGCAGGTCATGACCTGTTGGGCCGCCGCGGGGGCGGACTGCTGGGCGGGATGGACCTCTGGTCTGACCCGGCAGAGGCACTGCTTATGTTCTTATGTTCTTATGTATTATTTTCTATCTACAGGGACGCTCTTTGAGTATACGGCAGGGCCAGTGTCTGCAGAAAAGGGGTGCCTCAAGGCTCTGCTTTGTCCTCATTCTTATTTAACATTTATATGACTTCCTTGGGCAAAAATTTTGATCTCTGTAAGTAGATTATCTCCTGTATGCAAACGATATCCTGGATTTTAAAAACATAAGAACATAAGAATTGCCGCTGCTGGGTCAGACCAGTGGTCCATCGTGCCCAGCAGTCCACTCATGCGGCGGTCCCCAGGTCAAAGTCCAGTGTCCTAACTGAGACTAGCCTTACCTGCGTACGTTCTAGTTCAGCAGGAACTTGTCTAACTTTATCTTGAATCCCTGGAGGGTGTTTTCCCCTATAACAGACTCAGGAAGAGCGTTCCAGTTTTCTACCACTCTCTGGGTGAAGAAGAACTTCCTTTTGCTTGTATGGAATCTATCCCCTTTTAACTTTAGAGAGTGTCCTCTCGTTCTCCCTACCTTTGAGAAGGTGAACAACCTGTCTTTATCTACTAAGTCTATTCCCTTCATTATCTTGAATGTTTCGATCATGTCCCCTCTTAGTCTCCTCTTTTCAACGGAGAAGAGGCCCAGTTTCTCTAATATCTCACTATACAGCAACTCCTTCCAGCCCCTTAACCATTTTAGTTGCTCTTCTCTGGACCCTTGAACAGCGACCATTGCTGGGGGGATTTTTTCCCCTATGAAGAATTTCCAGTAAGTGGAGTTGGATTTGAACAGATATATGAATGAAGTGACAATGTGGATGGATGAGCATGGTTTACAGCTGAATGATGGAAAGACAGAAATCATGATTGTGGGAGATGGTGGTGCTATGGCCACTTTATTGCTTGCCTCCAAGTGCTAGTATTTTTGGAAAGAGTGAACAAGTGATTCATATTTACCCTTTCCACTCCACTCATTATTTCATAGACTTTTATCATATCCCCCCCCCCCGAAGCCGTCTCTTCTCTAAGCTGAAGAACCGTAGCCACTTTAGCCTCTCCTCATAGGGAATTCGTCCCATCCCTTTTATCATTTTTGTTGCCCTTCTCTATACCTTTTCTAATTCCACTATATCTTTTTTGAGATACAGTGATCAGAACTGCACACATTATCTTGATAATTCTTAACATTCTATTTAGGTGCTGGAATAAGTGCAGGTACCTAATTGCAGCAGGGATGTAACTTACAGCATTCTGTAAGTTATGCACATCAGTGGAAAACCACTAATGTCCCACATAGGTTCATGCTTCTCCCATATATACCACCCCTGAATATATGAAAGTAATTTTCATGATGAACTGTCATTTCTCCCACTTGTGGAACTGTATTCCCATTGCACGACTTCATTCTCTTGACTGTGGCCTGATATGGGTTGGTCAGGTAGCCTTGTGAAAATCTCATATCTCATTTCTCATCCACACATCATGCTTTGTTTTTACCATCACATGCAATTGTATATAGGGATAATGTGGTCCCCACAAGTCTCAAACCATGTTTTTCATACATTTATCTGATCTATTCAACTGAGGCATTCTGGATTCTTTTCTGCTATCTGGCCCAAACCATGGGTCCTGCATGTATTCAAGTGTACCGGCAAGTCTATAAAGTCCTGATACTTCTAAGGATGGGTTGTGTACCGTCCAAATAGAGTTTAGGAATCCCTGATGCCTTCCTCCATTGACTCAATGGTGTTATCCAAGAACTGATCATGTTCAGAGTTGCAAACCTTCAGTTTTTCCAATTCTTTCTCATCAGATCCAGTAGCTATATTGCCCAGGGGCAAACACGTAACCTCAAATAAATTCACCAGCATTGTGACTCAGATGTTGGGGCCCTTTGGCTAAGGCAGGAGTACTTACTGATATTTGGCTGGATATCTTCCATTGGTCAGTCCTAGACTATCACATCAGTGGCAGTGGTTCACAGCCTTTGTGGGCCCACTCTTTTTGCATGACCATTGCATCAATAACCTGATACTTGCTGGCCTGGCCTAATTTACCAACCTTAGGGTTAGTGAGCAGCCTCCAGATTCTGGGCTCTAAGCCTGGGGATCATTTCTGCCTACCCTACACTAGACTTTCAGGGAGCCTACCGAGGAAGCGGGAGGGATCTTTGGGGGGGGGGGGCTCTTGAGGAGGAAAGTTCTTTGGCAGACTTTTCAGGAGGGGTGGATGCTCTAAGGCACAGGTGTCAAAGTCGGTCCTCGAGGGCCGCAATCCAGTCGGGTTTTCAGGATTTCCCCAATGAATATGCATGAGATCTATTAGCATACAATGAAAGCAGTGCTTGCAAATAGATCTCATGCATATTCATTGGGGAAATCCTGAAAACCCGACTGGATTGCGGCCCTCGAGGAGGGACTTTGACATCCCTGCTCTAAGGGGAGGCTATCTGGAAAAGGGTAGTTGCTCTTCTGGAACCATAGGGTAACCCTATATAGAACTCTGTCCGGCATCGTCTTCATCTCCTAGCTGCTGGGCTTCCATTTAAACACTGTTCCTGTGCATCAAAAATGAAGTACTAGGTTTTCATCTGTTGAATTTTGTACCGATACTATCCTCTTTCCTATCCCATACATTTTTGAACTCTGTCACAGTTTTGCCTCCACCACCTCTAAAGGGAAGGCATTCCAAGCATCCACCACCCTCTCCATAAAGTGAGTTAACATAGAAACAAACATGTTGCATATTACCATGTTGCTTAATATTCAGTACGCCCCTGTGTAATGGAAATTCTGAAAACAAAAGTGGGTAGAAGAGAAGTGTCTATGAACAAACACACACCACTTCTTCTGTCAGGAAAAATTGTAGTGCACAGTCGACCATGTATTTGCTGATTAATCTTTGATATATAAAAAGCAAGCATCATGATCCCCTAAAAGAAAGCTTGCCTTAAAGTCTGCTGCAACCATTATTAGAGAAAGCCCATTATGAGTTCTCATAGTGAAAAAGAAACATTTCAAGGTTGTGTGCAGCAAGCTTCTGGAATATTCAATTGGACAAAGGCCTGTCCTCAGTTGTCAAGAGCAAGCCCCAGTGACTGATCATAGCTGATCACAGAGGAATAGATAATGAAAGGGTGGGAAGAGTATGCTGGGCAAAGCAAAAGCTTTCTTTTACATGTTAATGAGACTTGAAAGACCAGTAACTAGACATTTACAATGAGACCTCTATGCAGGCTTCAAGGTGGAATTTAGCTGTAAGGGAGTTGAAAAATGTACCGTTTCAGTAAAGATAAAATAATTTTCATGAACTCAGGACTGCCTGTGTAAGATCATTGACTGGTTGATGCTGAATGCCCAGAAAGTAAGGGTGTGTGAACTGCACAGACAAAAAAAAAAAAAAAGGTTTTCAGTAATGTTTTTGTAATTTTTGTGTTATGAGTTTTTATGTTGTTGTTGGTTTTTTTTTTTTACAACATTCATATTTTTTGTATAAATTCTATGCATGCAAGAGTTTTTCTGCATACACAAATCAATTGTACACATATTAATTCATTGGAATACATATGTACACAGAGTTATTATTTATTATTATTTACCTGGATTTTGCTCACACCTTTTTCCATAGTAGCGCAGGTACACTAAGGCCCTCTTTTACTAAGGTGTGTTAACCGACTAGTGTGCGCTAATCGATTTAGCGCACGCTAAACGCTAACATGTGCATGTTAGTCTATGGACGCTTTAGCGTTTACCGCGCTAATTGGTTAGCGCACCATAGTAAAAGATGGGGTAAGTATTTCCCTGTCCCTGAAGGGCTCACAATCTAATTTTGTACCTGAATCAATGGAGAATTAAGTTGAGCATCCTTTAATTTTAAGCTCCCATACCAACCAAATGGACACTCATAAATCTGTGGACCATAAATGCCATGCCACACCTTAAGAGTGATGCCAGCATGAACATTATGTAAAACAGAGGAAAATGAACACATGATTGGCTTACAATCAAGTGATTCTGTGCTGCAGAAAAACATACCCTTCCTGTTAGAAAATCACGACACCAGTTTAGAACACAGGCCGGCGCGCTGAATGCTCTGCTTTGCTCCCAACGCTCATAGGAACTCTATGAGTGTCGGGAGCAGCGCAGAACATTCAGCGTGCTGGCCTGCGCTAAAAATCGCTTTTGCGGTTTTGTAAAAGGGGGGGATGGAAACCCGCCTTAATCTTACAAAACTAAGGGGCCTTTTACTAAGCTGTGGCATAAAGTGGCGTTAGTGTGCCCATATACATTTTTCAAGGTCAATGGCCATGCGCTAATACAGTCATTAATAAAAATTAGCATGTGAGCCCTTCCTGCCACCTATTTTGCAAGAGCTCATGTGTTAACCCCGTGATAATAAGTTAGTGCATGGTAATGTATCAGCGTTAACTTATTAATGCAGACACACTCTCTCGGCAAAAAAAAAACAACATTTTATTTTTTAGCACACCAACAGCACGCACACATGTCAAAAGTTCCTCAGGACACCTCAGCACATCCCTCAATATGCCATTTTAAGCAGTGGTCCTGATTCTATAAAAGATACCTACCGATCTAGGTGTCTAACTTACCCCCCTCCCCCCCTTTTTACAAAACCATGATGGAGGATTTTAGTACTGGCTAGCGGGCTGAATGCTCTCGACCCTCATAGAGCTCCTATGAGCATCAGGAGCAGCACATTCAACACGCCGACCCGCACTACAAACCACTTCCACGGTTTTGCAAAATGGGGTGTTGACTTTTTAAAATTGGCTTAACTGGTGCTGATAATTGAAAGTGCCATTAGAAACTGATAAAAAAAACAAAACAAAATTAAATGAGCTGGTAGATGTCTAACTCCGTAGGCAAATATCACCTCGCAGTAGGCGTTTACACCAAAGCGCCAAAGTAGGTGTGGTTAGGAACAGAGTTTAGGCATGGATTATTAAGCCAAAAAAACTCTGGCTTAATATACCAGAGCCTAACATATATGACACATATCGGCGGCTAAGTTGATTTAATTACAGCTAGGCACAATTTTACAAATAACACCTGACTTTGATTGACATGCGGTAAGAGCCGCTTTGCTAGGCACCTACCTAAGTCAGGCATTGTTTATAGAATCTGGCCAACAGTGCTTATTGCATCTTAATTAAAGGGCCCCTAAATCCTCAAGGATGGATGTACAAGATTTATTTTACAAACTTGAGTTCCATCTTTCATGGTACATGTGATTAAAGGCTATGAAAACCACTGCATAAACTAGTATATTTCATTAGGCAGCAATATTTTAGTAAGTGAAAAAGGCTGCACTTCAGAGTTGGCTCAGGAGATTAAATTAAACACATACAGAATTTTCAAATGAATCCATCAAAATTTGTGAGGAGTGAAGCTGAAAAGTTCATAACACACATTACAGTTCACGAAAAATGTTACAAAATTTTCAGTGCTTAGAACTACCAATTTCAATAGATCATAAGAACATAAAATTTGCCACTGCTGGGTCAGACTAGAGGTCCATCGTGCCCAGCAGTCCGCTCATGTGGCGGCCCTCTGATCAAAGATCAGTGCCCTGAGACTAGCCTTACCTGAGCACGATCCGGTTCAGCAAGAACTTGTCTAACTTTGTCTTGAATCCCTGGAGGGTGTTTTCCCCTATGACAGACTTCGGAAGAGCGTTCCAGTTTTCTACCACTCTCTGGGTGAAGAAGAACTTCCTTACGTTCATACGGAATCTATCCCCTTTCAATTTTAGAGAGTGCCCTCTCGTTTTTCCTACCTTAGAGAGGGTGAACAACCTGTCCTTATCAACTGAGTCTATTCCCTTCAGTACCTTGAATGTTTCAATCATGTCCCCTCTCAATCTCCTCTGTTCGAGGGAGAAAAGGCCCAGTTTCTCTAATCTTTCACTGTACGGCGAATCCTCCAGCCCCTTAACCATGTTAGTCGCTCTAGTCTGGACCCTTTCGAGTAGTACCGTGTCCTTCTTCATGTACAGCAACCAGTACTGGACGCAGTACTCCAGGTGAGGGCGCACCATGGCCCGGTACAGCGGCATGATAACCATCTCCGATCTGTTCATGATCCTAGCATTCTGTTTGCCCTTTTCGCCACCGCCGCACATTGCGTGGACAGCTTCATTGACTTGTCGATCATAACTCCCAAGTCTCTTTCCTGGGAGGTCTCTCCAAGTACCGCCCCGGACATCCTGTATTTATGCATGAGATTTTTGTTACCTACATGCATCACTTTACACTTATCCACGTTGAACCTCATCTGCCATGTTGATGCCGATTCCTCGAGCCTGATTATGTCACGTTGTAGATCTTCACAATCCCCCTGTGTCTTCACTACTCTGAATAACTTCGTATCGTCTGCAAATTTAATCACCTCAGTCGTCGTACCAATGTCCAGATTGTTTATAAAGATGTTGAAGAACACGGGTCCAAGCACCGAGCCCTATGGCACCCCACTAGTGACGCTCTTCCAGTCCGAGGATTGTCCATTTACCCCCACTCTCTGTTTCCTATGCTCCAGCCAGTTTTTAATCCTTAGAGATGTATAGAAGAAAAAGCCTCAGAACCTCTAGCGGCATTCAGAAAAGTGCTCTCAGTCATGGGCATAAAAACATTTTGCCTTCCCAGGAAGGTGATGCCAATACAGTACAATCTTAATTATCAGACCTTTGCTAATCTGACCATCCAGTATAGTTGACAGACATCCCAGTGATGTCATCACATTGCCATTAGGAAGTGTGAAGGTTAGGGAGCTGCATGGGAATGGGGACAGTAGGAATCCCGCAGAGTCCATTGGAATCCTGGAGAAATCCCCTCCAGGTCCTCGGAGATCCCATGCAGGGATCCTACAGGGATGGGTCATCTTTGTTTGGGGATTTCGTCGGTATGGTACCTTTTTCTGGCATCAAGTCCCATGTAACCACACTCGCTTGCTCTTTTATAGCGACGGCAGCATTCCTTTGCTTCCAAAGCCACAAAAATGTGATATAAAAGTCCCCATTCCTTTCCTTTCCTCCATGCTACCAGTAGCTGACTTGACAGAGCTTGAGGGTCCTCATCAGCTGGAGTATTTATATTTTATATTTACATTATAGGCTCTGGCAGAGACCCATTTACAAAGTATAAATTCTTCCCAATTAATATTTCCAAATTTATTAATAAAGTGTCTTCTTATTTTTAAATGGATCACTACCAGAACCTTTAATTCAGTAACTTAATTGAATTAAATGACTATTTCTGAAGTTTATAGGGACAGGCAGGGACAGATTCGATTCCAGCAAGGACGAGTGAGGACGGATTTGATTTCTGACCCTATGCAACTATCTATTCCAATGCTCATAGGAATTCTATGAGCGTTGGAACTAATACTGCTGCGGCCGGCAATAAAAGAAGCCTAACGTGGCTTAGTAAAAGGGAGGCTTAATGATCGGGAAAAAATTCAGTTTTGAGAATTTACATCTGTAATCTTTATATTTTGCAAGTATAAGAGGAAACGCATCTCTTTCTATTTCTCTGGCTTCTTGGGGATTCAGTTTCAATTTTTAAAAAAATGTATTTGTTTGTTTATTTAATTTGTGTTCCATCCTGTCATCCTCATACAGCTTAGGATGGGTTACAGGTTAACATACATAATAAACAGTTAACAGGCTACAATTTGCCATAGTTATAGTATAAGGTTTTTGGGGTTTTTTTTCAGGTACAAGATTTTGTCCTAACACAACACATACTAGGGATCTAATACCCATATTGTAATATACAGTTTACAGGTTAAAATTATTAATGTTACAGTACAATACAAGTTTTTATCCTAACATGACACATACCGAGGATCTTGTGTCAATATACATTTCTTTGTTATCTATTGGTTGGGGGCGGAGGTGTTAGATACTTTCCTAAAGTTGATGAGTCCTTCAAGGGATCTTATTTGTGGGGGAAGTCGATTCCAAAGGGTTGGTATGAAGTGGGAGTAGGAACATCATTTGGCGGTTTGCAGTTGAAGGGCATGACCAGGGGGTGTTTTGAGGCATGTTTCATCCTAGGAGCAGAGGAAGCTCCTACAGAGGAAGCTCCACGTACATAGGAAGCTTTGCCCTCATGTAGCCTGGTGCCATGTCATGCAAGATAAAGACACAATATTTGGCTAAGGGCAGTCAGTGAGCTGATAATAGGACCTGAGAAACCAAGTCACAGGGGTGGAGGTTCTTTAGAAGTCTGATTGCCGCGTTTTGTACACACTGGAGATGTCGAATGTTCTTTGCCATCAAACCATTGAATAGGGCATTGCAGTAGTCAATGCAGGAGAGGACTAAGGCATAGATTAGCTGGGTGAAGTCAGACTCAGAAAAGTAGTTCCTTATTTTTCGGAGTTGTCGCAGGTAAATGAAGAAGTAAAATGAGGAAGATACCACCTGAGAGATGTGGTTGGAGAGCAATAGCTTGGAGTCAAGTATTCCTAGGCTGCGTGCTTGGTGTTTTGCAGTTATGATAGTAAAGTCCCACTGTATAGAGAGACGGACGTAGTTGCAGTGTTCTTTGCGGATCCAAAGGAGTCTACATGTTCCTTTAATATGTGGTTATTTGTTCTGTTCTTATTGAGAGTCTTAAGAGGGGCATTTTCAATATAATGTCGAAATCCAATTGCAAAACATCCAAAGAGTGCCAAACATTTGTCCTATTTGCCTGTTTTAATTACATTGTAAGTTCTATTGAGCAGAGATTATTTTTGCTTTTTATTATAAAGCCGCTTTGTAATTTTGAAAAGGCGGTATAACAAATCTATATATATAAAATCGGAGGTATGTATGTGTGTATGTATGTATGTATGTTGTGACCAGTCAGACCCGGGCTCTGCCAAGGTCCCAGCTAAGCTTAGGAATAAAGTAAAAGTAAAATCCCGGAAGGAAAATGCCAGGATTTCCCAGGATGATAATGTGGGGGATAATGCCAGTGGCCACCAGGAGGAGCCAGATTTATCTGAAGATGAAGGGAGTGAGTTTTGTCCAAGTCAACACCAGGGGAGCTCAAGAGGCCCCTGGAGTTCTGCTGACACACTCAGAACAGGGCACGCCCCTAGAGTAGATAAGCCAGCATTCAAACCAGCAAGCCGGTTACGGAGGAAGTTTGGGTCTTGCCTCCCTAGGGATCCACCTGGGTCAAACAAGGACAGCAGACCTATACCGATGGAATGGACTGAGGCTGAACAAGCAGAAGACTTACCACTTCTGAGCGAGGAGCCTATGGACTTCCAAGAGGCTTGTACTGGCTGTGAATCCAATTATCCTGAATCAATGCAGGTGGACTTGGCTTCAAGCCACAAACAGTGAGTGTGGTTCTTTTGGAACTGTTTGTGTGCTGTTTTTGTTTTTTATTTTGAATGTTGTTTTGGGAAGGAAGCTAGGAGTGTGTGGGGAGAGGTTTTGCTTCCACCTTGGGAGGGATTTTTGGAAAGCCTAACTCTAGGCCTTTATTTTGGCAAAACCTGTTGCACTCTCCTGTTCCTGGCAGACATATAC
This sequence comes from Geotrypetes seraphini, assembly GCF_902459505.1. Lineage (NCBI taxonomy): Eukaryota > Metazoa > Chordata > Amphibia > Gymnophiona > Dermophiidae > Geotrypetes > Geotrypetes seraphini. Next base: position 234,824,834 of record NC_047085.1, on the reverse strand, counting down.
GGTTGCCAGAGGCTTTCCTTTATTTTTCTCTAATGGCTGGGAATTAAAGGAAACAAAAATGCTGAACTTTATTTTGAGTTGTGGACTCAAGAGCAATTAGGACTTAAGGAGCAGTAAAAGAAAGTTTGGACTTTGCTGTGGACTGTTTGATTTTCCTGCCTGTTTATTTTGGCAAGTTTTTTTTTTCTTTTCCTTAAGGCTGTGAGAAATCCTGACTAGTGTTACAAGGTATGAAGAAATACTTACCAGCCTTAAGACTTAAGTAAAATGAACTGTGTGCTGACCAACCTTAATTGTGAGGACCTTATTTGTGTTTGATTTAAACTTCATTGCTTTTAAAAGTCTGATCCTGCAGGGTGACTCCATGCCGGGTCACACGCTAGAATATTGTTTGTTGTAGCCACCAGGATTTCTACGGAGCCCTGTGCTGGGCTATAGTGGTGGCCACAATGTATGTGTGTGTGTGTGTATGTGCCGCGATCACGCAAAAACGACTTGACCGATTTGAACGAAACTTGGTATGCGGATCCCTCACTACCTGGGGTGATATGTTCTGGGGGTCTCGCGGCCCACCTGCACACGTGGGCGGAGCTACAAACATAAAATCAAATTTTAACCATTCTTGTCATTGGAAAGGATGTAAAAAGCTGCCATTCTCACAGTAATTCCAACTATAAAACACTTTCTATGACACTATAACCACTAGGGACATCGTTTCTATTCTACCACGGACACCATACATATAGAGTTTGTATGTTCTAACTGTGTTTGTAACTGTTTCCTTCATGCACCCCAGTTCATAATGTTATTACATTACATGAGTACTCACATATCCTGAACTAGGAACACAGGTTCCATTCTGAACCGGGAAAAAACTGCATGGAGTTTCTTTTCAACCTGAGTTTCCACATATTGAGTTGTTTAAATCAATACTGAAACTTTTGGATGCCACTTATTCCAACAGATCTTCCTTTTCAGTTTACGAGATTGCAAATTCCAGTGAGACTTGCATTCTCTATCACAATCAACAAATCACAGGGACAGACTATTACATACTGTGGAGTGGATTTAAGATCCCCCTGTTTTTCCCATGGACAACTCTATGTTGCTTGCTCAAGGGTGGGTTCACCCAAGAATTTATATGTTCTTGCTCCTGGAGGTGAAACTAAAAATGTTGTTTATAATCAAGTTTTGTGTTAGTTGTATTGTATTCATTTTGTCAAATATTTCACATTATAATTTGAATATTGTACTTTTTATAAAGCTGTTAAAAAATAATTTCATTCACCACTATAAAGTATCTTTATTTGAATCCATTTACAGTGTTATTGCTATAATTAAATACCCGTGCAACGCCGGGCCATCAGCTAGTTTTTAATAAATTTGAAACTTGATTGTCTCCTACATGTTTAATGTACAGTGCTGTATACATTTAGCAACACTATAGAGATGATAAATAGTAGTAGTAGTAATTTTCAAAACAGAAATATGTCTGCTTTTGTGGTTCGAAAATCACTCTATTTCAGATGGTTTTGAGCTCGGTGCATCTTTCTTTGAAGGCCATTTTCAAACAAAAAATGTCCAAGGGAAAACTACACAAAAACAAGCCACTGGGATGTCTGATGACGAACAGTCTTACTAGACTGGTCACACAGACATCCCAGCAGAGCAATGGGGCACCCAAGGAGGCCGTGCAGTTAGTGGCGTAGTGAGGGTGAGAGGTGCATGGGGCATGGCAACCCCTGCGGTGCATACGCCCCCACTTCCCTTCCCCTGTACCTCAAGTAATAAACAAAAGTCAGCTTATATGTAGTAAAGTAACAGCAAATTAGGCCAACGGATTACATACAGAGCTGGAATCTGATATGGATCTGTCCTGGAGCTTAAGCCAGCCAGGCTACTGCTTTTATTCTCTAGTACAATAGCCTAAAATCTATAATGCTATATGATTACAACTTACATACTCACTTTCTATTGGATTGTCACATTTGTCATATTTGTTGATTGGATGGTATACATATTGGTCATAGAGTCATAATGAAGCATGATGTCACCTGGTGCCAAATATGGCTTTCCTATTTTCCCCTGACAATGCATTCTTAATACTAAGGTCAATAATTCCTGAGAGTGGGCCCCCTCCCTCCAAGACTTGATTGTAGATCTGTCAGCATGTCTGTCAGCATTTTTCACCTCCTGTTGACGTGACTTCTGGTAAGTCGTCCTCACCTGGAGTCATGTGGCTTGGTTTCCTTCTTGTGACAACTTCTCACAAAAACATATTATTTGTGCTGACAGGGAAATATATGATTTTTTACATTGTTCATCAGGTTTGTGTAAGTTCAATTTCAGCAATACAATATCTCTCTTAAATACTGCTTCTGGGGTTTCATAGGGGTCTTCATCTTCATTCTTATGAAGGTCTTCTTCCTTATTCTCCCTCAGAGAGAAGTTAACGTAGCTGGTTTAAAAAAAGGTTTGTGCATGTTCCTGGAGACAGACATGGGGGGAAGCCACTGGATTGGTGGCATGGATTGCTGCTACTCTTTGGGTTTTGGCCAGGTACTTATGACTTGGATTGGCCTCCATGAAGATGGGATACTAGGACCATTGCTCTGACCCAGTAAGTCTATTCTTATGTAAAACAGTCATTAGACTTCTTTCCCATTCTACCTGTTTTGTTAGAACTAACCCATTATTCATTTAACATCATTGGCTCCCTATTGAATTTTGTATCCAATTTTAGATTTTAATCTCGACTTTCAAATCAATTAATTGTAATGTTCTGATCTACTCATCATCTCTCACCTGTGTTTACTGTCCCTCAAGAGCCTTGTGCTCCCTAAATGACCAAAGCCTTAAAATGTCTCCAGTTTATTTGGTTCACTATGAACTCACCAGAAATAATGTTTTTTTCTCTCTCTCCTTCATTATGGATTCTCTCCTACATCCAATTCACTCGGAAACAGTTTATCTTAAATTTAGAACCCTTTTGAAGATCTGTCTTTTTGAAAAGGCCTTTTCTGTAGAGTTGGATGGTTCTAACACCAAGAGGGTATACTAATGGCGCAGTCTGAGTTTCATGGGGGGGGGAGGAATATGTCCTATGTCTTCTTTTTGCGTTCTTTTCTATTAAATTTTGGGAGTTAATTTTTCATAGAATTCCTATGAGCATCCGAGCTGTTACCGCCGTGGCCAGCGCTAGAAACGTAAAGGAGGGGGCTTATTTTGACAATTTCTCTGTTATTGCCTAAGGTACAGCGATATATTGAATATATTTAAAGCATAAACTGTACACCACTACGATAGCCCTTGTACCTGCAGCTGTCACCAATATATGGGTTCAGTAGATATATTGTTGATTTGGGAGTGCTCACACTTTCTATAAGTGTACCAATTAGAATTGGATATGAATCTGTGTCCTCTTCTCTACAGTCCACTGCACCAACCACTTGACTGCTCCAAGTTTATTAAGGTTCTCTTTTACAAGGGTGCACTAAGCGTTTTAGTGTCCGTTTAGCATGCGCTAAATCAACACGTGTGCTAACCACTAATGCACCAAAAGGATAACATACATGCATTAGCGTTTAGCACGTAATTAGCATGCGCTAATATTTTCTGCACGCTAAAAAGCATAGTGCACCTTAGGAAAAGAGGGGCGTAAGTTTTTTCTACCCTGCACCTTGGTGAAAACCTTCAGGGTGGCTTACAATCTATAGTGTAGGACAGTGTTCTTCAACCTTTTTACACTCGTGGACCGGCAGAAATAAAGAATTATTTTGTGGACCGGCAAAATACTAAGACTGAAATTAAAAAAAAACATTTCTGCCCCGTCTCCGTGAGCTCGGTCCCTGCAAACCATCTGATCCCATCTGCACAAGCCGCAGTTATAATTTTATATTGAACGTATTTTATTAAAGTATAAAAAGAAACAGTATTCTGTACAATTGTCATTTTATAAATACAAATATACAGAGCAAGGACCAACAAAACCCCTGTCTCCCCTCCCCTTCACATATATCTTCTCTACTATCAAGAAAACTGAACAAGCCAAGTTATTACAGAATGCTACACAGAAATATCATGCTAACAGAATACTGCAGTCACATATGACAGGAATAATATTAGAGGAGTGCCCCCTGGTCCGAGAGAGCCCTAAGCCAGCTGGAAGCTAAAGAAGCACTGCCTGGTCTTTGCAGTCCCTAGTTATGTCTTTGGTAGGATATATATTTTAAATCTGATATATTCTAATGATAAAATAGAAATAAAATTATTTTTTTCTATCTTTTGTTGTCTCTGGTTTCTGCTTTCATCTTCTTTTCACTCTTTTCCTTCCAGCATCTTCCCTGACTCTTCAATCCAGCATCTGCCTGTTCCATCCACTGTCTGCCCTCTCCCCCTTCCATATGTATCTGACTTCTTTCTATGCCCCTCTCTCCTTTCCATCCAGCCTGTACCTCCTCTCTCCTTTTTGCATCATTCATTCCAGCTTCACTACTTTCTTCATTTTTATCTCTCCTACACCAGATCTAGCATCTTTATCCCTCTCTCATTTCTTTGCTGATCCCCCTTCCAGCATCAATCTCTCTCTACTTTCTCATTCCTCTCTCTCCCCTTTCCCTCATCTGATCTCTCCATTACACCCCGACCCCCTTCCCCTCCTGTAATCTCCCTGCCAGCTGTTTCCTTCCTTGTTTTCCTTCTCCCTTCCCTCCTCCCCCTATCCAACAGTAACTCTCTTCCCATCCCTTTCCCTCTTCCCCTCCCAGCAGCATCTCTCCTTCTACCTCCCTCCAGGTCCAGTAGCAGCTCTCTCTTTATCCAGCAGCTTCCCAGCCTCCAACAGTGGCTTCCTCCCCTTCCAGCAGCTCTGAGTACTTGCCTGCAATAGCGATTTACTTAGGCAGCCTTGGGTCCGTTGCCGCCTCTGAGGAAAGAGGAAGTTGCCGGTGAATCACTGCCCTGGCAAGTACGAGAGCTGCTGGGAGGGGAGACAGCCACTGTCGAAGGCTCCCCATGATCTTGCTCCCATGCACGCTGACCATCTCCCTTCCACCTGCACCTGTACCTGCAGCTCTTTCCATTCCACCTGCACATTTCCCGCGGCCCTCTGCCGACGTCGGAACCTTCCCTCTCTGAGTCCCGCCTATTTTGTTTCAACTTCCTGTTTCCACATAGGCGAGACTCACAGAGGGAAGGCCCCGACGACGGCAGCCTGTCTTGATCACCCGAGGCTGGGTGGAACAGCAGCCTTCCACCAAAACTACCACAGTCGGCAGTAAATTTAACCGCCGACTCGATCTCACCGGCCCTGCGCGGACCGGCAGGAATTTTCTGTGGACCAGCAGTTGAAGAACAGTGATGTAGGAGGATATATACCGAGGTTGCTATGGTCATAGTTAGGTGTAACAAACTGGTACATTTGGGGGGGGGGGGGTCAGGAATGAATTACATAGTACAAAAGGGAGGAGGGGAGGGAGAGAACAAATGGAGGGCTCCATGTTACTTGATGCCCTCTGCGTTACGAATTGATGAAGAGCTTAATATGCATCAGCAAAGAGGAATGTTTTTAGCTCTGCCTTTAACTTATCGGTATAGGTTAGTGATTGCAGCGATAATGGTAGGGAATTCCACAGCTTTGGGGCCTTGATTGCAAAGATGACGTCCCTAACATGTTAATGGACCATTTCCCTGTAGGATGGGACAGTAAGGAATTTTTTTTCCTGGAGGGTGTGCATTATAGCCACAGCTGTCATAAAACCTGGTATGTTCTATCACTTTCAGGGTCAGTATCCCCTGGGAGATTAAGAGGAGGCACTTAGTTATTGAAACAGGTCTAGTCCAAAACTTCCTAATATTTGGCCTGGATGTTTTTGTAATGTTCTGGAATTGCAGAAAAGCATCCAAATCATAAGCCTACCCTAGCCCCACCCAAAACATGCCCCCTTGATATTTAGACAAAATGCAGAGAAAAACACCATAATAATGAGTTTCAAAAACAATATTTTGGACATTTTTTTTGGGGGGGGGGGAATTCATCTTCTGCTTTGTGCCATTTTGTGGCCGTTTTTCTGTTTGTGTTGTGTGTTTGAACAGGGTCAAGTATTCTGTTAACATGGAGTATTTATGCAGGGCTTATTTAAGAGGGGTGCAACCAGGGCAACTGCCCAGGGTTGCCATTCTTGCACACAGCTGAAGAAGACACTGCCTTCTCAAATGGCTGTCCTGGGTCCACGAGCTTCTATATAAGAATTTGTAGTAACCTGACTTGATCAGATCTCCAAATAGGCATATTGATGTTCTAGTGCAGAAATGAGCAACTTCGGTTCGAGGGCTGCAACCCAGTCAAGTCTTAGTTTCCACAATGAATATGCATAAGGTCTATATGCATACCATGGAAGCAGTGCATGCAAATCAATCTCATGCATATTCATTATGGAAATCTCGGAAACCCAACAGGTTGCAACCCTCAAGGACCACGGTTGCCCATCCCTGTTCAAACGCCTCCTACAGTATTTATAGTGCTGCCTTTTCCATGGTAGGTCTTTATATAAATTTTGGAAATCTGTGCTGTTATGGTATGTTTGAATTGCTCTAGAGCAGTGTTTCTCAACCTGCGGTACGCAGGCTGACCGCCATTTCCTCCCTACCATCTGCCGCTGCCCGCCAGCTCCATTTAATTATCCCCCACCGCTGCAGTAACTCCAGGCAGGGAAGGGCCAGGCACGTGCAGTGATTGCATGGCGCCGGCCCACAAGCTTTCCTCCCGACATCAATTCTGACGTCGGAGAGAAGGTTAAGGGACAGCCAATCACTTCCTGACTGGCCCGGACCTTCTCTCCAACGATGGCATGCAATTGCTGCACGCGCCTGGCCCTTCCCTTCCCGGAGTTGCAGCAGCAGCAGGGGATAATTAAATGGAGCTGGCGGGTTGCAGTGGCAGACTGGGGGGAGGGGAGGAGGAATCAGTGGCGGGTCAGCTTGGGGACAGGAAAGCTTCGGCGTGGGTTGGCTTCGGGGGAGGGAAGGAAGGAGGAAGGGGGTGGGACAAAGGCTGAAAGGCAGTGAGGGGAAGGAGGCATGAACTCGGGACACAGAAGGAAGGGAGGGGCATTAATAGGATAGGGGAAGGGAGGGCGCATTAATAGGAAAAACATTAAATGCGGCCATTTTACACAAGGGAGGGAGGAAGGGGGGCACTAACTTGGGATATAGGAAGTAGGGAGGGAGGGAATAGAAAGGGACAATTGTTGGGCCTGAGTGTGTGAGTGAGAGGGAAAGAGATGGTGGACATGGGAAAAGGAAGAGGAAAACTGGGCATAGAGAGGAATGAGGTAGAGATGCATGGGGAGTAGGATGAGAGGGAGAAATGTTGGATATGGTGGTGGATAGGGAACAGAGGCATTAATTGAAGGGGATGCAAGGGGGAGGAATGTTGGGCATAGTGATGGAGGGAGAGATGAGGCATGGTGTTGGAAAAGGATGATAGAAGGAGAAATGGGCATGAGGCTGGTGGGCAGTGGTGAAAAATGCTGTGCATGATCTCTGTGGGATGAGAGAGGAAGAAATGTTGGACACATGGAGGTACAGAGATGTTGGTTGGGGAATGGAATGAGGTATGGAGGAGAGGATGCAAGCAGAAGGCAGAAATAAATAAAGAACTATTGGATGCACAGTCAGAAGGAAGTGCAACCAGAGACTCATGAAATCACCAGATAACAAAGGTAGGAAAAATGATTTTATTTTCAATTCAGTGATCAAAATGTGTCACTTTGAGAATTTATATCTGCTTTCTATATTTTGCAGTATATTTGTCTTTTTTCCTATCGTTGTTACTGAGGTGACATTGCATATTTTAAAGTCATCTGCCTTGACATCTTTGAAAAAAAAAAACCGAAAATAAATGATAATTAACATTTTCTCTGCGTACAGTGTGCTTTGTGGTTTTTAAATTTTGTGGTTACCATTATGCATTAATAGGATTATATTGTGTGTATATGAAAAATGGATAGAAGAACATGCATTACAATTAGTATTATTATTATGGGGGTGGAGTCAGGGGTGGAGTTTGGGTGGGTCTGGGGGGCGGGGATACTCGGTTGGTATTTGTTAGGCTTAGGGGGTACTTGGCTTGAAAAGGTTGAGAAACACTGCTCTAGAGGTCCCAAGTGACTTTTGTAGGCTTTTGTGCTGCTTCACAATCTATTTGGTACTACAGAGAGATCATATTGCTATTCCTGACATGACATCAGAATAAGAATTTATGGTGATTTCTCAGGGGGAAATGTCCAAGTTCTGCTCCGCATCCATTGCTGGGGAAAGGGACTTCTGTGAATGTAGAATGTGTGTTTATATTTAACACATTTGACATCATGACAGTCCAGCATCCATGATCAGAGGTCAAATTTTTTATATTAGAGTCTTGGGCTATGTCCCCTCCCCCCAACTGCCTGATCAAAGCCCTTCCTTTATAGTGCCTTGGTGAAGGGCACCATCTCATCTCTCATCTCAGGCAGTAGAATCCCATTGTTTTTCCTGGTTTTCTTAAGGATTTGTTGTTAGGGATGGGCTGTTTGCAATGACATATCCCATGTACTGTAAGCGTATGTTAATATTAAATGAAAAAAAGCAAAAAAAAAAAAAGTGATACTCTGTGGTTCTATTGTTCACTGATAATAGTGTGCCAGAGAGGATATTCCTGTAAAATATTAAGTAAAGCTTATAAACGAGCCAGATACTCCCATCAAGATAGGTTATTACTCCCATGCATAAAATTTTGGTATGTGTATTTCCTTTTTCTCTCACGCTTCAGATATGTTGCGCAGTTTGTCAATATTTGAGTAGCCATAGATTTCATCCTCAATTTATGCAGAGAACATAAATTTGCTTTCAAAAGATGATGAACTTTGGAAGAACTGTTTTTCTCGACATTTTTGCAAGACATTGATTGATAATCTCGGCAGACATTTTACATGTAATCGATGTATTTACTCTTCATATGTTTTGACTACAGATGTAGATGTTTATGTTTATTAAAAAACATAATATACTGCAGACCAGAAGAGTTTCTAATTTTAAAAATAAGGAAATACCTACTCATTCAGGTGAGAGTCACATTCACTCTGACTCACATTCTAAGACAATTCTCTAGGAAGGACAAAGTACATCTAGTCCCCCTGCCTCCCTCCCTGCTCAAAACAGGTAAATGCTTTGAATTACAAGGACATACTGATTATACTCGTAATTCAGCTCAGTTCATATATTGCATTCAATGTCCTTGCTCTAAATATTATATTGGTTAAACCTGCAGGGCTGTTAAGTATCAGATTGCTGAACATTTTAAGTTGTTTACAATCATGGAGAGCTGAAGCCCCATCGGTAGAACACTGGCCCATTGATATGCTGCACGATCTAAAATTTGCTGTCATTCTTCAAGTTAATGCTCCACGTGGGGGTGATGTCTCTTCACAGTTGTGATACAAGGAACAAAAGTTTTATTTACCAGTGGAATACCATCTGGCCACATGGCTTAAATTAGTTAATTGAAATGCCATTGGGCCAATAACCACTCACGTATTTTTTTAATTGATGCTTTAAAAACATCGTTAGGTGCACATCGCCAACCGGAAGTAGATTTAAACCTTCAGCATTTTTTTGTCAATTAGATCAGCGCCGTGCTGGTAGCTGACGCCCTTCAGTAAAGTCATGATTAATTTGTGTGTTAGACAAATTCAAATTAATAATCTATTTTGCAGAGTGTTGCAATAAAGTTGCATTTAAAAAGTTTTGATGAAGATTTGTTAGGTTAGCTTATTTTATTTTGGGGAAATTTAACTAAGGGCTCCTTTTACAAAGGTGTGTTAGGGCCTTAATGCGCGGAATAGCGTGCGCTAAAATCCGGCACGCACTAGCCGCTACCGCCTCCTCTTGAGCAGGCGGTAGTTTTTTGGCTAATCCGGTGCGTGCGCTAAAAACGCTAGCGCACTTTGTAAAAGGAGCCCTAAGTTTAATCTGGAACATATTGTTTGCACATATTACTTAATCATTATCATCTGCAACCTAGCACCATAGCATAGGGCCCCTTTTACTACGGTGCACTAGCGTTTTTAGCGCACGCAGGATATTACTGTGCGCTACACAGCTAAAAATGCCAGCTCAATTCAGCGCGCGCTATTCCATGCGTTAACCTTTTCTTATCGTAATAAATTGTATGTTACGCTGGTTCCAATCGTAATTATTTTAGCAAGTTTTGTATTATTCTCCGTTATTATTATTATTATTATGTTCTTGTATACCACCATACCCAATGAGTTCTAGGCGGTTCACATCAATTAATTAAGATCCAATCTGAACACGGATTTACAACATTTTGTCGGAGTTACAAGCAACGAGGAAGGATATGTTGGAACATTTTAGCAGAAATTTATCAGAGTTACAAGCAATGACGAAGGTTGGATTGGAAGGTAAGAGGGAGAGAGAGAGCACCAAAGGAGGGGAGGGGGGAAGGGGAAGAGTAGAAAGAGGGGGGAGAGGGTGGGAGTTAGTTTATTGCAGGGGAATGAGGGTTAAGGGTCCTGTTCGCGGAATAGGTACGTTTTGAGTAGTTTTCTGAAGTCGAGGTAGGTTGGGGCCTCGAGCATCATTTGGGCTAGCCAAGGGTTCAGCTTAACCGCCTGGAAGGCAAAGGTTTTGTCGATGAATCTTTTGAGCTGACATAATTTTAGGGAGGGGAAGGCGAACAGCTGAATTCTGCGGGATTTCTTATTGGTGCAATTTATAGTGAAGTGGGGAAAGAGGTATCTTGGTGATAGACCAAATACTGTTTTGTAGCAGAAGCAGGCGAATTTGAAAAGGACTCTGGATTCGAAAGGTAACCAATGTAGTTGGTTGTAGAAAGGAGTGATGTGTTCCCATTTGTTCAGGCCGAAAATTCCGATCAACAGAGATAAGTTGAAAGTTTTTTTAATCTATCAACTCTGCATAGACAGCCCTGCTTATAGTTTTTTCATCGGGGAGTGCAATGGAGGTTTTTTGCCAGTGAGGTTACCACCCAACCACCTTTATCCACCATTGTGGTGGTGGGAGGGCATTTGTCTGAGGCTTTTTCCTCCATTTTTTGAAATACACCCCTTTAAACTGAAGCAGCACTGCCTACATTTTTATATATGACATTATCATTTGTTTAACACAATTTAATGTACATTAAAATACCTTATGCCCTATTATTCTCTATGGGGTTTATGTATTAGCTATATATTTAAAATCAATAATATGCATTAATGCACATTAAAGCAAATTAGTAAAAGAAGACCTTAGATTTTAAGTAGTTTGGAGCAGGGAACAATCTATCATACCTGAAATATAACTTGCACCACGCTGGCATTAGGAAAAAAGAAATACTGTAATTTAAATGCAAACTCAGCCTTATCTTATTCATTCCAACCTCAGCTACCATCTCTGAAGCTCTACGTCCAAACCTGGGTTGTCTACATTAAAACTACACGAGCCTCCTCAGCCTCTCAAGGTCCCAAGCACACCCCTTCATATTGGCAGAAGAGGTAAGGTATTGCGATATACAAATACATTTTTATGTTATGCTACTTTTTGTTTGGCCACTGCTGTCCACATCACACTGGTTCAGTGTTCCTACACTTTAACCTACATATGGGGCTGGGGCTAAAGGTGGGACTAGGCCCTGGGGTGGGGGAAGGTAGTGAATGGGAAAGTAGATGTTTTACTGATGTACTGTAAGTCAGTCACTATTTAATGTCTGTTCATTAACTACATTTTCCAAGGCGATGCACATAAAAAATAAGGGGTCTCAAAGTCCCTCCTTGAGAGCCGCAATCCAGTCGGGTTTTCAGGATTTCCCCAATGAATATGCATGAGATCTATGTGCATGCACTGCTTTCAATGCATGTTAATTGGGGAAATCCTGAAAACCCGACTGGATTGCGGCCCTCAAGGAGGGACTTTGAGATCCCTGATTAAGGCGATGTACATAAAAATAAAATTTTAGTTAGAAAGGAACTCCATCAAGTTGGAAAGGGCAGAAAAATACATTCATACCAGAAAGTTCATCCAAGAGAACAAAGTCACAAAACTGTTTCATCTATATATATAAAATCGGAGGTATGTATGTGTGTATGTATGTATGTGTGTGTGTGTGTGTGTATGTGCCGCGATCACGCAAAAACGTCTTGACCGATTTGAACAAAACTTGGTATGCAGATCCCTCACTACCTGGGGTGATATGTTCTGGGGGTCTCGCGGCCCACCTGCACACATGGGCGGAGCTACAAACAGAACATCAGATTTCACCCATTCATGTCAATGGAAAAAATATAAAAAGCTGCCATTCTCACAGTAATTCAAACACGGCTTGACCGATTTGAACGAAACTTGGTATGCAGATCCCTCCCTACCTGGGGTGATATGTTCTGGGGGTCTCGCGGCCCACCTGCACACATGGGCGGAGCTACAAACAGAAAATCATATTTCACCCATTCATGTCAATGGAAAAAATGTAAAAAGCTGCCATTCTCACAGTAATTCAAACTACCTGGGGTGATATGTTCTGGGGGTCTCGCGGCCCACCTGCACACGTGGGCGGAGCTACAAACAGACCATCAGATTTCTCCCATTCATGTCAATGGAAAAAAAGTAAAAAGCTGCCATTCTCACAGTAATTCAAAAACGGCTTGACCGATTTGAACGAAACTTGGTATGCAGATCCCTCACTACCTGGGGTGATATGTTCTGGGGGTCTCACGGCCCACCTGCACACATGGGCGGAGCTACAAACAGAACATCAGATTTCACCCATTCATGTCTATGGAAAAAATGTAAAAAGCTGCCATTCTCACAGTAATTCCAACTACCTGGGGTGATATGTTCTGGGGGTCTCGCAGCCCACCTGCACACGTGGGCGGAGCTACAAACAGAAAATCAGATTTCACCCATTCATGTCAATGGAAAAAATGTAAACAGCTGCCATTCTCACAGTAAATCAAAAACGGCTTGACCGATTTGAACGAAACTTGGTATGCAGATACCTCACTACCTGGGGTGCTATGTTCTGGGGGTCTCTTCACCCAAGAATTTATATGTTCTTGCTCCTGGAGGTGAAACTAGAAATGTTGTTTATAATCAAGTTTTGTGTTAGTTGTATTGTATTCATTTTGTCAAATATTTCACATTATAATTTGAATATTGTACTTTTTATAAAGCTGTAAAAAAATAATTTCATTCACCACTATAAAGTATCTTTATTTGAATCCATTTACAGTGTTATTGCTATAATTAAATACCCGTGCAACGCCGGGGCATCAGCTAGTTCTGTATAATCTCCATGGGAAAAAAAGAAAAATATTTCAAAGTTAGCTGTCTGTGAGGTTAAATGTAATCCTCTCATAGACAAGACCTGTCTCTAAGAAAACAGCTCAGAGACAAGTTTGCACATTTAGGGCCAGATTCTCAAAACTTACTGTGCCTTTAACAATGGTCACTTAAGTAGTTCCAGGAAGTTTGGTGTGGTAGTATTTTACCGCACAGTTATCATAACAGCTCACCGTGGTCTTTTCTGAGCTTCCTAGCAGCCACCGACTCTACCATGCAAAGGTATTACAACAACAGGTGATTCTCCAAACTTGGCACTGGCTTTTGACAATCCAAAAGTTACTGGCTGGTCCAGAAGTGCTGGTACTGTGAAAAGCACATCTCAGCCGTGTATTTCTATCTGTGGCTCAGGATAAAATAAAATTTTTAAAAACACCATTCACATAAATTATAGTAATATAGGGCCTCTTCTATTAAACTGTACTAGCAGTTTCTAGCGTGGGGGGCCTTGCTGAATGGCCCGCGCTGCTCCTGACACTCATAGAGTTCCTGTGAGCGTCGGGAGCAGCGCAGGCCAATTAGCGCGGCTCTCTGCGCTACAAACTGCTAGCGCAGTTTAATAGAAGAGGGGGTTAGTTGTATAATAGTTTCAGGGAAAAAAATCTCAAAAGCATGCATCTTGGGCACATATATTAAAGGTGTGTCTTATGCGCGCTTGTTGAAAGCTGACACTTGCACCTCCCCTCCCTGCCTTCCCTTCCTTCCAATAGTGCTGGCATGCCATATGTGACGCACACCCATGACATGTGCATATATTGCACTCCAATACAGCATGCCCATGATATGCATGCCTACAGAGTAGCTTTTTCCTGGCACATTCTTATATTTATGTCTCTTTCCATGGACTATTCTGCACGTGCTAATTGTTATCACCAGCGACTTTCCACGGACTATTCTGCGCATGTGCCAATCATTATCACAAGCGACTCATCTCATGTAAATCTGGTGACCCTACGTGAACCTCCGCAACTTCATTTGCATATGCAGTTCTTTGAGAATGACTCGACTTTATGAAATCATTACATTTACAGCCCTGACAGCAGCCCATCGGATTTTACCAGCGATATTAGAGAATTCGGCCCTTAGTTCAGCCAGCAGTAGTTCTAGTTCTGGAAAACCTTTACTCTAGGGATGAGTTCCCAGAATCCCTCATTTCTCATTGCACATTCCTTGAGTAATGTTCCTGCCATTAGTCCTGACTGACTCCCAAGGCCTATTGTTGAGAAGCCACTTTGTTTTCCACAAATGCAGCAAATTTTAACACCAGCATGCGGATTCTCAAACTTACAATCTGATGGGAAGGAGATATTGATTGTATCAGATCTAGCCAAAATCACTGTAGGAAAGGGAAAATGCCTGAAATCCCTGGGTATTCTATTTCAGCTGCAGTATCCAGCTCGCATGACTGTGACCCTAAACTCCATACATTCCTTTCACTCACCAGAAAATCTGAAGCAGAATTTACATCAATTGCAAACTCAAAGAATAAGTAGTTAATCTTTTCTTTTTTTACAATTTCTCTCTACAATGGCTGCCTTTTGATTATAACCTAAATTTTTACTCTTGCCTTATTAAGTTGCTGGAATCAAAAAAAATGTGATAATAATGACATTTTTAGTTATACTGCATATATTGCATAGTTGCTGTAATGTAATTTAATATGTAACAATATATTATTTAGGGGTTCTTTTATTAAGGCACGCTAAAGATTAGCATGCGCTAAATGTTAAGGCATCCATTATATTCTATGGGCGCCTTAGCATTTAGTGTGCCTTAATAAAAGGACCCCTTAATCACCGATACTCTTTAACATCTATATGACCTCATTGAAAAACTTCTGTCTTACATCTGTGGAGACTATGGGCTCCTTTTACATAGGTGCGCTAGCGGTTTTAGCGCATGCTACACGATAAGGCCTCCATAGAGCTTGCATTAGTATTTTTCATGTAACGTGGGGGTTAACGCGTGCTAAAAACGCTAGCGCACCTTCATAAACACCTGCATATGTTTCCATATGCAGATGATATTTTCATCTTCTCAGAGGTTGATTCTGATCTTAATAACTTGATCACAAATATAGATTGTTGTATTTCTAAGCTTCAGTCATGAGCAATGTCCATTCAAATGAAAACTAAATTACTGTGGGTCAGGTCAAAGTTGGAAATTCTTCCTGTTATCACGCTACATATTGAGTTCTCTTTCAGAGTTCTGGGTATCATCTTGGACTCTTCCCTTTCATTTTATGAGCAGATAAATTCGCTAGTGAGAAAGTGTTTCTTCAGTTTGCGCATGCTGAAAAAAGTTAGACCATTATTCCTTCAGGAGAATTTTTCATTGTTGGTTCAGTCCACTGTGTTTGCTCAACTGCACTACTGTAATTCTGTGTATCTGAGCATCAAGCATGGCAGGTTGCAACGCATTCAGTTGTTACAAAATATGGCAGCAAAACTCATTTTTGGGAAATAAAAGTTTGATCATGTTTCTCCTTTGCTGAGAAAGCTTCATTGGTTACCTGTCTATTATAGGATCCAATTTAAATGCGCAAGCATCATTTTTAAACTTCTTTATGGAATATTTGATCTTTGGATTCCTTTATTTTGGAATACATACAGATCCTGGTATACGAGGAACATACAGAAGTATAAGTTATCGTTTCCCTCTCCTAAGGGAATTAAATCAACTGGGAAACTCTGTAAATCCTATACTTTCAAGTTAGTAGAGATTTGGAATGGACTACCGGGTCCTATTAAAATGTTAGGTCAACTACAAGTATTTTAGAAAACCTTTAAAAACTCTGCTTTTTTCACAATATTTAAAAAGTTTACCTGCAGAATCCACTAACCGATAACAATGCAAGTTCGATTTTATGATAGTTTCTAATATTAAACACTCTATTCTACATCATTTATGTATACTCTAGTCTCCTGACTATTTGTAAACTATTTGTAAACCGAGTCAAGATCCGACGAGAGATGACTCGGTATATAAACCAAAGATTAGATTAGATTAATGAATATTCTGAATATTCATAATGCATGCTTTCATTTCATCTGCATATTAGTATATTTTGGCAATTTATTTCCTGATCATAATACAAATAATTTCTTTTTAATCATTCTTACTTTGCATGAGAGTTGGAGTCCATTGCTCTTAGCCTTCAGCTCCATACTGTGACGGAGCCAGGGGTAAGCCTAGCGCTGACAACCCAGCCCCCGCCCCAAGCGCAAATATTAGCGCTCTTTGGAGGATCACTCTGAATTGATCACAGAGGGGAAAAAAACTCTCCACCAATAATTCCCAGTTCCACGTTTTATTATCCAGTTCACCTTGCACTGGTTCTAACACAGCCACATTGGCTGATGATGCTGGGAAGGAAATTTATCACAAACAAAAGTTCTCTCTTATAGCAAGTCTTTGCTTCAATCAGGAAAGAACCCCCCCCCCAAAAAAAAAAAAATTCCCTTTAAACAGGGTTTCTTTCTCACAGTTCTGCTGCCATGCGTGGCTACTTGCGACTAGCCGCGGGTAACTGCTACGATATCATTCTCTACTTTAGACCATTGTTATAGAACAAACTTTCATTCCTTTCTCCCACACAATACCTTACTGACTCATGTTGCATTCAGACATATAGTCTAGGACACAGTTCTTCAACCGCCGGTCCGCGGACCGGTGCCGGTCCGCAGAAAATTCCTGCCGGTCCGCGCAGGACTGGCGAGATCAACATCTTTAATTTCCTGCCAGTTCGCGCAGGACCGGCAAGATCGAGGAGCTTTAGTTCGCGCAGGGCCGGAGAGATAATGGGGAGCCTCCGACAGTGTGCTTTCTCCCCTCCTAGCGGCTCTCCTTACTTACAAGAGCAGCGATTCAGGAAGGAAGCCTTGGAGCTTTTGCTGAGTCGGGCCGCCTCTGATGATGCAACTTCCCCTTTCCTCAGAGGCGGTGCGACCCAACAAAGGACCTGAGGCTGCCATACTGAATCGCCGTGCTGGCAAGTAAGAAGAGTTGCAGGGAGGGAAGAAAGCCACTGTTAGAGGCTGGGAAGCTGCTGGGCATGGTGAAAAAAAAGGGACAGCTGCTACTGGACCTAGAGAGGGAGAAGGATAGATCATGCTGGGAGGGGAGGAGGGAAGGAGTCTGGGAAGCTGCTGGGCAAGGGGAAAAAGGGACAGATGCTACTGGACCTGGAGAGGGAGAAGGAGAGATCATGCTAGGAGGGGAGGAGGGAAGGAGTCTGGGAAGCTGCTGGGCAAGGGGAAAAAGGGACAGCTGCTACTGGACCTGGAGAGGGAGAAGGATAGATCATGCTGGGAGGGGAGGAGGGAAGGAGTCTGAGAAGCTGCTGGGCAAGCGGAAAAAGGGTCAGCTGCTACTGGATCTGGAGAGGGAGAAGGATAGATCATGCTGGGAGGGGAGGAGGGAAGGAGTCTGGGAAGCTGCTGGGCAAGGGGAAAAAAGGACAGCTGCTACTGGACCTGAAGGGACTGAGAAGGAGAGATGCTGCTGAGAAGGGAGGAGGGAAAGGAAAGGGAAGAGAGTTACTGCTGGACAGGGGAGGAGGGAGGGGAGATGAAAAAAGGAAGGAAACAGCTGGCAGGGAGATTAGAGGAGGGGAAGGGGAGATACAGGAATGAGATGGGAAGGGGGGTTAGCAGAGAAATTGAGAGGGACAAAGATGCTAGATCTGGTGTAGGAGAGATAAAAATGAAGAGAGCAGTGAAGCTGGAATGAATCATATAAAAAGGAGAGAGGGGGCATAGGCTGGATGGAAAGGGGAGAGGGGAATAGAAAGAAGACAAATAACCATATGGAAGGGGAAGAAGTCAGACAGTAGATGGAAGGGGCAGATGCTGGATTGAAGAGACAGAGAGTGCAGATGCTGGAAGGAAGAGAGTGAAAAGAAGATGAAAGCAGAAACCAGAGACAACAAAAACGTAGAAACAAATAATTTTATTTCTATTTTGTGATTAGAATATATCAGATTTGAAATATATATCCTGCTAGAGCTGGTGTTAGACATAACTGGGGACTGCAAAGTGCAGGCAGTGGCTTAGGGCTCTTTCTGACCAGGGGGGCAGTTGCCCTAGTTGCACTCCCCTAACCCTATTCCTGATATGTGTGACTGCGGTATTCTATTAGCATGATATTTCTGTGTAGCATTCTATAATAATTTGGCTTATTCAGTTTTCTTGATAGTAGAGGGGATATATGTGAAGGGGAGGGGAGACAGGGGTTTTGTTGATCCTTGCTCTGTATTATTTGTATTTGTAAAATGACAATTGTACAGAATATTGTTTCTTTTTGTACTTTAATAAAATACATTCAGTATAAAATCATAACTGAGGCTTGTGTGGATGGGATTAGATGGTTTGCGAGGACCAAGCTCGCGGAGACGGGGCGGAAATGGGGTTTTTAAATTTCAGTCCTAGTAGTTTGCCGGTCCACAAAATAATTTTTTTTGTCTGCCGGTCCATAGGTGTAAAAAGGTTGAAGAACACTGGTCTAGGGCTTCTGGGCTGCAGTCCATTTCATTCCCCTCAAAGACATCTCCCTCTTCCTCCATAAGAGATTCCTTACTCTCTGAAGCTGGGCACAAGCTATCCTCTGGAGCAGCGTTTGGCCATCCCTGCTAATGGAGCTTTTCCCTTCCAATTAGCCTCTGCTTAGGAAGCAGAGTTTTGTCAGCATGGTTGTGCTTTGGAATAGGAGGTTTTCTAGCAGAATGCAGTATGACAGAGCTTCTAGCCTTCTGTTCCCCGTTCTGTGAGGAACGTCATTCCCTCCAGATTCCTGATTGTCTGTGTGTGTGCTCAGCTGGCTTGAATTTATCCTGCTGTGAAACTTTCACTTGGGCTCTGAGCACGTTCTGCCTGTCAGCTCCACCCTTTTCCTTATCCCTTGCTGTGTCAGATTGGCCAAAGGGTTTAACTGGAGAATTAACAGATAGTTTATAAAAGGAATTATAGGGGCTTGGAAAAGGTATTCTGTTCTTCTCTGCCATCCCTTCTCTGTTCTGCCCTGCCTGTCTGATCTTAGCACTGGGGACAGAGTTAATGGGCAGCTTCCTTGGCTTAGGAATAGGCACATTTTCTTTAGTGGCAGGGTTTAAAGCAGATTTTGAACCCCTGACAGGAGCTTCCCAGTCACAATACATATTAACTTTCTCTTGGTTGAACTTTAACCCACTGGCAGTGATGTCAGTTTTTGAGATGACTGAGGCGAGCATCAAAATCCAAATTTATATCAATATAATAAAATACTCATAAATATCCATTTATTCAAATATCTAGGGGTCAGTTTAGTGGGTTTTTTTCTAGTTAAATGTTTTATTTGTATTTTATTTGTTTTTATTTTTTGGATCTCAGCGATGTCACTCAATAGCGGTATAACTTTTTTTCCCGCTAGAGCAAAGAACATCAATTCTTCATCGATAAATATTTTCAGTTATTTTTGCTTCTACTGCAAATTATGCTTCTCAATTTCACTTTAAAATAAACTTTTCATTAAATATAAAGTCAGTGATAACTTAACTTGTCCAGTCAGTCAAGAGTACATTATACCAACATGCACATGTTTCACTAGGTTGCTGTTTCAAGGCAAAATCCCCCTGAAATGTAAGGTAATAAAATTAACCCAGCACTCCACAGGTATATGAATACACATATTATCCTCACTATTTATCAATCATTATTTTTCAAATACCTTAGAGCTATACCGCAGTTGTCCCTCAGCATAATTTTAGTGCTTCAAAATGGCCGCTGCATTTCATTCAGTGGTTTTAAAACATTTAATTAGAAAAATCACTAAACTGACCATTAGAGATTTGAATAAATTGATATTTATGAGTATTTTAATATATTGAAATAAATTTGGATTTTGATACTCATATAAGATAATTAGCTACAAAGTTAAATTAAATATTAAGGACCAACATTTTGCAATGCCTACCACACCCTTTAATGATTCTGTCATGCCAGCCTTTTCAGTGACAATACTGTTCTGCCTAGTTCTATTTTCTTTGTCTCAGCCAACCTCCATACAGTCACTTTATCTCTGCCTAACAGTTTATTATGGGAATCTCCTCTTCCTTCATCTTGTTCTCCTTCATTTTATCCTTTCTCTTCTACTACTGCATCGTCATCTGCTTCTTTAGTTCCCCAATACTTGGTGCTATCATTTTTAGAACCATTATTCTGGCATGTGGTGCAACATAACAAGTGTGAGATACACTCACTTCTGGTTCTCAGCCTTCAGATTCTTCTTTAGAGTCGCTGCTTTAGAACAGAAACTTCATTACAGCATCTCGATTCCATGTGAGAAGAAAAAGGCCTTGTGGAAGTGGCATCTTTCCATGCAATTGTTGACTGCAGGATAAACATCTTAGTTAGAACATTATGGCCCAAATTCTGTAAACGGTGCCTAAAGTTAGGCACTTATTTTGGAGGTGTCCACTAGATAGGCGCCTATCTAAATTGCATAACAAGCTCGATTAAGCTTTTTAATCAACAATAATTGAAACTTAGGCGCCTATCAAGAAAGAGCGATTCTGTAACAAGGCGCCTATAAAAATTTAGGTGGCCTTTATAAAACTAGGCACTATGCATGTTAGGCATGGACATGGCTTCGTCTTAGGTGCCTTCTTACAGAATCGCTGCTCTTAAGCGTGCTTAAGTGCTCACATGGCCGCCTAAATTTTAGTTGTACCTAGAGCTGGATAATTTATTGGGCGCCTCGAAAATAGGTGCTGCTCAGCGTGATTCACTAGACAGCACCCAATTTTACTTGAATTGCGCTGAATGGTGCCTATATTGGCGCCTAACTTTTGGGCGCTTCTTACAGAATTTGCCCTTATGTGACAATATACCATGTCATTACCTCATTTGAAAAATCTAAAGGTCTAATGGATCTTCTAATTTCTCACAAGTAATCTGCTGTATTATCGCTCAGTACATGCTGTAATAAATCTCTTGCTATAAAAGTTATGAAACTGTTACTAAACATGGTCAATATGACTTATTGATTTATATAAATATACAAAATCCAGACAATCTATAAAAATGTATTAAAATTATTTATTTATTTAAAAAATTTCTATTCCAATTGCAGTAAAACATACATAAATCCAATCATCAGGACATCAGTACCTCACAAATGTCAAACCACCACAAAATTACAATCCTTCTCAAATAATCTATCATGTAAATCTACTGTGGAAAATCCTTCAGCTTAATGGAATGTCTTAATAAAAAATGAGTTTTCAATAATGCTTTAAAAAATTTCAGATTTTTACATAATCTTAAAGAACCTGATAAAAGACATTCCATAGCTGTGGACCGGCCACTGATATTGCTGTTGCCGTTTTCTTATAATGCATCTCCTGCTCAAGGGATAGCCTCATTGCTGACTGCGATCGCAAAGAGCAAGATGGTAAATATTTCTTCAAAACCTGTGCCAAATACCAAGGTGCCTCCCCTTATACCACTTGATGTATAATTGTCAAAATGTTATTCTCTATTCGAAATGCAACTGGCAACTGGTGTAATTGTTTTAACACGGGGGAAATATGTTGATCACTCGGATAGCTCGATATCATTCTCGCTGCCATATTTTTTTTTAGTCAAGGTTTGTTTATTGAAAAATTTTTAAACAAGTACACTCAGATGATTGAAAAATAAGAGTTATACAAAGCATGTATTAAGATATGTATATGCACAAACAAGAGGTTATATGATTCCATCAACAGAAGGAATGTAAACAAAACAATTGTATAACTCACAACCTGTAAACCATAAACACTACAACTAAGTAGCATAAATCAAAGGGAATATCAGGGAAGGAGAAAGACAAAGTATAAGGTGGATAAAAGGGTCAAGAAGGAGAGACATGAAGAAAAAGATGTAATGAGTTCCATCTGATTTTGAAGCGAGAGAATCTATTGGTGGATTTAGCTAGGTAGGCTTCAGTACGGTAAGTAAGACAAACTGAGTTCCACCAGTGTGAATGGGAGACCAAGGTAAGATTTTTCCAAGAGCTAAGGAGAATCTTGAGAGCTAAAGAGAGTAATATATCTAACAAATAGGCATCATCTTCAGGAAGTGGAGGTTCAAATGCCGAGGATTTCAAAAGCAGCATTTGGTAAGTGAGAGCTATATTAAGATGAAAAATAGAACGTATAGTGTCCCAGGTCTCATTTCAGAAGGAGTGTATCGCTGAGCAAGTGAAGAGGAGGTGCTTCAGAGATCCCTCCTCCTTGTGACATGTCCAGCAATTCTTTGAATAAGAGGGATTTATGTGATGTGATTTGATGGGAGTCCATGGGGCTCTATGCAGGAGGAAGAACATGCTTTGGAGAAATGCCGCCGATCTGGAGGTGTGAAAAGTAGAGTGGAAGACGTGGGACCACGTATCCTCAGTGATGGTAATTTCCAGTTCCCGTTCCCACGTTTTCAAGAGGGGGGTGGTTGGATTAGGAAGAAAAGACTTGAGGAGTTTGTAGAAGCGCGAGGCAGTGTGTCCTAGATTTAGGAGTTGGTTGGAGAGAGTGTATAGGGTAGGAATAGAATTGGAGACAGATGTGTGAAAACCTGACCGTCTAATAGAAGAGCGTAGCTGCAACCAGTGATAGAATTGAGCGCTCGGAAGAGAAAAAGATGTCATTATCTCATCAAAAGTGAGCCATGAACCATCAGAGTGGCACATGGATCTATAGACCAGATGTTCTTAGTGAACCAGGTAGGCCATGCAATGGGTTTTTTATCTATCAGAAACTGGCGATTATTCCAAATAGGGCAGTAGGTAGAGCTACACCACGGGACATCTAGTTGATGATCAAGCTCCATAAGAAGTTTATAGGTGGTTAAAATAATGGGATTGTGAGGGAGAGTCCTAAGTAAGGAAGTACCTAAGAGTCTCAGCAAAGGGTAAGGGCGCATAAGTGCTATTTCTAGGGAGAGCCAATTAGGAATATCAGAGGAGTCTGAGGAGGAGAGCCACAACGCACCCTGTCTCAAAAGGAAAGCCTTATGATAACAGCGAAGATCAGGGAAGTTAACCCTCCGGATTGTTTGGAGGCTTTCAATTTTGAGAGGGAGATGCGATGTGGTTTATTGTTCCAGAGAAAGCGTAGCATAAGGCTCTCCAGTTGTTTGTAGAGAGAGAGAGAGGGAACATGAGGGGGTACATGGTGAAAATGTAAGTGATTTTTGGTACTATCATCATTTTCAATGTGTCCAGTCTCCCCCACCAAGAGAGATGTAACGGAGACCAGGAGGATAGAGCGTCTTTAACTTGAGAAAGGAGTCTACCTGAAATAGCTTGAGTAGAGGAGGAGATATCTTTATGAAATGGGAGGCCTAGATACTTTATACCAGAAGAGACCCAAGTGAATGGGCAGGATGTAATGGAAAAGGGAGCACATGAATCATTAAGAGACATTATCTCTGACTTGTCCCAGTTGATTTTGTATCCAGACATAGTAGAAAAGAAAGAGATAAGTTGAACCAAGGAGGGTAGGGAAGAGTGCGGATCAGTTAAATACAAAAGAACGTCGTCAGCATAGGCTGAGACTTTAAATTCCACATGAGCGATCGTGATACCTTTAATAAGTGAAGATTGACGGATGGCTGCAAGGAGGGGTTCTAAAGCAAGGTTAAATAATAAAGGTGACATAGGGCAGCCTTGTCTGGTCCCACGGTGTAGTTGAAAAGGAGTCGAGGTGTCATCATTAACAATCAGCTTAGCCATGGGGCGATGGTATAGTAGAGAAATCATATGGATGAACGGGGGAGGAAGGCCAAAATGAGATAATACACAAAAAAGGTATTTCTATTCCACTCTGTCAAAGGCCTTCTCCGCATCTAGGGAGACTATTACCGAAGATTGAGCATCGGACAGAGTGGAATGGAGAACATGACATAAAAGTCTGGTATTGTCAGCACCATATCTGTCCTTCATAAAGCCCACCTGGTCCCTATGGATCAAGGTGGGTATAACTTTTTCTAAGCGTAACACTAAGAGTTTTGCAAATATTTTGTAGTCCAAGTTTAGAAGCGATATTGGACGGTAGTTCTTCACCAGTTGAGGATCGCGGTTTGGTTTTGGTATAACAATGATGTTTGCTTCTAAAAATCGGTGTAAGCTGTCAGGAGAGTCAATAAGACGTTGGAAGTAGGTAAGCAGGTGTGGGGTCAGACATGGGGAAAAAGACTTGTAAAATTCAGGAGTAAGTCCATCAGGACCTGGTGCTTTAGCTGAAGATAGTAGTGAGATGGCTTTGGTAATTTCTTCTGGAGAGAGAGGTAGGCTCAGGGATTGCTGTTGAGTGGTAGTGAGGGAAGGTAGGTCGAGAGACTGGAGAAAGTCCTTGATACAAAGTTCAGTGGAAGAAGATTCAGAGGAATATAAATTTTCATAGAAGACTCGGAAGTCTTCCAAGATGTCCTTGGTGGCAGTATGAAGGTGGCCTGATGCATTCTTGATGTGAGTAATATGTTGTTTGGTACGTCTTCCCTTTAAATAAGTAGCTAGGAGATGACCAGACTTGTTAGAAGATGTATAATATGTTACAGAGCGCCTGAATATTGATGCAGAGGCAAGTGAGCTAAATATTTCATTATACTGAAATTTCAGTTGTTGTAGTTTCTTATAAGTGGGTGGGTCAAAGCGATGGTATAGCTGGGTCTCATAGTTATGAATGTCAGTTTCAAGTTGAAGTAGAGTCGATTTTCTTTGTTTGAGACGGGCAGCTGCAAAGCTGATCGATTCACCTCTGAACCAGGCTTTATAGGATTCCCATACAGTAGAAAAATCAGGAACTGAAGGGATGTTATTAAGAAAAAAGGTTTGAGACTCGTGTTTAATATGAGATAGAAAGGAGTCGTCTTGTAAGAGGAAACTATTCAGTCTCCATTGTCTTGGTTTGATTATATGAGTCCAGTTTAAAGTACATGAAACAGCAGCGTGGTCTGAGATGGTGATGTCGTGGATTTTCGCAGAGTTGGTTATACTGACAATGTCTTTAGAGCCCATAATATAGTCAATCCGGGAAAATGATTGATGGGGTGCAGAATAGAACGTGAAATCCTTGGAGGTGGGGTGAAGTATTCTCCATATGTCCGACCAACCGTAAGTTGACATTAGTTGGGTGACCACAGACCTGACTCTAAGTTAGGAGGGGCGGCATAAAGAGGATCTGTCTATGAAGGGGTCTAAGGGAAAGTTGAAATCCCCAGCAACTATGGTGTTCGTGGTCAGGGAAGAGTTGCAGATGGTGTGGAAAGAGTGGAAAAAGGAAGGATCATCAGCGTTCGGAGCATAAATGTTGAGAAGCTTTATAGGCTGACCATCAATAAGTCCATCCAAGAGAGACCATCGACCTTCAGAGTCGAATTTGTGAGAAGAAAGTTGAAAGTTAAGGGATTTACTAATCAGAGTTATAACACCATTTTTCTTCCCTGAGGCTGGAGCGGCGAAGCAGTGTTGAATCCAGCCACCAGTTAATTTTCGAGTTTCTTCCAAATCAAGATGAGATTCTTGAATCAGACAAATATCCGCTCCAAGATGCTTGAAGTAGTGGAGTATTTTCTTCCTTTTGATAGGACTAGAGATACCCTTAACATTAAGGGATACAATGGTTATTTGAACCATGAGTAAACACTAGAGAGAAAATCAAGGAACTCAGTAGGTGTAAGTGCAGGTGTCGAGGCATATCCAGATGGGGGGGGAAAAATGATCCACGCACTCCAGGGAAGGAATAGAAAAAAGAAAAGAAGTCCAACTGAAAAGTAAATGGTTGATTATGCTGCATTTAATCAGGAGCAGGAAACAAACGAAGATCCAAAAATGGGGTCACATGCTGTCAAGAAGCACTCGGAGAGTTCACTCCCAGCCCAAGAGAGCATATATGAACTGGGCCTCAATAATAGTAGGTCAAACAGGTGTAGAAAAATCAGGTCATGTCGCTGACGTTGTCATCAAGGAATTTCTGAAGTTCCAGTGGATCATCAAAAGTTTTTGTAGTATTGCGGTAGGATAATCTCAGTCTGGCAGGGTAAAACAACCCATACTGCGCTCCAATGCTCTTGAGACGTGGCCGCATGGAAAGAAAGGTTTTGCGCTTTTGAGCTGAAGTTTTAGATAAGTCAGGAACGAATAAGATCCTTTTGCCCTCCACAGCTAGTGTCTGGATGGTTTTTGCGGTCTGAAGTATCTGAAGCGTCTGTTGGTAGCGAAGTATTTTTAGAACTATAGGTCTAGGCGGTCTGGTGGGAGACGGAGGGCCAGAGGGCACGCGGTGGGTGCGTTCTATTTCCAGCGGGGGGGTAAATTGAATTTTCAAGATGTTAGGAATAAAAGTATGTAGAAATTCCAGGATATTTTTACCTTCTGTATGTTCTGGAAGGCCTATCAGACGCATGTTGTTCCGGCGCATACGATTGGAGATGTCTTCCAGGTCGTTTTGCAGCAGGGTGAGTTTTCGGAGATCTCTCTGTATTTCCAAATGCTGGGAATCGTGGGCTGCCAACCGTTCTTCAGTAAGGTCAATTCTGGCATTATGATGTTTTAATTGGCCCATGATGTTACCGATTTCGTTCTTGATGTCAGCAGTGGCAGCCAGGTTTTCCTGCATGAGGCCGCGGAGGATTTGTAAGTCAGCTGTTATAGAAGCGACATGCTCTGCTGAGTCGGACGAGCAGGCCTTAATCGGGGATGGCGGTTCGTGCTTCGATCTTTTGGACGCGTTGTGCGCAGCGGGTGTGCCTGCAGAAGCGGCGGTTTCGGATTTAGCCGACTTAGTAGACATTCCGGTTGTTAGGGAAAGGGACACTGACCTGAAAAAAGTGTAATTGAGGCAGTTGTGAGTATTTGATGCGGCGGGCTGTAGCGGAGCAAAATCGCTAAGCAGCCATCTTGAAAACAGGCACGTGACGCCCCCTCGCTGCCATATTTTGACCTACTTGTAGAGCTCATACTTTAGATTTAGCAGTGCCTAAAAACATCACATTGCAAAAATCTAATTTTGAAATAATTAGGCTCTGAATCACTGTCGAAAATCATATACTGATAACATCAGTTTTATCCAAGAAAGCACCCACATCTGCATAAATGCTCCCTTAATAACCTTCAGCATATGTTCCTGCATTGTAAGCCAAGTGTCTAACTAAACCCCCAGCAACCTCAGTTTTACATCCTGCATCTGTATCTTCTTCACCTTCAATAACTGTTCATTGTCCCCAATGAACATAACTTCAGTAATAATACCTGAAATAGTCTTAAAATATGCTGTGTTATATTTCAAGAAGGTAGAAACACCGCTAGACTCTATTGCGCTGATTTCTGGTTATGACATACACGGGGTGTATGATACCCACCTCATCTCCAATGGGTTAATATTTTTATATGCCATTTGTTGTTCTTCTCAAGAGGTACTACATACCATTCTTTATAATGAATCACTACTTTCCTGTATTGATAATGTTGTCTATATCATACTATCTGTCTCTGTATGAGCCAGACAAATTATGACATTCCACCAACCTTTGTCTCTTGGAATGTTAATGGACTACAGCATCCAGTAAAACATTTTTTAAAAAAAGTTTTGCTTCATCTTAAAAAAACTGAAGTCAGCATTAATTTTATTGCAAGAGACCTACTTACCTAACTTATCAATCTCTTTTAATAATTGTAATTGGATATCTAAA
The DNA here is from genome assembly GCF_902459505.1 of Geotrypetes seraphini. Classification (NCBI taxonomy): domain Eukaryota; kingdom Metazoa; phylum Chordata; class Amphibia; order Gymnophiona; family Dermophiidae; genus Geotrypetes; species Geotrypetes seraphini. The sequence goes on along the minus strand of NC_047085.1, from coordinate 234,796,740 downwards.
TCAATAGATTCCCTGTCTACTGGTAGGAAGCATGGAGTCACTATCCTGATACATAAAGATTTAAATCCTTGGATTTTAGAGCAATGTGTTAACCCAGACAGAAGATGGATAATTGTGAATCTTTCCTTGCATAACAAAATAATAGTAGTAGAGAGACGTTGGGCCTGTTGCTAGGGTTTCCAGACGTCCGGATTTTCCCGGAGAGCTTTGTCCGGGTTTTGAAAAGCTTCCACCTCGGGACTGTGTTGAAAGGACATTTATACATGGATGCATTGACTGCGTTGAAAGGACATCTTCGCATTACATCCGCGCATGGGCAGATGCCCTTCCAATGTGGTGCCGAGGATGAGAACAAGTTGGGGGGGGTGAGGCTGGGGTGGAAGGGGGTGTAACTTGGGTATAATGGGGCAGGGCTGGGTAGAACTGGGCGGGCCTGGGGGTGGGGCCATGGGTCCAGATTTCACAGGAGTAAAATCTGGTAACCCTACCCACAACAGAAGAGGAAGAGAGGGGATGTACGGGAGAGAGAAAGATGCTGTAGACCAGGGGTGTCCAACCTTTTGACTTCCCTGGACCACATTGGCTGAAAAAAAATGTTTCTGGGGCTGCGCAAACGCTGCAGCAAGACAAAGGAGGGAGCCAGCAAGACGGTAAACACCCGGGGGCAGCAGAGGAAAATACTGCTTCGCCCTCGACCGGGGCCACACAAAATACTTCACGGGACTGCAGGTTGGACACCCCTGCTGTAGACTCTACAAAACAATTTTTTAAAAAAAACCCAATAGTGTCACAACAGGGCTGAGGATTCACTGAATTCCTTGAAGGCCCTAACCGCAGGCCACTGACTGAATCCCTTATCTAAGGTTTGGGTTTGTCAGAGATTGGAATTGTCAGCCAAATGTGTTACTTTTGAAGAAGGCTGTTCACCAAGGATGGAGAAATCTGGCACTACATCTTCCATTCAATCACATTCGATGAATCTTGTTTCCAGAACCAGTTACATTTTGTATGTCTGAAGCTGAGGTTACTGATTATTATATGCCACCCACCCATAGGTGTGTGCCGAATATCTGTGAAGACCCTTCCCCATAAGTTCTCAGCCTCCTGTCAGCACAGAATTTCTATCCTCCAATTAATAAAGGCATCTTCCCAGTTCCTCCTCCCCCCTCCTCAGTTCTTCCATTCACAGTGGGGGTTATCATAAGACTCCAATGAGGTATTTTTTCACTCTGTAGAATTTACCATCAGTTCCAGAAAAGAGTCAATAAAAATTCCTTAGGCATCTACAAAAAATATTTAGATAATTGTCTGTTAACTCAAACATATCCAACACAAATTCCTCAAGTTGGCGTTCGGCCTTGTGTCAGCTTGCCCACCTGCCACCACCCATGTAGCCTGAATTACCACAATAGCCACCCATAGGCAGGAAAATGCTGTCACTTAAGACTTATTCCATATTTGCTCAGAATCAATAGACTGTGTGAAAAATCAAAGCCACAGGAAAAAAGAGTCCCATATCTTATAACATGTGTTATTGCTATCCGCAGACTCCACTCCACTCCTTTTTCCTTCAGCATTGCCTCCTCACAAGGAAACTGTGCTCTGCCACAACTTCTTCCTCTTATAGGGCAGTAGACTCATCTGTAAGCCCCACTTTGTAGCCAGATTGGAGGGGAATACTGATTTATTTCATCTGTTGGAGGAGCTAAAGAGCCTTCCTTGAAGTCTCAAACAATTTCCCTCTTCTTTCTTCCTAGAGATTGATTTTTGCGCTTCACAAGGCAATGCTGTTCTGTGATTGTAGGGTCATGAAATGGTTAACTGTTGTTTAAAATATTGCTCTGGCCTACATAGCTGAAAACAGTGTACAATCTATTGACTGCATCTGCCTAAAATGTATGTCCCTACCTTATCACATTGTAAGCTGAATAGATAAGAGTTTGAGCCATGATGTACCCTGCCCTTCTGTACATTTAACTGCAAGAGTTAGATAAGTGTCCTGCTAGTGACCTGCTAGTGTGAGCTTAGAACCAATGAGTGTTAAGAAAAGTAACACGTGAAAAGCTTTTTCTAGAATTCAGTTGTATAGCCAGAAAAATGAATAAATATCTCTGTAACTTCCTGGTTTCGGCACTTCTGAGCCATCTTGGAGCTCAGGGGTCCAGCATGCATGCTGTGAATAAAACTTGTACTTTCTTCACGCCTCTGACATTGTGTGTCCAAGTGACCTTTCATGATAACCTGCTGAGACTGGAGTTGATTCTTTGGTTTTTTGTTACTGCCTTTACCCTGAATTTTCCTACGTGGTGGGACATACTGTAGTCCCTGTCACAGTACATAAGCTTACAATTCACGAGGGTATCAGAGGCAAGTGAAAATAAATTAAGTTGATCATGGTTACATCAAATGTCAGAGGTAGGATTTAGAGTCAGAAGTAGGATTTAAATGCACAACTAGTCCATTTACTTTATATTTCAAGAAAGACCCTTCAAGAGGAGGAGAAGGTTTGTTGTTGTTGTTTTTTTTTTTTTCAATTATTTAGAACAGAGGCAGATACACAGCCTGCTTTCCCATTAATTCCTAGCCAAGGTAATTAATTTAGCCATTCTTTTCTTAATATTTCATCAGCTCCCACGTGAACAAGAAATACCTTTCCCCTCTGTGTGCTTAAAGTAGAAACTCAAGTAAATCATTTTGGCTACTAAAAAAAATCGTAATCCTCTAATCCAGGGTGTTCAAGGCTTGTGTAGTTGAATAGAAAAGGAATATTAATGTCAGAGTAAAACCTGACTGTAGTGCTCCTCTGGAATTCAGCACTCTGAATCTGAAGCTACTTTCTCATTATTCAGAGAGAGAAAGAAGCGGCTTTATTCTTTCCTTGTCACAAGATATAGGGCAAGAGAATACTATCAGAAAGGTTTTACAGTTTCAAAAAAAATAATAATGCCTCAGTATTAAACCATGTTCTGAATGAACAGCTTAATAGATGCTCTTTGAAGGTCCCTGAATTATTTCTTTATCTGACAAAAATATCTCTTATGATCTACCAGTTCTTTCAGTAATTAGAAAGAAGCTTCCCTGTAATAGTGAGTCATCTAATGATTCAGAATCTTCCTTATGGAGATGGGATCTTCCCTGATGACTTCTTTTTTAATCAACTTGAGGCCTAGGATTTAGCTGTGGTTCAGGCTTCTCCTCTTATGAAAAGCCAGATTTGACCTTTGCCCTATCCTTGTCGCCTTTGATTTCTAGGTCAGAGAAATAAGGTCCTGGTGTGCCCCAGAGTGTGAAAAGCCAACACTGATCCCACTATATGGTTACTGGACTCCCTCTATGGGAAGAAAGGGATCTTAGGCATACTCTGCACCCAGGTTTTATACCTCCTATCAATCCCTAAGGACCAACTTCTATGGGTGTTCCCATGATTAGACAATCCCTATACTTAGAGTTGCCAGATTTTCCAATCAGAAAATCCGGACCCCCTAGACCTGCCCCCAGGCCTGCCCAGTTCTAGCCATCCCCGCCCTTTAATGCCCTAATCCCGCCCCCCACTGTCTGCTCTTGTTGGGCAGGAAGGAAATCCGCGCATGCGTAGATTTCCACCCTGCCTGACACGATTTGAGGAGGCTTCTCAAAACCTGGACAAGTGGCAGGTTTTGAAAAGCTGTTTGGACCCCCCGACATGTCCTCAAAAGGAGGATATAGCCGGGGAAATCCGGATGTCTTGTAACCCTAACTACACTAGCTTGATCAGCATTACTTTGGAGCAGGGACCCAGAATTTTCCCAATACGCCCCCCACCCCCTTTTATAAAACCACAGAAGCGGTTTGTATCGCAGGCCGGCATGCTGAATGTTCTGCGCTGCCCCCAACGCTCATAGGAACTCGCCAGCCTGCGCTACAAACCACTTTTGCGGTTTTGTAAAAGATGTTTGTGTGTGGTGGGGGAGCTGTAAGGAGAGCACAGGATGGCAGCCGTTAATCTCTGCCGCTTCTCCCTTGCTACTGATGGCTGCTCCTTGGGTGCACGGTGGCCCGTGGCCTTCACTTTGGGGCAGAGTTTGCTTTGGGCCTACTAACTTTGGCTGTTGACTCATCTTCATGGGATCAGCAGCAGAGGAGAAGCGGCGATCTCATGCCTTCGCCTTGATGAAGTGCCCGATGAGAGCAGCGATCTTCCGACATCGTCAGTGGGTGCATATGAACAGGTGGAAAGCTTAAATAAAATGTGCTAACAGAGTTTTGCTCTGAGCCTCTAGACATGGAGATTATGTAAGATCAGAAGGAGAGCTAGAATCTGATATCTGCACAGGCTGACTCCCACACCAAAAATCCCTGGAATTGGGACACTCAACACTAAAATAGAGCATTTCAGTAGCCAGCAATGGATTGATCATTGCCTGGAATGCTTTGAATTTTCCTTTATAAATTTACTTTTGATACCCCTGTACTGTTCTCAATGGATGTATTTGTTGAATGTTTGGAACTCCAGGGAAGTAGCTCTGGACAGACATTTCAACTGAGTTCATTTAGCCCCGAGGTTTGAGTCCCTTCTGTTCAGCCACAGATGTTTTCACCCGAGGACTCCTCAGCCATACAGACAACACACCGCTGATGTTGGTGTCCTCCTGAAACAAGCCATGGCATAGCCACAGGTAGGACGAGTGGGCACAGACCCACCTATTTTGGACTAAGGCCCACCCAATAGTGGCACAGCAGTAAAGTGGCTTGCAGGGTTCCCCAAGCCCTGGTAGCTGAAGATTCTCAGCATCTCTCACACTAGGGGTCACTAAACTCCACTCCCCTAATTTCCCCCAGTACCTTTAAAGCCTTTATGCCTTTACCACCAGCAGGCAGCAACACACTCTCCCTGCTTGCACTGACTTTGAGCCTTCCTTTTGATGCAGCTTTCTGGTCCCATGAACAGGAAGTTCCATCAGCGGAAAGGCTAGGACTGGCATGAGCGGGAGGAATATATTAAGAACATAAGAATTGCCATACTGGGACAGACCTAAGGTCCATGAGCCCAGTGTCCTGTTTCCAACAGTGGCAACCCAGGTCATGAGTACCTAGTAAGATCCAAGAAGAAAAACAGATTTTATGCTGCTTATCCTAGAAATAAGCAATGGATTTCCCCAAGCTATCTCAATAATGGCTTATGGATAATCTAGAGGAGGCTTTGAGATTTGTTCAAAAGGTAATTCTATTAGTGGATAATTTTTGTGCATTCAGAGATTGGTTGACAGAGAGTAAGTTGAAATTGAACATTGGAAAGACTGAAATTATGTTTATAGATCATGAAAGGCATCTGCATTTATTTCCATCAGAGATTGTGCTGGATAATACAATGATTCCAGTGTCAAATCAGTGTAAATATCTTGGAGTTATATTGGATTTGATGCTGTCTTTTAAGCCGTAAGTCAAGATGGTAATTTCCAAGGTGTTTTTTAGACTTTGTTTGCTAAGAAGGCCTGCTACCTGACATGCTATTTAAAAAAAACGCTGTATCAAAGTTGAAGAAAATGCTGCGAAGTGCAAAATATCGTTGCTGAGGCTCCACACTATACATCAAGAGTAATCCTTTTGGTTTGATTAGTTGTAATCTGGCGCCATCTACTGGGCTTATATCATACACCCCTGAAGAAGGCAACTTTAGTCGAAACACAGACCGTGTTGGGGTCCAGTATATATTTAAAAAGAGTAAAAACATAAACAAACATAACATTACAGAATTAATACAATAATCGCATTGAACAACCCTCTCTGTCCCAGAGAGGGCTCATCTTCTAAACTAAAGGTGCCTAAGAGCAAATCAGCAATTGTATAATAATGATAGAATAGAAAAGAACAAAGAGCAAAAAAAAAAAAGTAAACCCTAGCAGAAAGAATAAATAAAATAACATAGAAATAAAATACAGCCCAATCTGAAAAATCAATCAATATTAGTCTCTGTCCAATGTGCGGTTCTCCAATCTCATCACCTGGTCCTCTATCCCTGAAGCTAAGGCCAACAGGCTGCCGAAGCAGGCCCCGACGTCATGATCAGCAGCAGGGGAGAAGCGGCGATCTCATGCCATCGCCTTGATGAAGTGCCAATATGAGCAACAATCTTCCGACATTGTTAGTGGGCTGTGGCATTTTAACCAAAAACCAGCAGACAGGTGTGTGATCCCACGAAGATGAGTCAACGGCCAAAGTTAGTAGGCCCAAAGCAGACTCGGCCCCAACGTGAAGGACACAGGCCACCGTGCACCCAAGGAGCAACCATCAGTAGCAGGGGAGAAGCGGCAGAGATTAAAAGGCACTCTTAGCACATTGTACCGCACAGCTCCTCCACAGGCAGAGCTAGAAAGCATTGAAGCATCACATAACAGGCGAGTGAGATTGGAGAATTCTGCTGTTAACAGCCATGCACAGGTGATTTAATTAGAGGATAGCAAAAATAGAATAAAAAGAATAACAGAAAATAAAACAAAACAAAATGACAAAGGGATAGCAAAAGGTACCACAACACACGACCTAGCCCGACGCCATCTTGAAAAAAAAGAAGAAAGAATTAATAGTAGTAGTAGTAATACTAGTAGTCCTCTTGCAATTTTTCACAATCCTTTTGTGACTTAACAACATTGAACAACTTTGTGTCATCAGAAAATTTCATTATCTCACTAGTTATTCCCATCTTTATATTATAATCACAGTCAGATGTTTCAATAGGTCTCCTCTTAAATTCACACCAACACAGAGATTAAACATTTAAATATTTGTATTTTTGTTGCAACAAAAAAAAACAAACAATTGAGGGTGAAAGAAAAATAAGTATGCCCAATAGTTGTTGTTATCAGATGTCGTTTAAGGGCTCCTTATTCTAAACAATGCTAGAGGGCTAGTGGTATTGGTGATCTGGGGTAGTGGGGTAGTGTGGGGGGGTCCAGGGTGCCATGATGTCAGGTTCGGGGAGTGTTGGCAGGAGGGCTTGGGATCCCCCCTGCCACGATGTCAGGTTTGGGGGGGTGTCAGCAGGAGAGATTGGGCATTTCTCCTGCTGCGATTGGGGTTGTTTGGGGGGATGTCAGCAGGAGGGCTTGGGATCCCTCCTGCTGTGATGTCGGGTGCGGGGGGTGTTGACAGGAGAGATTGGGCATCTCTCTTGCTGGTTCGGGGATATTGGGGGGGGTGTCAGCAGGAGGGCTTGGGATCACTCCTGCCGCTATCTGGGGGATGGGGTGGGGACAGGTTGCCTGGTCTGCTGAGCTGATCGCTGCAGCCGTGATCAGCACAGCGGCCCAATTAGGAACTTATATCTGTTTTGACTTGTCCTAAGTCAAAACATATAAGTTCCGTCTGGCAACCTGCCAACCCTTTTTGGTTATGGCTGCCAGACAACTAAGTCTAGGTTGGCCCACCTCCCACCCTTTCCACTCCCCCCAAAATGCCCATTTTCAGTCTAGGAATTCATAGGCAGGGTAACATAGAAACATAGAAACATGATAGCAGATAAAGGCCAAATGGCCCATCTAGTCTGCCCATCCGCAGTAACCATTATCTCTTTCTCTCTCCGAGAGATCCCACATGTCTATCCCAGGCCCTCTTGAATTCAGACACAGTCTCTGTCTCCACCACCTCTTCTGGGAGACTTCCATGCATCTACCACCCTTTCTATAAAAAAAAGTATTTCCTTAGATTAATCCGGAGCCTATCACTTCTGAACTTCATCCTATACCCTCTCATTGCAGAGTTTCATTTCAAATTAAAGAGATTGGTGGGAGAACCGACAAGAGGAACCGCAACCTTGGACTTAGTCCTAAATGGCATAAATGGAAGGACAACAGACGTGGAAGTCACGGCCCCGCTAGGGACGAGTGATCACAACATGATCAATTTTAAGATTGGCATTGGGATGGGGAAACGAACCAAGACTCAAACCACAAACCTTAACTTCAGAAAGGGGAACTACGAAAGCATGAGAGCCATGGTTATATCCTTCTTTAGGTGAGGAGACCAGTGTTGGACCCAGGTGTGGTCTGACCATTGCTCTGTAAAGCGGCATTATGACATCCGCCGATCTACTCGAGATACCCTTCTTTATCATGCCCAACATCCTGTTGGCTTTCTTTGCCGCCACTGCACATTGTGCCGACGGCTTCAGGGTCCTGTCTCTCAGTACCCCCAGGTCTCTTTCTTGTTCGTTCTTGCCCAACGTCACACCTAATTTTATATTCATGTTCCCTGTTCTTTGTGCCCAGGTGCATCACTTTACATTTGTCTATATTAAACTTCATCTGCCACTTTTCTGCCCTCTTCTCTAGCTGGTTCAAATCTCTTTGGAGTTCTTCGCTGTCCATTTGTGACCCCACTGACCGACATAGTTTTGTGTTATCTGCGAACTTGATTATAGTACTCGTCGTTTCCTCTTCCAGGTCATTTATGAATATATTGAATAAGATTGGCCCAAGAACCGAGCCCTGGGGCACACCGCTTGTCACCTTTTCCCAATCTGAGAACTTCCCATTTATGCCTACCCTCTGCAATCTGTTTTCCAGCCAATTGCTGATCCATCTTAGTATATCCCCTTCAATTCCATGGCTTTGTAGCCTAGCGTGTGGAACCTTGTCGAACGCCTTCTGGAAGTCCAAGTATATTATATCCACCGGGTCTCCGCTGTCGATTTGTTTGTTCACCTTTTCAAAGAATTGAAGTAAATTCGTCAGACATGACTTCCCCTTCCTGAAGCCGTGTTGACTGGCTCTTATCAGGTCATGGTTTTCCAGGTGTTGCACTATGCTATCCATGATTAATGCCTCAACCATCTTCCCAGGAACCGATGTAAGACTCACAGGTCTATAGTTGCCTGGTTCTCCTCTCGATCCTTTTTTGAAGATTGGAATGACATTCGCTCTCTTCCAGTCATCTGGTATTTGCCCGGTTCTAATTGACAAATTAGCTAGGGATTGTAGTAGCTCTCCGATTTCTACTTTAAGTTCCTTTAGCACTCTCGGGTGAATCCCATCCGGTCCAGGGGACTTGTCACTTTTTAGTCTTCCTTCCCACTCAGGTCAGGATTTCAGGATATCTACAATGAATAGGCATGATATTAGTTAGCAAAAGTGCCTCCATTGTATGTCAATCTTTTTCATGCATATTCATTGTGGATAACTTGAAAACCTGACTGGCAAGATGGTACTAGAACTAACTTGAGAAACACTGCTATAGACTCCCTTATAGAGCAGTAGAATGCCTTTGTGGGTGGGGGTATAAATAAACCAACCAATCATTCCCCACCCTTATCCTGCTCTTAATTCTTATTTCTTATGTTTACACTTGTGCCATCCAAAGAATGCCTCTACTATGGGTAGAGAGTTGGAGGGCCCTGACCTGAGTGGGAGGGGAGAGTAGTGAATAAAAGGAAGGTGAGGAACATAACAGCCAGCTTTTCAACATGATTGGGGGTGCTCAACTCACTACAAATTACCAAGTCCATAAAGGAAATTAAAGCATGGTAGGTATTGAACACAACTGGCAGGGCTACCCTTAAATGAAAAGCACAGCAAGTGATGTCCCACAGGGACAATTTGTAGGTAAAAGAAATACTAGGGGTAGCACTGCAAGACTCCCCAACCCCAATTCATCAACACACTTTATTTATTTATTTATTCAATTTTTTAGCCCGTCCTCCCAAAGGAGCCCAGAACGGGTTACAAAGTACATCCATAATAATCCAGACAGAGCAGAGATGACATAGTTTACATAAATTACATTATAGACATGACAATAAAACATATGTACTCACATTAATAGTGCGCAAACTAATGGAAACTCTAATCAAACGCCAAATGGATACGATCCTGAACTAGGAGAATCTACGGGATCCCGTCAACATGGATTTACTAAGGGGAGATCCTGCCAATCCAACCTGATCAGCTTCTTTGACTGGGTGATGAGGAAGCTGGATGGAGGGGAGTCCCTGGACATCGTATACCTGGACTTCAGTAAAGCATTGGATAGCGTACCACACCGCAGGTTGCTGAGCAAGATGATTTCTATAGGATTGGGCGACACATTGACGAAATGGGTTGGGAACTGGCTTGGAGGTAGGCTTCAGAGGGTAGTGGTGAACGGCACCCCCTCCGAAATGACGGAGGTAATCAGTGGAGTGCCGCAGGGCTCGGTCCTGGGCCCGATCCTTTTCAACATCTTTATAAAAGACTTGGCAGAAGGGCTGTGAGGTAAAATAACATTATTCTCCGATGACGCCAAACTAAGCAATGTAGTGGGCAAAAGCACAACAGACATAAATTCAATGTCCGACAACATGAAGCATGACCTACTCCTACTGGAGCGCTGGTCTAGGTCCTGGCAACTCAGCTTCAATGCCAAAAAATGCAAAGTCATGCACCTGGGCAGCCAAAATCCATGCAAGACTTACACCCTTAATGGCGAGATCCTAACAAGAACTGAAGCAGAACGAGACTTAGGGGTGATCGTCAGTAAGAACATGAAGACTGCCAATCAAATGGAGCAAGCTTCATCCAAGGCAAGGCAAATCATAGGTTGCATACGCAGGAGTTTCATCAGCCGTAAGCCTGAAGTCATTATGCCATTGTATAGATCCATGGTGAGGCCCCACCTGGAATACTGTGTGCAATTCTGGAGGCCGCATTACCGTAAGGATGTGCTGAAACTGGAGTCGGTCCAGAGAATGGCCACCCGGATGGTCTTGGGACTCAAGGATCTCCCGTACGAGGAATGGCTGGATAAGTTGCAGCTGTACTCACTCGAGGAATGCAGAGAGAGGGGTGACATGATTGAGACATTCAAGTATCTCACGGGCCGCATCGAGGTGGAAGAAGATATCTTCTTTTTCAAGAGTCCCGCGGCAACAAGCGGGCATCCGTGGAAAATCAGGGGCGGGAAACTGCATGGGGACACCAGGAAATTCTTTTTCACTGAAAGGGTGGTTGATCGCTGGAATAGTCTTCCACTTCAGGTTATTGAGGCCAGCAGCGTGCCTGATTTTAAGGCCAAATGGGATAGACACTTGGGATCTATTCACAGAGAAAGGTAGGGGAGGGTCATTGGGGTGGGCAGACTAGATGGGCCGTGGCCCTTATCTGCCGTCTATATCTATGTTTCTATGTTTCATTTGTTCCAGCAAGCAATCTCCTATTATTTCTAGGAACTTTGTTTCCCTGCCGCAGTTTGAGGTTCCTAGGTTCCAGTTTATCCCTGGAAAGTTGAAGTCTCCCATGATCATTACGTTACCTGTTCTACATTCATGGTTGATTTCCTCTATCATTGCTGTGTCTGTTTCTTCCGTTTGTGCTGGGGGTCGATAATAGAGGCCAATTTTTGTGTCTGCTCCGCTCTGTCTAGGAATCTTTATCCAGAGGGACTCGAGTTTATCCTTTCCTTCCGTCATCCCTTCTCTGATGGACTCTACTCCTTCTTGGACATACAGGGCAATACCTCCTCCTTTTTGCCCTATTCTATCTCTTCTGTATAATTTGTATCCCTGCAGTACTGTGTCCCATTCATTTTCTTCCTTCTACCAAGTTTTGGTTATTCCAATGATATCTAGTTTTTGTCTTCTTGCTAGTGCTTCCAGTTCCCCCATTTTGTTAGTCAAGCTTCTGGCATTTGTGTACATACATTTGAGCTCCTTCTGTTCAGTCTTCTTGGTCTTTTTAGTCACCATAACCTTTTTTGCATCTTTTTGCGCTCCTTCTTTGTCACTTTCGATTGCCACGTGTTTTTCTCTTTCTTTGTCACTTTCGGTCGCCACATCTTTTTCCCGTTTATCTGAGCAGTTGTTTGTAGATCCATCTTTGGGATCTCCTGATGCCCGGGCCATCGACTGGATGTCGACTGTCGGCTTTCCCCTGTTCCTTAGTTTAAAGCCTTCTCGATGGTCTTCTTCATGTTTCCAGCCAAGACTCTTGCTCCTTGCTTTGTGAGGTGTAGGCCGTCTTTTTATATCTTTTTGAAGGTGTGGCTTCCAGAATTGTAAACAATATTCTAAATGAGGTCTCACCAAAGTCTTATACAGAGGCATCAATACCTTCTTTTTCCTACTGGCCATACCTCTCCCTATGCAACCTAGCATCCTTCTAGCTTTCACCATCACCTTTTCAACCTGTTTGGCTACCTTATTATCATCACATACGATCACACTCAAATTCCGCTCTTCACTCCCTAATCTGTACCGTTCCCTCTGGTTTTTGCAACCCAAATGCATGACCTTGCATTTCTTAGCATTAAATTTTAGCTGCCAAATTTCAGACCATTCTTCAAGCTTCACCAGGTCTTTCTTCATGTTATTCACACCATACGACGTGTCTACTCTATTGCAGCTTTTGGTATCATCTGCAAAGAGGCAAATCTTACCAGACAAGCTTTCAGCAATATTATTTATAAAAATGTTAAAAAGAACAGGCCAAGAACAGAACCTTGAGGCACACCACTGGTAACATCCCTTTCCTCAGAGCGATCTCCATTGATCACTACCCTCTGTCACCTTCCACTCAACCAGTTCTTGACCCAGCCCATCACTTTGGGACCCATCCCGAGGGCACTCAGTTTATTTATTAGACGTCTGTGTTGAACACTATCAAAGGCTTTGCTAAAATCTAAATACACCACATCTAGCGCACATCCTTTATCCAATTCTCTGGTCACCCAGCCAAAGAAATTGATCAGATTTGGCTGACAAGACCTACCTAAGCTGGTTTTAGATACATCTAAAACCAGCTTTGATTATCGGTACTTGGATGATCTGTCTTTTTGATCGTCCAAGTACCGACTTAGGCCACTTTTTTGAACATTTTTTAAAATTATTATGAGCCCCTTAGCTTTCAAAAAAATAGTTTCAGATTCTCTAAACTTCACACTAGTAATATTAGGCAATCTGAGTTGAATAAGTGGTCTTATACAGTGAAGGGATTAAAACTTTATTTCCCAGTACTTAATACTACTTTTTAGCAACAGGAGCAAAAAAAAAAAAACAGTTTAAATTCTGAAACATACTTTAAAAGTTCTTATTAATTTTTCTTTGAAATATAATTCCAAGCTTAATTTAGAAATCTCCTTTACAACTTTCTCATTACATACCTCAGCTCAACAGCCCATAAGCAGGTTTAATTTGCAGCATTTCTCATGAAATCCAACATTTATAGGAAATGTTATTTCAAAAATATGCACTCCTTCCACATGCACACAAACTCCAAAGCAGATATACAAATTTTTACTCAGCAGCCTTAAGCTCTCTGCTTTCCTGTAGCTCAATGTTCTTCAACCACCGGTCCATGGACCGGTGCTGGTCTACAGAAATTTCCTGCCGGTCCACAGGGCCGGCACGTGCATCAGGCCCAAACAGTGTTCTTCAACCACTGGTCCACGGTGCAATCGATGCGGCGTTATCTTCAAGCCAGCTCCCTCTTCCTCACTGATTCAGTGAACAAAGCCACAGGCAGTGGCTCCTACGCATGTCCTGTGCCTGAACCGGAAGCCTTCTCTCTGACGTTGCTTTGTGCACTGCATCAGTGAGGAAGAGGGAGCCAGCCTGAAGATAATATCGGAGCAGCATAAAATGACCAGGCGGGAGCAGGCCAGAAGGTAAGGCATAGCATGGAGGAAGGGAGACAACAAAGGTAGGGGGGGAATGATTTTAATTTTGAATTTACTGATTGAAATATGTCAATTTTGAGAATTTACATCTGCTGTCAGTGTGCTTTGTGTAGTTTAATTTTGTGGTTAACCATTATGTGTTGTTAAAAAGATTATATTGTGTATCTCTGAAAAATGAATGGAAAAAATGTCATTACAATTAGTACTATTATGGGGGCGGGGTCTGGGGTGGAGATTGGGTAGAGATGGGCGGGGTCTGGCCCACAACTTAACCCGGTGTTCTTCAATCGCCGGTCCACAGAATAATTATTTTATTTCTGCTGGTCCATAGCAGTAAAAAGGTTGAAAAACACTGCTATAGCTCAAAGTAATGGTCCTCAAGCTCTTAATGAGGGAGCTATTATGTGCAGCTTCCTCTAAGCTTCCTGATGCAGACTCTTTGGATATCATTTCTCTGATCTCCTTGTAGCTCATAAGCTCTGTGCATGGGCCCAGCCGCTTAGCAGCTCCTAGCATTTCCTTCCTGCCTCTCCCCTGTAAGTGCTCCAAATTTATTATTTATTTCTTCCTGTTACATATAGATGGACCAGGGTAGACTGCATAGCATTCCATGAGTGTGGTGTAGATGGTCTGGGGGTAGGATGGTAAAGTCACTTAATCTCACCAGATGCTACTTAGTACATATGTTTTATTGTCATGTCTATATTGTAATTTATGTAAACTATGTCATCTCTGCTCTGTCTGGATTATTATGGATGTACTTTGTAACCCGTTCTGGGCTCCTTTGGGAGGATGGGCTAAAAAATTGAATAAATAAATAAAGTGTGTTGATGAATTGGGGTTGGGGAGTCTTGCAGTGCTACCCCTAGTATTTCTTTTACCTACAAATTGTCCCTGTGGGACATCACTTGCTGTGCTTTTCATTTAAGGGCAGCCCTGCCAGTTGTGTTCACTACCTACCATGCTTTAATTTCCTTTATGGACTTGGTAATTTGTGTGAGTTGAGCACCCCCAATCATGTTGAAAAGCTGGCTGTTATGTTCTTCACCTTCCTTTTATTCACTACTCTCCCCTCCCACTCAGGTCAGGGCCCTCCAACTCTCTACCCATAGTAGAGGCATTCTTTGGATGGCAGTAAACATAAGAAATAAGAATTAAGAGCAGGATAAGGATGGGGAATGGTTAGTTGGCTTCTTTATACCCCCACCCACAAAGGCATTCTAATGCTCTATAAGGGAGTCTATAGCAGTGTTTCTCAAGTTAGTTCTAGTACCCTCTTGCCAGTCAGGTTTTCAAGTTATCCACAATGAATATGCATGAAAAAGATTGACATACAATGGAGGCACTTTTGCTAACTAATATCATGCCTATTCATTGTAGATATCCTGAAATCCTGACCTGAGTGGGAAGGGAGACTAGTGAATGCTATAGGATACTACCACTCCCCCTGCTGGATACTCCCTCACAATGTCAGAACCACCTAAATGTAGGTAGCTCTTCCTTATGGAGAAGTGATACAGGAAGGAGGAGTCTGGAAAGCAGCTATCAGGAAGTAGAAAAGGTAGGGCCATAGTTAGGTTAAGGAGGCTCAGGAGAGTAGGAGGAAATGGCCCCAACATACTCCTTGACTACAACTTCTAGACATTCTGCTTGGCTGAGGTATGCCAGCTTTGTGTGCCAACTACCTGTGAGCTCTGTTCTGAGGTCTGGCTAGGACCAGACCTCACTACCTGTTTGAGGAAAGCTTTTTGAAGTCTGTGTTTGGGGCACTGAAGTACCAGCTCTAGGCCCATCTCAGGACTTTTGTTTATCAAACCAAGAGACTATTTTCCTGTATGTCCAATCCTATGAAGTAACAGAATTAAAGGAGTTTTGTTTTGCGTCAATAAAGAGCTTGTCTGTACTATTGGTGGTCATGTCTGGCTGTGTGTGCACAGGTCCAAAGCCCAAAACCCAAACTATGCTCGTACTGCTACATGCCCCCAACTGCACAATGGAATCTTTGAAGAGAGCTGTGCAACATCAGTTTGTGTCTCTCAGCATTCAGCCAGTGAAAGCTGAAAAATTTAATGAAATAACTGGTATATTTCATGGCACCTATTAACTTGTAACCTGTAATTTATTTCAACACCAGGATGTTTTTTTCATATTATCCTAATTTACTTTTTTTTTATAGGTACACAGTCTAGGAATAGTGTAATGTTGTCTGCTATAATGATGATAAAATCACAGCACCATTATGTTTGTCAGGTCACCATATTGTGGATGCTCTGCTTTGCAAAGCTTTTCAGTCATTACTAACATATTTCATGGGCTACCATCTATCCTTACTAACTAGAAAATTCATCTGAATTCCCTATTCAGGATGCCCTACAGAGCATCTCTCCATTTTCATGGGGCTGGATTCCTATTCTTTACAAAATAGACGTGGAAGGCCATAATCAAAAGAAACGTCTAAATCCATTTTAGACATAGGGTGCTAGTTGCCCAAAGTCGGCAGTGGCAGAATGTCCATTCTCGAAAAGTACATCCATAACATTTTTTTTTAATCGCCTACTTCTACATCCAGCCGTTTGATCATCCAGACCACTAGTCTGTCTATGTTTTGTTATTACATGGAATAACGACCCCCTTCAGATAGGCATCCACCACAAATCTGGGATGAATCTGAAGTATCGCCCCTTGAAGAGTCCATCTATACTGTTTTCTGTCAAAAAATAAGCGGTATTGAGGCAGATGGAGGCTTTTAAAATAAAATTGGGAAATTCAAGATGGCTGCTGCGATAGTGATTCTGGCGCCTAAAACAGCCCGTGGAGAAAAAATGCAGGGAAGGGGTTTTCGGAGATGGGGGACCTGATCCCTAGCCTCAGAAACCTTTAAAAATTACTTTTAAGACCCTCCTCCCCCGATTTTCCTCATAGGTTGCAATAGCCTTACTTACTGTGCCATGATTCTGTGCTGAAGTGGCATAGGAGAACCTCTGATTAGAGGGGAGAGAAGACTTCTGCAGTCCAACAGATGGCTTCTGGCCACACAGGAATCATATGAGGCATGTGTTTATAGGCTACAGACCTCAGCCCTGAGAGTCTATCTTCTCACAGCCATAAATTCCCTGGGAGAGGACCCTGATCCTCTGCAGCACTGAAAGCCTCCAAACCAGATAATTAAAAAACCTGAAAATAAAAAAATTAATCTCGAGCAGAACAAAGAGGCTCCCTACTCCTCGCTTGTAAAGAATAAGACTGAGGGGGTGGAGCTCATCCCAGAGTACTGGGAGGTGGAGAATGAAAACATAATAGAGGACTCTCTACAATCCTGGTGGCTCAAGATGACCAGTCTTGCTGCACAAGATGGGCGAATATCCACTCAGACCCAGTCCCATGCAAGGGGAGAGCAGGCTAAGGATGAAGATGTCCTAGCTGAATCCTTTCTTTTCAGGAAGGAATTATAAAGCCTCCTGAGATGATGAGGAAAACAAAGGTGGTCAGAAGGAAAGGGCAAAGGCAGTCAAAACTTGGAACAGGGAGAAATAATGCACTGGGTAGCTGAGGAAGTACTTCAGAAATCTCCATCCTTTCACTAAAAACAAAAAGCTGATTCAAATCTTGAAGTGGACATATGAACAGGCCTTTACTTCAGATGACAGGATTATTCCTAAATTCCTTTTGGAAGTGGTGAGGTGCCTGATCCCATGGGTACTGGGGTGAAGAAAGCCTGCAGTAATATGAAAAGATATTGTATTAATGTTAATGGGCTTTTTGATGCTGGTTATTTTCTTCTATTCTCATTAACTGAACCCAAGTTAATTTTCCATAAACTCTAAGCATAATAGGGGAAGCCTGTAGAACCAAGTCATTGCAGCTGAATGTTAATAAGACTCAAAATTATGACTTTCCATGAGAAACATAAAAATATCTACAGTACATGAATCATAACCTCTTTCAATGGTGTGATAATGGAAAAGCATAAAAACATAACTACCTGGGAGTAATACTTAATGCAATAGGGGGTTATAAGCAGATAATTAAATCTCTGCATGATAAAATACACCAAATGCTAAAAAGATTAAATTCAACCACCTGAATCCACCTATAAAGCCCTGGTTGGCTGTATTCAGCTATATGGTTGAATCAGTTCCCTACTGTGGTCCAACTCTGAGTCAACAATAAAATAAATGGGTCACAAACCCAACAGAAAAAAAGCATCTGTTATTCTGTAAACAAGTTTTCAAAGTTCAATAAAATGCATTAAACAATAATTGTAGAGCGCACCTATAGAGTTACCTATTGTGAAATAAATTGATTATGACTCTACCAACAGCAAAATGAAGAAACTGATTCAGTATAGCACCTTACAAGCTTTTAATTTCAAACCATCTTTCCAGAGATTCCAAAAATATCAACATAGTAACTCAGGGGACAGATTCAAAACGAATGCTAGGAAGTTTTGCTTTACCCAACGTGTGGTGGACACCTGGAATGCGCTTCCAGAGGGTGTAATAGAACAGAGTACGGTACTGGGGTTCAAGAAAGGATTGGACAATTTCCTGCTGGAAAAGGGGATAGAGGGGTATAGATAGAGGATTACTGCACAGGTCCTGGACCTGTTGGGCTGTCGCATGAGTGGACTGCTGGGCACGATGGACCTCAGGTCTGACCCAGCGGAGGCATTGCTTATATTCTTATGTTCTCAAAGCAAATTAGGCTGTCATAGATTACCAAACAGAAAATTCATTAGGGCTTAAAACTGAATGATACCGAAACAGAGCAAAGATAGAGAATGAATATGAAACTCTCCATGGCAGTGGGTTTCTGACAGAACTGAAAAAGAAACAGCCTTTACACTTAACCCCCTCTTCTACGAAACAGAGAGGGTTGAATGGCTGCTCCTGACGCTCACTGAGTTCCTATGAGTGTCGGGAGCAATGCGGGCCATTCAGCGCAGCTCCCCGTGCTAGAAACTGCTATTGCAGTTTCGTAGAAGAGGGGGTTAGTTTGATTTCAAACCAGTGTTTATCTGTTTTGCACTGAAACTGAATGGAAATAGTTGCAACTGCCATCCATTGGGGACACAGGAGAATGGCATTCAGCCCACCTTATGACTTTATGCAACAGAGAAGGAAAGGTTATGTAACCATGCAAATGAGGCACTGAAGGACAAAAACACTGACATTTTTGAGAGATGTGACTTGTTTAAAAGTGGTTCATGGGTGGAAATAAAACTGTTGGGTTTAAACAAGTAGGAGGATATAAACCAAAAAGAGCGAAATCAATAATAGGGGAGGTGG
This sequence comes from Geotrypetes seraphini, assembly GCF_902459505.1. Lineage (NCBI taxonomy): Eukaryota > Metazoa > Chordata > Amphibia > Gymnophiona > Dermophiidae > Geotrypetes > Geotrypetes seraphini. The sequence goes on along the minus strand of NC_047085.1, from coordinate 234,777,832 downwards.
AAATCCATTCAATCCGAGTCTGAAGGAGAGGAGAACCACTGGGGCAAGATGAGCAAGGCTGGCTGGTTTACTCAAAAAAGAAGCTAGAAAGAGCTGGAGTCTATGAGTTGTATTCATAGCTGTGTATTTTGCTCAGTGAGGAGGTGACTCCCTAGATGGGAAGTTCTGTTATCAACTGACACAGAGCTCTTTTCAGAGCTGGTAGCCTGTGTATTGGCAGAGGTGGACTATTAGGGGGCAAATAGTCCTGGCTGCCAGGTTGTGTCAGCACTAGTAGCTCAACAGAGGTTCCAGGCTGTGGGTTGGCACCAGCAACCCAACAGAGGGTCTAGGTTGCCAAGGTGTGGAGTCAGAGACAGGATTACGGCAGAGGAAACAGCTCTGAAGACCTATATCAGTTTGCAGAGATTGTTAGCCCCAGCGATCTTCTCTGCAGGCTGTTGCTAGCAGGTAAATCCTGCACAGGAGGCCAGGGGGAACACACAGGCCTTCAGAGTGGGATGCAGGGCATTCAGGGGGGGCCCTGGTGTAGAAGTACACGGAGGGAGGGCAGGGGGGGTTCAAAGAGACGTGCATATGCCGGACTTTGGGGGGAAGAAATAATGGGTCTAAAAACAGAGGGGAGGGAGAGAGATGGTGGACAATGGGATTTAGGGAGAGAAGGAGCAGAAAGGGAGAGAAGTTGGACACAAGGGATGGTGTGGAGGGGGGGATAGAGATACTGGATAGGAGGGTAGTTGGGAAAAGAAAGGGAGATGTGGTGGACCCTGGGGTGGTGGGGAAGGAGGGAGAGATGCTGGATGAAAGGGTAGTTGAGAAAATGTGGATCTGTGGATGAAGATGAAAAAAAGGAAAGATGCCAGACCTCTGGGAGAGGGAAGGGAAACGGAAGGTGAGGACAGAGATAGAAGATGGATGGTTAGCACAGAGAAAGAAGAAAGAAAGAGACCCTTGCAAGCAAGTTATCAGAAGACAACCAAAGCCGGGGACCAACAAAATTTGAATAATGACCAGACAACAAAAGATAGAAAAAATAATTCTCTTTTTTTTTTTGTGATTACAATATGTCAGATTTGAAACGTGTATCCTGCCAGAGCTGGTGTTAGACTGCAAAGGTGAGCTAGGATTTAACAAAGAGGAAAAATCTCTTTTGTTTGTTTATTTTGTTTACACACAGCGCCAGTGTGGTTAGGAGAAGGCAAAGGGGATGAAGAGGCTTTAAAAGGGGTGAAGAGACTATAAAATAAACCCAGCAGGATGTTTGAAAAAAACACCAAATTGGGCAGGAAAATCGAATTGAATCAAAAAATTGATTCAATAGGCTGAATCGAATCAAAATTTTTTTCCCTAAATCAGGCAGCACTAGTCCACACCCAGACTGTGCACCAAAGCTTATCTGGTGCTTCATATCTCCACTAGGCTTGTATATACTACTAGCTGATGCCCTGGCGTTGCACGGGTATTTAATTACAGCAATAACACTGTAAATGGATTCAAATAAAGATACTTTATAGTGGTGAATGAAATTATATTTTTACAGCTTTATAAAAAGTACAATATTCAAATTATAATGTGAAATATTTGACAAAATGAATACAATACAACAAACACAAAACTTGATTATAAACAACATTTTTAGTTTCACCTCCAGGAGCAAGACCATATAAATTCTTGGGTGAAGAGACCCCCAGAACATATCACCCCAGGTAGTGAGGGATCTGCATACCAAGTTTCGTTCAAATTGGTCAAGCCGTTTTTGATTTACTGTGAGAATGGCAGCTGTTTACATTTTTTCCATTGACATGAATGGGTGAAATCTGATTTTCTGTTTGTAGCTCCGCCCACGTGTGCAGGTGGGCCGCGAGACCCCCAGAACATATCACCCCAGGTAGTGAGGGATCTGCATACCAAGTTTCGTTCAAATCGGTCAAGCCGTTTTTGATTTACTGTGAGAATGGCAGCTGTTTACATTTTTTCCATTGACATGAATGGGTGAAATCTGATTTACTGTTTGTAGCTCCGCCCACGTGTGCAGGTGGGCCCAGAGACCCCCAGAACATATCACCCCAGGTAGTGAGGGATCTGCATACCAAGTTTCGTTCAAATCGGTCAAGCCGTTTTTGCGTGATCGCGGCACATACACACACACATACATACATACATACATACATACCTCCGATTTTATATATATATAGATTTCAGTATTGCAAGGCCTGTACCCTACAGACTAGCAAAAATGTTGCTAGGCAGATATTTAGCAAGCACAACTTTTTCTTTATGTAATTTTTCTTTCTTTTGAAGTATTATTAAGACCATGTTAATGTCAATTAAATATTTCCAAGCAAGCCAGTCTCTCACAGACTCCCATCTTACCATGAAGGACCAGTTAAGAAAAATAACTCATTCTGTTTTTTCACAAACTGAAATTATTAAAATGTGTTAAGCATTGTTTTTCTCAAAAATATTGGGTTCCTTTTACAAAGGTGTGTTAGGGCCTTAAAGTGTGGAATAACATGAGCTAAAATGCCACACTAGCTACTACTGTCTCCTATTGAGCAGGCAGTAGTTTTTCGGCTAGCGCATGCTAATCTGGTGCGTGCGCTAAAAACACTAGCGCACTTTTGTAAAAGGAGCCCATTATGTTTTATTAACCCAGTCTGACATTCTGTCCTTGTTTGATTATTGCAACCTTTTAAGCATTAATTGTGCTGAGGCAGAATGTTGCTGTCAGATCATAGGCAGTGGAACACTTTTTTGTTTGGGGGGGAAGGGGCGCAAGCTCTGCCCAGACCCGCCCAAGCTCCATCCCAGACTCCACCCCCATAATAATACTAATTGTAATACCATTTTTCCATTCATTTTTCATATATACACACAATATAATCTTATTAACAATACATAATGGATAACCACAAAATTAAACTGCAAAGCACACTGTATGTTTCTCAACATTAATTCCTACCAGAACACCTGGCGTTGGTCACCCATGCAGAACACAGATAACCCCTATGCAAATACAGGACCACTAACTAAAAGTACTAATATATACTATATTTAAACAAAACCCTAAGATGCAAGACTCTGCATGCAGTACAACCTCAAGAGAAACAGCAACAAATGCATTTCTTCCTCAACAGTGCAAAATATAGACAGCAGACATCATTTCTTAAAACTGACACAATTCAATCACTAAATCAAAATAAAATCATTTCCCCCTACCTTTGTTGCCTAGTGATTTTGGTTTTCAAACCATCTTTCCCAGTCTCTGGCTGCATGTACTTCTGTCTGTGCTCTTAACTATGTATCCAGGGCCATCTTATCTATTTGCTGCTTTTCTCTCCTTCACTTTCTGCCATACATCCGTCTTTAGTATTAACTTTTAACATTCAACTTTCTTCCATTTTTCTGCTTTTTACTCAAAATCTACTTTTCCATGCCTTCCCATCCCATCTATCCATGTGTACCATCTCCTCACTCTTTCTTCTCCCCTACTCCCATCTATCCATAAGAAGCATTTCTTCTTATCTCTTTCCTGTCGTACCCATTGCTGTGCACCATCTCCTCCCTCTGTCTCCCTTTCCCCTCTATCCCTATGCACCATCTAATCCATCTCCCATGGTCAGATATCTCTGTCTTCTCCCTTCCCTCTTCATATGGTCTGGCATCTTTCTCCTCTCCTTCCCATAGCCTGGAATCTCTCCTATGGTCTGGCATCTCTCTCTCCTTCCCAAGGTCTAACATCTCTCTCTTCTCCTTTCTGCAGTCTGGCATCTCTCTCTCTCCCCTCCTTCCCTTCTATTCTGTATTCTGGCATCTTTCTCCCTCTCCTTCCCATTCCAGTGGTCTGACATCTCTCCTCCCTCCCAGTGTAACATTTCTCCCTCCCTCTTCTCCACCACTATCATGTCCAACAATTCTCCCTTTCTTCCTTTCTCCATATACATCATCTCTCTTTCCCTCTCATGCCACACACCTATGTCCAACAATGCTCCATTCCTTTTCCCTCCTCCACCGGCAGCATTTCTTTCTATCCCTTCCCACTACTACACCTGTGCAGCATCTCTCTTTTCCTCCTTTCCTAACCTACTCCAGCCCATGCATTTGTCTTTCCCAACCTCCAAGCATCTGTCCTCCCTGCCTTCCCAACTCCCTACCCCCTGCACCCAGCTCTCCCTGCCAGGCTCTATACCCAGCCCCCTCCCCTCCCAGACTCTGCACCCAGCCACAGCCATCCCTCTTCCCTTCCCTCCTAGACTCTGCACTCAGCCACCCCATCAGACTCTGCTCCCCTCCTCCCCTGTCAGATACTGCACTCATTCCCCTTTCCTCCCTCACCCCCTGTTGGACTCTGCACCCAGCCACCCCTTGTCAGACTCTGCTCCCCTCCCCTGTCAGACTCTGCACCCAGCCTACCCCGTCAGACTCTGCGATTCACGAGAGACTGTGGGAGCCAGTCAAAGAAGCTGGTGAGCGCCGAGCAGGAGTGCAAATGAGTGCTCCTGCTCATTGCTGCTCAGCAGCTGAAGAAACCAGCCACAACCGACTGGATTAGCAGCAGACTCCTGCCCACTGCACCTCTGGACTACCAGGGATAAAAGTAAGTGAGTAAGTGGCAATTTGGGGGGAAGCCACGGCCCCTGTGGTCCCCCCCTCCCGCTCCCGGTTCTGACGCCTATGTGTCAGACTAATTTTTAATATGCAACATTATGAAAACATTACTCCCTATTTGACAAGACTTCACTGGTTTCCTATTCATGCATATTGCCAAGTTTAAACTTCTTACTATTATTTTTAGAATTATTTATGGTAATGCTCCCAGTTACCTTCCATAGTTATTTCTACTTAAATGTTTATTAACTAGGAATAACTTCTCTCTGCTCTTTCCTTCTGCAAAAGGGATTCACTATGAAAATTTTTTTGATGCATCCTTTCATTATCAAGCAGATAAACACTGGAACTCACTTCCTGCAGAGATTAGGGGGGTCCTTTTATTTAGGGCCTCTTCTATCAAACTGCGCTAACAGTTTTTAGCGCAGAGAACTGCACTGAATGGCTCGTGGTGTTCCCAATGCTCATAGGACCTCTATGAGCATCGGGAGCAACACGGGCCATTCAGCTTAGCTCTCTGCGCTAAAAACTGCTAGCGCAGTTTGATAGAAGAGGCTCTAAGGCGCGCTAGCTGTTTTAGTGTGTGCTAATGCTAACGCGTCCATTATATTCTATGGACGCGTTAGCATTTAGCGCGCCTTAGTAAAAGAGGTGTGTACCATCCTACTTAAAATTTCATAAATTGTTAAAAGCTTATTTAAAAAATTTTGGACGGTTTGAATGTGCATCTTTAGTGATTGATTTTTATTTAATGTATTTTTTTCAAAGATTATTATTCTCTTTTGTAATCCACACCAAGCATTTGGGCAAGTTATGAATAGAAGTACCTTGTATTTGCATTTCTCTATATTTTATTGACTATATCTTACCATAGGCCCCTGTGGACCATAGGAATTGAATGGGCTTTGGTGAATTTACTATGGCAGCATCGCTACTGTGGATTTGGAAAAGGGGCCCCATGTGACTATGATACTCTTTGTAATTGGCTGCTGTTACCTCTATGGCCCACAACACCCATATTTCCATTCCAGCTACTAGTTAAACTCAATACTTCTTAGCTTCCAGGATCTACCAGGGCTAAGCCCACTTAGGGTGATATTGCTGGGGGAGGGGGGAGGTATAGCTAAAATTACTATAGATATAATATAGATACTATAGATCATGGATGTCCAACCTTTTGGCTTCCCTGGGCAGCATTGGCTGAAAAAAATGTTTCTGGGGCTGCACAAATGCGCAAACGCTGCAGCAAGACAGAGGAGGGAGCTGGCAAGACGGTAAACACCTGGGGGCAGCAGAGGAAAACACTGCATCGCCTTCGACCGGGGCCACACAAAATACTTCACGGGTCCACATGCGGCCTTCAGGCCGCAGGTTGGACACCCTTGCATATAATAAGTTTCAAGTTTATTTAAAATTTGATTAAAATGCTTATAAAGGGGGGGGGGGGAGCGCTAGAGAGCCCGAACAAGATGGAGGCTTAGGTCTCGAGCTCCCGACAACGATCTTGCTATCCTGTGCATATCACCCTCTCTTACCTGCCAGCACATCACTTTTCTTCTCTACAACGATGCCTCAAGCTAAACAGGGAAAAATAGAGGCTGCATTTGCCGGCACTTCGGGCGCCAAGAGGCCAAAGCAGGACCTGCCGATGCCTACAAAAGGAGATGCGGCCCGGTCACGTGCTGATCCAGACCTCACAATCTCTGAACAACTCCAACTGATTTCTAATATGATGTTGGAAAGCAAAGATGACATTAAGGACACAAAACATGAGATCATTAACCTCACAGAAAAATTTTCGGCAATGGATTCCAGACTTATCACTTTAGAGCGCAAAACCCAGACCATAGACGAGCTGGCCACTAACCAAAAAATGGATAGACGCGCCCTGCACATGCTGGAGAGTCTGCTGAAGGACCTTGGTAATCGCGGACGGCGACAGAACCTGCGTGTCAATGGTCTACATGAAGGGGCAGAAGGGTCGGATGCCTGCAGATTTTTTGAAGAATGGCTCCCCAAAGTGCTCTCCCTCAAATTCGATCGGGCTTTGGAGGTGGAACGAGCCCACAGAGTCCCGACTAAGGCTCCGTCCGGCTCGCACCGTGCACCGTGGTGATGAAATTATTGCGCTTTCCTCACGTCGCCATGATTCTAGATAAAATGTGCACCCTGAAAAAAATTGAATGGCAGGGACAGACGATTTACATCTCTGCAGACTACACGAAAGACACAGCTGAGAAGCGGCGCAAGTTTTTAGCCCTGCGACCTCGCCTGCATGCTATTGAGGCCCATTTTGGTCTCTTGGCTCCTGCATGCTTCAAGATAACTTACCAGAACAGAACTAAAACCTATACTGATCCTGCTGAAGTCGATCGGTTCCTGAAGGAACAGGAGGACTTTTGCGCATGGATACTTGAATATCCTTACCTTTTTGCTTACTTTCTCTCCTATAGCATTTCTATGTGCTGATAAGTGTGCAGATTAATGCAATAATGTTCTGTTATTGTGATTCTCTTACTGTGGTTATGGGTGATATGATTCTATCAATTACTTTTACTGTATGATCCAATCTGTTTTTTGCGGGGTCGTTGGGGGAGGGGGGACTCTGAGCCTCAATGTTGTTTTGTTATATCTCTTCCCCTCCATAGGCCTTCGGGTCGCCTTTTGGGCGGGTTAGTTACAAGGCATCTGTCTTGTGGGTGGGTGGGAGTTGTGGTGTTTGTTGGGGGGGTGGTGGGTTGTATGCATGTGTGTGTGTGTATGGGTTTTTATTCTCTGAGTTAAGTTTCAGGCAGCTGATTTTCTGTCTTAGATTTTCGTGGAAAAGTGATACATGTGACGGTGCTGTACAGCTACTGCTTTTGGTAATGCTTTATACTGATGGCGTTGTATAATGTGCTATCCTTGAATATTAGAGGCTTAAATCATCCTATTAAGCGAAAAAAAATGTTATTGTTCTGCAAACATCACTCTGCGCAGGTGGTCTTTTTGCAAGAAACTAAGCTGAATACCATTGAATCTGCCAAACTAAAAAGGGACTGGGTCTCTCATTGTTTCTTTTCTCCAGCTGTTTCCTCCAAAGGGAGGGGTGGCTATTTTATTGTCTAAACACCTTAAATATACCATAGTTAGCTCTTCCCATGATTCGCAGGGTCATTGGGTATCAGTCACTCTAGACATGGCCTCTCGTAGAAACACATTTCTTTCTCTATATGGCCCTAATACTGCTGATCACAAATTCTTTCAAGCGGTGGCTTCAGAACTGGCTTCCCACACCACTGACTATATCATAGTTGGTGGCGATTGGAACCTGGTCCTTGATGCGCATCTAGATCATAAATCTCAATCATCTTATCGCCCACCGTCAACTCGCCCACTACTGATGAATATTCTCCAGTCCTATGGCCTCGCCGTTTGGCGTCTTTTTCATCCCAAAGATCTCGAATATACCTTTTGGTCTGCGCCCCATGCATCTGCTATGCAGCTAGACTATTTTCTTATATCTCAATCACTCCTACAATGTGTTCAGTCCTCTTCTATACTCTCGTGTCCTTTATCGGACCACTCTGCTATATCAGTATCTTATGTTCTTTCTAACTCCTCGTCTATACAATCTTCCTGGCGTCTGAATGCTGTTCTTCTGACGTGGACCCAGCATTCATATCCCAGGTTGAGACCTGGACTTCTGAATACTTTTTGTACAATGATACGCCGCTTGTTTCCTACCAGACCATTTGGGATGCCTATAAGGCTTACCTGAGGGTAGAATCATAGCGTATTCGGCTCACCATAACAAAATACGTAAGCAAACACTCCTTGATCTAGATGTAGGAATAAAATCTTTAGAAATACGTTACCACATGACAGCTGCTGCTTCCAATTTGATGCAGCTACGTAAGCTCAAATTCCAATACAATACCATCCTATCTGAGCAAGCTGGCGTATTGTTGCTACATGAGGGGGCTCTGTATTACGAATATAGAAATAAAACAGGTGCCTTATTAGCTAATTATCTCAAACAGAAAAAGAGAGCTCGTCATATCACTGCCCTTAAGCCGGCTGATTCTCTCATCACTAATCCCGCTGCCATCACGGCCCAATTTCGCTCTTTCTATGAGAAACTGTACACCTCGGGAGTCTCTCCCTCCGTGACTGACTTTGATGAGTATTTCCGCGACTTGCTTCCTCCCACACTTCCGCCTAAACTACAGGAGGATTTAAATCAACCTTTGTCGGACATGGATGTTAGTTTGGCCATTGCTGGTCTGCGCTCCGGTAAGGCTCCGGGAGGGGGACGGTCTTCCCCTGGGTTTTTATAAAACATTTCAAACAACTTTGATTCCTTTACTTCTTCGGCTATATGCTGATTTCGCGGCTAAGGGTTCCAGTGGGGGTACTTTTGCTGAAGCGGACATTGTGGTCGAAATCCCTTGCTACCTAAAAATTATAGACCAATTTCTTTACTCAACTATGATTGTAAAATATATGCTAAGATCCTTGCAGATAGGCTTGCCAAAGCTCTGCCTTTGCTCATCCATCCTACTCAAAGCGGCTTTGTTAAGGGGTGGCTCACTGCTGATAATTCTAGAGTATTTTGTCACGTGTTGCAGGCCGCCCGTAATGTCTCCATTTCCCAATGTGTGATGTCTTTAGATGCCGAAAAGGCTTTCGACTATGTGGAATGGAGATATTTATTCTATACCTTACATTGGTTCCAACTAGGTGATGCCTTTATTGATATGGTGCGCCTTATATACTCTAACCCTAGGGCCAGATTGAATGTGGACGGTCATTTATATCCTTATTTTTCCCTGTCCAGAGGAACTCGTCAGGGGTGTCCTTTATCGCCCCTCATGTTCAATCTAGCCCTAGAACCCTTGCTGAGACGCTTGGATACATCTGAAGAAATTCAGGGTATAATGGTGGGCCCGCGTGAGGTGCATCTTTCTGCCTTCGCGGATGATGTGCTCCTTTATATCTCCAATCCGGAGGTTACTCTGCCAGCTGTATTCACTCCTCTCAAATTTTGGTGCTTTATCTGGTTATACCATCAATTGGGATAAGACTGAGGTACTGCCTTTAAATTCCTATTGTACTCAAGCAATGGTCTCCCCATATGGTCTTACTTGGTGCCCTCATGATCTTAAATACCTGGGTATCCGTTTCTGCAACACTTGGCAAGATACGATGGATTTAAATTTTAAGCTGCTATTGGCCAAGATCCAGACGTTATGCTCCCAGTGGTCCCCCTTGCATTTGACTTGGTGGGGCAGACTGGAGTCCATTCGTATGATGTTGGCCCTCAAATACTGTATATATTGCAAATGCTTCCTCTTCCTTTTCCCCCCACTTTCTTCAAACAACTGGATAGGATTCTTGTCAAATTTCTTTGGAACGTGAAACTGTCTCGCATAGCGTTATCTACCCTTAAGAAGCCCTGGAATCAGGGAGGGGTGAATTTTCCTCAGTTTTCTGTATATGCCACAGCGGCAATCCTACGCGGAGTCAGTAAATGGTTTTTGCCTTTGGGTAGTGCTGCTCTGCCCTACTGGGGAGAGCTTGAGAGGGCCATGGTAACTCCTTACTCTCTAGATCGGGTCTATTATTCATCTGGAGCTCCCTGTCTGCGTGAATGGATGGTGTTTAATGTATCTCAGAGGGCGATTTTGGGTCTTGGGCGGTCTCTTCAATACCCACTATATCTATCACTCCATTCCCCCCTATGGGGCAATCCCCAGATTACTGTTGGATCCCGAATGATATATTGGTCTACATGGATAGCATGTGGTATCTGGCATATACATGATTTGATACGGGCAGGTTCTTTGATGACATTTACTCAGTTACAATCGGTATATGAGCTGCCTTCCAATCAGACTTATCGTTATTTACAATTATGTCATAGTATTTATGCTACCTTTGGCGCTGACTTGAAATGCCTTCACCGAACTCTATCTTCTCCCATTATCCCCTTGTTGGCCTCCTGGAATGTTAAGCCTCATGTCATGTCTATAATATATGATATTCTCTTGAACTCGGGTCCGGTTGGGTCTCTTCCTATTCAGAGACTATGGGAACAGGACCTATCTACTGCCATTACTGAGAACCAATGGACCCAGGTCTGGCGATATTGCAATAGACCCCTGCATTCGGCCTCTATTAGACAATCTATGTTTTTTGTTCTTCATAAATCACTTTGGACTCCGGTTAAACAACAACGTGTTTCCTCTACTTCCTCCAATATATGCTGGAGATGTCAGATGTCTACTGGTACTTTTCAACATATGCTTTTTGACTGCTCCTTCGTATCTGGTTTCTGGTCGGAGGTTGGGGATATTGTGAGTTGCATTCTTCCATCTCCTGCATCTTTGACATATGGGCTGGTGATATTACGTTCCGCCAACCTGGAGCCTCCCCTCCCTTGACCTCAAGCGGCCTTATTTGACATTCTCCTTGGCTTGGCCATCAAGACTGTGCTGCTCTATTGGAAACAACAGTGCCCAGTGTCTACTTCTCGATGGTGGTCTATGGTTCTTTCGGCCTATAAGTATGAGTTTCGAGTGGCCGAATGCAGGGGTTCCCAGTTGACTTTTCGCAATACTTGGGCTCCATTGGTGTCTTATTGTGACTGTAAAGCTTGACTGCTTGTTCTGAGATTTATCTTGTACAGTACTGTCTATGTGTGATATTATGTCTGTATACTTGAATATGTTGAACTCCTGTGTGCCATGAGGGTTGTAACCAATGTAACCTTTGTCACTTTTTCCGGATTGTCTGGTTTTAGCTGCCTTTGTTGTTATTTTGTTCTATATGCTCATCTTAATAAAAATTGATTGACTTTAAAATGCTTATAAAAATTTCTAAGCGATGTACATGATAAAATTAGGGGATGCATGGCAGTTAAAAATACGAACAAAATAAACTATGAACAACAAAGAAACAGGAACATGGTGGGAAAAAGGGGTAGAACTACAATGGTTTAAGGAGATATGTCGGAGACATAACAGGAGCAAAATCTCTTGTATGAAGCAGTAGAACGTTAAGGTTTAAACGTTCTACTGTTTAGATAAGCTAAGACTAATGATTTTAGGTTTCAAATGTTTTCAAGGAACTCTTGAATCTATCTAGTATGGATTCTTCTCTAAGATGAGCTGGGAGTGAGTTCCATAATTGGGAAGCTGTGATTGAGAAGATCTTTTAATGAGGGTACTGAAAGATTTTGGTTACTTGAACGTATGGCTCTTGGAAGGGTGTGGGGTATTAATATTCTGTCTAAGAAAATAGGATGGTTTGTTTGTCAAATCTTGAATGATAAAAGGGCAATTTTATAAGAGATGTGGCGTTACATGATTTTTATTGCAGCATTTTCAATTAATTGTAGTCACCTTAATTGTTTCTGAGTAACGCCTTTAAGTAATGAATTACAATAATCCAGTTTTGATATAATGAGTGAGAGAATAAGAATATTAAGAGCGGATGGTTCAAGAACCTTTGCCAGAGATCTAATCATACGTAATTTGTAGAAACAGTTTTTTACTACATGGCTTATCTGGTCCTGATATGATAGTTTTTGGTCTAGGATAACTCCAAGGATTTTAATGCTCGAGACCTGTTGCAGGGGGATGTTGTTTATCTAAATAGGTGCGGTTAAAGATAGACCATCTTTCCAGGGGAATAGAATAGTTTGGGATTTGTTGATATTCAGGGATAATATGTTATTCCTAAGCTATTGGTTAATTTTTTTCTATTTTCTCATTTGTATCTGTTAATTTGTTTGGATTCTCTGTATTGATCGGGTGTAAAAGCTGTATATCATTAATAAAGCATAAGTGGTAAATCCAATGGATTGACGAAGGGTGATCAGTGGCGCAAGAAAGATGTCAAAGAGGAGAGGAGATGGTAGAAGTGATTCCGGAGATAGCCTTTGCTAAACCTAGAAACCTCTACCATGGATTAATAAAAGGGGTGGGGTTGGGGTGTGTGTGGAGGGGATCTTGCATAAGATTTAAAAAAGACAGGCTTTCTTATTTCATAAAACTTTGGGATAATTGCCTTGACCTATTGGTAGCCTATTCACATGGGAGTATAGTAAGATGTGGGCCAGTATTAAAAACTGGCATTGTATGAAAAGAACAGTCAATGGCACTATATATACATAGAATGCAGTCATGGTGGGCAGTTCCAAGTCAATTGCAGGGCTAATTGGTTTCACATACTCTAAGAGTCAGATTCTGCATATTGTGCCTACATTGGTGGCGCCTAAAAATGCCACCGATCACATGCCGTTTGCAGAATTGCACCTACTGTTAAACCAGTAGTCTCAAACTCGCAGCCAATGGAGGAAATGATGCTGCATGAACCACCTTGAAAGCAGGGAATCTTGGAGAGTATACATATGTACCCTTGCTCAGAGAACTACCTCAAGGGTGGCTGCCATCGAGCCGTGGAGGCTCCCCTGAAGCTCATAAAACTTAGAGAAAGGGGTTTTGGAAAAGGGGGAGTCTTAGCTCTAGTTCCAGACACCCTTAAAATTAACTTTTGCAGACCCTCCTCCCTAAAGTTACATATGGCTCCAGAAAAAGGAGAACAGATTGAGACAACCGAGTATTATTTCTGTTGCTTTCAATGGAAGTAAAACCCAGATATCTCAATCCGTCCACCTTTCTGGAGTCATGTGGTAACTCTCAGCCCCCTCCCTCCTCACACCCACACACACCCACACACAATTTTCCCCATAGGGAATAATAGGCTGTACTCACTGTGCTTTGCTGTGCCTGCCTGTGTCAGCTTTGCTGTGGCCTGACTGAATAGGGAGGACTTTCTGCCTCAAATCTTTGCAGGAAACAGTTCACAACTGGAGATCACAACTGGCCAGTTGGGTGCCAGTTGGATAAACACCGACTAAAGTCTCCACCCCCACAGATCCTCACAATGTGATGTGTGAAGATTAAAACGCAGCCAGCTCCCTGAAACCAAAAGGATTCACACAGGGGCCCCACAGCCTGCGCTTAAGCCTCCGATAGAAGGCAAGCTGGCTTCCAGGGAAACAGACCCCGAGCCTCAAAGAAGCACAAAGCAGGCTGGCTCAACAGGGACACCTGGGGATTGCTCTATGAGCTACAACTCATCCTTATGGAGTCTGCATCCTCTCCCAGGCAGAGTAGCCCCAAAAATGGGGTCCTCTGGCACCAAAGCTTCCCAAAACGGAAGAAAAATAATTCCAAATAATAAAAAACGAACAGAGCAGAACACAACTTCTCAGTTCATTTGCACAAGGAAAAACTGAAGAGGAGCTGAAGGATGTGATTGACATCCACCTGCAAACAGTTCCAGAGCACAGATTGATCACCTATCATACAGACTCCTATGTTTATGAAACAGAATATAGGTTAGACTGGAAGGTTACAGTGGAAAATTATTACAGCTTCTAAAACAGATGACTGATGGGCATTTTTAACATATTTTCTGGAAAGTTTTTACCAGCTGCTAGAATACATTTCAAACTCATTTAAGGGAAAATTATATAAAGATGGCCTGCAATAACTTCAGCTTTGAGACCTTGCTGTATATATATATATATATATATATATATATATTTATTTTTTTTTTTACTATTGTCTTTTTAGAAATTAAAAACAGAGTTAAATGTAACAAGAAAAGTTCATTAAAAAAACCCAAAATCAACGTTCCATTTCTGAAAGAGCTTGCCAGGGTGAGTATTGTTGTCCCATAATTACATCTCTCAGGTGGTTAAAGCCACTCAGCCTCATGCCTCACAAAGCATATGAGGCGTGTAATTGTCTAACAATATGCGCACAGTAGAGCCTTATTGCCATGGTTACCTGGTATGATATGCCACTCTCAACCCTCTCCCACCCCAACATTTTCTTGCATAAATCAAAATGATCAAATTGCTAAAAATAATGAGTCCTAAGAGGGAAATAAAGCTCAACAAAACTGAACAATCTGTATACCCTCAGGGAGCAGTGCTATAAAGATTCCCCCCCCCCCCTCCGACTTTGCCTCTGTAGCCACCAATGAAATTGTCACTACCGGTGGAACACTCCAAAGCCTGCTCCCGCTGGTTGCGCAGCAAGCCTGCCAATCTGCCCTGCACTTACACACAGGAACATCTCAGCCCGGCTGACATGTGCCCATTTGCAGGGCCTGTGTCTCGACTCCATCGCCATGGAAACCAGTTCTATGTGCCTAAAGGAGTCCGCTTACAATAGGAAAGAAATGTGTGTTCTCTTTGTACCTCAGAGACTCAAATCATCGTCAAGTAAACATTCTGTTCCCATCATTTTCTCTCTTTCTTCTCTTACAAAGCAATAAATTACTCTAGCAAATTTCACTTAAAACGTTTAACCTCCACCCCCCATCCCCAACTTTTTCAAAAAGACCTGATCTGCTCCTTATCTTGGAGGGACGTGTGGTGTTTCGTTCTAAGGACATGCAGTCATTTTCACGTATTGTTTGCTTGGTTAAGTCAGACAAGGAAAACACTATTATTGAGCTGATCTGTTTGTCAAGAACAATGTATTTATGCATAAGAAGATCTTGCCTGCCCTGCCTTGCTGCTGCTTGCTGAGTATGCTTGAGAAGTTCCACTGTCATGTAAAAAAAACCTCCGACTGAGGTCACTGATCCTTTTTAGGGATACCATATAAATGATGTGCCCAGACCCAGAGAAGAGGGCTATCGGCCCAGAATAGGGTTACCAGACGTCCGGATTTCCCCGGATATGTCCTTCTTTTAGAGGACATGTCTGGGCGTCCGGATGGCTTTTCAAAACTTAAAAAATCAGTATAGCTTGCCGGGTCTATGTTTCCAGACAGATTTGCTAGGGCAGCAGGCCGCCAAGTGGTATAAATTAATACCTGAATATTTGAATTAAAAAAAAAACAACCAACAAGCCTAAAAGACATTTGGAGCATTGAGATAAAGCAGCAGATTTCAGCTACTCAATAGCCACGGATTTGGACTTGTAGGATGAGATGTACAGCATCAGCATCTATGAGACAAACCTGGTTTTTTTGTTACATAGAATTTTTTGGACCCCAATTCGTTTGCAAAAGTTGGATGATTCAAAGTCTAATAGGTGCTAGCATTGTCATCTTGAAGTAGGGACACTGGATCATTTGTTGTTCTATTGTCCCTTGATACTCAATTTTTGGAATCAATATGGTGACAAATTAATATGATACTGGAAACATCGATTCCGTTGTCCTACGATGTGGTCATTTGTGGGACATTGTTGGAAGTTAAAAATCCATTAGAAAGATATAAAAGCAGGCTTTTTATAATTATGACAGGGGTACAGGGCCGCCATCAGAAATTTCTGGGCCCCTTACTGAGCAATCCTATTGGGCCCCCCACGCACCCCTTCCCCCCCCCCCCCGACACCCCCCCTTCTTCCATGGGCCGAATACACACATACTTTTCTGCTAATGTTCCACCTAAGCCAGTCCCGTAAAATCATCTCACATCCATTGGGTGATTTGGCATAGAGGAGATATTCATAAAAAGAACGTCCGTCAAGATCTTTACTCATAGACTGTGCCATTTGCTTTAAATCATCTTCCATCATTAATCCAAATTGCACAATTCTTTCTCTGTCTTTGTCCTGAATGGCATCTGGCCACATTGCTGGATCCTTCCAGTCAACAAATTTATGAGCAGGCGTGGAGAACGCATTTTTAAACAAATGTAGTTTATCCTTGTACTCCTTATGTAATTTTAATCATCTATGGATATGTTTGTATGTTTATTGTTCAAAAGGTTTTATTTATTTCCCCAAATTTATTTTTGTTATACACATTGAAAATATTTGATATTGCGTTTAAATCAAAATCTCAATAAACTTGAAACTTTAAACGAGTGCCCGTGAGATTGTGGGAGGGTTAAATACTCAAAACTTAGAAGAATAACAATTTACTTAAAGTTTTTGCTTCACCAGCTTTCTGGTATCTTTACATACAGTGGCGTACGTAGCATATGTAACACCCGGGGCCCATCATTTTTTGGCACACCCCCCCCCATCTGTAAGAAAAACATGATTTTTAGTAACAAATCACACGTCACACATGAGTACCTAGGAAAAGGCAGCATCTTACATATTGCAGTGAGCAGTACATCAATACACCCATTGTAAAACTAAACAAGCCAGACCAATCAATCCTACACCGTCAATCCTAACAGAAAACCATGTCTTTCCAACACACAGAACACAGAAAACACCTTCGCCTAGTATGGAATATGTCATCACAAACTAAACCCTCCCCCTTTTACAAAACTGTAGTGTGGATTTTAGCCACGGTGGTAACAGCTCTGACGCTCATAGAATTCTGAGCATCAGAGCTGCTACCACCACAGCTGGCGCTAAAAAACGCTGCACAGTTTTGTAAAAGGGGGGATAAAATAGAAATACACAGTTTCAACGCTCTAGCTCAGAGGTGCCCAAACTTTTTGAGCTTGTGAGCTACTTTAAAATGACCAAGTCAAAATGATCTACCAACAATAAAATTAAAAAACACAAAGCACACTATACGCTGAGAAAATGTTAATTATCATTCCTATTCTGGGTTTTTTTTTTAAAGAGGTCAAGGCAGATGACTCTATGCATTGTCACCTCAGTAACAACCATACAAAAATAGACAAATATACCCTCCATCCTTTTTATTAAACCACAATAGCAGTTTTTAGCGCAGAGAGCTGCGCTGAATGCCCAGCGCTGATCTTGACGCTCATAGGCTCCCTGCGCTAAAAACCACTATTGCGGTTTAGTAAAAGGGGACCATATTGTAAAATATAGACAGCAGATATAAATTCAGAACTGTGCATAGTAAGTGAAGGGAAGTTTTCATCTCTGGGAATTTACCCAGTTAACTATTAAGTTATTTGGGCAAATTCCTTTGAAAACTGTGGTAATACTGCCTCCACTTTGCTAAATTTAAAATAAAATCATTTTTCCTACCTTGTCTGTTGATTTCATGAGTCTCTGGTTGCACTTTCTTCTTCTGACTGTGCATCCAATCTTTCTTCCCTTCTATCAGCCTGTATGCTTTCTCTCCTCCACACCTCATTCCCTCCCCCAACTTTTTCTTCCTCTCTCCCTGACCTTTCTTTCTTTTTTTCTGTTTCTCTTCTTTCCTTCTGTTTCCCTGCCTGCCCCCTTTCTTTCTTTCTCCCTGCCGTTCCCCAAGCCACTGCCACTGCCGCTGCCATCGGGGAACAGGACCCACCAATGGATAACAGGCCCCAAAGCCGACGCCGACGCATGCTCTCCCTGCTTCGGGCCGATCAGTCTTCCTCTCCCCGACGTCAATTCTGCCGTCGGAGAGGAAGTTCCGCCCAGCCAGGCAGCAATTGGCTGGCCTGAACTTCCTCTCCGACTGCAGAATTGACGTCGGGGAGAGGAAGACTGATCGGCCCGATAGATTAGATCGCCAAGACAAAGTGAGTCCTGGGTGATCGACTCACTTTGCCTTGGCGAGCTACTGGCGCCCCTGCCTTAGAACACTGCCTAGGACCCTGGGGGAGCCCGGGCCCCCTGTCAGCTCCGGGCCCCTGAATGCAGGACTGGTAGTACTGCCCTGATGGCGGCCCTGCAGGGGTAGCCATGCAAATGATCACCAGGAATTGGAAGGCCTGGGACCAGTGGAGTACCAAGGGGGCTGGTCCGGGTCCTCTTGCCCTTCCTATCCCCCGGCCGGCGCCACTGCAATCTTACCTCCCCCCGCCAACAAGAATTTTATTACCTTCCCTTATGTTCTTTCCATTTACGGTTTTTTCGTTAATCTAGCTTAACACCAATTTTGTAACTTTACCCCTTTTTTCCTTCTGTATCCAAGTTTGTCAGTACGTTTGTTCGTCTCGCCCATTTTAAATAGTATGTTAATTTTATGACTTACTTTTATATTTTGGTTGTAACTCGCTTAGTAAATTATGGATAAGCGATTTATCAAATATAAATAAACTTGAACTTGAACTTTCCGACGTCAATTCTGATGTCGGAGAGGACGTTCCGAGCCAGCCAGGTAGTGATTGGCTGGCCCGGAACGTCCTCTCCGACGTCAGAATTGACGTCAGAAAGACTTCTTGTCGGCGGGGGGAGGTAAGATTGCAGGCGCGGGCCTAGGGAAAGGAAGGGGAGAGGTGCTTTTTTTTCTTTTTCCACGGCAGGGAGGGCAGGATGAAGGCAGGCAAGCTGGCTGGCTTTAGTGCAGGAGGGAGGGAGAGAGATAGGTAGGCAGGCAGGCTGGCTTTGGGGGTGGACAAAATCTGGAAGGTAGTGGGGGGACATATGGAGGCACTGGGGGCACCATTGACACGGGAAGGAGGCACTGGGGGCACAATGGACACGGGAAGGAGGCACTGGGGGCACTAAGGACATGGGAATGAAGGAGGGAGGGAATAGAAAGGGACAATTGTTGGGCCTGAGTGCAGAATGAAAGAAATGAAAAAAAGGATACACAGTCAATTAATAGATGTCCCCTTTTGATGAAAAAAATAAATGGTCACATTACCTCTGACTTACTTTCTCTGCAGCAGAGTCGGCAGCCGCACTGAGGTGCAGGAAGGTCCCGCGATGACTCGTCTGCCGGCTTTGCTCCAGAAGAAGTAAGTAACATCGGAGGGGGTGGACCCGGAAGACGCAGTCATTGCGAGACTTTGCCACAACTCCCTGCGTCTACTGGAGCAGAGCCAGCAGATGAGTTATCGCAGGACCTTCCAGCATACGGCTGCTGAGTCTGCTCCAGAGCAAGTACGTCGGAGTGGGGTGGACTGGCAGCCGGCAGCTACAGTCATCATGGGACCTTGCTGTATGAAGGGAGAGAAAGGAGCAGGATTGATGGAAAAGAAGAGTGGTGGAGGGAAAGAAAGGGGGCAGGGTGGTATGGAAGGGTGGTGCTGATAGAATTGATGTACAGAGAAGAGACATAAGGGGGTAGGATATTGGAGGGAAAGAAAGGGGGCAGGTGCTGATTGAGGAGGGGTGGATGGCGAGAGAAAGGGCAGACATTGGATGGTAGTGGGGAGCCTATGCTGGATGGAAGTGCAGATGGGAGAACTAAGGGAGCAAATGCAGGAAGGAAATGGGAGGAGAGAAAGAGGGGAGCAGATGCTGGATGGAAGTGGACAGAGAGAGGAGAAGGTACTAGATGGAAGGGTTGGAGAAAGAGGGTACATGATGGAAGGAGGGGGATAAATAAAAGGAGGGCACATGATTGGGAGAAAAAGATTGAGTTAGGGAAACACTGGAGGGGTAAGGGAAAGAAGCGGCAAGCTTTAGGTAGACAGTAAAAAAGGACATTGATGAGAGAGTAGTAAGAATGTAATCTAGACAGATGCAGAAAATAAATTGAAAAGGAAAATGAGGGAAAAAAGGGAAAGGGATTGCAGAGGAAAGGTGTGGGAGAGGGAAGGAGAGGAGAGAGATGTCAGACCAATGGGGGTGAAAGGAGAGATGGAAGGGGGAGGCAAACAGTTTCTGGAAGGAGCATAGAAGGAGAGAAGATGCCATATAGGGGAAGAGAGACGGCAGACAGAGGATGGAAGGAAGAGAGTTACAAGAAGATGAGGAAAGCAGAAACCACAGAAGACAAAGGTAGAAAAAAATTTTCTATTTATTTATTGCTTTAGGAGACATGTGTCACTGTTTCTGTGGTGCACTGTATGCAGAGTCCAGCTTCTTACTGGTTCAATTTAACCTTTGTCTATGTATTTCTATTTTATCCCCCCATTTACAAAACTGTGGAATGTTTTTTAGCGCCAGCCTTGGTGGTAGCAGCTCTGATGCTCAGAATTCTATGAGCGTCAGAGCTGTTACCACCGTGGCTAAAATCCACACTACAGTTTTGTAAAAGAGGGAGGGGTTAGTTTGTGATTACATATTCCATTCTAGGCGAAGGTGTTTTCTGTGTTCTGTGTGTTCGAAAGACATGTTTTTTGTTAGGATTGATTGCAGGATTGATCTGTACTAGTCTGGCTTGTTTAGTTTTACAATGGGTGTATTGATGTTGTACTGCTCACTACAGTATATAAGATGATGCCTTTTCCTAGATACTCATGTGTGACATGTGGCTTGTTACTAAAAATCATGTTTTTTGTACAATGGGGGGATGTCAAAAAATGATGGGCCCCGAGTATCACATATGCTAGGTTCGCCACTGCCTGGGACAGGCTTAATTTTTCCTTTTGGTGGGAATCTGTGTTAATATTATAGATATGAAAAAATGAACTAAGAAGTATTGGGACATAATAAAATATTTAAAACAACATGGGGTCCATTAGCGAAATTTGTCAAATCAGATTAATTGTATAAGGTTTTAATTTCTATTTGTTTTTCACACACATCCAGGGAGGGTGGGAGGGGGTGGGGATATGTTTTATATTGTATTATTTGATTGAATGTAAGTGGTGTTCATTGTATTACTTGTTTGTATAATTTTTTGCACTTTTATTCAAATTGAAAATCAATAAAGAATTACAAACCACCCCCCCCCGGCACTTTGTCTAGGTTTTGAAACGCTTCCAGCTAGGAGTGACATTGGGATAGCATCCGCACGTGCGTGGTTGCAACGTAGTAATGTCATGTGCATGCATGCCTATGACATCATCACGCCACACCTGCGCATGCGCACATGCCCTCCAGACAAGTGAACAGGTTGAGGGGTTGGGGCTGGAGGGGGGTGGGGCTGGGAGACAGAATGGGTGTGACTCGGGTAGAACTGGGTGGGAATGGGCAGAACTGGGCAGGCCTGGGGGCAGGGCCATGGGTCCAGATTTTAGTTCCGGAAAAATCTGGTAACCCTAGCCTAGACAAGCTTGCAAGAGTTCTTAAATGAGGGGGCAGAAATATATTTATTTATTTAAAAAACTTATACCTAAGTGGATTACAAAAAAAACCCAACACAACTTAATTATAAGGTAAAAACAGTATAAAACAATAAAACAAAATAATATACAGATAAAAGATTCATTATGTACTTTGTTCCTTCAGTCACTGCTTTTTAACCACTTAAAAAGCTTCTAAAAAATATGTTTTTAAAAATTATTTAAAACTCTGAATGTTATTATTCATTCTCAAATGTCCAACCAGATTATTCCAAAGCTTCATCTCTGCTACTGAAATAGCTATAGCTCTGGTACTAGCATACTTCATTTATTGTAACTCATTAACAGATAAGCACATCGTGTTCTCCAATCTTAAGGATCGACGGGGCTGATGTAGTGTCATAGCATATGAAAGATTTCACAGTATCACTCAGTGAATTGCTTGAAAGAATAGTGGGTCAGATAGGTGCAGTGGGATGTCACATATCTGGATGACAGTGTGGCTTTTGACACTGTTCTACAGAGAAAACTGGAATTAATTGGGCGAGGAACTTGTTGAGCTTTAGGATGCAATGTGGAATCGAATCTGGTACGATAAAAAGACCAAATGGCACCTCAGGCTCACAGTGCTAAGTAACCAGTCCTTTTCAATGCCTTTATTAGAGGGACTTAAGGGCTTAGGAACCGTGCCTATCTTTTAGGTGCATCCATTTGCACCAAGTGATACATGGTGTAAATCCTCGCACCTAAATTAGGTTCAGACACCATTATTCTATAAAAGCATCCCGCAAACTTTCTCAAGTTGCAGCACACTAAAGGTACTGGCCACAGCGCGAGGCACCCAGAAGTGTGCAGGTGTCACCGTGATGACATCCCGCACATGCATGAAGGCCCTTCACACAGGCCTTGAGATGCCAGTGAGGGGGGGGGGTGCCAGCAGGGTAGAGGGCTGGAGAGAGGGAGAGGCGCTGGTGCTGGCTGATTGCCATGAGAGGCACATCCTGTAGGCTGTCAGCCTGCACCGGAGCCTCTCCTCCTCCCCAGTGTGCCGCGGCACACCTGAAATCTCAAGAGGCAGACTGGTGTGCCGCCGCACACAGTTTGCAATACACTGTTCTATAACTTCATGAGTAAATCCAAGGAAAGCCTCTGATACGCCCATGACCGTCCCATTCCCACAACCCCTTTTTTGACTCGCATGTAAAACAGGCGCAATTCTCCCATTGGTTAACAAACCATGATGAATATGGATCTAGATTTCATTCTTTCTAAGGGTGGGTAGGGGGTGTCAATGCACTAAATGTAAGAAATTCATATCTTAAGGGCTGTTTCTATTAAAATTAGCCATGGGATGTAAATGAGCTTTTGACTCATTTAAATCATGAAACTAAATTTTGCAATAAATATTTGTTACACATTCGTTGTCATGGCAGCATGTGAGAAAATTCACAAAAATAAGACTCATTTGCACAGTGGTATCATGATTTAAAGGGGCACCTTGCTTTTCTGGGGACCTTCAAGGCCGTGGTGGTTCAATGTATCTCTGAGACCACCCAGTCCCGTTCTGGGGCTAAAAGTATCAAAATTTGGCACATCCCTAAAAGCTTCTACTTATCCACCCCAGAGACTTCCAAAACAACAGAGGAGAGCGAAATAGCTCAGTATGTGGAACAATAACTTAGAGGTTACAACACTGGGCTTGATATCCAGCGATGGCTGGATCAAATCCCACTGTAGAAACATAGAAGCATAGAAACATGATGGTAGATAAAAGCTAAATGGCCCATCTAGTCTGCAGTAACCATTATCTCTTTCTCTCTCTAAGAGATCCCACGTGCCTATTCCAGGCCCTCTTGAATTCAGACTGTTTCCACCACCTCTTCCGGGGCAAGCCATTTTACACTCTGTTATATCGCCTAATCCAAACTACCTCAACCAGACATAGGAGAACCC
This sequence comes from Geotrypetes seraphini, assembly GCF_902459505.1. Lineage (NCBI taxonomy): Eukaryota > Metazoa > Chordata > Amphibia > Gymnophiona > Dermophiidae > Geotrypetes > Geotrypetes seraphini. Next base: position 234,754,432 of record NC_047085.1, on the reverse strand, counting down.
ACAAACCGTTCACGCATCCCCCAATCAGAGACGTCAAACGAAAAAAAACTGTACGATGGCCTTCTAGCCACACAAGCAGCAAAACTGGACTACCAGCTCTCTAATTTACTGATAACGACCTCAGATTACAAATCGTTCAGAAAAGAAATAAAAACCATGCTATTCAAGAAGTCCTTGAAGACAAACTAACACCGCAAGACTCTTCCCAATTTTCTGAAGCAATTCGCTCTTCTCTTCAATTCCTCTGGAAATGGCCAGATAACTTCTTTTATAATCCGCCTTGAACCGCAAGGTATTGGCGGAATAGAAATCACTAATGTAATGTAATATAATCTAGAGCAGGGGTGTCCAACCTTTTGGCTTCCCTGGGGCGTATTAGAAGAAAAAAAATTTGTCTGGAGCCGCACAAACACTAACGCTAGCTGATGAGCATAAAAAGGTTGAGCGGGTCCTAAATTTACAATCACTAATATAGAAGATGTACGTATCTAATAATAAACCTTCATTAAAGGGACACTATGGAGAGGAACCCAAAAAAGCTGTAATACTTACCCTGACTTAACGATCCTCCACGTGCACTGCTGACAGCGTAAGCCTGGTTCTCCCATTCACTTCTATAACAGCTAAGGTGAGCCTCTTCAGAGGTGAGCCTCATCAGAGCGGGGATGCTGAAGCAGCTGTCAGCGGCGCATGTGGAGGATCACTCAGTCAGGGTAAGTATTACTGATTTTGTTGGGTTCCTCTCCAAGGTGTCCCTTTAAAATTGTTTTTGATATTTAAGAACAAATATAGCATACATAACTGAGGTGCAAGCCGATTCAGCATGAGGCAGAGGGAGGAATGTACAGCACACACTCAGGCCCACTTAGGCCCACACCACAGGCTACACACTAGAGGCCACACACCACAGGCTGCACATGTGCAGTACAGGCAGTCCCCGGGTTAAAAACGAGTTCCGTTTTTTAAACCGTTCTTAAGTTGAATTTGTATGTAATTCTGATCCTAGTATTCTTCCCACCTTCTCCACCTCTTTGAAGCCCCTCTTGCATCCCTTTCCATCTATCCCACTATTCCTCTTCCACCACCACCACATCCAACATTACTCCCTCTCATCTTTCTCTTCCCCATGCATCTCTACCTCACTCATCTCCTACCACCATGTCCAATAATTCTCTCTTCCTCCCTATGTCCAACAATTCTTCTTTTTCTTCATCTCCACATGTGCACCATCTTTTTCCCTCTCGGACACCCAGTTCTTTCTTTCTATTCCCTCCCTCTTTCACTCCATTCTTTCATCCTTTGCCTCATGCCCCTTCCCTCCTTCCTTCCATCATTTGTCTGAAGTTTGTGTTCCCTCCCTCTCGAGTCCCAACATGACCTTCTCCCTCCCTCCCTTCTGTGCCTCTCTCTGGTGAGAGTTTACCTTCTAGCCAGCTCCCTCCACCCCACTGCCATAATCATTTCTCTACTCAAAGCCACGAGATGAGGCTCCTACGTACGTCCTGTGGCTGAGTTGGAAGCCTCTCTGACATTGTGACACAGGGAACGCTTCCAATACAGCCGCAGATTGCACGAGGAGCCGCCATCCATAAACGACTGCAGCAAGGGAGCCAGCCAGAAGGTAAATACCTGCTGGAGGGAGGGAGGGAGAAGGTTGTGTAGGGACTTGAGAGGGAGGGAGCACAAACTTCGGCCAGAAGGAAAACACCTGGGAGTGGCATTGCTCTCAAGCTGGGCCGCATGAAACTCCTTGCTGGGCCGCATGCAGCCCGTGGGCCATGGGTTAGACACCCTCTGATCTAGAGAATTAGATTGTGAGTCCTTCAGTGATAGGGAAATGATCATAAGAACAAAAGTAGTGCCTCTGCTGGGTCAGACCAGGGGTCCATCATGCCCAGCAGTCTGCTCATGCGGTGGCCCATCAGGTCCAGGACCTGTATAGTAATTCTCTATCTATACCCTTCTATCCTCTTTTTCTTCAGGAAATCATCCAATCCCTTCTTGAACCCCGATACTGTACACTGTCCTATCACACCCTCTGGAAGCGCATTCCAGACATCTACCACCCTTTGTGTGAAGAAGAACTTCCTAGCATTGGTTCTGAATCTGCCCCCTCTTAATTTTTCCAAATGCCCTCTCATTCTTGTAATTTTCGAAAGTTTGAAGAATCTGTCCCTCTCCACTTTCTCTATGCTCTTCATGATCTTGTAAGTCTCTATCATGTCCCCTCTAAGCCTCCGCTTTTCCAGGGAAAAGAGCCCCAGTTTCTCTAATCTTTCAGCGTATGAAAGGTTTTCCATACCTTTTATCAATTGCGTCTCTCTTTTCTGAACTCTTTCGAGTATCGCCATATCCTTTTTAAGGTTCGGCGACCAATATTGGACGCGGTACTCCAGATGCGGGCGCACCTTCATCCAATACAATGGCAGGATGACTTCTTTCGTTTTGGTTGTAATACCTTTCTTAATAATACCTAGCATTCTATTCACCTTCTTAGAGGCTGCTGTGCATTGTGCCGATGGCTTCATTGTCTCGTCCACTATTACCCCCAAGTCCTTTTCTTGGGTACTTTCACCCATTACCAGCTCTCTCATCATATAGCTGTACTTCGGGTGTCCGTTTCCTACATGCAAGACTTTACATTTTTCTACATTAAACTTCATCTGCCATCTCATCGCCCACTCTTCTAGCTTGTTCAGGTCCCTTTGTAAATCCTCACAGTCCTCTTTAGTCCCAACTCCACTAAATAGTTTGATGTCGTCTGCGAATTTTATTACTTCGCACTTCGTCCCTGTTTCTAGATCATTTATAAATACATTGAACAGTAGCGGCCCAAGTACCACTCGTGACCTCCTCCAGTCAGAATAGTGGCCCTTCATTCCTACCCTTTGCTTCCTACCTGCCAACCAATTTTTGATCCATCTATGTACGTCTCTTTCCACTGTAATTGTAATTCACCTTTTGCCACAGGTAGCGGAACGCTTTAACATTCGAGGGAGCCCAAAAGCTCCGCTCTAGTTCCAGTAGGATCATGTGACGACTCCCCCACCTATCTTCTCCAGTCGCTATAATTTTAAATCTGCAGGTAGCTGCCACACAGAGTCAATGAGAAGGCCTGCCCCAGAAGTCTTCATTCTACAGCAACACTGTGCAGCGGCTGCCCGCAGATTTAAAATTTTAGCAGCCAGGAGAAGGTAGGTGGGGGAGTAGGGCCATAACTGACCCTTCTTATAGATAGGACCCTGAAACCATCGGCGCTATGTGTGGTGGCGGTGGCGAAGAAAGCAAATAGAATGCTAGGCATGATAAAGAAGGGAATTACGAGTAGATCAGAGAAAGTTATAATACCGCTTTACAGAGCCATGGTCAGACCGCACCTGGAATACTGCGGCCAGCATTGGTCTCCATACCTAAAGAAGGATATAAAACTGCTAGAGAGGGTGCAGAGACAAGCAACGAAGCTAGTGAAAGGTATAGAGAACCTGGACTACGAGGAATGACTTAGGAGACTGGGGTTGTTCTCCCTTGAGAAGAGGAGACTGTGAGTGGATCTGATCGAGACTTTCAAAATACTGAAAGGATTCGACAAAATGGAGTAGGGAAAGCAGTTATTTACAATGTCCAATGTGACACGGACAAGCTGAAGCTGAGGGGGGACAGGTCCAGGACGAATATCAGGAAGTCTGTTTCACGCAGCGAGTGGTGGAGACCTGGAATACTTTCCCAGAGGAAGTAATTGCAGAATCCACCATTCTAGGATTTAAGGGTAAACTAGATGCTCATCTCCTTAAGAGTGGCATAGATGTCCCTTGAGAAGCATACAGTGATATGGGGACTAAAACTATGCCAGGGTACACCTGGCGGGGCCTCCATGTGTGCGGATCACCGGACTTGATGGACCCAGGGTCTGATCCGGAGATGGCAATTCTTATGTTCTTATATACTGAACTCAAATTTTTGGGGAGGCCATGACCCCTGTGACCTCCCCCATTCCGATGCCTATACCTTGCGCTATTACTAAACAAAATCCAAATAAATAATAGTGTAGCTTTCTTGGCTCCATTTAGAAGCATTATTATCAAAATGGGCTACAGTTATGAAATGTTATTTTACCAATAACTTGTGCTGTTTTAGCCCAGGTTCCATTTTATGCAATTAGACCTAGTTAGGTTAACAATAAAATAACACATCTTAATGGTAGCTCACATTGACAATGCCCCCCCCCCCCCCTTTAGCACTGGAAGGGAGATATGTATATTTTAAAATGTGCTGCAAAGCTCTGCCTTCCTGATTTGCTCTCTAGTCCCCTGTAGAGATTCCTTAAAAGCCGAGCAATTCCATGAGAAGATAGGATTTTTCAGACCTTCCTGCAGCCATGGGAACTTAACACTGATTTAAGCTAACAGAGGGCTTTGAAGGTGACCCTTCTCAACTACCTTTGGGAAAGGGAAGGATCAATTGAAATGTTCTAAGTTTTTTGGTTGATGTTGACCAGGAGTTGATGAAAATGTTTATAAGTGGCTCTGCAGAGTTCACATATGGGATGTGGAATTTTATACATGATAGCTTGAAGGTGATGTGAGCATTAATAGATAGCCAATGCAGTCTAACTTTAGTGAGATGGAATCATATTTTTTCAGTTTGAATATTAGTCTTATTGCTATATTTTGTAACAGTTGTAGTTTGTGCATAAGGGCAGAGTTAATGTCAGCATAGAAAGAGTTACAGTAGTCTAGTTGGGATAGCACAAGCATCTGTGTCAGTATGGCAAAGTGATGATCATGGAAAAAAAATCTGATTAGTCTTAGTTTTCTCATGCTAGTCAGGTGGTGTAGAGATGTCTTTAAGGTGGAAATGCCATAATACGGGAAGCATGGAGGCAATGGCACCAGCTCCTCAGTCTCTGCCCAGGAGTACCGAGGCTGCAGCTTTGATACCAAATGCTCCAGCACAGTAAAATAAGCTCAGCTAAAAACTAGTTTACTTTACTATTATTTTAAGCCTGAATGTGACTTCCAATGAGCATCTGATGCAGACTGCATACATGTAATAAGCTGCTTTACATGCATCTCATTATTATGTAACTTGTGATGACCTAAATATCACCAAGGCTGTATTAGAGCTCTTTTAAATCACATTAAGGAGCAAATAATGTAACTTAAAGCCCTGATGCAGCTTAATAACTTCCCCCCTTAGTTGATATTCGATAACTTTAGTGCACAAATTCTTTAGCACATAATTGAAAAGAGGTGTAGAATTGAGAGGGGCATGAGCGGGTCAGGAACATGGCTAACACTTATTCAGTGAGGTTATAGAATACCAACACACATGCAACTTTAACATTTAGGTACGGACATTTATACTAGCCATTGACATGGTGTAAGTGGCATGCCTAAACATTGGTAGGTAAATTCTGACTTACAAGCGGTCGCTAAAAAGTTCTCAGCCCAACTAACAAAGTTGAGGCAGTCTCCATCGAGGGCTATACACTTAGTCCAGCGTTTCTCCACTTTGTCAGAAAAATACGGAACAAATAAAGTGAAAAATCTCTGGACTAAGAGCTCCTTTTACGAAGGTGTGCTAGCGGTTTTAGCGCACGCACTAGATTAGTGCGCGCTATAGCGCTCGCTAGCCAAAAATCTACTGCCTGCTCAAAAGGAGGTGCTAATGGCTAACGTGCGTGGCAATTTAGCACGTGCTATTCTGCATGTTAAGGTCCTAGCGCGGCTTTGTAAAAGTGTAGAGCCGTCGAAAGAGACTGCCCCAACTTTGTTGGTTGGACTGAGAACTTTTTAGCGACCCCCCCCCCTCGTATGTAGTATTCCATAATGGCAATTATGCACATAATTGCTGATATAGAATTTACCCTTAGTACAGAGCACTCCAGTGCCTAACTTTAGGCAGTCTTTTCAGAATTACCCCCTAAGTGAGTGCTATCATCAGTATAGATTTGTCCCTAAAATCAATCAAGCTTTGTATGCCACTGTTTCTTCAAGACCTCTTTAATGTCAATGTGAAATGGGAAAACTGAAGAGTTCAAATTAGGTAAGAATTACAAATGGGCTCATCCTTATATAGCAGAGGTCCTTTTTTTTTTTTTTTTTTTGCATGCTTGGCCTTGCAGTAGGCTTTCCTCGTACATTATCCCATAGTAGACTCTATATCTAGGGCTCAGAATCGCATGTCCAAATTTGTACAAATATCCAAGAGGCTAACACAAATTAATTGAAAATGAGCTCTTAACTGTCAGTAATTTAGTGTTAACAACCAGTTATTGATGTTAATTGGCACTCATTAAAAGTTGGATGTGCATCTTGCTGCATGCTACTCTATAAGGTATGATACCTAAGGCTACTAGTACATAATTCAAAAGGGGGTGTGGCCACAGGTGCATCAGACGCATTCCATAAAGTTCTGAGCTTAGTTATGGAATACGGCCTCAGCATGCCTAACCTGGGCGCCAGCATTTACACTAGGTTTCAGTAGGCTTAAGTCTGGTGCCTAAAGTATAGGCATGGGAATCGGCACCAAGCATGATTCTATAAAGAGCATACACCCTTTATAGAATCACACGTAGTGCTTGTTTTTTCTGGCACCGAATTTTGAAACCCATTTACTGAATCCAGCCCTATATAGGTAACCTGTCCCCTCGAATCTGTTATACATATCAGCTGCCTGACCTGCATATTCTGTTTCAGTTGTACACAGTCTCCTAATAACTGGCCTCTAGATAGTTTTCTTTTAGGCTCGAAGCATGAAACTCTAGTAGTAAGCAGTTTTTTTCTATATGTTGGCTTTCTAATAATAGTTGTTTCAAAGCGATCATTCTTTTTCTTAATTAAAATGTCTAAGAAACAGAATTTCTGTCTCACTATAGACCATCTGGAAATTCAGATTCTCATCACAATGATTTAAGCAGTCTAAAATAACAACCTAATTGTTGATGAGTCCCATGCCATATCCTAATTAAAATTGGGTTGTTAAAAAATATTTTTAGACTTAAACAATTGCTGTATGACGGGCAATCCCGAATGGGATTGTGCTGTCAATCGATAACATTGGCAGTAAAAGTTCAGTTCAGAAGATGGCTTCACTGCACTCACATCCTTTGATGTGTTCAGCAAGCTGTGGCAAGCCTTGAGACCATTTCCACTCAAGCAGTAAGAAAAATGTGGGTTTTATTTCATCTTAGAAAAGTTCCTTTTTTTTTTTTTTTTTTTTTGAGAAATATATTTTATTAAGTTTTCACTACATGAAGAACACAACACTCAGATGTACATGGTGTACAACAAGAATCATGAATACCAAAGTACAGCTTAAATTCACCATAATAATCCAAAGCCACCCCCCTGTCCCACCCCCCCTCCCCTCCCATATCCCAAACAAAAGAATTATAACAAAAATCCACTCCAATACAGTCTCAAGTAGATATTCATACATTTAACAAATGACTTCGAGCTCTTGATGTTAAAGTGTCCCAGAAAGGAGCCCAACATTGACAGAACAACCTGCCCATTGCAGAGTCTAACGTGGAAATGCAGAATCGCTCCATGGAAGCTTGTTGTATCATCAGAGTCCGCCAACGAGAAAGCGTCGGAGAGTCAGACGAAATCCAGTAAAGTAAGATAGCTTTCTTCCCCAATAACATAGATCGAGTGAGAAAGCTCCGAAACCCCTTAGGAGCTGACAGAGGAACATGGTCTAGGGTAAACAGCATCATGTGATCCAAAGAAAATTTTTAAAAAAATTTTTGGTTTTAAGGATCTATGTTTCAGAAGGTTTATTAAATTGTTTTAGGGGGAGACATTACCAACTTGTGGCTTTTACCACAGCTTTATTTACTGCAGGAGTCATCAGCCTTGAGGTATATCTGTTTCAGTTTCCTGACTCCCATGTAAAATGAATAATGCTGCCAGGAGTATCAGGTCTCCATGCAATGGGTTGATTCTCCCAGGCCACATCTTAAAGGTGCCAGTAGTATTTTTTAAAAGCTGGTCCCAGATTAGGTTAGGGATGGGCCAAGGGCAGAGTAGCCTGTTAGCAGTGATATTCAGTCTGCTAATTGGCTAAGTAACCACGCAAAGTGAGAACAGCAGAACAGCAAACTTTATGCAGCAAGTTAACTGGGTACTGGTCTGAATATCATCCAGTGTCTGCAGTGCTATAGTAAGGGGGGTGGGGGAGTGGGGCAGACTACCCCAGGCGCTATCTTTGCAGGGGTGCCAGTGCCTCTCGTCCTCTCTGCCCCCCTGTGTACCTCTTTAAAAGTTTGCAGTTGTGAGCAGAATCTTCCACTTGCTGCTCATGCTGACCTCGGCTCCCTTCTGATTTACTTCCTGATCGCAGAGCCAGGATGTGACGTCAGAAGGGTGCTGAGGCCAGTAGGAGCAGCAGCTGGAAGAAGCTCATGCTGGTGAACATTTCAAGAGGTACCTCGGGGGGGTGGGGGGGGGGCACTTAAGCGGCAGGGAAGAGTGGAGGGCACACAGCACAGGGGGGGGGAAGAGTGGGGGCGCACAGCATGATGATGCCAGGCACACTGACCCGGGCACCAACTTCCCTCTCTACGCTACTGAGTATCTGGATAACTTACAGAGCAGTGGAGATACCTGGATTACATTAGAAACATAGAAACATAGAAGTAGATGGCAGATAAGGGCCACGGCCCATCAAGTCTGCCCACTCTAATGACCCTCCCTATCTATCTTTGCGGATAGATCCCACATGTCTTTCCCATCTGGCCTTAAAATCTGGCACGCTGCTGGCCTCAATAACCTGAAGTGGAAGACTATTCCAGCGATCAACCACCCTTTCAGTGAAGAAGAATTTCCTATGTCACCGTGTAGTTTCCCGCCCCTGATTTTCCACGGATGCCCCCTTGTTGCCACATTACATTATATTATGGTACTTATACTCCACATCTACCCTAATGACTTACAGAAAAAAAGGACTAGGCATACCAGCACTGAATGGGTACTGGAAAACTTTGGCGCTAAGCACTAGTCTATAAAGGGCACATGTAGGAATGCAAAATCCAACATGTAATTATGAAAAAAATCAAAACACCAAAGCCTTCCTTTCTAAGGGAGATTTATTAAACATATGGATGGAACTACAGTATTTAAAAAATAAATATTAGCCCTCCAAAAATAAAGACTATGAGGTACATAATTGAAACAAAAATACATCTAAATCGGCACTTGGACGAGCTAAAAGACAGGTTATCCAAGTGTCAATAATCAAAATGGGTTTTTAGATGTATGTAGAGGCATCTTAGGCCTCATGACTGCCGCTGTGCATCCAGAGCGAAAAGGGGTGTTTTTTGAGGAGTGCTTAGAATGGGAGGTGGGCGGGATGTGGGACGACCGATCTTAAGGCTCCTTTTACAAAGGTGCGCTAGAGGTTTTAGCGCGCGCTAGCCGCTACCGCCTCCTCTTGAGCAGGTTGTAGTTTTTTCAGTAGCGCGCACTATAGCGTACGATAATCCAGTGCGTGCGCTAAAAATGCTAGCGTATCTTTGTAAAAGGAGCCCTTAGTCATCTTGCAGTGATAACACAAGGCAACAACAAAAAAAAATTTCGGAATCATCTGACAACACAACACATTTTTCCAAATCAGTTTTTCACGCTGATTTCAGATCTGTTATTAGTTTTTATAACATTAGTCATAACTTTTAAAGTTATGACTAATGTTAGTTTATAGTGTTTTAACATATAGAGTTTTAAGAATTGCAGTATCAGCTTAAAGAAATGTTGGTCCAAAGTCAAATAAGCACACAGCATAGCGTAATTATACTGGACTGTGTCACTTAGCAACTATTTCTTTAAAAATGCTTAGACTATGATTTATTTTTGTGAGTTGTGTCTGGATTGTCACGGCACAACATCCAGCAGTAGTCTATCATACTTTCAATCCAGAAACCTTGGTAGCGATGCTGCATTAACTGAATGTCCTGGTGAAAACGTTTTCCTTGCTCATCACTCACCATACCAAGCTTTTCTGGAAAAAAGGCAAGATATAAGCGCAAAAAGTGTATTTTAACGTCATGCGACAGCCAAGTGTCTGATATGAGTCAAGGAGATTCTGAACTCCTTCCTTGTATGAAGTTGCCCAGAAAGTTTTCTACTAACCACTTGAATTCCTCCCAAGCTTCAAGCTCAGCTGCTGAGAGTGATTGCTTAAAATCTTCATCCTGCATAACGGACATGATCTGTGGGCCTATAAATATCCCTTCCTTCAGTTTTTCAGTGCTGATTTTTTGAAATTTCTTAACAAGATATTGAAAACCTGGTGAGTTTGCTTTACCCATGGCCTTTCTTCATCATATTTTATGAGGATCCACCAATGGCATAAATTTCACACTGCTTGTCTCAGCTGTAGATCTGATATCCCACAAGCACAGGAAACAGTAGAATGTAGTGACTCCTCCTTGTATTCACATTAGCATGCCAATGACCTTCAGATCACCACAGATGTTCCACTGGTGTGTTTTATAATTGATTGCTTCTAGTAAATTCTTCATATTCTCTTAAGTCTCCTTTAGATGAGCAGAATGGGCAATTGGTATACTTGGTTTGGAATTTCCATTGTGCAGTAACACTGCCTTCAAGCTTTTCTGTGAAGAATCAATGAAGAGACGCCATTCATCTGGACAATGCACTTGTGACAAACTGTTGAAGAGCCTGTTGATGTCATGACAAAAGCACAACGAGCCATTTACAGTGAAGAATGTTGTTGTTATGATTCCTTTTTCTGTAATGAATAAGGTAGAACATTGGCCTATGCACTCCAAACTAAAACTGAATCCCGAATAAACCAAGATTTTCTTGGCAAGTCCCAATAATAAGATCGTGAACACCTCCTTGAAACTAAATGGATCAGACTACCCAATTAATCCTACAACCAAAATCCTGGATCACACTAATGCTCAAGTCAAAAAATGCTTTCTCACTCTATGGAAATTTTGTACCATTAAACATTACTTTGATTTCTTTTCCTTTTGTCTACTGGTTCAATCCCTGATCTTAAATATCTTAGACTACTGCAATATTATATACTTGGGATCTCTCAAGAAAACCATCAAATGACTGAGAATCATCCAAAATGCTGCAGTCTGTCTCATTTATGGCCTCAAGAAATCAGACCATGTACGCCCATATTACAAAAAAACACTGGCTGCCTGTGGAAGCAAGGGTCATTTTTAAGTTTGCTTGCCTTTGCTTCAAAACCATGACAGGTTCATCCCCAACCTATCTGTCTCACCAATTCAAATTCCCAGGCACAACTAATACACACAGTACCTACTTGTTTGCTTTTCCATCCCTAAAAGGCTGCACCTACAAGAGATACTTCGATAGAACATTATCATTCCAATCAGGCAAGTGGAACAAATGTTTAACCAATTTCATCTCAAACGCACTTTCGGACCAAAAAGTCAATAAAAACTTATCTCTTTGACAAATTTCTCTGACCCCACTTCAACCTGATGTACTTCCAAAAAACTTCCAGATAAATCTGACTAAACTTAACATGCCAATGTAATTTCAAAAGTTCTCTGTAATGTTGCTGTCTGTATACAGTCTCTTCCCTTGTAAATGACTTAGAACTGTTTGTGGTATGACGGTACATAAAAATAAAGTTATTATTATTATTATTATATTAGTATCTTTTGCAAGCAAGTGCTTTTGGTTAAGTCTTGAAGCAAGAAGTTCTGCTTTTTCTTTTGAAAGATTTAGATCATGAATAAGATCATTCAGCTCAGTCTCTGGTTCTGAATCTTCATCATTCACATAATCAGGATCAGATAATTCTGGATTGTGACCAGCTGCTACATCATCATCACATTCCTCATCATGTTCCACAGAAGCAAGTCCATCTTGTGGAGGTACAGGACAGGCAGTGAGTCATCATGAGGAACAATCCTAATAGCAGAATCAAGAGTAGGAAATATAATTTTATGCTTAGTTTTAGCTGAGAATCCACTTGTGTTCACAAGGCAAAGTAGAAATCTTTAATATGGTCTCACGGTTCCCTCCATTATCATTGGGATTGCAAATGACATCGCTGCCGTTCGTCAGTTGAGCCTGTCACGAAGTCTGTTGGAACAGCTGGTACAGGTTTCAGGTTTTATAAAAATTTGATAAAAACACTTTTATAATGAATTCAAAGCGATATACCTAAAAAATTATACATATTGAGACGTACAATTACACCTATTGAGATGTACAATGGACTAACTATAGACACCATACTTGGAAACGGAGGAGAAAAAGGTAGAACTACAATTTTATTTATTTATTCAGTTTTTTAGCCCGTCCTCCCAAAAGGAGCCCAGAACGGGTTACAAAGTACATCTATAATAATCGAGACATGACAGAGATGACATAATTTACATAAATTACAATATAGACATGACAATAATTTACAATATAGACATGACAATAAAACATATGCACTAAGTAGCATCTGGTGAGATTAGGTGGCGTAGGTGTGTTGACTGAGTGGCATTTCTGGGTGCATGACTTTAAGGTGCTGGGTTTGTAAAGAGGAAAGTTTTCACGTCCTTCCTGAAGCTCCAAAGTCCATCTAATGATCTAATAGATGGGGGGATGAAATGTGAGTAGGAGCATTTGCGGGCTGTTTCAATTTTGAGGGAGTGGCCTGGAGGTATGGTCAGTCATTTTTCTCCTTGAGACCTCAGTGGTTGCTTTGAGAAGTAGATTTGTAGTTTAGTTTTCATGTAGTACGGAATCATGTCATGGAAGGTTTTGAAAGCGAGGACCAGGGCCTTGAAGGCGCAGCATTTTTGAATGGGCAGCCAGTGCATGGAAGCTAATGCAGGGGTAACATGGTCGTGGATGCCTAGGTTTTTCATAAGTTGGATTGCAGCATTTTACACCTTTGGAGGTGGAAGAGAGTTTTGGTATCTAGGCCCACTAGTAGAGTCTTACAATAGTTTATGCGGGATAGCACAAAGGCATAGAGTGGTTGGGCAAATTCGAGTTCTGAGAAATATGCACTATGGTTTTTAGCTGGCAGAGGTAGTAGAAGGAGGATGATACTAGTTTGGAAATGTGATCTGTCATTGATAAGTTAGAATCAAGAGTTACTCCTAGGCTGAAAACGTCTTTGGGTGTAATGGTGTTTGTGCCCCAGGAAAAGGACGGATGGGGGTATACGCATAGATCTTTGTGGATCCAGAGAAGTTCTGTCTTGGATTCATTTAACTGTAACTTGTTCTCGGTCGTCCAGGTCTTTATTTCAGTTAAACAAGATTGAGAGAAACGTTGACAGTTGGGAAGGCTCAAAGAAAACAAATTTATGATATCGATAATATATTACACATTTGCAAGGATGACATAAGTAGAAAGTCGCCCCCAGAGCTGTAGCACCTGGTTTCATCAGCAAGAATTCACGTCTCCTTCTCTGTGTTTATTAAGCCAAATCTGGGAACATCTGTCTTTTAAGACTTCCCAACTGTCAACGTTTCTCTCAACGTCACACTTGGAGAAAGATGAGATCTGAGTGCTATGTTGAAGGAAAGGATGCCCTAGTCTCATCCAACTAGTTTATTACTTGTGTTATTATATGTAATTTTCTTTAATACTCGCTTATTACCCATTTTGGATCTTTTTTGAGGACTTGAGTTGAAATTTAAGCTTACACTTGGTTTTTTTCTACTATGTAAACTCTATTTTATTATTCTTTGCTTAATTTCCTTTCTGTACAAGTTATGCTTGATTCATAATGAAAAGTTAATAAATATATTTTTTTTAAAAAACAAGATTGAAGGTTATAGATTTGTGTGTCTCAGTGTCAGCCTAGGGCAGTGGTCTCAAACTCAAACCCTTTGCAGGACCACATTTTGGATGTGTAGGTACTTGGAGGGCCGCAGAAAAAAATAGTTAATGTCTTATTAAAGAAATGACAATTTTGCATGAGATAAAACTCTTTTTAGTTTATAAGAACATAAGAAGTTGCCTCTGCTGGGTCAGACCAGAGGTCCATCGCGCCCAGCAGCCCACACCCGTTTGCACAACCACAACCTGTTTGCATACCCGAAAATCGCTGGCTGCAGATATCGAACCTTCCTGGACAGAACTTTCAACTTTCAAGCTGGTAGATAGCAATCATGGCTAGGCTATCTCATCGATACCGCTAGGTTGACCTACAGCATCTTCCGGAAAGAACTAAAGACCTCTTTGTTTAAGAAATTCTTGTCCTAGCCAGACACTCTCCCGCGAACATAACTTCCACACCTTATCCTGAATTTCTTCCTCACACTAGGTATCCACATTCCCTGTCTGCTAAAATTCCCTCTTCATAATTGTATCCTGATATTCGCTGGTGTCCGACTATTTTCAATTGTAAGATGTTAAAATAGTTAATTTCTTATAATTCAACCTATGTATAATTTTCCTTTCAACCACTTGTATTCATCTATTGTAATTCGCTGATTGTACAGCTCTTCTTCTTTGTGAACCGCCTAGAAGTCGCAAGATTGTAGCGGTATATAAAAATAAAATAATTATTATTATTATAATGTTCATCAAGCATAGACATAGGAGAGGAGGGTGCTTTGTAGACTAGTATGATTGTGATTTTTTTGTTGTGGCCTATTGAGAAAATGAGGCATTCCAGGTCTGGTAGTGTTATGGAGTATATTTGGTGTGAGTTTAACTTGGACTTGGCAATCACTGCCACCCCTCCCCCTCTCTTGTTGAGGCGGGAGCATGCCAGTACTTGGTAGCCTTGAGGGCATAACACACCCAAGCAGTGGCATACCAAGGGGGGGCGGGGGAGGTCCACCCTGGGTGCACGCCCCAAGGGGATACACAGGCGGCCACCCTCTCTATTCTGCTGCTGCTGCTTTACTTAACCAGCAGCAATGGCAGTAAACAGGGGTGTCCGTGAGTGCTCACTCCAACGGTTCTTCTGCTTCTGGCTGGCTCCCCTGCTCAAAGCCATGGGTGTTGGCTCCTCACACGATCCGCAGCTGCGTCAGAAGCATTCCCTCTGACGTCAGAGAGAAGGCTTCCGACGCAGCCGCGGATCGTGTGCGGTGAAGACGTCTGCAGCTTTGAGCAGGGGAACCAGGCTGAAATGCTGGGCAGGGAAATATTGTTGCTGCACAGGGAAGGGGGGTATAGAAATGTTGCTGCTGCACAGGGAAGGGGGAGGGTAGAAATGCTGCACAGGCAAGGGGGGAGAAATGCTGCATAGACAAGGGGGGAGACATGCTGATGCATAGGGAAGTGGGGGAGAAATGCTGCTGCTGCAGCACCCAATTGGGGAGAGAGGGGGAAGGAGGGAGAAGGAAGACAAGGGAGAGGAACCAGATATGCCAAGTCCATGGGAGGGAGGGAAAGGAAAAAAGGAAAGGAGATACCAGACCATGGAGGAAGAGGAAGAAATGTCATGGCATGGGGGGAGGGAAGGGAAGGAGATAGAGATACCAGACCATGGTGTGGAGTGGGAAGGAAGGAAGGAAAGGAGAAGAGAAAGAGAGACATGCCAAAGCATAGGGGAGGGGGTGGAGACAGAAAAATGGAGAGAGGGTGAAGCTGAAATGAATCATGTGCAAAGGAGAGAAGGGACCCCAGATATACAGTTTATTAAAGGGACATAGAAAGAGGGAAGATGCCATATGGAAGAGAGAGAGGGTGAAAAGTAGATGGAAGGGGCAGAGAGAATGTGGGCAGTAGATGGAAGGGTAGAGAAAGAGAGAGGGCAGAAGCTGGGTGGAAGGGGCAAAGAGATAGGCAGATGTTGCATGGAAGGGAGAGAGGACAAATGCTGTATAGAAAGAAGAGAGCAAAGAGAAGATGATTAAAGCAGAAATGACAAAAGGTAGAAAGATTTTTTTGTTGCTTTACTTAGAATCAAGTAGTATTGCAACTGTATTGATAAAAGTTTATAAATAGGAAATGGAAATAAGGCAATTTTTGGGACTAAACCCCTTTCCTCAGGTCAGGACAGGATACCATAACAGCAGTATACTGTACTGTTCTGAAGAAAGATTTGGCCTCTGAAAGCTAATTGAAAAATGGATTAGTCCAATAAAATGGTATTTTCTTATTTCTCATTATTTGTTTTATTTTTATTTGTTAATTTGTAAAGTGGTGATTGTTATGTATCAGTTTTTTTTCAAATTTACATCTACTGTCTATATTTTTTTTTTATCATTTTAATGTTTATTAATTTTCATTTTCATAATCAACAAAAATCAACATTTTAACAGTTACATTTCAAATTAGCTAAAAGTAAAATATAATTAAATCATTAAATAAAATTTTCAATTGTACTGTTATTTAGTCCACAATATTGAGGAGTGAGCTTAAGAAAAATCGGTATAATTATAATTCTCTATTACATTCTTGGGTAAACAAAGAGTAGACCTGAATCACACCTAGGTCCCTACTAATTAAGAAGCTTCTTGTTGCAGGTTGCTAGGGTTAACAGCAGTAGAAACCTCTTTAGCTGAAATAAATCTTGACAATTGTGAAGATTCAAAAAACACATATCTAGTTCCCTAGAAATTAACTATACATTTACATGGAAATCTAAGTACAAACGTTGCCCCCAATTTTAACACCTGGGGTCGGAGAATTAGGAATTGCTTCCTCTTTTTCTGGGTTACTCTAGATACATCTGGATACATTCTAATTTTATTCTTCATAAATTCTATATCTTTAAATTTGAAAAACATTTTCAACAACCAATCCCTATCAGATTCCAATGCTAGTTGAACAAAAAGCGTAGCCACAGTCATCTGTTCAGAATCTGATCTTTCTAGAATATTAGTCAAATCTAGTACATCCAACGTTCCTTCCACAGGATCCTGTTGTTCTTCAGCTATTTTCTTCTTTCCAATTGGAAGATAATAAATTCTAATCACTGGTGGATAAGATGTTTGTGGTATTTTCAAAACTTCAGTGAGATACTTTTTGAACAGGTCAAGTGGTGAAACCAATTGCAATTTAGGAAAATTAATTAACCTCAAATTTTTATTTCTTGACACGTTCTCCAGCATTTCAAGTTTAAAATTGATATTCCCATTATCTTTCATTAATAGCTGATTTTGCACAGTCAAAGTGTCTAAATTTTGTCTATGTTGAAGGATATCTACCTCCATTTTATCAACTCTTTGGTGTAATTTTTTTGTGTCCAGTAATATCCCAGAGCAATAAGAAGTTAAGTTTTGCATCTGTGTTCCCAGTGAGGTCTGCAATTCGGAAATAGCTTCCCATATTGAATTTAAATCTATCACCGCTGGTTTTTTCAAGGGTACTATTGCAAATGGTTTAATTTTCACAGTACCTGAAATTTGCTGTTCTGGAGATTGACTCTGCTGGTCCCCTAGCAAACTTGCAAACTCACGCTGTGGCCGTTGTATTCCTCCGGCGGTCAAGACGTTCTGGACATCCTGGTCTTGGTCTTCCCCCACTTCACTGTCTTCCGAGTCTGCCGCCTCACTTGCCTCTCCCGTCGCACTCGGCGACGAATATGGGCGTGGCTGCACTGGCGTGCTGCGCTCCTCCGGGGAGAAGCTGACTGCCTCAAAGGAGGTTCCCGAGTTCACCGTCAAACTCGCGCCTCCAGCCAAGGCTCTCTCCTCCGGCTCTCCACCCGGGCGTCGCTCAATGAAAAAATCCATCGGGTTAGGTAAATTTCCTCCAGACCCGGGCTCCAAAGGGAAAACCCGAGTCTTGGACTTTCGTTTAACCATTTTTAATCCACAGACCCGACGGCGTTCCTCCGAGTTCTTCAGGTCGCCATCTTAGTTAGGCTCCCCCCACTGTTTTTCTTTTACTTGTTCCTACTGTCTATATTTTGCACAGTATTAGGGGACATGTATCACTGTTGTTGTGGTGTTGCATTGTATGCAGAGTCTGGTTTCTTGGCGGTTCAGTTTAACTTTTGTCTACATATTTCTATTTTTAGTTTGCGATTATTCCATATTGGGCGAGGGTGTATCTCTGTTCTGTGTGTATGAAAAGGACATAGTTTTCAGTTGGCATTGACTGTTCAGGATCAATTGACTGTGCGGGATCTGGCATGTTTAGTTTTACAATGTATGTGTTGGTGTTCTAGTGCTCATTTCAGTGTTTAAGATGCTGCCTTTTCCTAGGTACACTCTTGTTGTGTGATATGTGGATTGTTATTAAAAATCATATTTTTCATATAGATGGGGGTGTCTAAAAATGATGGGCCCCAGGGTCACATATGCTAGGTACGCCACTGCACTCAAGGTAGATCCATTGTTGTCTTTAAGCCATGTTTCCGTCACTAGTACGAGGTCCCAGTTTTACTCTGTGATGGTGTCTGTGAGGATGAGGTCTTTGTCGTTTACAGATCTGGCATTCACTAAAGCTGCTGGGAGGGGGGACCTTGTTGGCTTCAAATATCTGTGCTTCAAAAAATACAGCTTTAAATTGCAGGCAAAAGAGATCCGTGCTTTTTATCCTAAGCTAATTCCCGAAAGCATCTATAAAGAGGAAGCTCTTTAATGAACTTTTAAAATGTTCTAACATTGATACTTCCAGGAGATAAATAGGTAAGTGATTCCATTGCTGAGGAGATGTAACAGAAAATATTTCAATCCGCCCAGTGGTGTACCAAGGGGGGGGGCGGTCCGCCACAGGTGCACACCCCAAGGGAGTGTACAGCCGGCCACCTTCCTTATTCTGCCGCTGCTGCTGTCCATACCCAGCAGCAGCGGCAGTGAACTTTAAATCAGGGGTGTCCACGCCCAGCTTGTGCTCCCTCCAGCGGGTGTTTAGCATCTTGCCGGCTCCCCTGCAGAAGGGTTTTTCCGCTCAAAGCCGCAGCCGTCGGCTCCTCGCGCAATCTGCGGCTGTGTCGGAAGCGTTCCCTCTAATGTCAGAGAGAAGGCTTCAGACACAGCCACAGATCACGCGAGGTGTCGAAGCCCGTGACTTTGAATGAAAAACCGGCTGCAACAAGGAACTGCCAGAAATGCTATTGCTGCATGGGGCAGGGAAGAGAAATGTTGCTCTTTGTGAGGCAAGTATGTAAAATGAAGTGGAAAAGAAGGCCACTTTGGTTCTCAAAATTAGTAGCTGAGAAGGTAAGAAATAAGAGGTTAGCTTTCATAAACTACAAAAGATTGCAGAAAGAGGAAGGCAGGCAAAAATATCTGGAAAAGTTAAGAGAGGCTCGCCAAGTAGTCTGGAAAGCAAAGATGCAAATGGAAGAAAAAATAGCTGACATGGTAAAATGGGGAGACAAGACATTTTTTACATATATCACAGATAGGAGAAAGTGCAAAAGTGGCATTGTGATACTCAAAAGTGAAGGGGAGAAATATGTAGAAGTTGATAAAGAAAAGGTTGAATTGTTTAACAAATATAATTATTTATTCAGTTTATAACTTACATCAAGTATATCAACATTTGTATTAACATTTTGACATAGATATATCACTTGAAATTATACATTTAATCTTATCAAATTAAATTTATCCCCTTCCCCCCTCCCCCCACCCAATTTTCATTTGTACTATTCAGGGAAGAAAAATATATACTCATTCTTTACAATAGTCTGATAATGGCCTCCACACATCCTGAAATTTATTAAAGTTCCCTTTTTGAATGGCTAATGTTCATTCCATTTTATAAATATGGCATACTGAATTCCACCAAAAACTAAAGTTCAGTCTATTCCAACTTCCCCAATTAAGTGTTATTTATTGTATGGCAACTCCTGTCAAAATGAGCAATAATTTATTATTTGTAGAGGATATTTGGCTCTTAGCCCTCATTGCCATGCCAAATAATATTGTATCATAGGATAATGCCCCATGATTTTCTAATAAACAATTTATTTGACTCCAAATTGATTTCCAAAATTCCATAATAAATGGACAATAGAATAATAAATGGTCTAAAGTCCCTGCTTCAAGATGACAATGCCAACATCTATCAGATTTAGAGCTATCTAATTTTTTTAAACGAACAGGGGTCCAGAATTCTCTATGCAACAGGAAGAACCATGTTTGTCTCATAGATGCAGACATTGTACATCTCATCCTCCAAGACCAAATACATGGCCATTGAGAAGCAGAAATTTGATGCTTAATCTCAATGCTCCAAATGTCTCTAAGACCTGTCTTTGTTTTTTTATTCATGAATCCAGATATTAATTTGTACTCTGCGCAGCCTGCAATAGAGTAAACACCTTGGATGGTGTGAATAACATGAAGAAAGACCTAGCAAACCTTGAAGAATGGTCTGAAATTTGGTAGCTAAATTTAATGCTAAGAAATGTAAGGTCATGCATTTGAGCTGCAAAAATTTGAAGGAACAATACAGTTTAAGAGGCAAAGAACTTACAGTATGTGCATGACAGAAGAGCGGGACTTGGGTGTGATTGTATATGATGATCTTAAGGTGGCCAAACAAGTTGAAAAGATGACGGCAAAAGCTAGAAGGATGCTAGAGTGCTTAGGAACAGATATGGCCAGTAGGTAAAAGAATGTATTAATGTTCCTGTATAAAACTCCTGTGAGACCTCATTTAGAATATTGTGTACAATTCTGGAGACCGTATCTTCAAAAAGATATAAAAAGGATGGAGTTGGTCCAGAGGAAGGCTACTAAAATGGTGCATGGTCATCATCGTAAGGCATATGGGGGCAAACTTAAACATCTCAATATGTATACTTTGGAGGAAAAGGCAGTGGAGGGGAGATATGATAGAGACATTTAAATAAATATGTGGCGTACATACGTATGAGTTGAGCCTCTTTTGTTTGAAAGGAAGCTCTAGAATGAGAGAGCATAGGATGAAGTTAAGAGATGATAGGCTCAGGAATAATCCACGGAAATACTTTATTACAGAAAGGGTGGTAGATGCGTGGAACAGTCTCCCAGAAGAGGTGTTGGAGACAGAGACTATGGGATCTCTTAGAAAGAGGAAGAGATAATTGGTGCTGTGGATGGGCAGACTGGATGGGCCATTTGGCCTATATCTGCCATCATATTTCTATGTTTCTAACTTAGGTGCAGGCATTTAGGCCTAGTTTACCTTCGTCTAAATGTGTGTGCCTAAATGTTATGCCATGTTTGGCCACTAAGTGTGATTTTATATATATCAGGAGCCTTTTATAGACTTGCACTAAGCGCCATGCTGATCAGCGCCAATTTTTGGCACCATATATAGAGTTTGGGCCTAAATGCGTAAATCACAACTCTGCCCTTAGTTCACTCAAACTGTGGCACTGATCATGCCTACAATGAAGTACATGCCAGCATGCATTGCACTTTTAGGCATGTATTAATTCAGCATTTTGCACATGAAAATGGTTTATAAAATCACCTTATATTTGTAGTCAATGAAGCACACAGTAAAATAAATGTATTTTTATCTCACAGGAGCAGCAGAAGGTAGAATCCATAGATTCCATAAATAATCAATTTATCAAATAAATTATACTACACAAAGAATAATTAAACAAGTATGGTAGCAAGTCAATAAATTAGAAAGCACTTGAAACAAATTTCTAAAGGACTGCGAAACTCATTAAATAATTTATATGAAACAAGAACTTTCTCTCACATTCTCTTTGACACAGACAAGCCACTTTACTTCTGCTCAAATTTAATAAAAAATTTAAAACACAACTGGAGTTATATCATGCTTTTAAATTCCGGTCAGATTTAAGCAGTGCATTTGTGAGCTCACCTGTCACAATTAATTTTAAGGGAACAATGATATTGACTGTATTATTCACCGTATATCTGTGTGAAATTCTGGTCGCTGCATCTCAAAAAAGATTTAGAGGAATTAGAAAAGTTCAGAGAAGGGCGACGAAAATGATAAAAGGGATGGTATGATTTCTCTACTAGGAAAGGTTAAAGAGGCTAGGGCTCTTCAGCTTGGAGAAGAGACAGCTCAGAGATGATATGATAGAGGTCTATAAAATACCGACTAGAGTGGAAAGGATAGATGTGAATCGCCTGTTCACTCTTTCAAAAAATACTAGGACTAGGGGGGCATGCGATGAAGCTACTAAGTAGTAGATTTAAAACAACCCGTATAAAATATTTCTTCACTCAACGTGAAATTAAACTCTGGAATTTGTTGCTGGAGAATGTGATGAAAGCAGTTAGCTTAGCAGGGTTTTAAAAGGGGTTTGGCTAACTTCCTAAAAGAGAAGTACATAAGCCATTAAGATGGATGTTTTACTCCTTGGGATTTTGCCAAGTACTTGTGACCTGCGATAGCCACTGTTGGAAACAAGATACTGGACCTTTTGGACCTTCAGTCTGTCCCAGTATGGCAACTCTTATGTTCTTTTGTTATAAGTTTGGGGGTACCTGTGGCTATGGAATTTGTACACATTTTCAAAGAAAAAGTCTACATTTTAAAATCTATCATAGGTATTTTTGCAGCTGCTTTTTTTGCACAGGCACTTTTTCCATGAAACACAAAGCATACAGATTTGAAAATGTGATCTGCATGCATTATTTACTTATTCTGACCTAAACAGGACATCAAGCATGTTTCCCCTAACTGCATCTAAAAATACACCAGCCAGAAGTTTGCAACTAAGCAGTTTTCAACTGTGACACATTAAGGGCCTCTTTTATCAAACTGTGCTGGGATTTGAACCTATGGCCTCTGGAAAACAAGAATAGGGCTTTAACCCACTGAGCCACAGCAGCTTCCACTAATGTTTGTCTTCCTCACATTTGAGATGATAGTTTAGGGATCACTAAGCTCTCATAGTAGGAACCCCAATAACTAAATGAAGCAGCTATAGCTCACCAGGTAAAAGCCCTCTACTTTTCTTCCAGAGATCATGGGTTCAAATCCCAGCAGACATTTTAATTGTGGAATTCTACCTTGCAGGTGCACCTTGATGATCTTACAATGAGGTCAGCATTGCGCAGCTGCACATCTCCATCTGCAATGAAGTAGAAGCCATGCTAAGATCTGTATCTGGTTTTTTTCAGGTTTAAAGCTTTTGCAAATGAAGTTATGTATGCAATCTAAATATTTTTTTCATGTGCTTTCTTTGCTTTCAAGAATGAGCTGATTGGAGAACTGTTTAGTCAAAGAAAAGTAGCTTTTTAGCAAGAAACCTAAAAATGTGTTTTTCATGTGATGTGCTTCAGTTAATGGATCTTTTCCTCTAATTAGCAAATAGCATTGCTGTTTGTCCACAAAAATAGAAGGTTTTGCATGCAATAAATCTGTTTTGATGTGCCCTGTTTATGTGGTGCCTTATTAAATGTATTTTGAGCTTAATAAAGCAAAAATAAAAACCCAGAGAGCTATTTAGCAGATCACATTAAGAACATCCAAACTGTGTCTAAGTTCCATCCTTAGAATTCAGGTCTATCTGAAAAGTAGACTTCCTTACAATGCATATAGGACTTAGTTTTACAACTGCTATGCAACTTGCTAGCTCACTGTGTAGCACACTAGTTAAACCTACAGCCCTCTACCCTAATGTTGTTGGTTCAAATCCCAGATACTCTCTCTGATGGAAGAGAAATAAATAAAAGCATTAAACAGATCCAACTTCCTGTATCATAATCATAATGAAAAACACCATAAAATTGCCATTTTAATAACATCATAGTAATAAAATATTATATAACATTAAGGACATTGTTTGGACGTCTAACTCTCACCTAAAACCTTATTCTCTAAAGGACGTCCCAAAATTTGGACGTCTAAACAGTGCTGAGCATCACTGAGCGCAATTCTACAAAGCATGTCTATCTTGGACATCCAAACTGCCCCTAACCTTAGACGCGTTTTGCAGAATCAGGGCCAAAATATATCCGTGGTCACCTCGGAAATTGTTCAATTAGAAACTAATATTCCTTAAAGGTGAGTATCCTATTTTTATAATGTAATGTCACACATTCGCTAATATTTTTCAAAATATCAATTGTAGAATTAATATCTAATTTCAGATATGAATCCATATCAGCTATGTCTATGTATGTGCTTCCATCTCATATTCACTCCTATCAATTATCACGGTTGCACCACCTTTCTCAGCTTTCAAGATAATTATTCTCTCATTAAGTAACAGCTGTTGAAGTTCTAATATTCCTCATAAGTGATGTTACTTTTATATTTATCATGATGATGTTCAGCCTCCTCTGTTTCAAATTTGGTTAAAGATAAGAACATAAGAATTGCCGCTGCAATATAGGATCTATTGGACCTGGTGGTGTCCATTGTGATTCGCATTTACAAACTGACTAGGTTTGATATGTAGATGGTACTGTTCTTTCTTGATCTGTTTGAAAATATACTTTTATTTGTATTTTTCTCAAAAATAAAAAAAAGCCATTTTTTAATTGGAAAAAAAATCTGTGACCTTTCAATCACAAAGCCGAAACCCAGTTGCAAAACCTTAATTTGATGAGGGGATAACAACTCAGATGAAAAATTAATAACTAATGATTCTACTTTGTGCGTGTTCTAACTGCTCCTGACATCTGAGTTCGTCCTTTCTGTACTTTTCAGATACGCCCTCTGGACCGTCCTCTTCTCTCTATCATTACTCCTTTCTCCGACTGTTTTTCAGATGATGATTCTACTGATTCATCACTCAGTCCTTCAGTCTCCCCCCCCCCCCCCACCCCGGGTCTATCAAAAACCACTTTCTTCTTTTGCACTGTTCCAAAAGTTTTCTTATTCTAGGAATATACCCTCTCAAACTGACAGTCTCTCTCATCCCATTTTAATTTTTTAATTTTCCCTTGCTTGATGGATTCTCTAAATTGAGTTAATGATTTATGTAATTCTTCCTTCTTCTTATCAAATTCATCTTGATTGTCCTTTTCTTTCAAATCTGATTCAATCAAGCCCACTTTCAATTGTAATTCTTTTTCCATTTCAGCCGTTGTTTCCACCAGGACAATCATTAAAACCCTTGAACATCAGTTTAAGATTGCAACTAACCAAGCTAAGTAACATTTTCTTATATAGATGATATTTTATGCTTGAGAACTGCCTTTTACTACTTCTACTATTAATTATTTCTATAGCACTACCAGACGTATGCAGCTCTTTACAAAGTCACAAAGAAGACAGTCCCTGCTTGAAAGAGCTTATAATCTAAAGAGACAAGACAGACAAACAGGATGTCATGGATACAGTTAAGGGAAATGATTAATCTGCTGGCTGGGTTGGTGGGCAGTAGGGAGTAGGGTCATACCTGAACTGGCAGTTCTTGTTCAGGGGAAAGGAGTGGGGACACATGCAGAGGCCATAAATGAAAAGGCAAAGTGAATATGAAACACAATTGAATATCATCACCATTATTAAAATAAAATCACACTAACCCAACAGAGCTGTATTTCAGCATATATTGTCTGTGATCTTAACTCATCCGTTAATATGTCAGTGTAAACGACCATGCCTAGATGTTTCCATGCATGTGCATACATGATAGAATTATGTCATACACATTCTGCCCACACTCCTTCCATGCAGATGCCCATAGACAGCGGAACGCTCTTTGGGTGGGGAGGCCTGAAAGCTCCACCCCAGACCCTGCTCCCCTAATAGTACTAATTGTAATACCATTTTTCCATCCATTTTTCATATATACATACAATATAATCTTATTAACAACACATAATGATTAACCACAAAATCAAACTGCACAAAGCACAATGTATGCTTCTCAACATTCATTCCTACCAGAATACCTGGCCTTAGTCACACATGCAGAATATAGATAATCCTATGTAAATACGGGACCACAAACTAAAAGTACTAATATATAAAAATGAAACCCTAAGATGCAAGACTCTGCATACAATGCAACATCACAGAAACAGTGACACATGGCCCCTAATACTGTGCAAAATATGAAGACAGTAAATGTAAATTTGAAAAAACTGATACATAACAATCACCACTTTACAAATTAACAACAAATATGAGAAATAAGAAAATACCATTTTATTGGACTAATCCATTTTTCAATTAGCTTTCAGAGGCCAAATCTTTCTTCATGACAGTACAGTATACTTCTGTACTTCTGTACAGTACAGTATACTTCTGTAATGTACCTAGTGGCTGAGAAAATAAAGGCGAAAGAGTTGGCGTTCATGAAATATCAAAAAACCCAAGAAGAGGAGAACAGAAAGGACTACAGGGTGAAACTGAAAGAAGCCAAGAGAGAGATATGTTTGGCGAAGGCACAGGCGGAAGAACAAATGGCTAAAAATGTAAAAAAGGGAGATAAAATTTTTTTCAGATATATTAGTGAAAGGAGGAAGATAAAAAATGGAATTGCTAGGCTAAAAGATGCTGGGAACAAATATGTGGAGAGTGATGAGGAGAAAGCAAATGTGCTAAACACATACTTCTGTTCTGTGTTCACAGAAGAAAATCCTGGAGAAGGACCGAGATTGTCTGGCAAAGTTATACGAGAAAATGGAGTAGATTCTGCGCCGTTCACGGAGGAGGGTGTTTATGAGCAACTTGAAAAACTGAAGGTGGACAAAGCGATGGGACCAGACAGGATCCATCCCAGGATACTAAGGGAGCTCAGAGAGGTTCTGGTGAGTCCTATTAAAGACTTGTTCAACAAATCTCTGGAGACGGGAGTGATTCCTGGGGATTGGAGGAGAGCGGATGTGGTCCCTATTCATAAAAGTGGTCACAGGGATGAAGCAGGAAACTACAGGCCGGTGAGCCTCACTTCAGTTGTTGGAAAAATAATGGAAGTGTTGCTGAAAAAAAGGATAGTGTACTTCCTTGAATCTAATGGGTTACAGGATCCGAGGCAACATGGCTTTACATAAGGTAAATCGTGCCAAACGAACCTGATTGAATTTTTTGATTGGGTGACCAGAGAGTTGGATCGAGGACATATGCTAGATGTAATTTACTTGGATTTCAGCAAAGCCTTTGATACAGTTCCTCATAGGAGGCTGTTGAAAAAACTTGAAGGGCTGAAGTTAGGACTCAAAGTGGTGAACTGGGTCAGAAACTGGCTGTCGGACAGACGCCAGAGGGTAGTGGTTAATGGAAGTCGCTCGAAGGAAGGAAAGGTGACTAGTGGAGTCCCTCAGGGTTCGGTGCTGGGGTCAATCCTGTTCAATATGTTTGCGAGTGACATTGCTGAAGGGTTAGAAGGAAAAGTGTGCCTTTTTGCAGATGATACCAAGATTTGTAACAGAGTAGACACCGAAGAGGGAGTGGAAAATATGAAAAAGGATCTGCAAAAGTTAGAGGAATGGTCTAATGCCTGGCAACTAAAATTCAATGCAAAGAAATGCAGAGTAATGCATTTGGGGATTAATAATAGGAAGGAACCGTATATGCTGGGAGGAGAGAAGCTGATATGCACGGACGGGGAGAGGGACCTTGGGGTGATAGTGTCCGAAGATCTAAACGTGAAAAAACAGTGTGACAAGGCAGTGGCTGCTGCCAGAAGGATTCTGGGCTGTATAAAGAGAGGCGTAATCAGTAGAAGGAAGAAGGTGTTGATGCCCCTGTACAGGTCATTAGTGAGGCCCCACTTGGAGTATTGTGTTCAGTTTTGGAGACCGTATCTGGCGAAAGACGTAAGAAGACTTGAGGCGGTCCAGAGGAGGGCGACGAAAATGATAGGAGGCTTGCGCCAGAAGACGTATGAGGAGAGACTGGAAGCCCTGAATATGTATACCCTAGAGGAAAGGAGAGACGGGGGAGATATGATTCAGACATTCAAATACTTAAAGGTATTAACGTAGAGCAAAATCTTTTCCAGAGAAAGGAAAATGGTAAAACCAGAGGACATAATTTGAGATTGAGGGGTGGTAGATTCAGGGGCAATGTTAGGAAATTCTACTTTACGGAGAGGATAGTGGATGCCTGGAATGCGCTCCCGAGAGAGGTGGTGGAGAGTAAAACTGTGACTGAGTTTAAAGAAGCGTGGGATGAACACAGAAGATTTAGAATCAGAAAATAATATTAAATATTGAACTAGGCCAGTTACTGGGCAGACTTGCACGGTCTGTGTCTGTGTATGGCCGTTTGGTGGAGGATGGGCAGGGGAGGGCTTCAATGGCTGGGAGGGTGTAGATGGGCTGGAGTAAGTCTTAACAGAGATTTCGGCAGTTGGAACCCAAGCACAGTACCGGGTAAAGCTTTGGATTCTTGCCCAGAAATAGCTAAGAAGAAAAAAAATAAATAAATAAATAAATAAATAATTTAAATTGAATCAGGTTGGGCAGACTGGATTGGCCATTCGGGTCTTTATCTGCCGTCATCTACTATGTTACTATGTTATGGTATCCTATCCTGACTTAAGGAAAGGGGTTTAGTGCCCCCAAAATTGCCTTATTTCTATTTCCTTTTTATAAACTTTTATCAATACAGTTACAATACTACTTGATTGTACATAAAGCAACAAAAATTCTCTACCTTTTATCGTTTCTGCTTTAATCATCTTCTCCACTCTCTTCTTTCTATACATGATTTGGCCTCTTTCCCTTCCATGCAACATCTGTCCTCTCTTTGCCCCTTACATCCAGCCTTTGCCTGCTCACTCTCTACCCCTTTCATCTACTGTCCACCCTCTCTCTGCCCCTTCCATCCACTCTCCACCCTTTCTGCCCTTTCTATCCAGTGTCTGCTATCTCTCTCTCTCTTCCATATGGCATCTTCCCTCTTTCTATGTCCCTTCAATAAACTGTATATCCTGTGCCCCTTCTCTCCTTTATACATGATTATTTCAGCTTCATCCCCTCTCCATTTTTCTGTCTCTACCCCCCCTCCCCTATGCTCTGGCATCCCTCTCTTCTCCTTTTCTTTCTTCCTTCCCACTCCACCCCATGGTCTGGCATCTCTATCTTCTTCCCTTCCCTCCCCATGCCCTGGCATCTCTTTCCTCTTCTCTCTCCCTCTCCCTTCATGCTCTGGCAGCTACTCTCCTTCCTTTCCCTCTGGTCTGACATTTGTCTCCTAAATTTCCCTTCCCTCCCCCCATGCCCTGGCTTCTCTCTCCTCTCCTTCCATATCCCCCTCCCCCTCCATTATCTGGCATCTCCTCTCCTTCCTTTCTCTCCTTCCATCCTTCCTTCTTTTCCCCTGGTCTGGCACCTGTCTCCTTCCCTCCTCCCCTCACATGCCCTGGCATCTTTCCTTCCCTTCCCCTGGTATCTGCTTTCCTTCTTTCCTTTCTCTCCCTCCCATGGGCTTGGCATCTCTCTTCTCTTTCCTCTCCTTAATTGGGTGCAGCAGCATTTCTCTTCCTCCTTCCCTGTCTCACTCAGCCTTTGGCAGCGAAGTATTCTCAAATTGCTGCTCCTGCTTGCTTTGGGCCTTCTTCGCTGCTGGGTCCCACATAATTTCTGTTTCTGTGAAGGCAGGACCCGGCAGTGAGGAAGGCCCAAAGCAAGCAGGAGCAGTGAATTGTAAGCTTCCCTCCCTCCCTTCGACTCTCTCACTGCCCTATCTCCTGCCGTAGTCTGGAAGCAAATTCATCCATGCTCCGGGGTTCTAACACTGTGCTTGCCAGCTTTGCTTCTCCTCCCTCCCCCCTCATGATGTAACTTCCGGTTTTGGAGGAGAAGGGTCAGGAAGCCGGCAAGCACAGTGTTAGAGCCCCGGAGCATGGGTGAATTCGCTTACAGGCTACAGCGGGACATAATGTTTGTTCCCCCCTAACGCCGGCCCTGGAGCCATGGCCAATTTGTGGGGAAGCCATGGCCCCTGTTGCACCCCCCCTCCCCCGTTCCAACGCCTATGCAGATGCCCACAAGCAAAGTCCATGCCATCAAATCACCGCATATGGTTTTCTGCTAGTTGTTATTCTATAAGAGGTCATTCACGCACACAAATGACTAGTAACATCATTTATATGACTTTCTGCCACTTAAAACTAGGCTTTTCCTCCTAGAATTATCCCAGAGTGCAGACATCTCATGCATGCTCTGTTTGTAGCCATAATGGTAGCCAGCACCCTGGTAGAATAAGAGGCAAAAGAGTCAGGGAACATAAATCAGGATGAGGGAGGTGGGGGAAACACAGACCTAAAGATATGCATAAGGTACCCGATACCCTTGCACCAATCATGTGGATGCATGGTTTTCTAACACGCCCCTGAAATGTCCATTTTACACACAATACAGACTTCCAGCTAATGCGTGGAAGTATCTAGGCTCTTTGTAAAGTCTGAAGGTCTGGAAAGGATGGATTGCATAGAGGTATGCTAATTACCCAACCCCCCTCCCCCCCATTGTACATGGGCACAAATTGATTAAATCTTTGAAAATTGTGAATATGACCTGAGATAACGGCAAATATCACTAGAGAAAAAGAGGGAATTAAGAGAGAGGCAATGGTTAAAATTAGGAACGATAGAGCTCCAAGAGGCCTGGCGTTAAAAACTGAAATGCTACAAAAACTTAACCAAGGAAAAGAAAATAAATTTCTATGCCCAAAAAATTGGTAATGTATCCATAAATAGTAGCAGCCTTTTTAAAAACTAGTCAATGATCTGTATGATATCCAGACATTTACAAACCCTGTAGAAGCATCCATTGTGTCGGCAGACAATCTGGCTGACTTTTTAAATTCAAAAGTGTAAAAATTAAGGCATTCCTTAGCGGGTTCTTCAGACTGCCACTGGGATTTTGCTATTATTTGGGACCCAGACGCCCCCAAAGTTGACATGAGCTAGTCCAATTTCTCTAAGACTGGCAAACATTTAATAAGCTTTACAACAAGTATTTTAAATCATACTGTAGACTGGACAGTTGCCCGCCTAATGTGATGAAAGTGGCCCCAATTAATTTTAAAGTCAACTTGCTAGTTTGGATCAATCTCCAATTATCTTTAGGAAAGTTCCCAGAAGACAAGGCCCAAATTATGATAACACCTATTAAAAAGAATAATAAAGAATCATCAAATAACTTATCCAATTTTAGATCCATTGCAAGTATTCCGCTGACCACTAAGCTAATGGAGGGGATGGTAAGTGTTGAACTAACTACCTATCTAGATAGGTTTAACTTATTGCACAATAACCTGTCAGGTTTTAGATCTGGCTTTAGCACAGAAACAGTCATGGCCTCATTATTAAACTATTTGCACTCTCTTTTTAGTCAAGGTACCAGTGCTATGATTTTGCAGCTGGATCTAAGCTGCGCCTTTGACCTGGTAGATCATACCATTTTATTGGATAGTCTAGAATCCATTGGTATTGCAGGAAATATTTATAATTGGTTCCAGGGATTTATAGGCAAACGATCTTATCGGGTATTCAAGGATGATAATCTGTCTTACAGCTGGAACAACATCTGTGGAGTACCTCAGGGTTCCCCCCCCCCCCCGTCTCCAACTCTGTTTAATATTTACCTCACTTCATTGGGTAATATGTTGCAAAGCCTAAAGCTCAACTTTTATATTTAAGCAGATGACATCACTGTTGTGATTCTACTAACTTGTTTGTCATCTGATTTTATTAATCTTTTGGCTAACATTTTAAATCAAATTGAGCTTTGGATGATTGCTTTTAAATATTAAAATTAAACAATGAAAAAAAACAAATTTTTTCTCGCAACTCCCAATGAAAGGATAAAAGAAGATTTGATTCAAGTGAGCGGACAAGAATACAAAATTGAACAATCTATAAAAATACTAGGCGTAACTCTTGATAAACATTTGACTCTGGAAAAACACACTGATTTATTATTCAAGAAATGTATCTCAGTCTTATGGAAGCTTCATACCATCAAAAAAATTTTTGACGTACCTTCTTTCCGTCTATTGGTACAAACATCCATTCTGAGTATTTTGGATTATTGTAATATATATTTAGGGCTTATTAAAAAATACTCAAAAAACTAAGACAAGTTTCAAGTTTTATTAAATTTGGTTAAGTATGCAATATCAAATGCTTCAATACATATAACATTTTTTTTAAATGGGAGGCAAAACAAAACTCTTTTATACAATTACATATAAATTCTATACATTCTAATGCATGACTTGTACGAAAGGTGAAGGGGATGAACTAAAATCTTTAAAGAAAAAAAGGAAACATTTAGGGGGAACACATATGGTGGGTAAC
The DNA here is from genome assembly GCF_902459505.1 of Geotrypetes seraphini. Taxonomy (NCBI): domain Eukaryota; kingdom Metazoa; phylum Chordata; class Amphibia; order Gymnophiona; family Dermophiidae; genus Geotrypetes; species Geotrypetes seraphini. The sequence goes on along the minus strand of NC_047085.1, from coordinate 234,722,368 downwards.
ACACACATACAAAAAATGATAAATTTATAATCTACGCGTAAATCTGATTAAGATCTAAGAAATTTGGTGATTTGTAAATTATGTTGTCTATTTTTCAAATGCGTCCAATGAGCAGTAGTGGCACTCATGGGCTGTAGGGGGCGCTATGGAATGGATAGTGTGTAAGATGTGTTTGTGGAGTATTTTGTGGAGTTTTTCTACAAAAATGCCTGCTTTTCGTATGGTTCGGGGTAACTCTAGTTAGATACAAACATATGTGTTAGTTAAGGCCACGCCCAATAGAAGCATACAAAAAGTTGGTGAATAAAAATCTGAATATGGATGTAGCCAAGGCCAGAAAAACACACTACAGATTAATATTAAGGAAAAGTATAATAATATTCTCTTTATGTATTTTGCTATTAAGCCAGATCATAGAGGAAATCAGGTATAGATATACATAATACATACATAGAGATATTAATGACTCCATTTTGGTTCTCTGTCTTTCTGCATCTTCTTCTTGGCTTTACTCCATTTTATGTCAGTGACTTTCTGTCTGTTCTTTGTTTTCTTTGTTCAGTTTCCCGCTTTGAGCCTCATGGTCTAATTGATAACAGATGTGCCTGAGCTGGGTAGCTTGATTTCACATTCCAATGCTGGGCATAGAAGAAAAACTTTCTTGTATTAAATATGAATGAAATATGTTGTGTGGATCTATAGAAGAAAGGGGCCCCGAACGAATGTGAATGATTATGTGTATGAATGTATATTGAACATGAAAATTGGTTTTGCAAAACATATTTTATATATTTTAAACCTAAAGAATCTTAAAGGGAGCCTGAGGCAATATCTGGAAATAGTTAGAATCAGAAACACTGTACCAGTCTTTGAGAGACTCAGAGTAGGGGGAATAGCCCCTCCTCTTTCCTTTAGTGCTGACAGGGACATGAACTTTTCAGCAAATACAAATGCAGGTTGACTTTCACACAGATGAACTGTCTGAATAAAGTTTTGAGAATGACAAAAAGGGTATTGGGTATGTTATAATATGTTTATGCATATTCAGAAATTAATGTAAACAAAAATATGACTTTAAAAACTTTGTCTTTGAGTTTGAAAAACTTGTAAAGGAATTTCCTTTGTCCAAATCTAAGGACAGCCTCTGTTAGTAGATTGGCTGACAACCAATGATGTCAAATTGGACTGAAGTTATATATTGATGAATAATGGTTATAGGGTTGGGATTCTGTGTGAGACATGCCAGCATTTGGCATCTGTAAAGACTCTTCTGATGATGCAAATAATCATCTTTTGATAATTAATTATGGAAAATAAACTCAATAATTGTTTTTTGAACCTTTGTGTCATGTGCCATTTATCATGTACCCTTTACCCACCTATGAGCACACCTGGCTGCTCACCTTGAACAAGAAACTTTTTAAGAAATGCTTGAATTTTTCTACAGAGGATTCATTACGAATATATATTGGTAAATTGTTCCAAAACTGGAGTGCTATAACCGAGAAAATAGTAGATCTCCTGGTCCTTATTATTTTTAATGAAGGGATAGTCAATAGATGTTGTTGTGTTGATCTAAGTGCCCAGGATGGATAATACGGTATCAAGAGACGAGGCAGAAAAATCCGAGCATGAGTTTGTTGAATTTTAAACTTTAACAGTAAAATTTTAAAGGTTATTCTATGTGTGATTAGTAACCAATGAGCTGCTTGTAGAAGTGGTGTAACGTGATCGTATTTTTTTGAATTAGTGATAATTTTTATTGCTGTGTTTTGTATTATCTGTCATCTTCTTATTTCTTTTTGAGTTATGCCCTGAAATAGGGTGTTACAATAGTCAAGCCTAGAAATGATTAATGAATGTATTAGAATGTTAAGGGCCTTGGGTTTTAAAACTTTTGATAAGGATCTAATGAGACGTAACTTATAAAAACAATTTTTAACCACTGAACTAATCTGGTCATGATAGGAAAGTTCCTGATCTAGTGTTACTCCCAATATTTTTGTTGTAGTTACTATTTGAAGAGGGATATTGTCTAGGAGAATCTGTGATGAAAATTTAAGATCATTTTTCCATGGGAAAAACATTACGGAAGATTTTGTTGCGTTCAGTGCTAACATATTATCCTTTAGCCATCCAGAACACTGTGGTACGCCTCATTTTTGGTCTAAAAAAATAGGAACACATTACCCCTTACTATCAAAAACTTCACTGGTTGCCAGTGGAGTCTAGAATTCTGTTCAAGTTTTCCTGCATTAGTTACAAAGTAGTTTTTGGGATGCTACCTGATTATCTTGCCTCCCAGTTTTCCATGAATAGTTCCAACAAGAGTACTCGTAGAATAAACCTATTTAATTATCCTTCTTTTAAATCATGTCAGTTTGACAGAATTTTATTATTCCAGGCCCCCAAACTGAATACATGGCTTGGAAGATTAATACTTGAGGCCACTTCCTATCTTGATTTTAGAAAATCACTAAAAACACACCTGTTTGATATGTTTTCCTCTTAGTCATGTTACTATCAAATCTATTATGATTTTTAACAGCTTTTTACTTGCTAATTGAGCTATTGTCTTAACTTTTATTGATTATATCTGATGTATCCTTTTTACTGATTGTTTTTATTTTGCATTAGATACCGATTGTTTATTTTGTATTTTAAATATTGGCTGTACATATCCTTTGTTGTGAACCGCTTCAAACTTTTGGTATAGCGGTATACAAGAAATAAATTATTATTATTATTATTATTAAAACCCTGTAATTATCTTTATATCTCTTCACCAGTTTGTACATCTTAACTTTTTACTTCAGAAATACACATAAATTCTATTCTTCTGTTTCCATATTGTCAATGCCAATAGATTTGCTTGTATTTTACATCCTGAATCCTTGAGCAGGACACACATTTCCATGCTAGCTGCACTATGTTCAATCTGTAAAGCACTGATTTTACAGCCATGCGATATACCTTTTATTGAAGTTATACTCTGACAATGATATAATGTTAATGATTATTATTATTATCACACACTGGACTTGCTATATTCATTTGCATTTCATACGTATGTTAAAGTGATGCGATAACAAGGGGAGGCTTTATGAGCCTGTGCTGTTTAAGGTGATCCCTTTTGAGCTGCAGAATAATTGTATGAATATCATGACTAATTCTTTGAGACAACCCATATTTAAAGTAATAATCCTCTACATTTAATGAGGTGACAAGATTCATGAGGCCTTTCAATGGAGCTTTCTCCTAATGAGACATGACTTGTGCTGATCACAGATAAATGCAGTATACTGCTGCGTAATTGCTCATCACAGTCTGCTTACAACTTGTTTCCATTGTGTTTCTTCTGTCTGCCCACATATGCCGTATGATAAACATTTATGGTGGGAAAGAAAAGGGAGGCAACTGCTTGGTAAGGAAACACTCTAATCTGATCCATGCACATGGGAGCAGTCAGGGCCGGTATTATACATGGGGCCCAGGGCAGAAATTAAGGAGGGGGGCACCTGATCACCTCTCCTCCCTGCACCTTCCCCCCAATATCCCCACTTCCCATTACTACCACACTTAAAACAACTTTAAATGACTTCTTTATACACAAAACACACACCTTTGCCAAGCACAAGGGATCACAAATAGAAATAAAAATTGAACTGGGAACCCCAAGAAATTAAACTCAGCAAGTATTACAATACTGGAGAAATAAAAACAGAACAGATATGCACTGAATCTTTTGTACTGAACATACAGGGGGCCCAGGTCCACCAAAAATTAGCCACCTCCGTTGGTGTGGCTGGTGGAGATCCCAAAACCCTGCCAGTTGAAGACTACCTCCTCTGGTCTGGCAGCCAGAATTCTCCAAACTCTGTAGCTAACAGAAGCGTCCCTGACCTGCCACTAGCTGCAGAACTTGAACAGTTTTGGCCGCTGGACTGGAGGAAGAAGTCTTTAGCTGGCATTTGAGCAGAAGGCATGGGGCATGGTGGGAAGAAAATTTAGTGCCCACCTACTCTAGGCTCAGGGCCACTGCCACCTCCAACTCTCACCCCTCATTTAAAATAAAACACTGTTTTCTACTTTTGTTGTCTGAACGTTTTATTTTTCCATCATGTTGGTCCCATTTTGTCTCTTCTGCTTTCCTGTGTCTTCTGATATATCCCTTTCCAGTGGTTGCTGTCCATATGTCATTTCTCCTCTCTCCTGTCTTGTTTCATTCCCTCACTACTCCTGTCTTTGATATACTGATCTTTCCTTTTCAGCTCTTTCTTCCCCTTTTTACTTTCCTGCCTCTCTGTCCACTCAAATTTCACCCTTGTCCTTTTCATTTTTCAGCTACTTACTAACTTTTCCATCTTCCTTTCTTAAGCTCTAGCTCTCCCATTTCCCATCTCACACATGCCCCAGCCTCCTATTCCTTTCTACCTTTCATCTACATACTTCTCATTACATTTCTACCTCTGTACTTACTATCTTCCTCTCATTCATCTCCTTACCACCCATCAGTCTCTCCCATGATTCCACAATTTCCAGTATATCCCCTCCTTCCATTCTTGTAACACAGCATATCTTATCCTTCTCCCCCACATGGTCTGATATCTCCCTGTCCTTTTTCCACTACCATTTTTCTGTCCTCTCTCTCCCCCCCCCCCAGGTCCATCATCACACCTTCTCTCTCTCTCTTCCCCCTAGTGGTCCAACATTGTTCTTGCTCTCTTTCCTGATGTTCTTCTCACCTCTTCTCCAATGATCCAGTATCTCCCCCATCCCCCCCCCCATATTCAACATTTCTCCTCTCTTTCCTTCTCATCTCCTTCTCCAACATATTTCTTGTTCTTCCATCCAGCATCTTCCCCTCCCCGGATCTGCTTGCCTCACCTGGGTCCAACCTCTCTGCCATTGTTTTCCTTTGACAGGGGGATCCATGGGGGCCCATCCCCCCCCCCCAATTTTTAGCTCAGGCTTCCCCAGTTGCAATGCATATACTGTCCAGCATTCCCCCACTCCTCAAACTATGTTGTCCAATGTCTTTCTCTCTCTTTCCATTCCTTCCTCCCCAAGGTCCGGTGTCTCTTTTACTTTCCCCTCCCCTACACGCTGTGGCAGCAGTTCTCTAGCATTAGAATGTTTTATATAGGCGATTCATCAAATAATAAACTTGAACTTGAACTCTTTCAAGGCAGCCTCACCTCTTAACAACCTAGAAGCTTTCTCTGTGCAGCATTGTACAAAAAAATAAAGGTTCTGGGCTGGCAAGAGATCTTGAAAGAACTGTTGCCGGAGAACTGCAGTGGCAGCGTGTGGGTAAGGAATAGAGGAGAGAGACGGAGGAACAGAAGGAAGAGGGAAAGGAGGGAGGCACTGGACCTTAGAAAGTGGGAGAGGGAAAACATTGCATAACCACCTGTAGAGGGGGAGTGAAGGAGAGAGGAGGAATGTGTTACTCCCTACACTCAGTCTACCTCTGCCCCCAAACTGGAGGGCTGCAAAATCCCTCCCTCCATCCCACTGCCCACCAACTCTCTCTCTCCCTTCCCCTAATGCCATTGTTTTTATAGTCCTTTCCCCCCTCCACCTCAGATTGGCATTTCCCTCCCCCCACTTCATCTCCTAGGCTAACTTATAATAGCTCCAGAGGGCCCTGCGGTCCAGACATCTCGTCCCCTTCTCAATCTACCTCCCGCCTTTCCCCTCACCTATGCGTTATTTTAGAATCAAACTTTTCCTTTCAGAGGGGCCCTGACATGGCATACATTTTCAGAAGCTGCCGGCAGCTGCCCTGAAGCTTTCCCTTGGCAGTGATGCGCCCAGGCAGAAACAGGAAGTTGTGTCAGAGAGGGGCAGTAAATGTCTGCCATGTCAGGGTCCCTCTAAAAAGGAAAAGTTTGATTCTGAAAACCATGACGGTAAGGGGAAGGGAGGGAGGCAGACCAAGAAGGGGAAGAGATGTCCAGACTGCAGTGTTTTCCCTCCCCTAATGCCGACCCTGGGTGCAGTTAGTATGCCCTATTCCTTTCACTTTCCCATTAATATAAGAATAAGCAGGGCTTAATTTCTGTACGAACAACCTGGAATATAGTTCCATTATTTTCTTTTCAGATTCCAGAGCAGCAGGAATGTTTACCCCAATACCTCCCTTTCAGGAAGCCAGCAGGGGGCAGAAGGGAAATGGAATAGAGCAGAGAACAGTCATTTTACTCCCTAATTCGATCTCTTTTTTCCTGTAGTTGTCACCTCTGGCTTACCTGCCCCCTTTCCTGGGTCCACAGTACAACTTCCTTTTTTTTCTATTTTTAAGGACCTCAGTATGGTTGGAATTCTGGCACTGGAATCTTGCATTTTTTAAAATTAAAAACAAAAGAAAAAATGTAATGTCCAATTATCCGGATATTTCATTATCTGAACTACACTCTGCCGAGGATAGTCCAGATAATCAGCGTTCCACTGTATTAATTTTCTCCCAGCTGTTCAAATGTGAGGTTTGTATTTCTCTTTCAAATAATAATTTCTCTTTTAAATAATCATTGACCCAGAATATATATATATATATATATATATATATATATATATATTCTCTGAGGTCAAGCATATGGGTGATATCATCCATGGAACCTGACATGGACAATCAAAAAGCGTACTGTCAATGTATATTTTAAGGACCACCCATACCGCATCCATACTGGTGCCTTCCCACCTGATGTCAGTTTGTGGGACCTGCAGTTCTTAGTTTTCCGTGCAGCTGAGAAGCTGCATTTCAGAGTTCTTAGCATATTAAACTTTGCATTTTTGATTGACTTCCCTTTATTTTTTCCTTCAGGTTTTGTCAACATTTGTTGTTTTATTTCAGTTTCTTTTTCTCTAGTCAAGTTTTTATGATTTTTTTGTTTGTTTGTTTTCAGACCTTAGGAGTCCTTGAAGCCCTTCTACATTCTGGGAACATTGAATCATTTTTGGGTTGAGTTGTATTTCTACTTCCTGAGTCAATGAATCCTTTAACTTCTTGTTGACAGTTTTTTCCCTCAATGTCCAAAGCTCCTAATGGCTTTAAGAGGTGCACTCAGTGCAACAGAACCATTTCAGGCACTGACCCACACAACCTGTGTGTTCATTGTCTTGGTCCTGAGCATCCAGACATTTCTCACACCCTCTGCTCTCACATGCAGAAAAGGTTGCTCAAGGCCTGCAAACTTCAATTTGAGAAGTACTTTAGTATTGCAATGGGGACATCAAGTATGTCTTAGGATTCCCAACCCGATGTGCAACCTACACCAACATCAACATCTGCACCGACTTTGTCAACATCCCATCATACTGAGTCGACACTCTTTCTTCATTAGCACCACCTGTATTGGGAGAGCCACGTAAGAAAGCTAAGAAGCACAAGCATATCTCTCCCACATGCCTAGGCATCTTCCCAGACTTCCACTACCTTGATGCAATCAAAGCATCAATGCTGGGAGAATTGATCTCCATTCCACCAGCTAGTGTCTGCTCAGAGGCATGCCTCGATACCCAGTGTCACAAGCACTTTCTCTAAGTTTGCCTACATCATTACCAGCATCATTGATACAGGAGCAGTTTTGAATGTTACTCCATTAAGAGCTTGCTGAGCTACTGCAGTCACAGCTTACCCAGACTTTTGCAGCCTCCACGGCAGCCTCAGCCCAGCCCGAAGATGCATTAAAGCATCATTTCAGAGAATTCTCCAGGACTCCTCGATATCAAGCATCAACACTCAAGAGATACTCAACACAGGAATCGTCTTCCAGAGAGCATGATTCATCTCAATGTTCCTCAACATGTTCTCAACATTCATCTCAACACTCTCCTACAGCAGAATACTTCAATGAATCCATCACTACTTTCCAGCAATGACCTACCTGATTTCTCTGCAGATGAATTTTATGGCATGCAAGTACTATCTGATTCTTCTCTTCTTCCTCTATATCGGATATCTCCACCTGAGACCTATTATTTCAAATTTTTTATAAACCAGATGGGTCAGGCTCTCCCCTATTATGATAGAATCTGCAGAGGAGCCCCATGCAGAGTTAATAGAACTCTTAGACTATGAGGAGTAGCCTAAAAAGTGCATCAAAGTTCCCCTGAACAAAATCATAAAAGATGCTCTCTTTAAAAATTGGGAGATACCTCTAACCATCCAGAACTGCTGATTTACTGTGGATTGAGTCAGGGAGGCCTGAAAATCAAATGCCATGCAGAGTGTGTAATACAAAAAATTGTCTAGAGCTTCCATGAAGGTCCACTACGCTTTCTGTACGTGAGAGTGGTGAAACTTCAATAGGATGTTTAGGTGAGAGAAGAAATATTTTTCTGCATGTGTCCAGAACCCACATACACTGCTTTTACTTGTATTAATGTAACCCAGTGATTATAGGAACCATCAAACAACAATTTAAGAACTGGCAGATGGGCAGATCCATCAAGATGCACTCTGTTCAAGCAGTGGATTCAAAACTGAGAGCAAAGCACCATTCAGTGATCCAGATCCTCCCCAGAGGACACACTGTAAAGAAACAGGATCCAAACCAGTATACCATGTAGCAGAGACCAGGGCACAGTTTATTTCTGCAGTGATTACCATGTTCTTGACTACATTGAGTATTTCTGCTTCAGAAAGGGTTCTGGACACTTTAGGAAAGCATTTTTGAAATTAAGTCTGCTGTGTTTGGAGAGCCAGCAATAATGTTGCCTGAAAGTTATTAGTTTTACCCTTAGAACATAACAGGATAAGCTCCAAAGAGATGTTGACCTTTTCCTGAACATTTAACAAATACAGTACTAATTAAACATACTAATTCAAATAAGGTTAAATGGAATTGCCTTCTCTCTTTTTTCTTTTTTTAAAGATGTTATCTAAATCTGAAAAGGGTTTTAGAGTGTTATTACAACTAAAGATTATTTTATACAAATAAGAGTTCAGCTTGGTACACTTTGCTCTGTTAACTGAATAAAACCAATATTATACTTAGCCATTTGTGCACTTTATGCTCCCTCCAGAGTCCTTTCCACAACCCATCTGCAGCTTGGAGATCATCCTTAATACTGCACATACAATGAAACTGCATATTCATTTTGTGGAGCAATGGGTTCCTTTGAAGGAGTATTTGAGGGTCTCCGTATAAAGGTTTCCTGGGAATTTGACAGCAAGTGTCAAGTTTCTGTTGTAATGGCAAGAAGATCACAAGAGAAAACGGTACCCATTACAACATCAGGGTACCGGAAAAGCATTGGGATCATGACCCTAAGAGAACTGTAGAAAATGAAGAGGGTTATGATCACCTGGGGCATCCCTATCTTGACTGAGAAATAGCTCGATGCAAGAAAACTGGATAGAGTGGTAAAAGAGAAAAATACCAGAACAGTGTTGATCATAGAAGTGTCGGTCCCAAGAAAATAGGGCAGAAAGATACAGAAATATCTCCCATCCTTCTGGGTGCCACAGGCTTGATCAAAAAGAACTCCCAAGTGCTCCTGGATAAGTTGCCTGTCCATGTTAAATCTTATGAACTCCAGAAAGAAGTTCTCTTTTACATAATACATGTATAACGGTAAGCATTAGCAGTAAATTTGAGAAACTGAGATCATATTATACATACCCTAGCTTAGGAATGAGGTTCATTATTATCATACTATGTACAAAACTAACACACTTCAAAAAATTTCCTCTTGTTACTTTGAAAGGAAGATTGGCATGAATAATCAGTTTGACCTGTGCTGTTTCCTATTTCTTTTTTAAAATTCTTTATTCATTTTAAAAACAAACACAAAGTGCAATAGAACATACAAATAATTGGTACAATAAACAGCACTTATATCTAACAGATAATAATATAAGTACATTTCATCCCCCCTTCCCTCCCTCCCACTCTCTCTGGATGATCAAGTGATCTAGTGATCAAGTTTTACAAATTTCGCTAGTAGACCCCAAGTCTTTTTAAATTTTTTATAGTGACCCAATTGTTCTGAGTTCATTCGCTCATATCTATAAAATTGGCACAGGGATTCCCACCAAAAGATATAGTTCAGTCTGTCCCAGTTTTTCCAATTTTTTATAATTAGCTGCATAGCAACTCCTGTCATAATAAGAAGTAATCTATTCTTACTTGCATTAATTGGACTCTTAAGTTTTAACAAATAACACTATGTCATAGGACAATGGAATCGAAGCTTCCAATATCAATCATGTTGATTTTAACCCATATAGACTTCCAAAAATTGAATATCAAGTGACACTAGAACAACAGATGATCCAGTGTCCCTATTTCAAGATGACAGTGCCAGCATCTATTAGACTTTGAACTATCTAACTTTTGCAAACGAACAGGGGTCCAAAAAATTCTATACAGAAAAAAAATCAAGTTTGTCTCATAGACGCTGATGCTGTACATCTCATCCTCCAAGTCCAAATCTGTGGCCAGTGAGTAGCAGAAATCTGCTGCTTTATCTCAATGCTCCAAATGTCTTTTAGACTTGTTTTAGGGTTTTTATTCAAATATTCAGATATTAATTTGTACCACTTGGCGGCCTGGTGCCCTTGCAAATCTGTCTGGAAGCATAGGCCCGGCAAGCTATATTGATTTTGTAAATTTTGCTTGTCAGGGAACCCCTTCTGAATGGCCTGCTTCAACTGCAACCATTTATAAGCTTGAGACTTTGAGATGCCAAATGATTGTTGCAGTTGTAATAAATGTAGCATTTTCCCATTAGAGATCACATCATCTAAAGCAGGGGTGTCCAACCTGCAGCCCCGTGAAGTATTTTGTGTGGCCCCTATCAAGGGCGATGCAGTGTTTTCCTCTGCTGCCCCCGGGTGTTTACCGTCTTGCTGGCTTCCTCCTCTGTCTTGCTGCAACGTTTGCGCATTTGTGCAGCCCCAGAAAATTTTTTTCGGCCAATGCGGCCCAGGGAAGCCAAAAGGTTGGACATCCCTGATCTAAAGTATGTATGCCTGCCTGCAGCCAATGTTTTCATTGGATCTTAGACTCGCCAATTTGAATCTTGGAGTTCAACCACAGGGATTGACACGTGGATTGTTGTATTGGAGTAGGTGTTAAATTATTAATGAATTTTAATGTGTTCCAGATGGAAAAAATAATACTATTGTCCTTATATATTCTGGGCAGCTTGATACTCAAAATGTGGCTTGTTCTGTTTCCTATTTCAAAAACTATACATCAGTCCAAAATACAGTTTCTGGAACAATTGGATTTCATCATGTGAAAAAGATAAGACTTCTTCTTTTTTTTTTTTTTTTTTTTTTTTTTTTAGCAATGCCTCTGCTGGGTCAGACCTGAGGTCCATCATGCCCAGCAGTCCGCTCACGCGGCGGCCCAACAGGTCCAGGACCTGTGCAGTAATCCTCTATTTATACCCCTCTATCCCCTTTTCCAGCAGGAAATTGTCCAATCCTTTCTTAAACCCCTGTACTGTACTCTGCCCTATTACTCCCTCTGGAAGCGCATTCCAGGTGTCCACCACTCGTTGGGTAAAGAAGAACTTCCTAGCATTCGTTTTAAATCTGTCCCCTTTCAACTTTTCCAAGTGTCCTCTTGTTCTTTTATTTTTCGAAAGTTTGAAGAATCTGTCCTTCTCTACTCTCTCTATGCCCTTCATGATCTTATAAGTCTCTATCATATCCCCTCTAAGTCTCCTCTTCTCCAGGGAAAAGAGACCCAGTTTCTCCAATCTCTCAGCGTATGAAAGGTTTTCCATCCCTTTTATCAAGCGTGTCGCTCTCCTCTGAACCCTCTCGAGTAACGCCATATCCTTCCTAAGGTACGGAGACCAATATTGGACGCAGTATTCCAGATGCGGGCGCACCATCGCCCGATACAATGGCAGGATAACTTCTTTTGTCCTTGTTGTAATACCCTTCTTGATTATGCCTAGCATTCTATTTGCTTTCTTAGCGGCTGTTGCGCACTGTGCCGTCGGCTTCATTGTCATGTCCACCATTACCCCCAAGTCCCTTTCTTGGTTGCTCTCATTCAATAATATCCCTCCCATCGTATAGTTGTACCTCGGGTTTCTGTTTCCAACATGCAATACTTTACATTTCTCAACGTTGAACTTCATCTGCCATCTCGCCGCCCATTCCCCCAATTTGTTCAAGTCCCTTTGCAATTCTTCGCATTCCTCTTTAGTCCCAGCTCCACTAAATAGTTTTGTATCGTCCGCAAATTTTATTATCTCACACTTCGTGCCTGTTTCTAGATCATTTATGAATATATTAAATAGCAGCGGCCCGAGCACTGAGCCCTGCGGAACACCACTCGTGACCCCCATCCAGTCCGAGTAGTGGCCCTTCACCCCTACCCTCTGTTTCCTACCCGCCAACCAGTTTCTGATCCATCTATGTACGTCTCCGTCCACTCCATGGTTCTTCAGTTTCCGGAGTAGACGTTCGTGAGGCACCTTGTCAAAGGCTTTTTGGAAATCAAGGTATATGATGTCTATGGGGTCTCCTCTGTCCATCCGTTTGTTAATTCCTTCGAAGAAGTGCAATAAGTTCGTTAGGCACGATCTCCCCCTGCAGAAACCATGTTGGGTTGTTTTCAAAAGTTCGTTTCTTTCCAGATGTTCATCGATGTGTTCTTTAATCAGTGCTTCCGTCAGTTTCCCCGGAACCGAAGTCAAACTCACTGGTCTGTAGTTTCCCGGGTCACCTCTTGATCCCTTTTTAAAGATGGGCGTGACATTGGCTATCTTCCAATCCTCCGGGATCATGCCTGTTTTCAAGGATAGGTTGCAAATTTGCTGCAGTAGTTCCGCTATCTCCTCCTTTAATTCCTTCAGAACCCTGGGATGGATTCCGTCCGGACCCGGGGATTTGTCAGTTTTAAGTTTTTCTATCTGCCTGTGTACATCATCAAGGCTCACTTCCATGGATGTTAATTTTTCTGCTTGATTTCCATTGAATATTTGTTCAGGTTCTGGTATGTTGGTTGTGTCTTCGTTTGTAAATACAGACGAGAAGAACATGTTGAGTCTTTCTGCGACTTCTTTCTCCTCCTTCACCGCTCCCTTCCTGTCTCCTTCGTCCAGCGGTCCTACCTCCTCCCTAGCTGGCTGTTTCCCTTTAACATATCTGAAGAACGGTTTGAAATTTCGTGCCTCCCTGGCTAGCCTCTCTTCATACTCTCTTTTGGCTTTTCGAACCACACGGTGACATTCTTTTTGATACTTCCTGTGCTCCTTCTGGTTCCCTTCAGTTTTGTCCTTTTTCCATTCCCTGAATGAATTTTTCTTATTGCCTATCGCTTCCTTCACTATTTTAGTCATCCATACTGGGTCTTTTGTTCGACCCTTTTTGCACCCCTTTCTGAATCTGGGGATGTGCAGATTTTGTGCCTCGCTCACTGTGTCTTTGAAAAAAGACCAGGCATGTTCTACTGTTTGCCATTTTTTGGAAGTGTTCCTAAGTTTCTTCCTTACCATTTCCCTCATTGCTTCATAGTTTCCTTTCCTGAAGTTGAAAGATGTCGCTATGGTTCTCTTTCCGTTCGGTATGCCTACTTCAACCTTGAACTTGATCATATTATGATCACTGTTTCCCAACGGTCCCACTACTTCCACTTCCTTTGCAGGTCCCCTTAGTCCATTTAGGATTAAATCCAGAGTGGCATTTCCTCTCGTCGGTTCTCTAACAAGCTGCTCCATGAAGCAATCTTGTATAGCCTCCAGGAATTCTGTCTCCCTAGCGCATCTTGAGCTTCCAAGACTCCAGTCTATCCCAGGATAGTTGAAGTCTCCCATAACAACTGTGTAACCACTTTTGCATTCTCGCTTCATCTCGGCATCCATTTCTTTATCGCTATCTCCGGTTTGCCCGGGTGGACGATAGTATAGGCCCATCTTTATTTCATGCCCTTTCCTACCCGGTATTTTAACCCATAACGATTCCAGTTTGTTGATCATCTCCGCTGTGTCCATTCTTGTCGATTGTATGCTTTCTTTTACGTATAGGGCTATTCCTCCTCCTTTCTGACCTGACCTATCCCGGCGATAGAGCTTGTACCCCGGCAGTGCTGTATCCCATTTGTTTTCCTCATTCCACCACGTTTCAGAGATTCCAATGATGTCTATGTCCTCTGCATTGGCCATGGCTTCTAGCTCCCCCATTTTGTTTCTTAAACTCCTTGCATTAGTATATATGCAGTTTAGATCCTGGCATTTTGTCGTCTTCATTTCTTTTCCCTGTGCTTCAGTCTTTGGTGTCTTCTCTTTTGCTACAATCTTTCTAACCTCCTCTTCTGGGTTAGTTGACTCCTGTAATTTGTCTCTTGTTTCTTCCCTGCCTTTTTTCCCCTTAGTATCTTCACGGGATACCTTCTTCCGAATCATCGACGCTAGGTCGACTGTCGGCTTTCCCCTTTCTCTTAGTTTAAAGCCTGTTCTATTCCTCTCTTGACGTTGTTTGCTAGAAGTCTTGTTCCCGCCACGCTCAGGTGCAGTCCATCTCTCCTGTAGAGCTTGCTCTTGCCCCAGAACGTTGTCCAGTTCCTCACGAAGTGGAACCCTTTGCTTTATCTTTTCTTCAGCAGCTTGCTTGGAATGCAGGATGGAGTCCCCACCCAGTCTAGTATTACCATTTCCCCCAAAGCTAGCTGAAATTGGTGGTGTTTATGCAAATGATAGAGCAGTGTTTCTCATCTCGGTCCTGGAGTACCCCCTTGCCAGTCAGGCTTTCAGGATATCCACAATGAATATGCATAAACATGATATGCATACAATGCCTCCATTATATGCAGATTCCTTTCATGTGTATTCATTGTGGATATCCTGAAAACCTGACTGGTAAAGGGGTACTCCAGGACTGAGTTGAGAAACACTGTGATAGAGGATGCCACAATTGGAAAGAGAGTCCAGTAGCATTTCTATACTGATGGCCTTCTAAGCGTTAACATAGTCTGTAAAATAATAATCTTTAAATGCCTCCATACCTCTGCAAATTTGGAGGTTTTGAGTCTGGAGCAGAAAGTGAAAGACCTGGGAAATATTTCATATTTTTAATTTCCTGATAGTAAGTACCCAACTACCCATGGCCCTGGCCCTGTGACTAACTAACTTGCTAGCAAATATCTAACCCTCATCACCCACTAAACTTTCAGACTCTTCTGATTCTAAAAAATCCTATCATGAATCATCCAAATCAGTTTCTTTACATCCGTGTTCCCAAGCATCCCTCAGAAGGGAATAATAATAATAATAACAGTTTATATACCGCAGTACCGTGAAGTTCTATGCGGTTTACAAAAGATTAAAAGATGTTACAAGTTGATTGAACTTAAAAAAGATGAAAGAAAGTGGTTAATAGGTTAAGTGAACCGTATTGAGGAGAAAGAGATGTACGGGTCAGCTGTCTAGATATTTCAGGAACAGATATGTTTTTAGGCGCTTCCTGAATTCCTCATAAGTAGTGGGCGAAAGCAATTGTTCTAGATCTTTAACCCATAATGTTGCCTGATGTGAGAGAAGGTGTTCATGGTGTTTTTTCAGTTTACATCCTCTAACAGTATTAGTCCCCTTAATACTGTGCACTGCTGGGCTTCATCTAATGGCTTCCCGATCCTCTCCCACTCTGCACTGCCTTTGACATCATTTTTTCCTGTGTGAAAATGAGAACAAACTGCAGTTTTAATTTTCACTGGAACCTGCACCTGTAAATGCTGCTTCTCCTTTCTAAAAATATCTCTCTGCATCTTGACTGGTGAAGAATAGGTGATCCATGGGTCAGCAGTTTGGGGAGGTGGGGCCGGGATAGGGCCCGATTCCATAAATATCTGACAACCTTACAAAGAAAGATCAGCAAAATTGTAGCAAGTAATACTTTATATTAAACTAGTATTTTAGCCCGTTACATTAACGGGTGCTAGAATTTATGTCTGTGTGTCTTTATTTCTGTCTCTCTCTCCCTCCCGCTGTCTGTCTCTCTCCCTGGCCCCCTTTGAATGTCTGTCTTTCTGTGTCTTCCTGTTAGGGGCAGAGGAAGGGACAGGGACGAACGCATCCTGAAGACGAATGAGTGGCTACAACGATGGTGCTGGGAGATGAACTTCGGATTCCTGAATCACGGAGAGACACTGCAGGGACTACAGGGACCAGACGGACTCCACCTGACCAACAGAGGTAAGAATGTCTTCGGACACAGACTAGCCCGCCTACTTCGAAGGGCTTTAAACTAGGTAAGTCGGGGGTGGGTACCCACTTTTACACCGGAGCAGTAAGTAACTATCCTGATGTGGAGAACCAACACTACGCTTCTAAGTCTGAGGTAAGTACCCTTATTGCAAAAGAATTGCTAGGAGACACCTTGACTCAAATGGGAGGCTCACTACAGGAGGTTAGTAAACAGAAAGAGTGGAGAGCTATGTATGTTAACGCACACAGCCTAGGGAATAAATTTCTACAACTAGAAACAGAAATAGTTAATGCAGATCTAGACATAGTAGCAATATCCGAAACATGGTTCACAGACTCTCATGGGTGGGATATAACTATACCAGGGTACAACCTGATTCGACAAGACAGAGAGGGTAAGTTAGGAGGTGGGGTAGCACTATACATCAAAGAAAACATTAAGACAACCAGGATCACGGATGTCAAGTATACTGGGGAATCTATCTGGGTAAACCTGGCCAGAGGCGGAGAAAAATGCCTGTACCTTGGTGTGATATACAGACCTCCAAAACAATCGGAGGACAAGGACGCAGAACTAATTGAAGACATTGAGAATATCACCTTACGGGGGGAGGCTGTACTATTAGGAGACTTCAACATGCCTGATGTAGACTGGAACACACTATCAGCGACAACTTGTGATAGCAGGAGGATATTAACGTCCATGAAGGGAGTACGGCTCAAACAAATGGTACTAGAGCCCACTAGGGCCCAGGCCATCCTGGACCTGGTACTTACGAATGGGGAAAGCGTCTCAGAGGTCTCGGTGGGAGAGACGCTAGCCACCAGTGACCATAACATGGTATGGTTTAACCTTAAGAAAGGCTTTCCTAGATCACAAACAAAAACAAAGGTACTCAATTTCCGGGACACTGACTTCGCACTCATGGGAGATTTCGTCTATCAGACGCTGCAGGTTCAAGAAGTAACTACTAATGTGGAGGCTATGTGGTCAACCTTGAAATCGATCCTTCATGAGGCAACTATCCGCTACATAAAATCGGTAACCAAACAACAAAGAAAAAAGAAACCCCAATGGTTCACAGATGAGGTATCGTGCCTCGTCAAGGAGAAGAAAAGAGCATTTCTCTCATACAAACGCACGGGGGAAAAAGAAGCAAACATTGAATACAGGAAAAAGTCTGCAGCGGTCAAAACAGCAGTCAGGGAGGCCAAAATTCGTATGGAAGAAACTCTAGCAAAGAACATCAAGAAAGGGGACAAATCCTTCTTCAGATACATTAGCGACAGGAAAAAGAACGCAAACAGGATAGTACGCCTTAGAACACCAGACGGGAATTATGTAGAAACAGACTCCGATAAAGCCAAACTACTGAATGATTACTTCTGTTCAGTCTTTACCTACGAAGCACCAGGGCACGGGCCTCGGCTAGCAGCAAAGCAAAGCATGGAAGACCCATTTCAGAAGTTTGAGTTCACACCAGCTGATGTTTACAAAGAACTGTCAAGACTCAAGGTGAACAAAGCCATGGGACCGGACAATCTGCACCCAAGAGTGCTCAGAGAGCTATGCGATGTTTTGGCGGAACCATTAGCAATACTCTTCAATCTCTCCCTAAATACGGGGAGAGTCCCCCTGGACTGGAAAACTGCCAACGTGGTTCCTCTGCACAAAAAGGGTTGCAGAGCGGAGGCCGCAAATTACAGACCAGTAAGTCTCACATCAATAGTGTGTAAACTCATGGAAACTCTACTTAAAGAGAAATTAGACACAATATTGGATGAGGGGAATCTGAGGGATCCCTGTCAACATGGATTCACTAGGGGCAGGTCATGCCAGTCCAATCTCATCAGCTTCTTTGATTGGGTGACAGGAAAGCTGGACTCGGGAGAGTCTCTGGACATAGTATACTTGGATTTCAGTAAAGCTTTTGACAGTGTCCCACACCGTAGACTATTAAACAAGATGAAATCGATGGGGTTAGGTGAGAAACTAACGGCGTGGGTCAACGATTGGCTGAGTGGAAGACTTCAGAAAGTGGTGGTCAATGGCACCCTCTCTGAGACATCGGAGGTGACTAGCGGTGTGCCTCAGGGCTCAGTCCTGGGACCATCCCTTTTTAACATATTCATAAGGGACTTGACCCGAGGGCTTCAGGGTAAAGTAGCGCTGTTCGCCGACGACGCCAAACTGTGTAATATAGTGGGTGGAAGCAATCCCACGGATGGTATGACGCAGGATCTGGTCAAGTTGGAAAAATGGTCCACGACATGGCAGCTGGGCTTCAACGCTAAGAAGTGTAAGGTCATGCATCTCGGCAGCAGAAATCCATGCAGAACATACACCTTGAATGGAGAAACACTAGCTAGGACTTCAGAGGAACGGGACTTGGGAGTGATCATCAGTGCAGACATGAAGGCTGCCAAACAAGTGGAGAAGGCCTCATCCAAGGCGAGGCAAATGATGGGATGTATCAATAGAAGCTTCGTCAGCCGCAAACCTGAAGTCATAATGCCACTGTATAGAACCATGGTGAGACCTCATCTAGAGTACTGTGTGCAATTCTGGAGGCCACATTTCCGTAAAGATGTGCTTCGAGCTGAGTCGGTCCAGCGAATGGCCACTAGGAAGGTCTCTGGACTCAAGGGTCTCTCATACGAGGAAAGACTGGGCAAATTGCAGCTGTACTCTCTAGAGGAGCGCAGGGAAAGGGGTGACATGATTGAGACTTTTAAGTACGTCACAGGTCGTGTCGAGGTAGAAAACGATATATTCCTTCCCAAGGGACCCTCGGTCACAAGGGGGCACCCGCTCAAACTCAGGGGAGGGAAATTTAGAGGTGACATCAGGAAGTATTTCTTCACAGAAAGAGTGGTAGATCACTGGAACAAACTTCCGACGCAGGTAATCAAGGCCACAAGCGTGCTCGACTTTAAGAATAAATGGGACATCCACGTGGGATCCCTACGTGGGTCGAGCAGCACTCAGACTTAATGGGGTGGGTCAGTAGAGTGGGCAGACTTGATGGGCTGTAGCCCTTTTCTGCCGTCACCTTTCTATGTTTCTATGTTTCTATGTCTCTCCCTGCCCCTGTGTCTTCTTTTCTTTCTATCTATCTGTCTCTCTCCCATTTCTCTCTCACCACTTCCCTGTGCAGCAGCCACAGCAGCATTCCCTCCCCCTCCATTTCCCTCCACCCACACCACTTCCCTGTGCAGCAGCAGCATTTCCCCTAACCCCCCCCCTTTCCCTTCCCGCGGTCCCGACAAACCTTCCGATTCCAGCAGCGTCTGCAGCACTCTACACATGCTGCTTCGGGGCCTTCTACTGCCCAGCAAATCAGGGCAGTAGAAGGCCCCAAAGCAGCGTGTGCTGCAGACGCTGCTTGAATCGGAAGGTTTCAGGACCC
Source organism: Geotrypetes seraphini (assembly GCF_902459505.1). Lineage (NCBI taxonomy): Eukaryota > Metazoa > Chordata > Amphibia > Gymnophiona > Dermophiidae > Geotrypetes > Geotrypetes seraphini. The sequence continues at coordinate 234,702,785 of NC_047085.1, read as the reverse complement.
GCAGCCCTTGCTGGACCCGAAGCGAGCTCTATGGGTTTTGGATTTTTTAAGCGGGCCCAGCCGGAGCAGGAGGAGAAGCCTGGGAGCTAGGAATTAAAGTCTGTTGGGGGAGGGGAGGAGGGCAGCTCCTCTCTCTTCCAGCTCCGGTCCAGCCCCCGCTGACGTCGCCCTGGCCAGTTCACACTCCGAAGCCGCGGGAGATGCGGCACTGTACAGCCTCTTCTTTCTGCTGCCACGAGCGTGGGTTCTGGGGAAGGACGGCAGCGGCGGCGGCAAACTTACATGAAGGGAGGGAGGGAGTACTATATACTGCAACTTACAGCCTTCTCATAAGATCTCAGATGTGCTCCTTATAGATTTTGTGCTTCTTGGCTTTATCCTTCAGACGGCAAGAGCCACCGCGGCCGACAGGCTCTGTGCCTCCGCACGCATGTGCACTCCTACCTGCGGGTCACTACAGCGCACGGAAAATGGGAGCAAGCAGGTGGGAGTGCGCATGCGCGCTTAAGGCTTTATTATATTAGATTTAGATGTTAGTTATCTATCAAATATCAAAAAATACAGTGGCAACTGAATTAAAGTAGATTGAAAAAAGTATTCACAGATGACAAAATAACTAAAAAAAGGTTGTCTCCATTTTGTGTTTACAGGTAAAATGCTTAGTATAATCCAGCCCCTCATATCGGTTAAAAAGAATCTAGATGTGAAGTGCCATCTGTGCTGTGAGCTGTTCAGAGGCAGCATATGACACACAAAAATTACGTTTGTTTGGCTCACTGGAGCATTGAAACTATGCATATTCAGTCACAATACATAATGCAAGTCTCAAGCTATGTCTCAAAAGTTTCCTATTTTACTTTACATATACAGTATACTATAGATAAAATACGAACTGAGCTCCAGGAAAAGGAACAATGGAAAAGATAAGAATTGGGAATCATGTAAAAGCAGAAATGTAATGTAATGTAATGTAATTTATTTCTTATATACCGCTACATCCGTTAGGTTCTAAGCGGTTTGAAGAAAATATACATTAAGATTATAAATGAGAAGTAAGAAGGTACTTAAAAATTCCCTTACTGTCCCGAAGGCTCACAATCTAACTAAAGTACCTGGAAATTAATAAAGAAGAGAAAATAAAGATGGTTGAAAAAAGAAAAATTCTATGTGAACTTATAGGATGGAAATTAAACTGACAGTGAAGAACTGTATGAAAAATACATATGGAATGCAGTTAGAGAGGGTAGGTTACAATCTATTGATGGTATTTGTTTAATTGGAAGGTGTTAAGGTGGGTAATTTGGGGGAAGGTTATCTGAAGGTAGGTGAATCTTCTGGAGGTAAAAGAGGAGGGGTTAAGATATTTGGATGAATTTTTTGAAAAGCAGGGTTTTGATTTCTTTTCTGAATGTTTTGAGGTTGTCTGATATTGTCATAAGATTGGAGATGGAATGGTTAATTTTTGCTGCTTGTGTTGCCAGAAGGTTGTCAAACATTTTCTTGCGATGTGTGCCTTTGAGTGGGGGGAAGGCGAAAGGGTTCGAGGTTCTTCTGTGTCTTGAGGTGGAGATTTGGTTTAAGCGGTTGTTTAGATAGGAGGGGGAAGAGCCGTGTAATGCTTTGAATATCAGGCAGTAGAATTTGAATTGGATTCGTGCTTGTATGGGTAGCCAGTGAGAGTCTAAGAAGGCAGTTGTTATGTGATCATATTTTTTGAGTGAGTAGATCAATCTGAGGGCGGTGTTTTGTATGGTCTGGAGTTGTTTTATCATAGTGGCTGGACAAGGAAGATATAGGGAGTTGCAATAATCCAGCAGACCTAAGACTAGGGATTGGACGATTAGTCTAAATTGTGCTTGGTCAAAGAATTTTCTGATTTTACGGAGATTTCTCATGGTTAGAAAAGCTTTCTGGGTTGTTTTGTTGATCTGGGGCTGCATTGTGCAACATCTGTCTATCGTAACTCCTAGGAGTTTTAGTTCGGGTTGTATTGGGTATTTGGTATTTTTGATTTTCAGTTCAGTGATGGTAGGAGTTTGGGCTTTTTCGAGCAAAAGGAATTTTGTTTTTTCAGAATTTAGTTTTAGTTTGTGATCCATCATCCATTTTTCTACTGTGTCTAAGGTTGTTTCTAGCTTTGTTGTGGTGGTGGTCTCTGATGGGTCGAAGGGGAGGATTATGGTGATGTCATCAGCATAGCTGAAAGATGTGACATCTAGGGTATCTAAAGTGGCTCCTAGGGAGGAGATAAAGAGAAAGTACATTGAAGCCTTTTTAACAAACGATGGTACCTAGTACGATGTCCTTAAACTTATCAATGTATGGATGGGGGATGTTTTTTCAGGCCACATCAGAAAACAAAGGCAATAGAGAACATTGCTTTTATTCAGGAATTAATGTAATCTGGATTCAATTCCTGAGGGGATTATACTAAAATATATTACAGAAGATTTTAAATCAGAGTGTGCAAATATCACATAAAGGTGAAGGATTAATACATTTGTGGCTGCAGTGCAGTAAGTACAATCTGTGCCATAGGAACAATCTATCTATATATAACTAAGGAGAATGTTATTCTTTCAAGTAGCGCTCTCTCATTAATTTTACTGCACTTTGGATTACATATTGGCAAACATCCAAATTAAATTGAAACGTGCCACATTATATAAATTTTTAAAATACGTGTGTGTGTGTGTGTATATATATATATATATATATATATACATACATACATACACACACACACACGGGTGGTTTGAAAAGTTTGATAAAAAAAGCAAGTTAAAGAATGTAGTCTCCATCAAAGGCTCCACTTAGGGCTCCTTTTACAAAGGCGCGCTAGCGGTTTTAGCGCATACTTTACTGCCTCCTCTTGAGCAGGCGATAGTTTTTCGGGTTGCGTGCACTGAAAACGTTAGTGCACCTTTGTAAAAGGAGCCCTTAGTGCAGCAAGTTTCCAGTTTTTTCATAACGTTGGAAAAACAGCTTACAAAAAAACTGGAAACTAGCAGACTAACCCCCTTTTCTATTAAACTGCGCTAGCAGTTTGTAGCGCAGAGCTGCGCTAAATGGCCCGTGCTGCTCCTGCTATAAGTTGTTTTTTTACAGTGAACATTTATGTCATTAGTGAACGGACAGTGGGGGCACCTTCTGTCACTGATGATGATATAAGCCAGAGATCTCAAAGTCCCTCCTTGAGGGCCGCAATCCAGTCGGGTTTTCAGGATTTCCCCAATGAATATGCATTGAAAGCAGTGCATGCACATAGATCTCATGCATATTCATTGGGGAAATCCAGAAAACCCAACTGGATTGCAGCCCTCAAGGAGGGACTTTGAGACCCCTGATATAAGCTCACTGCATACACTCCAGGGAATTATGCATCAAAATAATACATCATAGCAGGCAAAATGTGCAAAGCCTTACTTGCATTACGTCCACAGTTTAGAGATATGGATAAACGCCATGGTCTACTTTATCCTGCACAGATGTTGGCTACGGTCAATAATCAGACCCACACTTTTACAGCTGCAGATCTGTGTAGTTTATTAGAAATTGAGAAAACTACTCCAGACAAGGATGAATGAACACTTGAATAAAGAACTTTCTTTTCTATTATCAGATTTTATTGTATGAATGTTGATACGTCTTTTAAATATGTATTAAGTGCAGCCGACTGTGGAGTGCCTTGGGCCATCGTGCCAGGTCCCCTCATACTGTTTGTTTTTTGTCACTCTAGTATGCTTTGTTTATACTCTTTTTTTTTTTTGCTTTGTTTATAGTTGTTTATTGATTATCCGGGCATATTTTTGATTGAATTTATTTTTTTTAAACAATGATGGTTTCACTTTATATCATTATCTTTTGAATGAGAGTAGAGCTTTGGGAAGATGCTTTTTTTTTTTTCTTTAATTAACATAAAACATAGAAACATAGAATATGACGGCAGAAAAGGGCTGTAGCCCATCAAGTCTGCCCACGCTAATGACCCACCCCCAGACTTCACCCGGCTAGAGATCCCACATACATATCCCATTTCTTTTTGAAATCGAGCACGCTGCTGGCGTTAATCACCTGCAATGGAAGTTCATTCCAATGATCGACTACCCTTTCGGTGAAGAAATACTTCCTGGTGTCGCCATGAAATTGCCCACCTTTGATTTTCAGCGGATGACCTCTTGTGGTTGAAGGTCCTTTAAGAAAGAAGATATCATCTTCCACCTCGATGCGGCCCGTGATATATTTAAAAGTCTCAATCATGTCCCCCCTCTCTCTACGTTCCTCGAGCGAGTATAGTTGCAGTTTATTCAGTCTTTCCTCATATGGGAGGTTCTTGAGTCCCGAGACCATCCTGGTGGTAATTCGCTGAACCGACTCGATTCTCCGCACATCTTTTTGATAATGTGGTCTCCAGAATTGAACACAATATTCAAGATGAGGTCTCACCATGGATCTGTACAGGGGCATTATGACTTCGGGCCTCCGGCTGACAAAACCTCTACGGATGCATCCCACCATTTGTCTAGCCTTGGATGCAGCTTTCTCCACCTGCTTGACAGTTTTCATGTCTGCACTAATGATTACTCCCAAATCACGTTCTGCCCTAGTCCTAGCTAAGGTCTCACCATTCAGAGTGTAAGTTCTGCATGGGTTTTTGCTGCCAAGGTGCATGACCTTACATTTTTTGGCATTAAAGCCCAGCTGCCAAGTCGAGGACCAATGTTCCAATAAGAGCAGGTCCTGCTCCATACTGTCGGGTAAGGTGCTGTTATCTACTATGTTGCATAGTTTGGCGTCGTTGGCGAATAGTGTTATTTTACCTTGAAGCCCTTGAGTCAGGTCTCTTATGTATATTTTGAAAAGGATCGGTCCCAAGACCGATCCCTGTGGCACTCCACTGGTCACCTCCGATGTATTGGAGGGGGTACCGTTAACCACCACCCTCTGGATTCTACCGCTTAACCAGTCATTGACCCATGTCGTCAATATCACTCCCAATCCCATCGAAGTCATCTTGCTCAACAATCTGCGGTGCGGGACGCTATCAAAAGCTTTGCTGAAGTCCAAGTACATGACGTCTAGAGACTTCCCCATATCCAGTTTCCTTGTAACCCAGTCAAAGAAGCTGATCAGATTGGATTGACAGGACCTTCCCTTTGTGAATCCATGCTGCTGGGGATCCTGTAGATTCTCCTCGGTCAGGATCGTATCTAATTCTTGTTTAATAAGTCTTTCCATGAGTTTGCTCACTATTGAGGTGAGACTGGCCGGTCTGTAATTCGCAGCCTCCGTTCTGCAACCTTTTTTGTGCAATGGAATGACGTTAGCTGCTTTCCAGTCCATGGGGACTTTTCCGGTACTTAGGGAAAGATTGAACAGCACGGATAGCGGTTCCGCCAGGACATCACACAACTCCCTAAGAATCCTGGGGTGTAGATTGTCCGGTCCCATGGCTTTGTTCACCTTGAGTTTTGATAGTTCACCATGGACGCTGCTGGGTGTAAACTTGAAGTTTTGAAACGGGTCTTCCGAGGTTTGCCTTGCCTGCAGTTGTGGACCGGTCCCCGGCGCCTCACAAGTAAAGACTGAGCAAAAGTATTCATTTAGTAGTTTGGCTTTATCAGAATCCGTTTCTGCATAGGTCCCGTCTGTTTTCCTGAGACGTACTATCCCATCTGTGTTTCGTTTCCTGTCGCTAATGTATCTGAAGAAGGATTTATCCCCTTTTTTAATGTTTTTCGCTAGTTGTTCTTCTGTTTGAATCTTGGCCTCTCTGACTGCCGCTTTGACTGCTTTAGACCTGGTCAGATAGTCTTCTTTTGTCACCCTGTTTCCTGTATGCTTGTAGGAAATAAAAGCTTTTTTTTTTTCCTTGACAAGATCCGAGATCTCTGCAGAGAACCACTGGGGCTTGTTCTTTCTCCGTCGTTTGCTTACTGTTTTTATATAGTGGTTTGTTGCCTCATGCAAGGTGCATTTTAGGATTGACCACATAGCCTCTACATTATTGGTTTCAGCATGGTTTTGTAGCGCCTTATGGACGAAGTCTCCCATGCGTTTAAAGTCAGTGCCCCGAAAGTCGAGGACCTTTGTTGCTGTGTTTGATCTAGTGAAGCCTATCTTGATGTTGAACCATACCATGTTGTGGTCGCTGGAGGCTAGTGTATCGCCTACCGAAACTTCTGAAACGCTGGTGAGTATCAGCTCCAGTGTCGCCTGATCTCTGGTGGGCTCCAGCACCATTTGTTTGAGTCGCGCCCCTTTTATGGAGGTTAAAAGCCTTCTGCTGCCGCTGGTAGTAGCGGAAAGAGTCTTCCAATCAGCATCGGGCATATTGAAGTCCCCTAGCAGAACCGTGTCCCCGCGTAAAGTGATGTTCTCAATGTCTTTGATTAGTTCCATATCCCTGTCTTCCTGCTGTTTTGGGGGCCTGTATACTACACCCAGATACAAGCATTTTTCGTTTCCTCTGGCCAGGTTCACCCAGAGTGATTCCCCGGTGTAGTTGACATCTGTGATTCTGGTGACTTTGATGTTATCTCTAGTGTATAGTGCTACCCCACCCCCTATCCTTCCCTCTCTGTCCCGACGAAGTAAGTTGTATCCTGGTATAGCCATGTCCCACCCATGTGAGTCTGTGAACCAAGTCTCAGATATCGCTATTACATCGAGGTCGGCGTTCGTTATCTCTGTCTCTAATTCTAGAATTTTATTGCCTAAGCTGTGTGCATTAACATACATAGCCCTCCATACTTTATGTTTGCTAAGACCCTGTGTAGAATTTCCCGCCTGAGTTTGAGTGGCTTTTGTATGATTGTTTTTACTGTGTGAACTTACCTCGGTTTCAGAAATGGAGTGTCGATTCACCTCTCCTGGAAAATTACTTACTGCGCTAGTACATGAGTGGGTACCCTCCCCCAACTTACCTAGTTTAAAGTCCTTCGGAGGAGGTGGGCTAGTCGATGTCCGAAGACGTTCTTGCCTCTCCTTGTCAGGTGGAGTCCATCTGGTCCCTGCAGTCCCTTTAGTGCCTCTCCATGGTCCAGGAAGCCGAAGTTCATGTCCCTGCACCATTCATGTAGCCACTCGTTCGTCCTCTGGATACGCTCCTCCCTGGCTCTTCCCTTGTCTCTTACAGGGAGGATCGAGGAGAAGACCACCTGCGCTCCCATCTGCCTCAGCCTCTCACCCAGGGCTCCAAAGTCCTTAGGTATGTTCTCTGGGGTGTTCCTGGCAGTGTCGTTCGTACCCACGTGAATAAGGAGCATGGGGAAGTAGTCCTCGGGCCTGATGAGTCGGTCTAGGCAGGCGGTCACGTCCCGGATCCTGGCCCCTGGCAGGCAGCAAACCTCTCTCGACTGCATATCCGGTCTGCAGATTGGTCCCTCAGTGCCCCTCAGCAGGGAGTCCCCAATGACCACTACTCTACGCTTCTTTGAGGGGAGCTGATCAGTTGTCTCTGGAACTGGGACTGTCTGAATGTTGACCTCCTGTGCCTCGCTCGTGGATCCTTCCTGTAGTATCTGGAATCTGTTCCTCAAGGTTATTAGTGGGGTCGATGTAGGGCTGCCCTGTGTGCAAGAGAAGGAGACAGGAGAAGAAAAGGAAGAAAAAGAAGAAGGTCTTCCATGTTTTCTCGTGGAGGAGGTTACCAGCTGCCAGGAGTCAGCATCCCCATCCTCCTCCTGCACCCCTTGCCCGTAGCCCTTGCCGCCTGCTCTTGGACTTTCCCTCTGCCGGAGTCCTTCCATCTGATGAAAAATGGCAGAGGAAAGGCTGGTCAGTGTGTCAGGCTTGAGGCTGTCTCTGCTGTATTCCCTGCTGCAGTATGTGGAGGCTCACTGGTTGTGGGGGGATGGCTAGAGTGATGCCGGATCTGGGTGCAGAGGGAGAGGGGATCAGGTGCATGTAGGTCAGGTAGCCCCTATCATTGGGCAGTCCTGGGCATTTTGCTTGACTCAATAGTAGCTACACCCCTGCTTATAGATTTTCTTTTAGGAACTTTTCCAAAAATACTTTTTGGGGGGAAGGCAAGTTATACTATTACCACTTTTCCAGTTGTTTGGGATCCATGGCCATTCTATCAAATAGGGCTAAGTGGGTAAGTTTTCCAATGTTCAGCTTTGCAGATGGTTTCAGTGATAAAACTGAAAAATAACATAAATCTCCATTACCTTCCTCCCACCAAGAATGCACAGCAGATAAATCCTCTTCAAAAGTGTAGAAAGTAGAAGATGAGTCCACTGCCCAAAAGCCATTTTTATTTAGCAACCATAAAGGGAATTAATCAAAGCCTGTTCATGGGTGAAACAGCATTTTATCTGTGGCTGTTAGATCTATATTTATTGCCCAGCCTCTCAGTAAGGAACGGAAGGCTTGGAGGTAGAAAGACTAAAGCCATTGACTTGACAGACACAAGAGATACAAATCCTCAAGAAAGGTTTATCCCTTGTTCCTTCTGCTCAATATGACTCATTTCAAACAAGGATTGATTTGTACAACAAGTTTCCCCAATAAAGTGTTCCTGTGATACATTTTATTGATTGATTGATTGATTTTAAAAAAATTATTTCAAGCCTAAAACCTAGGCAGATTACACAGCAAATGCCTCAAAGCTATGCCTGTACTTGTTCTTTTTATATGCTTATGTTGCTACTTTTTTCACATATGACCTGATCTTAATGTGTGGTTAAATAAGTTTAACATTAACATTTTTTATCAGCATCTTTTTGTTGATTTTAATATGGGAACTATATTTTTTTCTCTTAGATCGATGCTTTATCTTCTTTTAAAAGAGTGATATCTGTTTCAGCGATGTTCAGTTTACAGGTGTGTTCATGGTATCCTTGTTGTTTGACAATTTATTTCTATTTTATGTTTATTATTTCGATGTTTTAATTAATTTTTATTTTATTATATTAGCGACCCCTGATGCGGGTGGATTGGTACATAGTGCTGTGTTGGGTCTTCACTATTATATGTTTTGGACTGAAATAAACCACTGATTTTATCCCGCTGGCTCTCGTGGAAAGCTTTTGGTCCTGTCCCACTGTTATCTCAGGTTACAAAGCAAAACATACATAAATTCCTCATCAGACAACAGTTATGTAAAAAAAAAAAACAACAACAACAATGACTATTCACAGCAAACTTCTTATGGTACAATTGATAAAACTGCTCTATCTTTTTGCATAAGTGCATGCTACCTGCCAGTGTATTCCATAAGCCCACCCCTGCCATTTGTGAACACATCTGGCTTGCTTGGCTTTACTGTACCTCACTCCTTCTCCTTGTTTGAGAACATGCACATATTTACCCAAAAAGCTGAATCAAGGGTATGACTACAAAATAGTTTTAGGTAAGTTATGAAAATGTATGCACAAAAAAGGCAAGTGCATTCTCTCAATGTTAGCTTTGATCATTACTATAGAAAAAATATCAAGCATGCAGACTTTAGTTGTGATAGATGGTGGACAAAAATACCTGTGGGATATGCAGCGCTTGGGACAGTTATGATATTGCGGACAACACAATCCTTAAGCCCTTAAGCCCTAAATAGCCAAAAGCTCAGCACACACAAAGACTTCTTAAATACAACACATGTGTCTGTTATAAATGAGAGGAAAAAGGATCTCAGAAACCTGCTCAGAATCTGACAATAAAGAACTTGCCTGAGACTTACCAGTTCCAGATTTTAATCGCTGATCCTAAAAAACCTTTCATATATTCAAGGCTCATAGAGTTCCTATGAGCGTCAGGAACAGCATGGCTCCCTGCGCTAATAACTGTTATCACGGTTTAGTTAAAGGAGGGGGGTCAGTATACTAAAATGAATATCTTTTCACACTTTTTTATATATGTTCTTTTACTTTTATAATTACTTTTATAATTATTCTTAAAGTGCCCGTGCTTACTATCTTCTTTACTGCATATTATATATAAGCAGCCAAATAATAATAATAACTTTATTTTTGTATACCACAATACAACAAAACAGTTCAGAGCGGTTTACAATGCAAGAGACTGTACATATTCAGCGAAGATACAATACATGAGAATGTACATGCAATACAACGTGCTGAATAAATTAAAAAATGTGCAGCAGTTAAGTTCTAGAAATTCAAACACTTATCTTAGCAAACAGTCATTTGCCAATGGAGCCTCTTTCACCAAAAAGTTGGCTTCTTCTGGGAAACTTTTTGTAGATTGTGCACGCTGATCCTGCTGTACCAACCAAACTGGCCTCTTATAAGTAAAACCACAATAGCTGTCACATTCTCATTGGAGGAGCAGTAAGGAGTGCAGAGCAGCAGAAAGCGAGAGGAACACAGATATACCACAGCAACTATTGCTTATATGCAATCTCAGTCATTATAAGTGAGATGGCGCTGCCTTGCATGAACAGCACAAATAGCAGGGTGTGGCAGAAACCTTTCCAGGACTGGATACAAAGTATGTGTATATATATGTATGTATGTATGCATGTATTTATATATATATATGTGTGTGTTTGTGTGTGTGTGTGTGTGTATGTGTGTGTTTGTGTATATGTGTAAATAATAATAATATATGCAATTGTGTAATTTGTTGGTTAAGCAGGAGTTAGGAAAGATTAAGGCCTAGATTCATGTAGCGCAAGTGATAATCAGCATTATTTAGGCATCGTATAGACATCTCCAATGCACTAAGCATATCTTAGGCGTCTATTAGGCACGCGTTCCCAAAAACGCCAGATAGACGTCCCTACGATGTTATATATAAAAAGGTGGTTTTTACTGATTTGTTATCATTATTTCAGGACTGTAAGCTTTAACATAATTAAGCCAAAGTATACCACTATTAAAAGGATAATAAATACATAGTATACCATGTTTAAAAGGATATTTATAACATATTAGTTTCAGTGGGAGTTGATCTGGGAATATCAGCATGGAAGGGGGGGAAGCTTCACTCCTGTGCTACATAGAAACTTGAATAGCAATGGTATCATTAACTCCTATAAGAAGTGTAAAGCATAGGACTTTGAGCTCCATATAGGCTTCAAATAGACTTGGTTTAAGCTCCAGAAAGGCTTCAGCATAATACATGCTATTTAGGTCATCCAATCAGCTTTCTCTGGGCATCTCCCAGACGTTATTTGAGAGAGGTTTTTAGAAGCAATTCCTTGCTCTAAATAACACTCTCTTTGTCATGAAACATTCCTACAATCAGCTCATTCTTCAAAGCAAATAGAAAGCCCACAACTTCAATTAGCCAAGCTTAAAAACAGAATAAAACACAGAACAGACCTGAATGTGGCTTCTAATTCATTGCAAATGGAGGTATGGAGTTGCACAATGATGACCTCATTGTGACATCATCAAAGTGAAAGAAGAGCTTATTATGTCTTTTTGTGCTGTGGTAAAGTGTTTAGAAGCAATTTTAGTGGGGTGGTGAACATGTGTCTGATAGGACGTTTGTTTTGTTTTGTTTTTAGTACCCCTCCTGAAGAAGCCAACTGGTGAAACCCGGGTTGGGGGGTCGGTGAATCTGTTTCATGTTGTTGTAACTTTAAGGAGGTGCCCGGAGCAGCTGTTGATTGTTTCCCACCATAAACCAAGATAAGTCACTACAGTTTTTTTCTACACAGATTTGGTTTATTGTATGCTCTGTACTGGTTCTGGTGAACATTATGATGGTCTCTCTGCACAGCTACTCCGTGATCTTTGTTCACTGGGATAAAGTTGTGGGTCTGAATGTTCACTTTGTATAAGTCATATTCATGAATTGAACATATTTTGAGACTTATAAAATATTTTTAGGCATCTATATACCTCCACCATATATGAATTTTTTCCAGAAATGGTGAATGGTATATCCAACGTTCTTCAAAATGAACCATGAAAAGGTTCGTGACTGAAGGGGCGAAGGTGGCACCCATGGCAACTCCTTGAATTTGTTTAAAAAGACTGCCTTCAAAAACAAAAAAGTTTTCACACATTGCTAGATGGGACAGATGAAGTAGAAAATCAGTAAGGATGTTATGTGGTTGATCACGTGCTTCTAAAACTTCTTTGATAACATCAATTGCATCTTGTTGGGGTATGGATGTATAAAGCAATGATACATCCAGTGTGGCCTTAATGTAAGGAACCTCAGAAATATTCAAGTTTATTATGTTTTTATATACCGCCTATCAAGGTTATCTAAGCGGTTTTTACAATCAGGTACTCAAGCATTTTCCCTATCTGTCCCGGTGGGCTCATAATCTATCTAACGTACCTGGGGCTATGGAGGATTAAGTAACTTGCCCAGGGTCACAGGGAGCAGCGCGGGGTTTGAACCTATAACCCCAGGGTGCTGAGGCTTTAGCTCCAACCACTGCGCCAATTTATTTAGGAAATCTTTTGAATTTTTTATATCTGATTTGTATTTAGGGACTTCTTGCTTCAAAAATTCATCCACAAACATAGATAAAGGTTCCAATAATGAACCATGGGTGGAGATTATAGGTCTAACAGGAGGATTTTTTACTACATTCCAATACTAAGAGGGGGGAGTCTATTTGTTAAAATCTCCTTTATATGCTGTAATAATTAGTGAATCTGTGAAATATGTATGAATGCTTGGGATCCCAAGTTGAAAGGTGACTGCATGAAGTGTGTATGGGTGACATTCAAACAGGATGATGTTCTAAAAAATTATAGATACTTAATGAGGTTTAAACTTTAGAAAGATGAACTGTGAAGACTGTGCAGTCTGGCCAATGACCTTTTGATCTCAACTACATTCCAATGTAAAATAGAAGGGGTCAGCTGTTACCATGGAAACATGTGAACTACTGCCTGGTTTTTGGTAAAACAGTGAAATATCCTTGAAGCTAGATTTAAAATATATTTTTTTCCTAATTTAAGAATATTTATCTGTCCTCAAACTGGTCTTTTCTCTCTTAGTGTGGGGAATATTTTATCATGCCTTTAGATTAGATTGCTTTGTTAAACCTGAGAAAGAAATGAAAGTTGCAGGAAAAAACTTATGTAGCCTGGCTAGGTGACCTTTTTGACTCCTGGCTCTTGAAACAGAAGTACTGAAGAAGAAATTAGCTTGGTTTTGTGTCTGTGAAAAACTGTCAGTTTTTCCAGAGGAAACGTTTCATGAGTCAGAGAAGGATTTTGAATTTACCTTTTAGCAGAAATCTCTCTAGTTTGCACCTAAGGATTTTCTTTCTTTAAGACTGTAATAATTATAATGAAAAAGCATTCCTGTTCAGAGTATGTTTTATACTTCTTTAGTAAACAATGGGCAGAATGGTAAAGGCTAATTAGCTTGCATTGCAATCCAGTACTACGGACATGCTAGTTATGAAAGATATTTTCATATCTTTTTCTAAGGATAAAATTATTGTCTATCTTCAATAATTTATACTTCCTGGAATCTTTTCTGTTTTTTAGAATAAGGCCCTGATTGGCTCAGGTACTGTGAGCTCTTCCCAAGGGGAGGAACCTGAGGTACCTGAGCCAATCAGGGCCTTAGGCCCCACCCCATGAATCATATGATGCACCGGAGTGGGGGACCTAAGGCCGACATTGTACAGAAGTTGGCCAGAGGAGTAGGAGGGGAACCCTGCTCCTTACGTAAGAACATAAGAACTGCCATCTCCGGATCAGACCCTAGGTCCATCAAGTCCGGCAATCCGCACACATGGAGGCCCCGCCAGGAGTACCCTGGCATAGTTTTAGTCCCCATACCACTCTAAGCTTCTCATAAGGAGATGTGCATCTAGTTTACCCTTACCCATATCACTTTATGCCACTCATAAGGAGATGTACATCTAGCTTACCCTTAAATCCTAGAACAGTGGATTCCGCAATTACCTCTTCTGGGAGAGCATTCCAGGTGTCCACTACTCGTTGCGTGAAGCAGAACTTCCTGGCATTTGTCCTGAACTTGTCCCCCCTTAGCTTCAGTCCATATCCTCTTGTCCGTGTCACATTGGACATTGTAAATAATTTTTTTTCCTGCTCTATTTTGTCGATTCCTTTCAGTATTTTGAAAGTCTTGATCATATCCCCTCGCAGTCTCCTCTTCTCAAGGGAGAACAATCCCAATTTCCTAAATCATTTCTCATATTCCAAGTTCTCCATACCTTTTATTAGCTTCGTTGCTCGTCTCTGCACCCTCTCCAGCATTTATATATCTTTCTTTAGGTATGGAGACCAATGCTGGATGCAGTATTCCAAGTGTGGTCTGACCATCGCTCTATAAAGCAACATTATTACTTTCTCCGATCTACTCGTGATTCCCTTCTTTATCATGCCTAGCATTCTATTTGCGTTCTACGCTGCTGCCACGCATTGCGCCGACGGCTTCAGGGTCCTATCAATTTGTACACCCAGGTCCTTTTCCTGTTCGGTTTTTCTCAGAGTTGCACCTGATATACTATACTTGTGTTCCTTATTCTTTCTGCCTAAGTGCATCACTTTGCATTTTTCCACATTAAACTTCATCTGCCATTTGTCTGCCTATTCCTCCAATCGACTCAAGTCACTCTGGAGTTCCTCACTGTCCTTCTGCGATTTGATTGCCCGGCATAGCTTTGTGTCATCTGCGAACTAGATGATCTCACTGGATGTTCCATCCTCTAGGTCATTGATGAAAATATTAAACAAGATGGGCCCAAGTACCGAGCCCTGGGGCATACCGCTAGTCACATTCTCCCAGTCTGAGAACTTCCCATTTATGCCCACTGTCTGTCTTCTGTTCTCCAGCCATTTTCCTATCCATCTTAGTATATCTCCTATTCCATGGCCTTGCAGTTTACTGAGAAGTCTTACATGTGGAATCTTGTCGAATGTTTTCTGAAAATCCAAGTATATAATATCCACCGGTTCTCCATTATCAATTTGTCTGTTCACTGTCTCAAAAAATTGAAGTAGGTTCGTCAGACATGACTTCCCTTTCCTGAATCCATGTTGGCTGGCTGTCATCAGGTCGTGTGTGTCTAAGTGCTGGATTATGCTATCCTTGATCAGCGCCTCAACCATCTTCCCAGGGATTGACTTGAGACTCACAGGTCTATGATTGCCTGGCACTCCTCTTGATCCTTTTTTTAATTATCGGCGTGACATTCGCTATCTTCCAGTTGTCCGGTAACTGTCCTGTTTTGATGGACAGGTTGGCAAGTTTTTGCAATAATTCTCTGATTTCCACTTTTAGCTCTTTCAAGACTCTCGGATGAATTCCATCTGGTCCAGGAGATTTTTCACTTTTGAATTTGTCGATCTGGCGGTAAATCTAGTCCAAGTCCACTTCTACTGTGGTGAGGCTGTCCTCTGTTACTCCTTTGAACACTTTCACTGCTTCTGGAATTGTTGCAGTGTCCTCCTTCGTAAAGACAGACGCAAAGAAGGAATTTAGTCTGTCTGCAATTTGTTTGTCTTCCTTAATGTACCCTTTCCTTCCCTGGTCATCCAGCGGTCCCACCGCCTCTTTTGCGGGGTTTCTCCCTTTCACGTACCTAAAGAAGGATGAAGTTTTTGGCCTCCTGCGCTATTTTCTCCTCATAGTCCTTTTTGGCATCCCTCACCGCCCTGTAACACTTCTTCTGATCCTCTTTGTGTTTGTTCCAAGTTTCGGTTGTTTTCATGCATTTCCATATTTTAAAGGAGTCCTTCTTTTCTTTTATGGCTTCCTTCACCTCTTTAGAAAGCCACGCCGGCTCTCTTTTGCCTTTAGTTTTCTTTGCTTTGGACATCCGCAGAATGTAGAGGCTTTATGCTTCCGTGATAGTATTTTTCAGAAGGGACCATGCCTGTTCTACCGTTTTGATTTGCCTGTCTTTTTCTTGGTCCGTTGTTTCATCATGGCTCTCATGCTATCGTATCTTCTCCTTTTAAAGTTTAAAGTTGAGGTTTTAGTACCTTTCCCCTTCCTGACATCGAGTTTGAAGTTGATCATGTTGTGATTGCTCGTCCCCAGCGGGACCGTGACTTCTACTTCCTTTGCTGGCCCCGTAATGCCATTTAGAACCAAGTCCAAGGTGACGTTTCTTCTTGTCGACTCTCCCACCAATTGTTCCAGGAAGCAGTCCCCTAGCACTTCCAGGAACTTTGCTTCCTTGCCACAATTAGAGGTTCCCAGGTCCCAGTCTATCCCCGGAAAATTGAAATCCCCCAAGATTACGACATTACCTGTCCTACATTCATGTTTAATTTCATCTATTATTTCCGAGTCTGTCTCCTCCCTCTGTCCTGGCGATCGGTAGTAAAGGCCAATCTTTGTGTCAGCACCGTTGTGTCTGGGAATCTTTATCCAGAGGGATTACAGCTTTTCTTTCTCTTCCGTCATAGTCTCTCTCACAGATTCTATTCCTTCCCGAACATATAGGGCAATACCTCCACCTTTCTGCCCCACTCTATCTCTTCTGTACAGTTTGTATCCCTGTCGTACTGTATCCCATTTGTTTTCGTCATTCCACCAGGTTTCGGTTATGCCAATAATTTCCAGTTCGTAAAGGTACCAGGGGTTATAGGCCAGGCCGGGGGGCGACGGTGGTGAGGGGAGGGGTCCCATTGGCAGGAGGGAGTGGCCATCCCTCCTGCCATATCTAAGTTTGGTGGGTTCGGCGGGGGAGGAGCTGATGGCAGGAGGGAGGGAAAATTCCTCCTGTCATATTTGCACGGGGGGGGGGGCAGCGTTGGGCGGAGCATCTTGTGGCAGGAGGGAGTGGGCATCCCTCCTGCCATTTTTTTGTGTTTGGGGAGTTCCCCCTCCCCGAACACAAAAAAATGGCAGGAGGGAGCGCTTTGTCATGGGGAGGAGGATTTTTTTTTTTTTTTTATTGGCCAGATATTTTGTGTGTGTAATACACGGAAAATATCTGTGGCATAAAAAAAAAAGGAAAAACAAAACCCAGCAGAAACCCTGACAGCAGTGACAGGAGGATGCTTCTTCTGTCACTACTGTCAGGACTCTGCACCGACTCAAATGCTCACTGAGCGATTCAGTCGGGGATTTTGCATGCTAATGATTTGCACCACTGTGCAAATCATTTGCATGCAAACTAGATAGTGAATCAATCACTATTTAAAAATCGGCCATAAAATCGGCCAACAGCGATTAATTCGCTATCTTTAGTGAATCTGGGCCTATGTTTAGAGGGCTCTCTGCTGTAACCTTGTCAAGCAATTTCATACCTGGATTCAAGTTGTGCTCTCCGCTGCTTACACTAGTATTTTATTGTTTATTATATACTCAAAGACTTGCTATACTGCCTTTCCAAAGGTCAAAGTGGTGTACAGGCTAAGATCAAAAGATAGAAAAGAATTCCATATTGATATTTAAAAAAAAAAAAAAAAAAAAAAAAAAAAAAAAAGGAACTCACACACAGAAAGATAATACATACTTTTTAAGAGAAAAAGATTTCTTTCACAGGACAATTTCCAATGAGAGATTTTTCCTTGTATCTACCATCCTTTCTGTGAATAGATATTTCCTTATGTCTGAGTTTTCCCTTGTCAGCCTCTTTCCATGTTCAATTACACTAGAATTTTCTTCCTTTGAAAATACTTTGACTGTGCATTATTTAGCGTTTGGAGACATATGAATAGCTCTAACATTTCCATTCCTCCTCCAGCTCTTCTCCATTCAGTATTTAGAGTTTTAAATTTCACTTTTTCTGGTGTAGTCTGCAGAATTGTGGCAGCTTTCTTCTGTACTGCAGAAATCCGAAAGAGCAGTACATGATGAGGGAAGAGACTGATGTGCATCAATCAGGGAAAGGGCCTCGGAGCAGTCATATCTGATGATTCCAGAATAGCAGAATAGAATGGCTAGATATATACTTAATGGAAAAAAGAAAAAAAAAATCTCAGCTCTGCTTAGCCTTATCCAAAAGTGAACAATATAGCAAATTTCTTTTATCTTTCTTTAGTATAATCTATATCTAAAAAACTGAAATTGTGGCTTTTGGCTATTTAAAAAAAAACCCTCTAACGTGTCCATTTTCTCTGTTCATAAATAAGAAATTTGGAATTGCTCTGTTCAAACTTGATTACAGGTCTTTGGGCATTTAAAATCCCTTCCTCTCTACCCCCTGATCCACTCCCATATGAGCTGTATTTCCTTAGTGTTCTAAAGACTTATAGGGTTAAATTCATGAAAGTGTGAGAAAAGTTAGGTGCCAAATATTTGAGCTTTATCCCCCATATTCTATATATGGTGCTTAAAGCTGTATGCATACATCGGTGCACATAGCCAATGATTGTTCCTAAATGTTGACGTTGCCTGCATAAGTGCTAACAGTCTATAATTTATGTACGCAAATACAAAACCCACCCGTCCTTCTACTGCCTCTTTGCAGTTGTACACTGTTGAACTTAGGCACCAAGGCCCAGATTCTATAAACTGCGCCTAAAGTTAGGCACCTAGATCGGCAAGTCTAGTTGATCTAGGTGCATAATTTAGGCCCCGATGCACAAAAGGTTTCCTTGCAAGCAAGACTGGTTTTAAAAAGGCTTACATGCAAAGAAACTCTTCTGGTGCTGCATAAAAGGGTTCTCTGTGGCTCATGGGTGTCGGAATAGGAGGGGGGCCCACAGGAGCCATGGCCTCCCCCAAAATTTCTGGTAATATCATAACATGGCCCAATGGCGATCCTGCGGGGAAAGAAGCACTTCTTGCAAGGCTGGGAGTGGCATCTTGCTACCGGCCAGCATGCCTGCTAGTCGGCACTCTTTGCCATGTCCCTTCACCGACATCTACTCCTTCCCCCCTTTCTGCCACATGTATACCTTTAATGTCTCATAAAAGCACAGCACCACCCTGATGTCGGCCCTGGCATCTTCCCTCAACTGCCATCAGCCCTAGCAGAAACAGGAAGTTGTCAGAGGGGACGGGCCACAATGGAGAGAAGACGCCTGGGCCTGCGACAGGGCAGCACTGTGCTTTTATGAGAAATTAAAGGTAGACACTGGGTGGGAAGCGGGAGGTGGGAAGGAGTAGATGTCGGTGAGGGGACATGGCAGAGAGAGTCAACCAGCAGGCACGCTGGCCAGTAGCAAAGTACCTCTTCCACTGGAGTGCCCTAGAAATAAGGCCCCACCCAAGACATTTCAGATTTGGGGGAGGAGTAGAATGTAGAGAGGGAACATATAGGACTTGGGAGAGGGAGTGAGAGGAGAGATGTTGGACTCAAATGAAGGAACCCCTTAAACTGTACCATTTTCTTGGGTTTTTGCAGCATTAAATTGTAGCTGCCAAGGGGGTAGTGTCCAAGATGGTGATATGTACCTGGTGAGCATTTGCACTCATTCCTGCTCCGGAAGACTGCAGTAGCATGTTATTCTTCTAATGGCCTCATACTAAAAGGAAAGGTGTTGTTCGGGCTGTTTCCACTCTAGCCCATATGCCTGAAATTGGGCATCAGAGGATCAACAGATATGCAACTGGGAAAGCAGTGATTCTATCAGTTGTGGGAGCTTTTAGCTCTGCTTTGAGCCAGAACTCTTTCTTCTACCATTTCTGGCCTCGGAAGTGTTATCCTCATAGGACCAACAGATGAATGCGGAGCAGTCAATGATATCTCTGAGCAGAGAGGAGGCAAATGCCGAGCGAGGCTCAAGATTTGAAGATCATTGAAGGAGCAGCAGCTCCAGATGCACCCATGGCAGAGACTTTGAATTCAATTTGGTCACCGTACATGAAAAATGACATAGTACTACTCCAAAGGGTCCAGAGAAGAGCGACAA
Source organism: Geotrypetes seraphini (assembly GCF_902459505.1). Classification (NCBI taxonomy): domain Eukaryota; kingdom Metazoa; phylum Chordata; class Amphibia; order Gymnophiona; family Dermophiidae; genus Geotrypetes; species Geotrypetes seraphini. The sequence goes on along the minus strand of NC_047085.1, from coordinate 234,683,058 downwards.
AAATGGTTAAGGGGCTGGAGGAGTTGCCATACAATGAGAGACTAGAGAAACTGGGCCTCTTCTCCCTTGAGAAGAGGAGACTGAGAGGGGACATGATTGAAACATTCATGATATTGAAGGGAATTGACTTAGTAGAGAAAGAGAGATTGTTCACCCTCTCCAAGGTGGAGAGAAAGAGAATGCACTCTCTAAAGTTAAAAAGGGATAGACTCCATACAAACGTAAGGAAGTTCTTCTTCACCCAGAGAGTGGTAGAAATCTGGAATATTCTTCCAGAGGTTGTTATAGGGGAAAACAACCTCCAGGGATTCAAGACAAAGTTAGACAAGTTTCTGATGAACCAGAACATATGCAGGTAAGACTAGACTCTAGTAGGGCACTGGTCTTTGACCTAAGGGCCGCCGCATAAGCTGGTCTGACCCAGCATTGGTAGATCTTATGTTCTTATGTTGAAAAGAACATGCACACCACTGGTAACATCCCTTTCCCCAGAGCGATCTTCATTGATCACTACTCTCTGTTGCCTTCAAATAATGCTTTATGAGCTAACATCAAAATCTTTAACTTAATTCTATATTCTATCGGTAATCAGTGAAATTTCAAATATAAAGTGGCCACATGGTCTCTAATATGAAAATTACCTGACAACCAAATAGCAGCATTTTGCAGTGTTAGTAAACGTTTAGTTACCCTGTCGTTACTCCTGTATATACTAAATTATCATAAGCCAGTTTAGATAAAACAAAAGCATGAATTAAAGTATGTAAAGAGTTCTCATCTAATGGATTTTGATTAGCTCTAAGCTGCCTCCGTGTACAAACCCTTTAGCAACCACAGAAGAAACCTGTTCCTCAAAATTTAAATGACAATCAATCGTAATTCCCAGGTATCTAAAACTATTGACCATCTTAATGTAGTATTGATCCAGAGACAACTTCAATTGAGGTGTCACTCTATCACCTGAATACAACATACTACTGTTGTTGACATATTTAGCACTAATTTGTGTTCTCTCAACTATTCTTCTATATTTTTTAGACAAGGGCCCAAATTTAATGTTTGTGAAGATAGTCTATAAACTAACAAACATTTCCTGAATTAATCTCGCAAGGGGACTTAGAAATATATTAAACAAAATTGGTGATAGAGCTGAACCTTGTGGTACCCCACATTCCAATGATCTCTCCTGAGATGTTAATCCACCAGAAACTATCTGAAAAGTACGTCCTAGAAGGAAAGATGAAAACTAATTCAAAACAGTTCCTTTTAAACCAATTTCTTGTAATAAGTTCAAAAAAAATTTATGAACATCCAGATCAAAAAGCAGAACTTAAATCTCATGATACCACCATTATAAAATTCCCAATATCTAAAATAGAGTGTACCTCTTTAAGAAACTTCCTAATACTGTCTCAGTACTATGCATATTCTGAAATCTAGCTTGCCTTGGATGTAATACATTAGATGCAGTGAGGGGGGGATGATCAGGCCTCCCTTCCCCCTCACTGTGCTAGGCCAGGGACATGCGATGGCCTGCTCGGCAGCACTCCAAATGGCTGCAGAGAGAGGCTGAAGATAGCTGGTGCTGGAGGGAGCAGGGTTTCCCGCCAAAGAAGAGAAGAGAGGAAGTGATCCAGTGTAGTGAGGGGGGAATGATCAAGCCTCCCTTCCCCCTCATTGTGCTGGACCAGAGACATGTGGTGGCCTGCTCAGCAGCACTCCCTAATTACATTAGGCACTACTTTATATCTTGTGGTCACAATTTTGCATCATAATGTTGCAAATATCAGCACATAAAGACCTGCAAGTAGTGCTGTCTGATTCAGTCAAAATGTTTTTGATTCGATTCACTCATACGAATCAATATTTCAATTCGATTCTGCCCCCCCCCCCCCATCCATCATCTGCCTCTTCTCTGCTGCTCCCTGAAACCCAGCCTCTATCTTTTCTCTCTCCAGTCCCATCCACCCTCTGTTCCCTCTGTCTGCTCCAGAACAGGAAGTGACATTCAAAGGAGTGAGACCGACAGTCTGCACGAATACTGACTCTGACTCGTAGCATTAGTTTCTTTTGCCTCTGCTGCACTAGAGAAGTCCCCAGCAAAGCTGTCAAGTTACTAAGTTCCAGGAGGAGAACTTTTGGCCAGCCCTGGTTTTGAACTTACTGCCAAAAGCAGTGTGGGATTTATACTCTTATTTTTTTCAAATGAAATCTGTGCTGTACCAAATGCATGAGCCTGCATTTTCTAACATTAAACTATGATGAAAGGTCACTTGGACACACAATGTCAGAGGCGTGAAGAAAGTACAAGTTTTATTCACAGCATGCATGCTGGACCCCTGAGCTCCAAGCTGGCTCAGAAGTGCCGAAACCAGGAAGTTACAGAGATATTTATTCATTTTTCTGGCTATACAACTGAATTCTAGAAAAAGCTTTTCACGTGTTACTTTTCTTAACACTCATTGGTTCTAAGCTCACACTAGCAGGACACTTATCTAACTCTTACACAGTGGCGTACCTAGGGTATGTGGCACCCGGGGCCCATCATTTTTTGACACCCCCCCCCCCCCCCCCCATGTAAAAAAATTTTTTTTTTTTTTTTTTTTGCAATAACCATGAAATGGAATAAATGGTCAGAATAGAAACAGGCAGTGAAAATTTTCTTTTATTGAACCTCATATATGTAACCATTATTCCAAACATAACATAACATAAATTATGTCTAAATTGTCATGACATTAGAAGTACATATGGAGTAGTTGCAGGTGATGCTTGGGACAGTTCTGATTGTGTTAGTTCGGTTTTATGTGTTTTTTGAATAGAAGGGTTTTTATTTCTTTTTGAAGGTTTTGCAGTCTGTGGTTGATATCAATTGGTTGTAGAATTGGGGGTCGAGTGTTGCAGCTCGAATGGCTAGGAGGTTGTCGAACAGTTTTTTTCTTTTGACGTTTTTGGTTGGAGGGTGTGTGAATGGTGCACAAGTTCTCCTATGTCTGTTTGAAGTGGATTGAATTATTTAGCTGAAGAAATTAGTTACCCCCCATTCCACACACATTAATTCTCTTCCATTTTTGTTCCCATTATAAAAAACACTGATAAGTTCCCAGAAAAAAAATACATTAAAATAAGAAGTGAAAACAAAGGCCCCTACAGATGAGAACATAACATAAGAATAGCCTAACTGGGTCAGACCAATGGTCCATCATGCCCAGTAGCCCATTCTCATGGTAGCCAATCCAGGACACTAATACCTAGTCAAAACCCAAAGAGTAGCAACATTCCATGCTACCGATCCAGGGCAAGCAGACACTTCCCCCATGTCTTAATAACAGATTATGGACTTTTCCTCCAGGAATTTGTCCAAATCTTTCTTAAAACCAGCTACACTATCTGCTTTTACCATAACTTCTGGCCACTTCATTTTTAAGTTTAGATCTTTCCTTTCAAACAGAGACCTTGCTAGATGTCAAATACAGCACAAGGTAACTTCACATGGACTTAGCTGTGCAGGAAATGTGAATCTCCTCATACACCCACCATATAGTGCAAAAATGTGCAAAGGTCTGTTTTTTTCTTTCGATCACTACATAGCCTAATGCCACACAAGCAGCGCTGTTACAAACATATTCTGTAGGTCAATGCTAAGGATAACAAAGTTTCCTTCCTTGGACCAGAAGGAGATAAACCACTGGAAGAGATCCCAAAACAACACCCAAAGACCCACTCAGTGTGTGAATCAGTTGAGTGGAGTGGACTAACTGGGGGGTGGAAATGGGCCCGGAGTTTGCTCAGCAGAATTTCCCAGACCACCTCTTCCTCTCAACACATTGACACGCTGCCACCATCACCACTAGGAACACCTCACTGGGTAGGCCAGCTATGCTATAAACTTTATAAAACACATTATTATATTTTCTTATAAAGCACATATTTTAACTGACCTCTCTGACATCCTCAGCCTTTCCATTCACAAAAATAGAAGGAAGAAAAGTTCCCATTTCCTGCTGTCTCATGTCCCCGGCCTATACAATATTTTTTTTCTGCATACCCTTCAAAAGTCTGACCAAATCCTCGTTTCACTTGCATTATAAAGTACTGAGGATGCCATCTCTCCCCAATCCCAGGTCCTAAAGTCTAAGACAGTAGCGCAAACTAATGCTGCCAGATACAGGAAAAAAAAATTTTGATTCGATTCAGCCCTATTGAATTGGTTTTTCAATTCGATTTTCCTGCCCAGTTGGGTGATTTTTTTCAAAACTCCTGGTGGGTTTTATAGCTTTTTCACCCCCTTTGGCTTCTCCTAACCACACTGGCGCTGTGGTGTAAATAAAATAAAGAAACAAAAAGGACTTTTCCTCTTTCTGTTAAATCCTAGCTCACGTTTGCAGTCCAACACCAGCTCTGGCAGGATACACATTTCAAATCTGACATGTTATAATCACAAAACAGAAAATAAAATTAATTTTTTTACCTTTTGTTGTCTGGTTATATTTCAAATCTTGTTGGTCCAAGGCTCTGGTTTTCTTCTGATAACTTGCTTGCCAGGGTCTCCTTCTTTCTGCATGCTAACCATCCATCTGCCAACTCTGTCCTCCCTTTCCATTTCCCTTCCCTTCCCAGGAAGTCTGGTATCTTTCCTTTTTTTCATCTCCCTCCACAGATCCACCTTTTCTTAAATACCCTTTCATCCGGCATCTCTCCCTCCTTCCCCACCATCCCAGAGTCCACCATCTCTCCGTTTCTTTTCCTAATTACCCTCCTATCCAGTATCTCTATCCCTCCTCCACACCATCCCTTGTGTCCAATTTCTCTCCCTTTCTGTTCCTTCCCTCCCTAAATCCCATGGTCCATCATCTCTCTCCCTCTCCTCTATTTTCAGACCCATTATTTCTTCCCCCCCCCAAAGTTTGGCATATGCATGTCTCTTTGAACACCCCCTTCCCTCCGTGTACTTCTAAATCATGGTCCCCCCCCAAAGGCCTGTCCCCCCTTAAAGGTCTGCCTGTCCCACCTTGAAGGCCTGCACCCCCCTTGAAGGCCTGTCCCTTCCCCTTGTAGGCCTGACCCCCCTTGAAGGCCTGCCTGCCTGTCCCCCCCTTGAAGGTCTGCACCCCCCGAAGGCCTGCACCCCCCCGAAGGCCTGTCCCCCACTTGAAGGCCTGTCCCACCCCCTTGTAGCTTCTCCCCCCCCCTTGTAGGCCTGTCCCTCCTTGAAGGCCTGCCTGCCTGCCTTTCCCCCCTTGAAGGCCTGTTCCCCCTTGAAGGCCTGCACCACCCCCCTCGAAGGCCTGCACTCCCTTGAAGGTCTGCACCCCCCCCCCGAAGGCCTGTCCCCCACTTGAAGGCTTGTACCACCCCCTTGTAGCTTCTCCCCCCCTTGTAGGCCTGTCCCCCCCTTGAAGGCCTGCCTGCCTTTCCCCCCCTTGAAGGCCTGCACCCCCTTGAAGGACTGCACCCCCCCCGAAGGCCTGCACTCCCTTGAAGGTCTGCACCCCCCCCCGAAGGCCTGTCCCCCCCTTGAAGGCCTGTCCCACCCCCTTGTAGGCCTGTCCCCCCTTTAAGGCCTGCCTGCCTGCCTTTCCCCCCCTTGAAGGCCTGTCTCCCCCTTGAAGGCCTGCACCCCCCTTGAAGGCCTGCACCCCCCCTTGAAGGCCTGTCCCCCCCCCCCTTGTAGGCCTGTCCCCCCCCTTGTAGGCCTGTCCCCCCCCCTTGTAGGCCTGTCCCCCCCTTGAAGGCCTGCCTGCCTTTCCCCCCTTGAAGGCCTGTTCCCCCCCTTGAAGGCCTGCACCCCCTTGAAGGTCTGCACCCCCCCAAAGGCCTACACCCCCCCCCGAAGGCCTGCACCCCCCTGAAGGCCTGCCTGCCCCCTTTGAAGGCCTGCACCCCTTGAAGGTCTGCACCCCCCCCCGAAGGCCTGTCCCCCCTTGAAGGCCTGCCTGCCTGCCTGTCACCCCCCTCCCCCTTGAAAGCCTGCTTGCCTGCCCGCCCGCCCGCCCCACCCTGAAGGCCTGATGCCCCGACCCACCCCGAAGGACCGCTCGCCCCCCTGGCCTCCCCGCACCACCTATGAACAGCCGCAGCAGGATCGCGAAGTCAGCGTCAGCGATCCCTGCGCTGCTTCCTGCGCCACGGTCCCGCCCCTCCTCTGATGTCAGAGGAGGGGCGGGATCGCGGCGCAGGAAGCAGCGCAGGGATGCTGACGCTGACTTCGCGATCCTGCTGCGGGCTGCTTCACAGGTGGTGCAGGAAGGTCAGTGGGGCGAGCGGTCCTTCGGGGGTGGCGGGGGACTGAACGGCAAGGCCGGGAACACCCCCTTAGGGCTGGTACCCGGGGCGGCCCGCCCCCCCCCGCCCCCCCCCTAGGTACGCCACTGCTCTTACAGTTAAATGTACAGAAGGGCAGGGTACATCATGGCTCAAACTCTTATCTATTCAGCTTACAATGTGGTAAGGTAGGGACATACATTTTAGGCAGATGAAGTCAATAGATTATACACTGTTTTCAGCTATGTAGACCAGAGCAATATTTTAAACAACAGTTAACCATTTCATGACCCTACATTCCCCCCTTTCAGGCTGGCGTACCTAAGGAGCCAAGCCTGACAAAATAAAGTTAGGGGTCAGGAAAGTCAGGGTCCCCAGTGGGTAAGGGACGATACTGGGAGAGGGCCAATGCAGCAGTGGAACGTTTGACAGCAGAGTCCATAGTTCAGTGGAGCAGCTTTATGGCTATGGGGACCACACAGGGCAGGCAGCAAAGGAGCAGAGAAGACAGGGCGGCAACCAGCAAGATGATATTCAGTGCTGAACCAGAGGGCAACCAGGAGCTGAAGGTACCAGAGATCCAGTCTGCAGTAAGATCACGTCAGGGAACATGAGCCAGTTTGGTGATACGATCCACAACGTCCTCGATCATTTTACTCAAGTTCAAGGCAGCAGTTGGAGAGGTTGAATTTACCACAGACACCACCTTCTGTCTAGAGCTAGGCAGTTCTGATAGATAGCAGTGTGCATTTTAGCATTCGAAGCTCAGGTGGTCTCATTAGTTATCAGTTTGAATATAGCTTGTAGACAAATAATGCAGTTCAGCATATAGATTGGGGTCCGATAGCCCCAGGTGTCATCCTCGGTCCATGTGGCAAGTTCATAAGCAGCAATGATCCATTCTGCAGGCCAGTCATCACCCCATTCACCTATTTTAAGGGAATTGGTGGAAGTAGACCGCTTTTGGCGACCTCTGGTGTTGAATACAGGGGCTCCCAGGTGTTCACCATCGGGAAGAAGCTGGGACGAATCATGCAAAGCACACATGTACCAGTCTAGTTAGCAGGCAATCAAGAGTAGGCAAACAGATCACAGAGCCAGTATCAACTATCAGGAGCTGACCATCATTCATAGGAAGTTCCATTAAGCAGTGTCTGAAGGGCGCTGAAGACAGTGGGAAGCAACAATGGAGGTTCACAAGGCCCATTGTGAAGGTCGTGGACCTGACGTAAAAGTGAGGGTCTGTGAAGTCAGGTTTAACATGTCCAGCTGCTTTGCCTCCCATAGCCACTGTTCTCCCATACCAGTCCCTCCTCATACAAAATAATTGCTAACATTAAGAGTCTGACCTATAGTTTCAGCAAACTATATAAACAGATTTCTAGTGATTACAGGATATCAGTATCTACTTTCATAAAACTGGGGAAACACCAAAGAGTGATGGACAGGAGCACATGAGCGGGATACAATTCAGACATATACATCAGTACCTGAGTCTCACCTTTTACCATCAATATACAATGCCATGCAGTCTCTGGCCTTCTGGACTTGGACATTGGCATTCCAGTTATATGGGTCAGTGATAGTGAAAACCATGGGATTACAGTAGCCTGTAGTACACAAGGGGCCGGAGCTAGGACCTATAGTAAGGGAGGCAGACGGGGTATTAGGAGGATATTTGTGTGTGTTATTGTAGGTGGCCCACAAGACACTTTCTCATAAAGGACAGGCTCCACCATTAGTGGAGGTTTCCTCATAGGGGCAGTTCTTAAAGGCATCAGGTTATACAGACCTATATACTTAGCACATTTGTTATAATAACGCTGTCAATCTAGGGAGCCACACAAAACTGAATTAGGGGTAGTACCATGACCTTGAGAAACATCAAATAGCACACATGTATCACAATACAAAGACACCGGGTGAGTGGGGTCTACAATAAGAGTCTAGTTGATAAGTGGACCCTCAACATTATAAATGCAGATTTCCGCCCACTTTTAAACTTCATCACCAGTAGGTTGAAAACAGAAAATACCCTCAAATGTTTGACACTGTACTTAACTCCTTCATGCAAACAAACATCAGGCAAAGGGCTAGGGGCACTTGTTAAGTACAAAATACAGAAGAAAGAAACATAAGTGAGGGCAACACAAATATCATATATATATATATATATATATATACTAACATAGGAAACTCATTTTTCTTTCAGGCACAACTTAGAAAACTTCAAACAGTTATACTCAAGACACTTGCTAAAGGCAGTGGTGAACCACAGGCAGTCAATTAAACTCAAACACTTATAAAGAATTATATTCAGAACACCTGCTAAGTACAGTGGTAAATATTCAGAACTTTTGAGGTCTTAGAAAGCTTCAGCTGAAGATCAGTGTTGTAGTGGAACCAAGTTTCATGTCCGGACACCTTTGACAACTGTAAGAGAAGAAATTAGGACAGTAAAAGGACCTATCCACCTAGGTTTCAGGGGGTCTGACTTCCAAGTTTTAGCCATACTGTATTTCCAGGGAATTACCCATGGACTTGTGTAGCTATCGGTAGTGGGGCCCTTTCCAGGACCCATTTATGGAGCTCTTGAAGGGCTTTAGCTAAAGACTGGACCTGACTCTGGAGGATATCTGATCCCAGAGTAGCAAAGGAACCAGGATCTGGGTTCACAATGGGTGGTTGCCGGCCGGACATGAGCTCAAATGGGGCTTAGATGGGATGCATCTAATCTGAAAAAGAACAGAAAGCAGCAGGACAGGCCAGGACAGATTAGTTTCTTCAATTCATTTTGTGAGAAGGGTCTTAAGAGTTCTGTTTATTCTTTCGACCTGACCAGAGCTCTCAGGATGGTAAGCAGCATATAATTTCTATTCAATTTGGAGGGCCTGAGCAATTTGTTGGACAACATTGACAATGAAAGCAGGGCCATTGTCACTGCCTATAAAAACAGGGAGACCAAAGCACGGAATTATTCAGGAGGTGTTTGGTTACTTCCCTGGCGCGTTCAGTGCAAGTAAGGAAGGCTTTGACCCATCTAGTCAGGGTGTCTGAAGACTAGGAAGTGACTGAGGGAACGGAAATGGGCATGTGGGTAAAATCTACAGACAGAACCTGCATCGGATATGTTCCAATAGGTTGGTATCCAAGTGGTGGCAGTCATCTGATTGGGAATTTTATTCTAGAACCGACAACACACTGTCGGACCATATTCCGGACTAGCTGATCAAGGTGATTGATAAAGAAATGTCTCTTGAGAGTCAATTTTAATAGCGGGTTCTCCAGAGTGTGCCAGATCATGGCATCTTTTGACAATCGTGAGGGCCAGGTGTTGAGGAATGAATATGAGGGTACCCGCTGTGCTTGCGTTTGAAGTATCAGTGTGTGGGTCTGGATTAGCACTTGAATTGGCGCATTTTGTATCCACCCCCCTTTCAGGACAGACTGGCCCAAAATAATGCATGCCCAAGTCTGTTCCTGAGAAGCGTACTGGGGTGTAAGGGAATCCAGAAAAGGAATGATTGTATACAGAGGGGCCGAAAGAGGGGGCAGAGACTGGCAGCTCGGGCTGTGCGGTTGGCAAGGGCATTGCCACGAGAGACAAGGTCCGTCACGCGTCTGTAAGCATGGCAGTGCATAACAGAAACACGTGAGGGTAGTTGTACGGCCTCAAGAAGGTCAAGAATGAGGGAAGCATGATGGATCAGTCGGCCGGAAGCTGTAATGAAACCTCGATATTTCCAGATGGCCCTATGGGAATGCAAGTTAAGGAAAGCATATTTGGAGTCAGTATATATATTGCAAGACTGAGAGGCAGAGTGGCGCAGGGCAGAAGTGAGGGCATAAAGCTCAGCTTCTTGGGCAGAAGGGCCAGAAGGCAGGGGCCTGAGTCAGAAGTTTTTGGAGGCAGCGAAAGACCGCTCCTGAAGTTGGGTCCAGACAAAAGGGGCTGAGTCAGCGCCTTTGGTGGAATCATACAGAGGACGAGCAATAGTAGAGAAATCAGGGATCCAGATGGGACAGTATCCTGCAATACTGAGAAAGGTGCTCAGAGCCTTGCAGTTATCAGGGACAGGGAGACTACAGACAGCCTGGACACGGGTGTAGGAAGGGACCTGGTACCCTGGGAGATTTGAAAGCCAAGGTAGGTGACACGAGGAAGGCATACTTGAAATCAATGTAAATATGGCCACAGGAAAATTTAAAAGGCAGACCCACTATCTGAAAGACTCAAATAAATAATAATAATAACAGTTTATATACCGCAATACCGTGAAGAGCTATGTGGTTTACAAAAGATTAGAGAAGGTACAAAATAATTGAACTTAAGATGTGTACTAACACATAAGAATTGTTCTCAATCCCTATTCTATATCAGGTTCCTACCCCAAAGAGCTGACTTGTAAAAATTAAGTAAAATGCAGTTCTGGATCCACCCACTAAGCAGGGTAGTCTGACACAAGCGCTCTCTAAAGCAGCAGTCCCTTCACTATCAGCTGACTGGCAAAAATATTTACTTCCTTATAAAAGCATTCCTAAAAATTACATTCTTACCTAAACTTACATGATTTATAAACAGAAATACAAAACAAAGATTGGAATATACAGTAAAACTTTGGATTGCAAATAACTTGGTTTGCAAGTGTTCTATAAGACAAGCAATGATTAAATTTTAACTTGCTATACCAGTAACGTCTTGCAATACACATACATACAGTATAGAAGCATCACATTTTCACAACTGAGCCAATGGGTCCTCTCTATATGACGCTGCAGGAATGCAGTGACTGTTCCAAACGAGCAAGGGCTTGCAATACAAGTATGTATATTTTTGTACACGAGTGCCCTGGACTACAAGCATGCTTCTGGAACAAATTATGTTCCCAAACCAAGGTTTTACTGTACTCACAAGTTTAAACACTATTCATTTTTTTCTTTTTTTGTTACAATCAACATGGGTCTCAGTAGAGACTTACTCCCCCTTCCTACAGAATTTCACAAAGGAGAGAGAGAAGTGCATAAAGATCAAAGAGATCAAATTACAGATGTAGTCCTTTTCAGAATTTTTAAATTTAGACAAATAACGTCTAAATTTAGACAAAGAACTTCTTTTTAGCATGGAATATAAGTTCCAGAAATCATATTTTTCGTTTACATACATTTCTAAATATATATAAACATTTTATAACATAGCCAAAAACTTTAAATCTAAAACTACTTATCTGTTTCAGGAGAAACCGCATTTGAAGTGCTAAACACTTCATGGCCCTTATCAGCACAAAAGGAAAAGTACTCTCCTCTCATGCTGTGAACAACTGACAGTTTAAACTTCACTAATACATTTGGACAGACAGAACTCATAAAAAACCCGGGATACTGCAGGACTTGGGAATCAGATGAAGGGAAGAATTTGGCAAGGTCTGAAGCAAGGACGGTGAAGGGTTTTCCAATTGGAATGCAAAATAGGCTGACTGGAAGAGGAACCGACAGCAAACGAATGCATAAAAACTTGACGGGTTATGTCCTCTTCCAGGGAGCCAGAGGGGGCCAGCCCACACCAAATATCGGCCATTCTAACTGGCACAGACAAATAAGGGTTGATTTGTTAAGTATAATCAAAGACAAATTCCTTTTTTAAAATTAGCTAACATATCAAGGGATCCCCACAGGTAGACAGACATCCCCCCATTGTGCAATGGAGGACAAAAACACTTCCCTGAATTCCTGGCCCCGCCCATCTCTGGACTAGGGAAATGCAGTACTAACAGGTCCACACTCGCTTTGTCCTCAAGGACGTCTCAGACACTCTCAAACACACAAAACACAACAGATTTCAGTTCAGTTACTCAACCAGAAAATAACAGTTCCTAGAATCCCTTTCCCACAACTTTTCAGCGACAGATCACGTGGCTTACTAGGCAGGAGACGAGAGACAGGATAGGGATGATCAATCCCCACTTACCAGATAGTGGCCACTCCAGGTACAGATACAGATACAGATACAGATTCTTGTACTTTAAACTGAGACTAGATAAGTCAGTTGAAGCGGTCCAACGTCCTGAGGTCTGCCAACCCCCCAAAAGGAAGGCAGCCGGCTAAGCAGACATATCAGCCGTAGGACCAGAAACAAGTGACCAATCGAGTAACCAGTGGTCAAGAGACCTTCAAGTCCCTGTTCGGGCGCCAAATGAAAGGTCACTTGGACACACAATGTCAGAGGCGTGAAGAAAGTACAAGTTTTATTCACAGCATGCATGCTGGACCCCTGAGCTCCAAGCTGGCTCAGAAGTGCCGAAACCAGGAAGTTACAGAGATATTTATTCATTTTTCTGGCTATACAACTGAATTCTAGAAAAAGCTTTTCACGTGTTACTTTTCTTAACACTCATTGGTTCTAAGCTCACACTAGCAGGTCACTAGCAGGACACTTATCTAACTCTTACAGTTAAATGTACAGAAGGGCAGGGTACATCATGGCTCAAACTCTTATCTATTCAGCTTACAATGTGGTAAGGTAGGGACATACATTTTAGGCAGATGAAGTCAATAGATTATACACTGTTTTCAGCTATGTAGACCAGAGCAATATTTTAAACAACAGTTAACCATTTCATGACCCTACAATGAAACTTTACAAGTCTAGAATGAGCCCCATTATCAGCTGTCTTCCTCTTCCTGTTATATCTTGTAGTCATACCTTTTCAGCTATGAGAGAATCAAAGCTGCCTTCTTTTCCTCTTACTTTTATTTACTTTCCTCACAAAAAAAGGTTTGTTGACCTTACAATTGCTCCTTTCAGTTAAGTCCACTGCTTTTCCTATTTCTTCCAGATGTTCCCTTCTAGCTAACAACTCCTTGAGGTAATCCCCCATCTGAACTAAGTTAGTTTTTTATGATGCCTAGAATTATTTTTGAATGAACCTTCACTTCTGTTTTAATAAAGTAACAAATGTGTGGCATGCATAAGGTGACCATACGTCCCATTTTGAATGGGACTGCCCCTTTTTCAGATCCCCTGTCCCGTTGTCCCCACACACAGCTTCGGGATGCTGAAATGTCCTGTTTTCAGAGACGGCGTCCTGAAGCTGTGTGTGGGGACACCGGGACAGGTGATCGCGAAGAATGGGCTCTCTTACTGCTTCCCCACCCGCCGCAACAATTACAGGAAAGACATGTTCAGGCACCGGCCCAGAAGCCTTCTCCCCAACGTCAATTCTGACGTCGGAGAGGAAGTTCCATGCCAGCCAATCGCTGCCTGGCTGGTCTGGAACTTCCTCTCCGACGTCAAAATTGTTGTCGGGGAGAAGGCTTCTGGGCCAGCGCCTGGATCTTCCTTTCCTGTGGCGGTGGCAGACCGGGTAGGGGAGCAGAAGAATCAGCGGTAGGCCAGGCTTCGGAAGGAGGGAGACAGACAGACAGACAGGCAGGCTAGCTTCGGTGTGGCAGAGAGGGAGGGAGGAAGGCTGGCTGGCTTTAGCATGGAAGGGAGGGAGGGAGGTAGGCTGGCTGGCTGGCTTCGGGGGAGGGGTGGGACAAAGGCTGGAAGGCAGTGAGAGAGACATAGGAAGGAGAGAAAGAGGCAGAGAAAGGGGAGGGGGTTGTAAGTAGATTAGAAAGACTAGAGAAAGAGAGGCCTGGACCAAAGGGGAAAGACAGGAGGCAGATGCTGGACTATGGGAGGTGCAGACAGAGGGGGAGAGACCCTGAGGAAGAACAGGGAGATGCAAGATCATAACAGCGGAGAGAGAGAGAGAGGGAGACCTGGTACAAAGGAGAACTGACACTGGATCTGGGGAGACTAATAGAGGGAAAAGAGAGAGAGACCTGGACCCAAAGGGGAAGGGGCTGGATTGTGAAATAAATGTTAGAAAAGAAAGAAAGAAAGAAATATTGGATGCACAGTCAGAAGGAAGTGCAACCAGAGACTCATGAAATCACCAGACAACAAAGATAGGAAAAATGATTTTATTTTCAATTTAGTAATAAAAATGTGTCCGTTTTGAGAATTTATATCTGCTGTCTATATTTTGCACTATATTTGCCTATTTTTCTATAGTTACTGAGGTGACATTGCATATTTTAAAGTCATCTGCCTTGACATCTTTGAAAAAAATCCCCAAATATAAATAATTAACATTTTCTCTGCGTACTGTGTGCTGTTTTTTTTTTAATTTTATGTTTACTATTATGAATTACGAAGATATTATGTGTACATGAAAAGTGAATGGAAGAAATTGGGGGCGGGATTGGGGGTGGGGCTAGGACAGGATTGGGGGTGGACTGAAAATAGATGTCCCATTTTGATGAAAAAAATAAATGGTCATGTTAGGCATGCAGGTTTTTGAAGTGGGAAGTTTGACATCACAGCACTGCCAATGGCTGACTTATTTCCATGGGTCACTTGCTTTCTTCTCCAAGTCCCTCTCTGTGATGGAATGAATTTTTGGCAGTTTTCTGTAGATCCAATCATCATCTTTATCCATGAAAGTTTATAGCCATACTCATCTTACTTCAAGACACCTAGTAAGGTCTTGTTGCTGTTGTAATTCTCTATGAGGTGCACTGAGCTTGAGCAAAAGGGCCCCTAAGTTTACTCAGCTTGGAATCAATCTAAAATGTTTAGCAAAATTTCAAAATATCAATGTTCTGGTAACAAAAGCAAACTTTGAGGGGAATGATAGCCATTTTCTATACTTTTGTGGCATAGGCAATTAAGAAAGAACAATTATTACCCAGGAACAAAAAAATATAAAATTTTGTTAAATAGTATTATGAACAGTTCCAGTCTTTAGCAAACTCTCCTTATGTGAAACCAAACACCACAAATCTTTCAAAGTTACATCTTGTTATCTTCAAACCTGGATTGCTGCTCCCCTTCTGAGGCCAGTGCTGCAGGTTCTTGGTTAGGTATGGGGTGGGGGGGCATAGGAGCACTACAATCACATAGCATCCTCTGTTCTCCTTTCCTATGATATTGTAGTTCCGTTTCTATGCTATGTACTTTTATTTTATTTATATCACTTTGATGGTATTCCCTAAGGCAGTTTATCAAATACAACAAACCTTAAACCTTAATTTAAGCTTTTTATGTCTGTGTATGTCTTCAGTAATTCTACATCAGAATTTCTCAAAATGTGGTATGGGTACACGAGCCGCTTGTTGGGGGTATGCAACACTGCATAGGTCTACCACCCCCTTCCTCCTTAATGGCCACTGCCGCCGGAGATCCCATGCCCTCCTTCCTGCCCGCCCCCCTCCACCGAAGCCACTGCTGGTGATCCCATGTCCTCCTTCCTGCCCGCCACCCTTCCGCCGAAGCTGACTCGGAAGGCTTTCCTCCAATATCAGAGCTGACATCAGAGGGAAGCCTTCCGGGTCAGCAGGAGATCCCAGTTACTTCCTTCCAGGTAGGCTGCTCCTTCCTGCCTTCAGTGGCACTTGTTTCAGGGATGCAGTCAGCAGCTTTGCCCACTGCACATGGCTGATCTGGATGCCTTCTTTCTGACATCAGAGAGAAGGCTTGTGGGTCAGCCACATGCAGCATGTAAGAGCCATTGCCCATGTCCCACAAGTGCTGCTGAAGGCAGGAAGGAGCAACCCAATTGGAAGGCCCTGAAGGAAGTGAGTGCGGCCCTGAAGTGAGCAAGTAAGGGAGAAAGGGGACATGATTTGGGACAAAGGGAGAAGGGGGGGGAAGGAGTGCATTGGGATATGGGAGGGGTATGAATTTGGGACAAAGGCTGGAAGGCAGGGAGGGAGGTATGAACTCAGGACACAGAAGGAAGGGTGGGGGCATGAACTTGGGTTACAAGGAAGGGAGGAAGGGAGCAATAACTTGGGACATAGGAGGGAGGGAATAGAAAGAATTTTTGTGCATGGGTATGTGAGTGAAAGGGAAAGAGATGGTGCACATGGGGAAAGGAAGAAAGAGGAAAATTGGGCAGAAAGAGAGAAGAGTGAGGGAACAAGGACAGACTGAAGGGGATGCAAGGTGGAGGAATGCTGGACATAGTGATGGAGGGAGAGATGTGGAATGATTCTGGAGAGGGGTGATTGAAGGATAAATGGGCTTGGGGCTGGTGAGCAGTGGTGAAAAATGTTGCACATGATTTGGGGGATGAAAGAGGGAGAAATGTTTGATGTTGCAGTAGAGGGGGAGGGAGAGATGTACCTCTCTCTCTCCCCCCCCACCCCCCCCACACACTCCCCTTGCAGCAAACCATGCCAAGCTCTGTTTTTATAGAGAAGGTGCGGAATATAAGCTTAAGGTTTAGTTTAGTTTAGTTTAGAAAGACAGATGAATAGTGAGAGAGAAAAACATGTTGCCAATAGGGGTAGAAGAGAAAAGTTGGACTCATGGAGAGACAGAGAGAGATGTTGGTTGGGGAAGGGAATGAGGTCAGGAGAGGAAGTGTGCAGGAGGCAGAAAGAAAGAAATATTGGATGCACAGTCAGAAGGAAGTGCAACCAGAGACTAATGAAATCACCAGACATCAAAGGTAGGAAAAATGATTTTATTTTTAATTTAGTGATCGAAATGTGTCAGTTTTGAGAATTTATATATCTGCTGTCTATATTTTGCACCATATTTGTCTATTTTTCTATAGTTACTGAGGTGACATTGCATATTTTAAAGTCATCTGCCTTGACCTCTTTGAAAATCCTCCATATATAAATGATAATTAACATTTGCGTGCAGTGTGCTTTGTGTTTTTTAAATTTTGTGGTTACCATAATAAATTAATAAGATTATATTGTGCGTATATGAAATTTGAATGGAAGAAATTGCATTACAAGTAGTACTATTATTATGGGGGTGGAGTCAGGAGTAGAACTTGGGCAGGTCTAGGGTGGAGCTTGTGCGGGTCTGGGGCGGAGCTTGGGAGTGGGTACTCAGTTGATATTTGTTAGACTTAGGGGATACTTGGCTTGAAAAAGTTGAGAAACTCTGTTTTACATCACAGATTCTGATATTGTCTGTATTTCCATATTTTTCTAAATTTGTAGTGAATACTGATTTTATTAATAACTCCTTCTTGATTCATGTCTCTTTAAAATTAATATGTCAGGTTTTAGTCTACATGTGACTTAGAGCAACTCTCTTTATTTCCCAATATTTTTTCTGTTCTCACCACTTCTTTTATGCTTTCTTGCTACTTCAAATCTGTAAAGAACCATTTTGTGTTTGGATTTTATCGTTTCTTTTTCTTCATGAATTCACAGGTTATCACTCATTCTTTCTATTGAGCTGAAAGCTTGTGCAAGTTGGATGTTGGAAGTTGCCAGTGGCCATTTAATTTCATACTTTAACACTTTTTGAACATTTAGGTCCTTTTTCCCTCTGATGCTGTCTTTAAGCACTAACTCTGTCTACTCACAAAGCCTTATAGTGCCTTCAACAAAGCAGTACAGTAGGTGTTTGCAGGCCACCGATTTTTGTTTTGTATCATTTGCCAGTTTTGTTTTTATAAATTTTTGTTCCAAGGCAATTTATTTTATTTACATTTCTTATATACTGCTTCTATTTGAAGCGGTATATGTTCAGGTATTCTTAAGTATTTCTCCTTATCTGTCCTAGAGGGCTCACAATTAAACTACAGTACTTGGGGCAATGAAGGATTAAGAGACTTGCCCAGGGTCACAAGGAGCAGCACAGGGATTGAACCTACAACCTCATGGTGTTGAGGCAGGGGTTCTAACCACTAGTCCACTGCAGCTCCATGAAAACAAACAAAAAAAGACTTGTGGCAAACCACCCCAATGCCCTTGATCATAACCGAAGCCCCAAAGACAACCCACACTACCCTAATGTCAGCCAACCCAACCCTCTTCCCAAAGATTGGCGGTCAGTCAGAAGAGATAGATCTCCCGCCTCCCCCACCTACCTCCTCACCTGCTGCTCTCATTTTAAATATTCGGGCAGCAGCAACGAGTGAGCCTACAGCTATTGGTGTGCCCCGGAAGTCTTCACTCTGCAGCGTCCAGGAAACATTTCATAAAGAATCTCTCTAATGCAGAGCTGCCAAGTTATCCAGTTCCAGGAGGGAGACTTTTTTGGCCAATCCTGGTTCTGAACTTGCACCCCAGAGCAAATTAGAATTTATAGTCACTGATTCAACTTATTAAAATCCATGCTGCTGGTCTTATAATGCATTGTGATAGCTTGTCAGAAAGCCACAACTTGCCTTATATCTCCAACTTGGACCCGGGCAACTTGACAGTTATGCTAAACTGCTGTGGATAAAGTGCGACTGCTGTGTTATTCCAATTTAAAGATAATAAATAGAATTTTCTTATTTTTCTTTGTGTTTTTTATTTTTGTGTTCTATTTCTATTAAACTGCTGTAGGCATTCAAATTTGTCTGAGTACTATCAATTTTATTTTTATTGTTATTATTATTTAGGTGACTAGGTCAGTCTATCAGCACCTGTACTTTGGCTGGATCAGTCTGTCACAAAACCCCTAGCCAGGGTGTGAACAACTACTAGACAAGGACTCTTAAGGCTTGTATACTAGACAAGAAGAAGATGAACTAGGATTGCTCAAGGTATTTCTTACTGTCCCTGTACCTCCAAGAAGTGCATCCAAAGGAAGAAGCTCAGGAGCGGAGCAGAAATGCCAAGTTTTGACTGGACTGGTTTCTGCCAGGTCAATCAGGAAAGAAGAAAAAAGATTACCAGAAATAGAAGACACAGAAAGGAATGGGCTGGCTGCAGCTAAACTATGAAGAGACAGAAAGCTCCTCCTGGAATAGAGATACTGTCCAAACACTGGTTCAAGAATGGCTTATGTGTGGCAGCTGCTTCATTTTTTTTCTGTCTTTCATGTTAAAATATAATATGAAGGACAAAAGCGTGTGGGGAGAGTGTGGTGCAGTGGTTAAAGCTACAGCCTCAGCACCCTGGGGTTGTGGGTTCAAACCCACACTACTCTCTGTGACCCTAGGCAAGTCACTCAATTCCCCCCATTGCCCCAGGTACAGATTGTGAGCCTACCAGGCCAGACAGGGAAAAATGCTTGAGTACCTAATCTAATTTCCATTTTATATACCAAATCATTCCAGCAATGACTTGAGCCGGTTAACAAAGTTTAAAAGAATATAATATAAAGCAATAATGAAGGTAGTAGAAAAATTTTCAGTAAATTGGATCAGTCCTCAGTTAAGAATCTCTGATTGTTCCTAAAAAGTGATAGATATAATGACGTTCTGATAATCGAGGGAAGATCGTTCCAAACTTTTACCAAGGAATGTGAGAATTTACCTAGTTTTAATCCCTTTAACAGAAGGGAAAAGCAATTTAAATTTATGTGTATTCTTGGTCGTGTGAAACTGAAGAGAGTTAAATGATAACGGTAATAAAGGCGAAAAAATTCCATGTAAAATTTTAAAAATTACATTAGCACATTTCAATTTAATTCGCCAGTAAATAGGAAGCCAATGAAGTAACCTCAACAATGGAGAGGCATGATCATATTTATGTCTTCCAAAAATTAATTTGGCCGCAGTGTTCTGAATAAGTTGTAGCCTCTTCAGATTAAATTTGGTTAATCCGATATACAGGGAATTTGCATAATCCAGATGTGCCAAAATAATCGCTTGAACCAAAACCACAAAATGATTTTGATGAAAAAAAACCTCGAACTCTCCTCAACATCCGTAAACTAAAATAGCACTTTTTAGATAAATTGTTAATTTGATTATTTAAAGATAAAGAGGAATCTAAAATAAAACCAAGGATTCTAGATGAAAATTCAATTGTTAAGGAGTCTCCTGATTTCAATGCTATAACCTGAGATAGATTGTGTAGTAAGGGACCAAACCATAGCAGTCTGATTTTAGAAGCATTCAATTTCATATGGACTAAGGAAGCCCATTCTTGAAGTCGAGAGACATAAGAGTTAATATATCCAGTCAAATTTGAAAGCACTGGATCAATTTTCAGTAATACAAAAATGTTGTCAGCGTATATAAAGATAGATTCTAAAGGAGATAGAGTCAAATATTTTAGAGTTGTCAAACAATCTTTTATTTCTATGAATTCAAAATAAAAACAGAAACACATGAATAGAAACATGTATAAAAAAGTCCTATAAACACAATGTCCTTATATTGAAAGGATCCAGTTGATGACCTGATACGGTCCCTGTGTTTCAGCCCCCAGATGGAGGCCTGCCTCGAGGGTGTGTCTATTGGTCTGAAAAGAATACACTCTACATGAATAAAAGACTACATAAATAAAACCAAAAAACAATATTAAGAGTATGTGAATTATATCAAATGGTATGAAAAATAAAAACATCAATAGATAAATAATATCATCGAAGCCAAGAAATTCAATAGACATGATAAAAATGCGGCCAGGAACAGCCATTTGACCTCCATCACGCACCATGTCGGGTCATCAACTGGATCCTTTCAATATAAGGACATCGTATTTATAGGAATTTTTTTATACATGTTTCTATTCATGTGTTTCTGCATTTATTTTGAATTTATAGAAATAAAAGATTGTTTGTCTCAAGGTTGACGTGTTCTATCCCATTGTCCACTTGTTCTTTATGTATTGGATTTCACGTGGGGTTTCTGTTCCCTTTATTTTGTTCTAAAATAAAACATGAAACAACATAGCAAAAGTCATTTCCATTTCCCAAGTCCTTTCAAAGGAATGCACGTCCCTAATAAACATTGTGATTTTAATATTTGGAAAAGTACATAGCTCTATTATTGACACCCTCTACATTGTACAGATTTACTGCTTTAGCAAAACTGTTTTGGAAGCACAGATTCATGAAGGTAATGCTGAGAAGAAATGCAAGAATGAAAAGATAATGTAGCGATGTAAACCCTGTTTTAAGTTGATGTACTTACCTCCTCATTCTGTTTCTGTATGGGCAATTATGCACACAGTTGCTCATTTAGATAAACAATAGTTCCAGATGTGTGTAGCTTAATTATTTAACAGGCCTTTAACTGCCACCATCAATAACTGGTCTTAACTTCACTGGCACTAAATTGAAGTTAGGTGCATGAGTTATGGCCTTATTCTATAAAGTATGGCCCTGATTCTATAAATGGAGTGAAAGAGTGGCCTAGTGGTTAGGGCTGCAGCCTCTGCACCCCGAGGTGGCATGTTCCAGCCTAGCGCTGTTCCTTGTGTCCCTGGTCAAGTCACTTAACACTTCATTGCCCCAGGTACATTAGTCAAATTTTGAGCCCACCAGGACAGATCGAGAGAAATACTTCAGTGCCTAAATGTAAACCACTTAGGCTATAAGCAGTGTATAAATACTAAAATAAAGTAAGTTAGACACCGAGTAATGTGGCACTAAGAACAAGTCTATAAAAGTTAGGCGCACTTTATACGAGAATTACAGTGGCGTCTAAAGTTGGCTCAGGCATTGATAAGCATCCTAAACTTGGGTGCACTCTATTTATGCCAAGGTTTTCTTGGCCTCAATGAGTGCCCATACATGAAAAACACACCCACGATCTACCCCCTAACCATGCCCACTTTCTGGTAGCGCCTACCTCAAAGTAGCAGACGCCTACCAAATTAGGTGCCTACCATCCAATTAAGTGCATTGATATCAATTACGAGTTAATTGCTATTTATTGGTGCTGATTAAGCCTTTTAAACAATTAAGTTAGACACCTGGATTGGCTAGGTGCACTAATCTAGGTGCCTAGCATTGGGATCTGTATGCATAAAGTCATTCTACAAGTTGCACGCATCACTTGTTGCTGCACCCATGGTCTGTCCATGCTCATCCCAGGTTTATGCCTTAGAGCACAGGGGTCTAACTCAAGGCCTGCGGGCTGAATCCAGCCCGCCTGACTGTTTTATGCAGCCCGTGGTCCGATGGTGTTATCTTGTGGCTGGCTTCCTCCTCCTCACAGCCGCAGTGTGCACGAAGGCACGTACAGCGGCTCCTCTCACATCCCGTGCCTCATCCAGAAGCATTCCCTCTGACGTTGCGACGTCAGAAGATTTCCGGTTCAGGCGCAGAACAGGTGAGGAGCTGCTGCACGCTGCTTAATTCCATTCCATTCCATTACATTTGTGATTTCTATTCCGCCTGTGCCTTGCGGTTCTAAGCGGATTACAGTTAAAAGAGATCAGGACATTACCGAGAGAATTACATTACAACGATTTAAGTAAATTACATGTTGTGGTATAGAAATACAAGTATAAGATATCTGGATTTATCGATAGAATAGCTTGACAGGGTTCAAGTAGTTACAAGGTTCAGTGGGGAAAACAATATAGGCAACTGAAGAAAGATACCTAACTTTGAAGGAATCAGTTGAGTGGATACCTAAGGGAGATGCCTATTTAGGAGAAGGTTAAATGGATACCTAAGGGAGATGCTTATTTAGGAGTTTGGATATTTTTGGTAAATGAGGTTCAAGGGGATGACTAGTGTGTTATTTGCTGGGGAGAGTGCATGTGTGATTGGGGAGGGGAATATTAAGTAAGGACGTGTTTTTTGAAAAGAAATGTTTTGATTTCTTTCCGAAACACTTTGATGTCTGTTGTTTTGATCATCAGTTTGGTGATGGTGGGGTCAATTTTCGCTGCCTGAGTTGCTAGAAGGCTGTCGTAAAGTTTCTTACGTCGGGTACCATTATGAGGGGGGAAGGTGAATAGATTCTGAGTTCTTCTTGATCTGGGTAGTCGGTAGCGGCAAAGACGGTTGTTCAGGTAATTGGGGGCCATACCATGGGTTACTTTGAAAAGTAAGCAGTAGAGTTTGAATTGAGTTCTTGCTTTTATCGGAAGCCAGTGAGAGTCTACATAGGCGGGTGTGACGTGGTCGAATTTGCTGAGCGAGTAGATGAGTCTGATAGCTGTGTTCTGAACGGTCTGTAGTTGTTTTATCATAGTATTTGGGCAAGGTAGGTAGAGGCTGTTGCAGTAATCTAAGGAGCTGAGTATGAGGGATTGTACAATGATCTTGAAGTGTTCTTTGGAAAATAATTTTCTTATTTTTCTTAGGTTTTGCATGGTGAAGAATGCTTTTTTTATGGTTTTGTGTATTTGTGTTTGCATTGTGCAGCCTCTGTCTAGGTGTGTTCCCAGAATTTTGAGAGTATTCTGTATTGGATATTTGATTGTGTTTACATCTAGTTCTGTTAGGGATGGTTTTTGTTCCTTCTCTAGTAGTAGGAATTTGGTTTTCTCCGCATTCAGTTTTAACTTGTGGTTCGTCATCCATTTTTCTACAGTTTCCAATGTTGTTTTCAGGCGTCCGTTGGAGGTGGGGTCTTGAATGTCGAAGGGGAGGAGGATGGTTAATGAGGAGAAGGGAGCTAGCCACAAGATAACACAGGGGGCAACAGACCATGGGCCGCATAAAGCGACCAGGTGGGAGCCAGCCAGAAGGTAAGACACCTGCCGGAGGGAGCCACAGCATGGAAGAAGGGAGACAACAAAGGTAGGGGAAATGATTTTATTTTCAAGTTAGTGTTTGAATTGTGTCAATTTTGAGAATTTTAATCTGCTGTCTATATTTTTCTCTGTTCAGGAAGAAATGCATTTGTTTCTATTTCTCTGGGGTTGTACTGCATGCAAAGTCTTAAATCTAAGGGTTTCCTATGTATATATTAGTACTTTTAGTTTATGGTCCCGTATTTGCATAGGGGTTATCTGTGTTCTGGTAGGAATGAATGCTGAGAAGCATACATAGTGCTTTGTGTAGTTTAATTTTGTGGTTAACCATTATGTGTTGTTGATAAGATTATATTGTGTGTGTATATATGACAAATAAATGGAAAAAATTGTGTTATAATTAGTACTATTATGGGGGCGGGGTCTGGAGCAGAATTGGACGGGGTCTGGCCCGTGACTTAGCCTGTATTTTGGATTTCGGCCCCTTAATGTGATTGAGTTTGTTACCCCTGCCTTAGAATTCTGCATTATGGGGTAGATTTAAGAAATGGCACTTCAAGGACATATTTAAAAAACTCAATTTATTTTGCATTGTCAAAAGTAGCAAATTCCATGAATGAGACACCTGCGTAACACACTTAAGATATTGTTTGCAGTTACCACATCATGTGGGCAAGATTGGAATTAATTAATTTGCAGTGTTTGAAGAGCATTTCAGCCAACTGTTTAAGGGCTAGAGTGAAGGACTCCATTTATTCCGCAAGCAACAAAAAACCTGGTTCTTCTCTAACATGTAATTTCTTTTCCCTTACTTTTCCACTCGATTTATAAACTTATGTAAACCTTTTCCTACCCTTTCTCATTTTTAAGTTCTTGTAAACCGTGCCGAGCTCTACTTCCGTGGAGATGATGCGGTATATAAACTTAAGGTTTAGTTTAGTTTAGTTTAGACTTGAGGGCCACATGCAGGTTTGGGGCTTTGCTTGGAGACTACTGGAATAGTGCCTAGGCAGATCTGTGCATAAGTTCTTATTAGCTACTAATTGTTAGCATGCAATTGACTAATTCATTTTGGCACACATCTGGGTTCCACCACCTTTGACATGGTATAAATGCTCGCCCTTAAAGTTTGATGCTCAAATGTCAATTTATGCTAGTATTGTATAATGGCATCAGTGCCCAACTTTGCAGTTGTAGAGTACTTGCTTGGCACTGAGTTTTTTGGGGGCCTAGATTTTGGTGCCCTTTCTTGAATCTATCCCACAATGCACAACACTAAGGTGGACATAAACCTGGGATGAGAACGGGCAGACCATGGATGCCTCAACAAATGATGCATGTAACTTGTAGAATACTATTTTTTGCATGCTTCACTTGGCATGCTTAGACGGGACCATATACACTTTAACAGGTCATGTCCAAGTTTTGATTGTGTCCATACTGGTTTGCAAGTAGAGGCATAATATTTGGAACAGTATATTACGCAGAAACAAGGGTAGCTCGTTGAGGACATTTTCAGTTAAGGGTTCACAGTAGTGGAACATTTTGCCAGGGTATTTTTGGCTTGCTGCTACTATGGTTCAATTTTAGAGGTTATTGAAGACCCATTAGTTCTTATTGGAACATCATTTGGCATAGTAGGCATGTAGATGTGAGGTAGGACTGCTTTTCAGTTAAATTTTGTCTGTTATGCCAAATTTTATTGTTATGTATGTATACACTTTTATGAATGTTTTATTGTGATCCGCCTAGTATCTAGGTAGAACATAAATAAATAAAATAATAAATAATAATAATGACTTAGGTGGGCCTAAGTGCCGTTATAGAATTGGCGCTAAGCACATACCAATTTACTGCCTCGGAGGTCTTTGCTGTCATTTTCTCTGCTTATGTGCTTTTTTTTTTTTACTGGAAACCATACAAACAACACGGACCACTTCATCAGATACCCAACCCACAAAGATCACATCATCATAAAAAGGGGGAGGGGAATAGGATAATAAATAAATTATTCAAACCACTGTATTTGCATATATAGGGCTCCTTTTACTAAGGTGCGCTAGCGTTTTTAGCGCGCGCTAACCCCTGCGCTACGCAGAAAATACTAACACCAGCTCTATGGAGGCGTTAGCGTGTAGCACGCGTGGCAATGTAGTGCGCGCTAAAACCGCTAGCGCAGCTTAGTAAAAGGAACCCATAGTGTCACAATCTCTAAATATGTAAGTGACAAATATAGCTAATGAATTATTTAGGCTGGTCACACAGCACCCCAACCTATCATATCAACTTTCCCAAGTAATAGATAAATAAACTAGGAGGATGAAGTATCATACAAAGGCCACAAGCTCAGTGCATAGAACCTCTTATGACATATGTTATTTTCAAGTCCTCATTCTGACTTAATGTGGTACCATATAATCATCTACATCGATCCTCCATCTCACCCTTAAATCTCCCTCACTCTAGTTATTTGTTTGTAACTAGGATAAAAAAATTTTATTTCATGATTTGTTTACTTTTATAATAATAAAAAAGGAATATAAAGAATATATGTATCTACAAAATTCTGAATGAAAGAAACAGCAACACTTATCTAGGTGGCCAGAGCCAACGTTGGTGGGTATTCCCATAAATACCCAACGCTCTATTTTGTCCAGAGCGTTTCAGCTACACACCAGCCTTCTTCGGGGGACTATATATCATGTTGCTGAACTGCAAAAATCAAACAAAAAATCTGAGCAAAAAGAATAATAATAACCTTTTCACAACCCAACACTCTAAATTACCATACACTCAATTTCACTCACACCTGCAAATAAAACATCATCAACTATCCTAGTTAGAACTTCATAATGAATAGCGCACTCCTTGCTTTCCAAGACATTAGGCACACATTAGGCATATGTGGCAGACAACTACAAAATAAAAACCATGAACTTTCAAAACGAGAAAGAAGTTCATGGTCAATAGCGCAGTCTATAAAGCGACCCAGGGCAGGCTGCTTGCTCTCTATGGGCAAATACGAATCAGCCGGTTCAATTCCCGTGACCTACGTGTCGCATGTGCCGTGCTGGGACTCACCACCACGGCTTTGTAAAAGGGGCCCTATATCTCACTTTCTACAAATATCTTGCAGTTAAAGGATCACGAGAACAGAATAGATCAGTAAAGTGCATACATCATCCTAACTGCTTCCAAAATATCATAATCATTGTTACTTTTTTCCTGATTGGGTTTTCTGCTTTTTCTGTTGCTACGTCTCTTCGGTATATAGATGTTTCTTAATCTATACTCCGCCTTGAATCTTTTCACGGAACTAGGTGAATTATAAATTGCTGAATAGAAAAGAACAAGATAAAAATTCTGGAAAAAAAAATGTGGAATATAGTAATATGAACTCGATTATTGTAACGCCATCTACTTAGGCCTAACGAAAAAAAGTCTTCGCAGACTCCAGCTTATCCAGAACACTGCGGCTAAGCTGATTTTTGCTAAACGCAAATATGACCATGTCTCCCCTCTACTTACCAATCTTCACTGGCTCCCAGTACTTTCCAGAATTCATTTCAAATGCTCCTGCCTGGCTTTCAAGATCATTCACGGCATCCTTCCACCCCTAATCCCTCTATCCTTCCTCGCCCCGACACCAACTACCACCAGATCTGCCCACAGACATAAACTATCCTTCCCCTCTCTACACGGCATCCTCTACGCAGGTAAACTGGGTAGATCCCTCCTCTCCAAAATCACCAGCCTCTGGAACGACCTCACTGTCCCGCTGCGGAACCTGGACTCCCTCCAACTATTCCAAAAACAACTGAAAGCCTGGCTTTTCTCTAGCATATAATAATCTCTTCTCCTGATTACATCCCCTCTTTTTATGCTTTGTAAACTCTTTCTCTTCTCTCTTCCCATATTTTTTAAACTCTGTAAACCGTGTCGAGCTCCACTTCAGTGGAGAAGATGCGGTATATAAACCTAAGGCTTAGTTTAGTTTAGTTTAGTTTAGGAAGAAAACATGACCACAATATTGCACCAGTTCTATGACAAATATTTCGTTGTTTGAACTAATTTCTCATTTTAGGGAAACAAAAAAAGCTCAGGGCATTCATTCCATCAAACATACTGTACAAACATTTTGAGTTAATTACTTACTATAGAGCAGGTACAAAACAAAATCTTGCATTATGGAATGTAATTAGTTCAACCTGTAATAGATGCAGGTTTGTACTTTTCAAGTAATGGGTGCCTCTGGCTTTCTTTCCTCTATTGGTAATTAGCTTTGGCATTTTCACTAGAATGTGGTGTTTCTCTTTAGTTGTTTTGCATGAACCAGTTTTTAGGCAGCTATTTTGTGCAGTTGGTGACAGCTCTATGCTTGTGGAATGTCAGAGGCCAATAATCGTAATGCCTATTATTGATGAAGATTAGTAACATAGAAACATAGAAGATGACGGCAGAAAAGGACCACAGCCCTTCAAATCTGCCCACTCTAACGACCCCACCCCCTTGAATTTACCCCCCTAGAGATCCCACATGTGTATCCCATTTCCTTTTAAAATCTGGCACGCTGCTGGCCTGAATCACCTGAAGTGGAAGTTCATTCCAACGATCGACCACTCTTTCGGTGAAGAAGAATTTCCTGGCATCGCCATGAAATTTCCCACTCTTGATTTTCAGCAGATGCCCTCTTGTGACCGAGGGACCTTTAAGAAAGAAAATATCATCCTCCACCTCAATACGGCCCGTGATATATTTAAACGTCTCTATCATGTCTCCTCTCTCTCTACGTTCCTCGAGTGAGTATAGCTGCAATTTATTCAGCCTTTCCTCATACGGGAGGTCTTTGAGTCCCGAGACCATCCTGGTGGCCATTCGTTGTACCGACTCAACTCTCAGCACATCTTTTTGGTAATGTGGCCTCCAGAATTGTACACAGTATTCCAGATGGGGCCTCACCATGGATCTGTACAATGGCATTATAACTTCGTACCCTTAGTTCAGTGAATCTAGTATATTATTGACTGAATTGTCATCAATTTTAATTTAAATTTTCCAGTGTACCATAGCTTACAGCAGAAAATGACCATCCAGTCTCCCCAGTTATTCTACACATGCTGCTAAAGATTCATTCCCAGTTCTCAGCCACAGTGTGCAACTACCTGCAATGTTTCCTGCAAGGGTTTTTGGGTGTTTTTGTCTTCCTCCTGGTATCGCACCATCATGAAAAATTTTCACTTAGGTCCCTCTAACGTAATAATCTAATAGTGAGCATTAGCACCTCCTCCTCCTCTTCACCCACCCACCTCGTCAAAATCTTTGCCGGCAGCGAGAAGCAGTTCCTAGCAGCTGCTCACGCCGGCCTCGGCTCTTCTTCTGACTTTCTAGTCACGGGACCAGGATGTGATGTTAGAGGGAGAGCTGAGGCTGGTGCAAAGAGCCTCTGGGAGGTCTTGTTCTGGGCATTTGGGACTTGGACTAATATTTGGACGAGAATGTGGTATAAAGATAGATGTAGTGGCGTACAGATGGACGATTTTTGAAAAAAGTATACGTTAGACGTATTTTTCGAGAATGGACATTTGTGCCCTGCCGACTTTGGGTGACTAGCGCCCTACGTCCAAATCGGACTTAGACGTATGTTTTAATTATGCCCCTCTTATGTGTCTATAGTTTATTATCCTGTCTATGCTTAATCTTGGGCTTTTCTTGTTTCCTCTTCTTTCACAATCCTCCTCTTTTGTGAATTCCTTTCCTTTCCTTTTTTAAAATTTATTTTTATATGCATTTTAAAAAGAAAATAATATACAACACTTGAAATGAAAACATTAAGGTCCCCTTTTATAAAGCTTCGGTAAATCTACCGCAGCCCATTCAGTTCCTATGAGCTAGTATCGCTACCGAGACCTTGTAAAAGAGGACCTAAGGCATTAAAGGCAAGATTTCCAAAAAGAGAGCAATAAGTAATATGCATTTATAAAGTAAAACTATTAACCATGCCCTAATTTTTAGAAGTCCACTAGTAAGGGAGATAAGGAAAGAAGAAAACATATATTGTCAAGTTATTTTGAAGTCAAAGAGCACTAACAGCAAATCTACTTACTGGCCAATATTCTGCTTAAATCCCCTGTGGCCACTCAACCATCAATATTCAGCAGTGCTGGTGAATACTAGCTTTAAGGGGGCGGCATTGGAGAGTAGCCAGCAGTTATGCAGATGCCTGCAATAGTCAATGGCCAGAAGAACATAAGAATTGCCGCTGCTGGGTCAGAGCAGAGGTCCATCGTGCCCAGCAGTCCGCTCACGCGGCAGCCCTTAGGTCAAAGACCAGTGCCCTGAGACTAGCCTTACCTGCGTACGTTCTGGTTCAGCAGGAACTTGTCCAACTTTGTCTTGAATCCCTGGAGGATGTTTTCCCCTATAACAGCCTCCGGAAGAGCGTTCCAGTTTTCTACCACTCTCTAGGTGAAGAAGAACTTCCTTACGTTTGTACAGAATCTATCCCCTTTCATCTTTAGAGAGTGCCCTCTCGTTCTCCCTTCCTTGGAGAGGGTGAACAACCTGTCTTTATCTACTAAGTTTATTCCCTTCATTATCTTGACGGTTTTGATCATGTCCTCTCTCAGTCTCCTCTTTTCAAGAGAGAAGAGGCCCAGTTTCTCTAATCTCGCACTGTACGGCAACTCGCCAGCCCTTTAACCATTTTTGTCACTCTTCTCTGGACCCTTTTGCGTAGTACTGTGTCCTTCTTCATGTTCGGCGACCAGTGCTGGATGCAGTATTCCAGGTGAGGGTGTACCATGGACCGGTATAGCAGCATGATAACCTTCTCCGATCTGTTCGTGATCCCCTTCTTAATCATTCCTAGCATTCTGTTTGCCCATTTCGCCGCTGCTGCGCATTGCGCGAATGGCTTCATTGACTTGTCGTCCAGTACTCCCAAGTCTCTCCTGGGGGGTCTCTCCAAGTACTGCACCGGATATCCTGTATTTGTGTATAAGATTTTTGTTACCACACAGCTAAGTAGGCAAATTTAGGATAATTCAAAAGCTATCCTAGTTTGGCTTAGCTATATGGGTAGTGGCACTGAATACACCCAAATAAAAAAAGTTAACTTCTGCGATCTCCATTCTGCCTTCCTGATGCAGCCTCATCCTTCCCTTGCCCCTTCCCCCATCCTACAACAATCACAATCTTCCGGAATGGCCCCGCCAACCCCTACCACACCCCTTGATCTAGATAGCCTCTCCCTGGGCCTACCTATACACCTTGTGGTCCATTGAGGACAATGAGGACAGGAGCAAAGCTCACCAGCTATTGTTCCTGCTCCTTGTGGTTGCCAGTATTTTTATTTTTGTTTTTATTTGATACATATTTTATTATAAACCTCCTTGAATTTTGCTGCAACTAAGGCAGTATATCAAGTGTAACAAATGATAAATGATAGAAAATGGCTGCCACGATCTCATGCAGCAACTTTGCAATACGACACAAGTATCATGAGGCTGCCATAAGAGGTTATGGCAGTTATTTTTCTTTTTGCTAGCAGCCGCAAGGGACAGAAGTAAGGGCTTGGGCTTTGTTCCTGCCTCCATTGTCCCAAAGGTAGGCCCTGTCGGGGTTAGGGGGGGCCATTCCTTAGGGGAGGAAGGTTGTCACTGCCATGGGCTGGGGAAAGGGAAACAGGCATCTGTGGCAGGGGTGGGATCATAGGAGTTAAAGAATATTGGCCAGGGCCTGCATAAATTCCAGTGGCCTCCGCTACTTAAATTAGCTCCATATATTTAGCATTGGTACGTGGATATGGCCTGGCATTGAATCTGGGACTAATTCCACTCACAGTTGTCAGTTAAAAAAAAAAAAGCACTGACCTCTTAGGACTGAATATTACCCCCCTCTTCATATTTGGGAAGATCGAAGGAACCAGGCGAAGAGCGTGACCTGCAATCAGATGGCTGGACACATTAGAAACAACCATGGAGATGATGATGGAGGGCCTTTCTGAACTAGCCCGAAACCAATATCTTTTTAGATCTGTAATTTATCAAGTCGCTAGGACTTGAACACAATTCGATAGTACCTAATTTCAGCTTAATATTCTTACAGGGCTTAATGTAGTAATTCAATCAGCTTGTCCACATTAGATAGAATAACATTTTTGTCACTGAGAAACACAGTTCAATAAGGTAGCTCAAAAATATATATTAGACTTTTTATACCATACAATGCATCTACAAGGAAACCTGAGAAGAAAATGAGCTCCTATCTGAAGGGCTCTTGGTCTTAGCGGTTTGTATCCCCCCCCCCCCCCATCCTGAAGTTACTTCCTGTTTTTGAGGGGCAGTATCGAGACCAGCAGAGCGATGTAAGCAAGAGGGTAGGCCCCCGTGGCTCCTGTCTTCATTATTACCATCCAGTTTAGCAGGACTGGAGCCAAAGACAAGGCTGACGGCAGCTGAGTGCTGGAAGAGGCATTGGGGAAGGTAATGGGGAAAGATGGAGGTAGAGAGAGAGTTGAGGTGTTTGAGGAAAGACAGGAGAGGATATTCTAAATGTAGGGGGCAAGAGAGAAGATACTAGTTAGAAGAGTTAAAACAGAGGGGGAAGAGAGAAAGAAAATGCTGGAAGGGGGGAGAGGGGAAAGTTAGCAAAAAAACAAACAAACCTGGAGAATAATAGAATGAGGGAGATGGAGATGAAGATGCAGATAGAGATGCAGAAAAATAAATGGAGCAAAACTGAAAGGAAAATGTTAGAGAAGGAGTACATGTCCGGGGAAATCCGGACGTCTTGTAACCCTAACCCACCCTGTCTTCCCTTTAGAACTGCTTTCTGCTTCTTCCAGCCCATAACATTTATGGCATGCTGTCCTGATGTCATTGGATCACCTAAGCATTTAGAAGGCTCCTGACACAGGTATTCACACCAAAACATGTTGAGCATGTGATATTTACTATTAATTATTTATAGCATGTATATTCTGCCTATATCCTAAGCAGATTCCAATGTATACATATAAAATATAAAATTGAACAGTAGTCACAAAAGACAATACAGCATTGAAATGTTTGCATATCATGCTACTATGGTATCATGCTCTCATCCCTCAAAGGATGAGAGCAAGATACTTGCCTGCTGTGGTGCCCACAAAATAGGCACCACATAAATAAATAAATAAATAAGAACATAAGAATTGCCACTGCTGGGTCAGAACAGAGGTCCATCGTGCCCAGCAGTCTGCTCAGGCGGCAGCCCTTTGGCCAAAGACCAGTGCCCTGAGTCTAAACTAAAACTAAACTAAACTAAACCTTAGGTTTGTATACCGCGCCATCTCTGCAAGTGTAGAGCTTGGCACGGTTTACAGAATTAGGATAGAAAGGAACTCCAGAAAAGAAGGGTAATAGGAAAGGAACTAAGAGGGTAGAGAGGGGTCAAGGTACCAGAGATCGGGAGGTGTTAGATTTTTGAAAAGAGCCAAGTTTTCAGGTGTTTGCAGAAGAGTTGGAGGGAGTTTTAATTTCTGAGCGGGGAGGTGAGGTTGTTCCAGAGTTCTGTGATTCTAAAGGGGAGAGATGTTCCTAGTTTTCCTGCGCGGGATATACCTTTTGTAGAAGGAAATGATAGTTTCAGTTTTTGGGAGGATCTGGAGGAGTTAGGGTTTGAGGAGTTCCAAAGGAGTGGAATAACGGGAGGAAGGATGCCGTGTAGGATCTTGAACGCTAAGCAGGCACATTTAAAGAGGATTCTGGAATGTACTGGAAGCCAGTGAAGCTTGGACAGAAGTGGAGAGACGTGGTCGAACTTGCCTCTTGCGAAAATGAGCTTAACCGCGGCATTCTGAATTAGCTGAAGTCTATAGAGGTTTTTCTTAGTTAGGCTTATAAAGATGGAGTTGCAATAATCCAGTCTAGAGAGGATGGTGGATTGAACAAGGACGGCGAAGTGAGAATGATAAAAGCAGGATCTCACTTTCCTCAGCATATGAAGGTTAAAGAAGCATTTTTTTATCAAGGAGTTGAGGTGGTCATTGAAGGAGAGAGAAGAGTCTATGATGATGCCCAGGACTTTGCTTGAAAATTCAAGATGAAGAGTAGGGCCGGAAGATAGTGGGATGGAGGTGGGTAAATGATCTAATATTGGGCCAAGCCAAAGTAATTTTGTTTTGGACTCGTTTAGTTTCATTTGTACAGATTGGGCCCAGGATTGGAGGTTCAATATACATGCGGATATGTTTCCAGCGAGGTTAGTGAGGTTCGAGTCGGTCTCGAGGAGGATGAGGATGTCATCGGCATAGGTGTAGAGAGTTTCAAGGGGGGAGAGCTGGAGGAGTTTCAGAGAGGACATGTAGATGTTGAAAAGGATAGGAGAGAGGGGTGAGCCTTGCGGGACTCCACATATCGGCTTCCAGGGGGAGGATGAGGTACCGTTTATGTTAACGGTGTAGGAACGGGAACGTAGGAATTTCGAGAACCAGTCTAGGACTGTGGAGCTTATGCCTATTTCGGAGAGTTGGAAGATTAGGATATCATGATGGACGACATCGAAAGCTGCGGAAAGGTCGAATTGTAGAAGCACAGCGAATTTGTTGCGAGAATGGAGATGTTGCACTTTAGAGATTAGTGAGGCCAATAGGGATTCGGTGCTGAAGTTGGGTCTGAAGCCGAATTGGTGGGGTAGGAGAATAGAGAATCTTTCTAGATAGGATGAGAGTTGAGTGGATATGATAGATTCTAACATCTTGGTTAGGAGAGGGAGTCTAGCCTTACCTGCATACGTTAGGGTTTTGCAGGAACTTGTCTAACTTTGTCTTGAATCCCTGGAGGGTGTTTTCCCCTATAATAGCCTCCGAAAGAGCGTTCCAGTTTTCCACCACTCTCTGGTTGAAGAAGAACTTCCTTACTTTTGTACAGAATCTATCTTCTTTTAACTTTAGTGAATGCCCTCTTGTTCTTCCTACCTTGGAGGTGTACAACCTGTCTTTATCTACTAAGTCTATTCCCTTCATTATCTTGAAGGTTTTGATCATGTCTCCTCTTTTCAAGGGAGAAGAGGCCCAGTATCTCTAACCTCTCACTGAACGGCAACTCCTCCAGCCCCTTAACCATAGTTGCTCTTCTCTGGATCCTCTCGAGTAGTACCATCTTCATGTATGGCAACCAGTGCTGGACATAGTATTCCAGGTGGGGGCGTACCATGGCCCGGTACAGCGGCATGATAACCTTCTCTGATCTGTTTGTGATCCCCTTCTTAATCATTCCTAGCATTCTGTTTGCCCTTTTCGCCACCGCCGTGCATTGTGCAGAAGGCTTCATTGACTTTTTGACCAGTATTTCCAAGTCTCTTTCCTTCATAAGTTTTTTGAACTGCCCTACCATACTACATAAATATAAATTCCCTAGTAATACAATGAACCAAATACACTGAACTGAAAATGGCCAGTTATTGGATTTAGTGAAATCACTGTTCTCAAAAGAGCACAAAAGACACCAGAAAAAATGCCATCGAGAGGTCAGGAAAGCAAAGAGAGAATATGAGGAAAGACTGGCAGGAGAGGCAAGAAACTTCAAACCCTTCTTCAGGTATGTGAAAGGGAAACAACCAGCCAGAGAGGAAGTGGGACCACTGGACGACGGAGACAAGAAAGGAGTGATAAAGGAGGAAAAAGAGATAGCTGACAGGTTAAACAAATTCTTCTCGTCAGTCTTCACGAGAGAGGACACATCCAATATCCCAGAACCCGAGGAGATTATAAGCGGAGACCACGATGAAAAGCTGGTCCAACTAGAAGCGACCCGAGAGGATGTACTCCGACAGATAGACAGACTGAAGAGTGACAAATCACCGGGTCCGTACAGCATCCACCCAAGGGTAATAAAAGAACTGAGAAATGAAATAGCGGAAACACTTTGTCAAATATGTAATCTATCCATGAAAACCGGGCAGATCCCAGAGGACTGGAAAATAGCAAATGTCACGCCCATCTTTAAGAAGGGATCAAGGGGTGACCCGGGAAACTATAGGCCGGTGAGCTTGACTTCGGTTCCGGGAAAGATGATAGAAGCACTAGTTAAGGACACAATCTGCGCACACATAGAAGACAAGGGACAACTAAAGGCGAGCCAGCAAGGCTTCTGCAAGGGAAGGTCGTGCCTCACAAACTTACTGTACTTCTTTGAGGGAATAAACAGCCAGATAGATAAGGGGGAATCCATAGACATCATTTACCTTGACATCCAAAAAGCCTTCGACAAAGTACCTCACGAGCGGCTACTTAAAAAGCTGTGGAACCACGGGGTACAAGGGGATATCCACCGATGGATCAAACACTGGCTGGCAGGCAGGAAACAGAGGGTTGGAGTAAAGGGTCATTACTCAGACTGGCAATGGGTCACGAGCGGGATTCCACAGGGGTCGGTGCTTGGACCGCTCCTGTTCAATATATTTATTAACGACCTGGAGACGGGGACAAAATGTGAGGTTATCAAATTTACCGATGACACCAAACTCTGCAGCAGGATTAGAAGCATGGAAGACTGTGAAGATCTGCAAAGGGACCTAACGAGATTGGAAGAATGGGCAAAAAAGTGGCAAATGAGTTTTAACATAGAGAAATGCAAGGTCATGCATGTAGGAAAAAAGAACCCAATGTTCAGCTACAAAATGGGGGGATCATTGCTAGGGGTGAGCAACCTTGAGAGAGACCTGGGGGTGATGGTGGACTCAACATTGAAAACATCGGCACAATGTGCGACAGCCTCCAAGAGAACAAACAGAATGTTGGGCATCATTAAGAAGGGTATCACAACCAGGACGAAGGAAGTCATCATGCCACTGTATCGTGCAATGGTGCGCCCACATCTGGAATACTGTGTTCAATACTGGTCGCCGCACCTCAAGAAGGACATGGCAGTACTTGAGGGGGTCCAGAGAAGAGCAACTAAACTGATAAAAGGTATGGAAGATTATTCATACGCTGACAGGTTGAAAATGCTGGGGTTGTTCTCCTTGGAGAAGCGGAGACTTAGAGGAGACATGATAGAAACCTTCAAAATCCTAAAGGGCATAGAGAGGGTAGACAGGGATAGATTCTTCAGACTGTGGGGAACCACAAGTACTAGGGGTCACTCGGAGAAACTGAAAGGGGACAAGTTTAGAACAAATGCTAGGAAGTTCTTTTTTACCCAGAGGGTGGTGGACACATGGAACGCGCTTCCGGAGGATGTGATAGGCCAGAGTACATTACAGGGGTTCAAGGAAGGTTTGGATAGGTTCCTAGAGGATAAGGGGATTGAGGGGTACAGACAGAACTAGTGGTAGGTTAAAAATAGAACTAGATGTAGATTATGGAAATATTCAGAAACCACTTCACAGGTCACAGACCTGATGGGCCGCCGCGGGAGCGGACCGCTGGGCGATATGGACCTCTGGTCTGACCCAGTGGAGGCAACTTCTTATGTTCTTATGTTTATAATTTTATACAGGTGTTTCTATTGTTGCCCACCAGGCCTCTAGTCAGGACAGCAGAGGGCACTGGTGGGGACTAGATTCGGATCCCTGGCGTGTTCCCCTGGAACTAGGATAACCCTTAGGAGTGAACTCTGGCCTGGGCACTTGCCTCAGGCCACCCAGTAGGCTGGCTGTATTAGCTCAAAATCACCACCACACAAAACAAGTAGTGAAAAGAAAAAGTAGTCTTTATTTAGCCCTTTCACTGGGCTTAAAGCAAAACAGTCAGGCTGGAAATTGTAAATCACAAAGGCAATCCACACCACAGTTTTCATGCAAATTAAAAAAAAAAAAAGAAAACTTTACAGAGAAATATGCAATGCCAAACAGAATGAAGATACACCATAAACTGCACCACTGAGTTGTAGCTGTTTGCAATGGCTTGTGCTACAGGTGGTCTCACAGGTTTAATCAGGTCCTGTAATGGCTTTATGCTGGTAAGTACTTCAAAGAAAGGAAGGTTGTTCCTTTTCCTCCTGGTTGGAGTGGTAAGTGTGGTCTGGCTTGCACAAAGGGGAAGAAATTCAAAAATTAGCATTAAAAAAAAACAAAAAACCTCAAAATAAATGCCAATCCTCTTGGTCTGACTTCCAGGGCTCTTGAGCCTTTTCCCCAGGAACACAATCCCAATAGTCCACACCGGGCTGCAATTACTGCCAAACTGAGCAGTAGAAAAAAAAACTTCACAGCCAAAAAGAAATGCAGGAAAAGAAAAAAAAACTCCAAAACACTGATAGGGGAAAAGAAATAAAACTCCCCCAAGTCAGCTTCCTGCTTCTTCCTTTAGAAGCTTCGGCTTCCCAGCCCCAGTTTACACCAAACAGGCAAAGGAGAAAAAAACAATTCAAAACAGTTCAAAGGTTTAACCTTTCAGGGACCCACCTCCATAACTTCAGGAAGGTAACTGGCCTCCTCTGGCCCACAAGTGGTATCCATAGCTTCCCAATCTGGTGGTTCCCTGGAGGTTTGGGGTGAAGCCAGTCCCTCCTCAAGCATGTCCACCTCTTGGCCCAACCATGGCTCAGTAAGGCACTGCTTTGCTCCCTTGGTCTTTTCCACCAGCTCCTTCTGCTGCCTCCAGCACTGCTCCTGAGACTGTTTCACCTGCTTCTCTTGCTCCTCGCCGGCTCCTCTAGCTGTTCCACGCTCACTGCACCTGGAGCGGAGGAGGGGAATTGATTCTCTAAGCTGAGGAGCCTGGCTTCCTCCATACTGTTTTTTAAGGGACTGTCTCAAAATACCAGGCTTCTCTTTAAAAACAGTAAACCTTCTTGGCTCAGCAATAAACCTTTCCTGAGGTTTCCTTTGTGTGTGGCTAGGTAACCAGTCCCTGACTTGCTCAGCTTCATTGCCTGGGGAATAGCCAGCTAATTCCTGACTATGGCTACTGACCTGGTCAGCTCTTTTGGTAAGGGACCGTAAGTTCCTAATGCTGCCTTTTCTTGGGAGTAAGCCAGTACTGATGCTGGGTTGGTCACAATTCCCCCCACTTAAGAGCTGGCTACTCTGTGAGCCTAGGGATCCTTCTGTGTTCTCAGGTATCCGGGACAATATGTCCACATTAGTATTTAATTTCCCTGGACGATGAACTACTTTAAATCTGAATGTCTGTAGGGCAAGATACCACCTGGTCAATCTGGCGTTATTGTTACACATAGTGTTTAACCACTTTAGGGCCGCATGGTCAGTGACCAACGTGAATTCCCTTTCCTGTAGGTAGTGTTCCAACGTCTGCATGCCCCATTTGACAGCCAAACACTCTTGTTCTACAGTGACATAGTTCCTTTCATTGGGGTGCAACTTTCGACTCAGATATAATATCGTATGTTCCACGCCCTGACTCTCCTGGCTCAGTAATGCCCCTAAACCATTGCCCGATGCATCTGTCTGTAGGACCAATGACCATGTAAAGTCTATGGCTTTCAAAACTGGCTGCTTGCATAAACTCTCCTTCAGAGTCTCAAAGGCTTGAGTACTAGTCACTTCTCATTTCAGGATATCTGGTTGGGTTTTCCTTAGCATCTCTGTCAGTGGGACCGCCTTGAAGGAGAAGTAGGGAATGAACCTCCGGTAGTAGCCTATCAACCCCAAAAAAGCCCTCAACTGTTTTTTGGTTTGGGGAAAGGGATAGTCCTGGACACACTGTATTTTGTCCACTATAGGCTTGACCTGACCCCTCCCCACAATGTACCCCAGGTATCTTACTTCCTGCTGCCCAATGAAGCACTTTTTGGGATTCACGGTTAGCCCTGCCTTCCTTAAGGACTGCAGTACCGCCCTCAAATGGTTCAGATGTTCCTCCCAAGAGGAAGAATGGACCACTATATCATCGAAGTATGCAGCAGCATACCTGTGGTGGTCTCGGAGTACCTCTTGGACTAATCTTTAACAAGTTGCAGCTGCTCTATGCAGTCCAAAAGGCATCTGCCTGAATTAGAAAAGACCCTGGGGAGTACTGAACGCTGTCTTGGGTTTGGCATCATTAGTGAGGGGTATCTGCCAATAGCCTTTTGTCAGATCTAAGGTTGTGAGAAATTGGGCCTGGCCTAGGCGATCCAGTAACTCATGTACTCGGAGCATAGGAAAGGCATCGAACTGAGATATTTTATTAAGTTGCCGGAAGTCTATACAGAACCGTGGGGTCCCATCGGCCTTTGGTACAATCACAATGGGGCTGCTCCAGGGGCTTTGGGAAGTCTCTATCACCCCTAGCGATAGCATTTCTTGTACTAACCCCTGTACCAGGTTCTTCTTTTCCTCGGACAACCTGTAGGGCTGTACCCTCACCACCTTCCCTGGAGTAGTTACAATGTCGTGGGTGACTACTTTGGTTTTCCCCGGCAGGACTGAAAAGACATCCTTAAAATTTGGACCACTTCTTGAACCTGCCCTGCTTGTTCTATGGCTAGGGCCTTCCCTATATTCACCCTTTCTTGATTCCCAAAATCAGGTACCTGTGGTCCTAAGTCATCCTCCTGCCACTGGTTCACC
Organism: Geotrypetes seraphini; assembly: GCF_902459505.1. Classification (NCBI taxonomy): domain Eukaryota; kingdom Metazoa; phylum Chordata; class Amphibia; order Gymnophiona; family Dermophiidae; genus Geotrypetes; species Geotrypetes seraphini. The sequence continues at coordinate 234,642,903 of NC_047085.1, read as the reverse complement.
ACCAAGGCTAATGCCTCACGATCCTTCCAAGGTTTTAACAAATTAATGTGGTAGGTCTGGACTTTATTTTTATTGTCTTTCACCCGGTAGTCCACGTCTCCTAATCTTTCTACAATAGTAGCTGAGCCCTTCCCCTGTGCTAAAAATTTATGTGGATCCATGGGCACCAATACCAGTACCTGGTCCCCCACCTGTAGCTGGTGGGTCTTGGTCTTCCTATCATAATAGACTTTCTGATGTTTGTCTCCATTCTAAATTTTCCTTGCCCCTTTCTAGAGCTCTGCTCAGCTTTTCCTTCAATTGGGCCAAGTAGATGACATTACTCCCCGTCTCCTCCGGGAAGTCCCAACCTTCTCTCAACATGTCTAACACTCCCCTAGATGACCGCTCGAACAACATCTCATATGGGCTTACCTCTAGAGAGTCTTGAACCCGTTCCCTGGCTGCAAAAAGGGCAAAAGGCATAAAGAGGTCCCAATCCTTCCATTCTTCCTCTAGGCCTTTCTTAAGCATTTGCTTCAGGGTCTGGTTTAATCGTTCGACCAACCCATTAGCCTGGGGGTGATAGGCTGACGTTTTAATGTGCCTAATGCTGAATCCCTCCCAGAAGGCCTTCATCTCAGTGGAAAGGAAATTACTTCCTCTATCAGTCAGCACCTCCCTGGGGAACCCCACCATACAAAACATCCCCAATAACTCCTTCATGATGGCCGAGGATGTCGCCTTTCTCATTGGGAAGGCCCAAGGGAACCGTGTGGAGATGTCTATCACTACCAATATAGAGTTATTACCCCTAAAGGTTTTCTCTAATGGTCCTACTATATCCATCGCTATTTGACATAGTTAGAGTACAAGTTTTTCGATGCAAGTTGTTATCTTAACTTGACTCATACTTGGGATCTAATACCAATATACATAATATACAGTTAACGGGTTACCATTTGCCATATTTAATGTTTAATACCCAGTCTGAACAAGTAGGTCAAGGCGGTTTACAAAACTAGTAGTATGTGTAAGCTTAATCTTTTGCTGGTCCTTGGCACTTTCTCATATGCACACTGTGGCTTTTACATGAAAAAGGTTGGAGACCATCACTGTCATAAAGCACTGTTTGGAAACACTGCCTTAAAAGCACATTCCTGTGCACTTGACAAATTAATAATTCCGTATATAGTAAACCCCTGAAGTTCCAGGAGCACCAGTGAACTTCAAGAAACCGAGATTATTGGATGTAGACGAGGAGCAGGGATTGGAGGTGGGAGAGGGCTGCAGGGGCGGTGGCGGCTGCTCCTGCGAGTATCGATGTGGGCGGTGGTGCTTGCAGCTATGATCTGGGTCAGGATCGCTGATCAGGCAGAGTGGATCGGGGGGGGAGGGGGGGCTGGAAGATGGGCACGGTGTGGTCCCAGGTCGCGGAAGAGGCAGATGGAAAAAAACACGAACGACTGGGGCTGTGAACTGTGAACCGAGACTTTGCGGGGGTATACCTTTAGGACCTGGCGGTCTGTGGATCAAAATTTACTTACAATACCATCCCTAAAAATTATTAATGCTAGAAGAAACGAGATATTTTCAATATATGCGCCACAGCGACGGAACACTGCCTTCTCTCCTTAGAGAAGAGCCGACTCTTGGCAGATTCAAGAGCTCCCTGAAGTCTTTCTTGTATAAAGACGCTTTTGAAGATTAAGGGCTCCTTTTACAAAGGTGCGCTAGCGTTTTTAGCGCGCGCTAACCCCTGCGCTACATGGAAGATGCTAATGCAAGCTCTATGGAGGCGTTGGCGTGTAGCGCGTGGGGCAATGTAGCGCGTGCTAAAACTGCAAGCGCACCTTCATAAAAGGAGCCCTAAATCTATGCTCCAAGCTCCCATTTTCTTATGGAAATAGAATCTTTCCCTCAAAATCACAGGGGGCCTAAGGCATTTCCTCTGCTAACCCAATTGTATTTCCCATATTTGTTTCTTTTCTGTAATTATTGTAGTTCTACCCGTGTCCCTTTTGTATCAGGTTAGTCCTTGTCTGATCCTGTCCTGTCCATATTTTAATTTGTAATATTATGACCCTGTTTTTATCATGTACATCCCTTAGAAGTTTTTATAAGCGATATTATCTTCTAATTTTAAATAAAACCTGAAACCAGCTTGCAATATGCACTCGATGCTGGGATGTTTTTTTTTACTCTCAGAGGCAAACATTTTGGGTGCCTGTGTCAAAGAAGCACTTTCAAAGTAGAACAGGTGAGTCAAAGATACGCACGTTACATCCACATATCTTGAGATCTGTTGGTTCAGTTTCAGCCCCTTCCACTGTGTCGCATTTTGGTGCTTTCGGAATCTTTCCAGAATCTGAACAGTTATTGCTAGGGTAATAAAATCAACATTCAAGTTCATTTTGTGACATTTCATCAGCAAAAAAGAGAAAAGAAAGGGAAAAAAGCAAGCCTGGAGCTAAAATTATACACCAGATAATTATGCAGATAAAGGATAAGTTCTCTCTTATTTTGATGTTAAAATGTGAAATTATTTATGAGGGAGTCTGCCAGCTCTGGTTTTTAATGAAAAACAATGTACTGTCACTTTTGAAATGCTCTGTGTTCATTCAAATCCCCATATTTTAGAGAATAGGAGCCCTACAATCTTTTCATTTATTTTTTTTTAAAGGTGTTTAAAAAAAAAAAATTATTATTAAAAGTTCACAGGATACCAGATGCTGCCAGTAAGGAACTTGGGAGGCATTTTGGCAAAACCACAGCAGGCAAGGTGATTTATATAAGGGGAAACTTTCTTTTTACATCTTCAGTGACAGCTGCTCACAGCAGGCACTGTCTAACTTGTCCATCAACGCTCAATCAGTTTTAAGTCACAACTTTTGTCTGTTTGGAGAAACAAAGTCACATGGGAGAAGACTGCACTCTGCAGAAGGCAGGAAACTGCACTAAGCATGCATGGCTCATAACAGCAGCATTACGAAAGAGGGGGGGGGGGGGGAGTGGTGCTGAAAAGTTCTCAGCCCAACCAACCAACTTCCTAAACTCTGAATGTAATTTTGCCATTGTAGGTGAAAAGAGTGTTCCTGTATCTTATTTCAAGTGCCAATTTGCAGAAGTTTCAAGTTTATTTAAAATTTCTTATACCGCCTAATCACGTTTCAAGTTTATTAAAAATTTGTTGTACACGCAATGGCAAATACTTCAATGAGTATGACAATTTAAAATTAGGAAACAAACAATAAAACAACTTTATACAAATAAACATACAGGCCCAGATTCTCAAAAAGTGCGTCCCGATTTTAGGCAGCTGTAGGCGTCTTACAGCTGTCTAATCAGCCAATCGGGATGCACGTTTAAAAAAAAAAAATGCTCCCCAGGCAGGCCTGAAGGCACCTCCGGGAGCCTAGGGAGACCCGCAAGACGCCTAAGCTCGCCTAAGGGCCTTAGGCGAACCTAGGTGGCCCTACGCGTCTCCCTAGTAGAGGAAGAAACCTTAAAAATGTAGGCCAGCAAAATGCTGGTCTACATTGTAAGTAGACGCAGCTGCTATACTTATCGCGGCAAGGGATCTCTCTGCCGCTATAAGTATAGCGGGCCGCGGCCTGTCCGATCGGATCCCCCCTCCCCCCCCCGACATTACCGATCTCCCTCCCACCCCGACACTACCGATGCTGGCAGGAGAGTGCCCAATCCCTCCTGCCCGAAGACAGCGCACCCCCCTCCTGCCCGAAGACGGCGCACCCCCCCCTCCTGCCCGAAGACTGCACACCACCCCCCGGCGCTAACAACCCCCAAACTAACCTGTTCTTCGGGCCAGACGGTTCTTTCCCGTCTAACCGGTAAGCCCGCCTCGTCGAAATGAGGCGGGCTCGCCCCTTCCCGGCCCATCCCGCCGAAGCCTAAGGCCTGATTGGCCCAGGCTCTAGAAGCCTGGACCAATCAGGCCTTAGGCATAGCGGGTCCGCCCATCCCCACTAAATCTAAGGTCTGATTGGCCAAGTGGGGATGGGCGGACCCGCTATGCCTAAGGCCTGATTGGTCCAGGCTTCTAGAGCCTGGGCCAATCAGGCCTTAGGCTTCGGAGGGATGGGCCGGGAAGGGGCGAGCCCGCCTCATTTCGACGAGGCGGGCTTACCGGCTAGACGGGAAAGAACCGTCTGGCCCGAAGAACAGGTTAGTTTGGGGGTTGTTAGCGCCGGGGGGTGGTGTGCAGTCTTCGGGCAGGAGGGGGGGGTGCGCCGTCTTCGGGCAGGAGGGATTGGGCACTCTCCTGCCAGCATCGGTAGCGCCGGGGGGTGGTGTTCAGTCTTCGGGCAGGAGGGGGGGGATGTGCCATCTTCGGGCAGGAGGGGGGGGGATGTGCCGTCTTCGGGCAGGAGGGATTGGACACTCTCCTGCCAGCATCAGTAGTGTCGGGGGGGGGCAGTAGTGTCGGGGGGGGGGGCGGTCGGTAGTGTCGGGGGGGGCGGTCGGTAGTGTCGGGGGGGGCGGTCGGTCGGGGGGGGAGGGGCATCCGATCGGACAGGCCGCGGCCCGCTATACTTATAGCGGCAGAGAGATTCCTTGCCGCGATAAGTGTAGCGGGCCGTGTCTAATCTAACCCGATTCTCTAACCCGCGTCTGTAACATGGACGCCGGTTACAGAATCGGGGTTTAGTTTAGGCCGATTCTGAATAGGACGCCTCTCCCGGGCGTCCTATACAGAATCAGGGCCTCGCCTTCAATATAGGCGGCCTGCCTGGGGGAGCATTTTGTTTTTTTTAAAAACGTGCATCCCGATTGGCTGATTAGACAGCTGTTGGACGCCTACAGCTGCCTAAAATCGGGACGCACTTTTAGAGAATCTGGGCCACAGTGTATACGTACAAATAATTACCAGTTCAAAAGGAAAGGAGGGTGAACAATCTTTAAAGAAAATAGAGATACATTTAGGGAGAAAAACAATTGGAGGGTAATAGAAATTAATCTTAAAAGCATAGCTAAACATGGAAAAAGTGGAAAAGAGGTAAAGGAGATTACGACTTATACGTACAGTCTGATTAAAATTAAGTATTAGAGCATATGTTTTAATGATAGAATTATGCTATCTATGTCTCAAATGCGTCCCTACACAAGTAACTTTTTAAAGAGCTTTTAAATTTTTCTAATTAGGATTCATCACGTAAGTATATTGGTAAATTGTTCCAGAGCTGGGATGCTATAACCGAAAAGATAGTAGATCTCCTAGTACCTATTACTTTTAAAGAAGGGATAGTCAGCAAATGCTGTTCTGTTGATCTAAGTGTCCTAAATGGAGAATGTGGTATCAGAAGACGATCCAGAAATATTGGTGCGTTAGTTTGTTGGATTTTAAAGGTTAACAGTGTGATTTTATAAGTTATTCTATGCAAGATTGATAACCAGTGTGCTTTTTGTAGAAGTGGTATGACATGATCAAATTTTTTTGAATTAGTAATCATTTTTATTGCTGTATTTTGTATGATTTGTAGTCTTCATATTTCTTTCTGGGTTATACCATGATACAATGTGTTGCAATAATCAAGCCTAGAAATGACCAAAGAATGGTGGGGCCTGAGGCACCTGGGCCAACCAGATTAGGCCCGGGAGCCTTAGGCCCCTCCTGTGGGCGGGGCCTTAGGCACATAGACCCAACCCTGCCCATGTGCTTAAGGTACCGCACTTGGATCCTGTTGTCTTCTTGTTTTTTCCACAGGCCAGCGCGCTGGATCCTCAGATGCTAGCGGTATTGGCCAGTGAGCGGCAACGACAGAGCGAGGACCTGCGCAAATTTCTTGAGACCAGCCAGGAGCTATGGCGAGCAGGCCAGGAGGCCACACAGAGACATCACGACGAACTTGTCATGGCAATGGGAGAGCAGACTAAAGTTATGTCCCAACTTTTGCAAGCACCAACTTTTGCAAGCACCAGCGCTAGGAGTGGTACCTACCCAACCTACGGTAGGACAAAACTCTTTGTATGTACTGAATTTACATAAGATCACTCCAGAAGATTCACCAGATGACTTTTTTAACTCCTTTGAGCGAATAGCTACTGCGGCTGATTGGCCGCCTGAACAGTGGGCTGTCCAGCTACTGCCATGTCTCACGGGTGAGACTCTGGCAGCCTTCCAGACACTTGCACCTGAGCAGGCCAATAACTATCCTGCCATTAAGGTGCATTTGTTAGATTTCCTAGGATATACAAAAGAACATTATAGGCAAGCCTTCAGATCTACCCAGATGAGGGAGAAAGAGTGACCTAGAGCGCTGCTGCAATGCGTAACCAAATTGGCAGAGCGTTGGCTACAACCTTTTTTAGGGGATCCTAGAGCTGTATTTACCGAGGTAGTGCGGGAGCAATTTTTAGAAGCTATGTCCCAGAATCTACAAGGTTGGTTGCATAGGTAGGGTTGCCAAGATCTTACCTAAGCCCTATCCATGTCTGAAGCCTTCTTAGATGCCCAGGTAGCCAGTGAGGCAGGAAAGTCCCTAGGCAGGTCCCAGACCCGAGGACCCAGAGAAGCAACTCCTTCCCCAGCAACGAGTTCGAAACCCAATGTTTTAGATGTGGGAAAAGGGATCACAGGCAAAGAGACTGCAGGGAGAAGAGAAATATTATGCTATCCTGTAGTCCGAGTAGGGTGAACCAGGAGCAGGGGGTGGGGAGTTTCAAGGAAGGGAATCTGCCTCCTGGGATTCAGTATGGTATAATGGTATCGGTAGGAGGTTAGATGACAGAGGCCCTATTAGACACTGGGGCTGACCAATCCATGATAGCCCGCCGGTACTGGGAACGGATATTCCTAAAGGAGAAGGGAGTTAGTGGCAGGGAGACTGTCAGGATCCGATGTGTACATGGGGATAGTGTGCAATACCCCCTGAGGTCTACCACAATCCAATATAAGGATAGAGTGTATCAGATCCTGTTGGCTGTGGTACCGAAGGCACCCTACGACCTTATATTAGGACGCGATTGGAAAGGGTTTGCTGAAGCAATAGCGGCTAAGCAAAATTTGGTCAGTACCCGATCTCAGAGGCCCCCTGTTCCGGACTCCGAGGAGCTGGTAGGGAGGATATTCCCTTTCTTCGGTCAGGCTTTTCAGTGGTCCAAACAAAGGCAAGAGCGTAGGACCCGGGCCAAGAGGAGGAGACAGCAGCAACAACGGGGTTGGGCTATGGAACAAGTAGTTACTGCCAGGGAGATTCCCCGGTTGCCCAGGGAGATAATGGAAACCTTTCCCACATTCTGGGCTGAACAGAAAGTTAACCCTTCTCTGCAAGAAGGCTGGCAGCAAGTGGGGCAAGCTCAGGTAGGGGGAGTGTGGTTAGAGATTAAACAGGGATTACTTTATCGCGAAAGACTCAGGGGCCAACAAGTGGAGAGGGAACACCAACTCATGGTCCCTCGCGGTTTTAGGAAGATGGTACTTAGGGTTGCCCATGATCACCCCTTGTCTGGCCATAAAGGGGCCGAGGCCACCTGGCAACAACTGGAGAAGCGTTTCTTCTGGCCAGCGATGAGACAGGATGTGACGGCCTTCTGCCAATCTTGTCCTACCTGCTAGAAGCTATCATTAGCCAGGCCAGCCATGTCAAATTGTAACCTGTTAACTATATTATGTATGTTTAACCTGTAACCCGTTCTGAGCTCTTTGGGGAGAATGGATTTTAATGCAGAACATATTATTTCAAAGTGATATTTTAACTCAGAATTAAACTTAGCTCTGGGCTTTATCATGGTATGATTGATGTATACAGATTTTTTTTTTAAAGGATGAATTCAATTCACACCGTAGCTTGCTAATATTTTCTTTTCTTTCACCTGCAGTAATTGTTAGCACAGATTTTTAACGTTCTTACATTGGATTTCTACCAATATTATTCTTACTCAATTCTGTAGCACTATTAGGTGTACATATAGCACATACACATAATAGACATTCACTGCAGCATGGAACTATGGGATACAGTTGGAGAGCTGTTAAGTGATTATCTGAACTAATCACTGTCTTACTGTTCACAAAATTCAATAGCTAGTTCGTTTATTCCAGGCACCCTGCCACTGCATTCCCCATTCGGAGAGGAAGTAAATTATGAAGCCATTTAAAATACCAGCCTGATTAGAACTTTCAGAGGGACCAAAAGCTGCAGTAAAAAGATGCATCCATAAAGGTTTGCTTAAGCTGGGAGAGTTAATCAGCCTAACCAAAATAAAAAAAGAACCAGACTACACAGAAAACAAAGCCAAGCAAGAATAATTTTTTTTAAAAAAAAGTGCCAAGCAGTAGAAAATAGAACACTATGGGGTCAATGAAATGATTGAATTGACCCTTTAACAGATTTAACCGTGACGCTCAAAAGTGACAGACTCACAAAAGAGAATAGAGGGGAAAGGAAGGAGTTGAAGTACAGTACAGATGGAAGGGATTTTTTTTAAAAAAAACTTCATTTTATCCATGCTAAAGAACTTTCCCAGTCGCTCCCTCCGCTCTGACTCGGAGAGACGACTCTGCATCCCCTCAGGAAGATCTCTCAAACTAGAACCAGCAAGCAAATGCTCATATCGCCATTTTATCCCTCGCCTGTGGAACCAACTGCCTGTGGAACCAAAAGACTCACTAATAGCCTTTCGGAGAGCAACAAAGACCTTCCTTTTTGCCAAAGATACTGAATGACCCCTTCGAAAGCTACCATCTTTAACCTCTCGTCCCTTTATAGTTAGGAAACTGTATGCTTGTATGCTTCTATTAGTATCTTCCCTTCCTCTGTAGGTCCTGTCTTTAGCTTCATGTCCTCTCCCTACACTATGAATCTCCTTTTGTAGCCCGTTCTGAGTTGTTGGGAGGATGGGATAGAAATCTAAATAAATGAATATTGAAGCAAACAGAAATCACGCTACCGATTATTCTTTTGGATGTCACACGATTCAAAGTTTTAAAACTTGTCCAACAAGGTGTTTATGACATTCTGCCAAATTATTTAACATAGAAACATAGTGGCTTTTTAAATTGTACATCGCTTAGAAAATTTGTATAAGCGATTCATCAAATGATAATAAAACTTGAAACTTGAAGATGACGGCAGAAAAGGGCTACAGCCCATCAAGTCTGCCCACTCTGCTTACCCACCCCCTGTCTATGCCCTAATGACCCAATTTCCTTATCTTGACCCTCGTAGGGATCCCACATGGGTATCCCATTTATTCTTAAAGTCTGGCACGCTGTCTGCCTCGATCACCTGCACTGGAAGCTTGTTCCAATGATCAACCACTCTCTCTGTGGTGTGCCCAACACTATATACTCTGCCAAGGACGCAGAGGTCACAGAATCATTGGTTGTTAGACACAACAAAGGGGAATGTTTTACGATATGTACGGACCAAAAATTCATGTTTCTGTACAGCTGGACCTTTTATGTGGAATGTGTTGTCTGGTACCTTACGGTTTTGTAGCAATCGATTGCAATTTAGAATGTTGCTTAAGACCCATCTGTTTGCTCAGGCTTTTCTAAGCTAATATCCTGCCTTTTTAAGTTAATAGTTTATCTTCTGAATGTCATCTTCTTCTGCAGCTTATCAGATCTGTGCTGCTTTTATTACTGATGTATGTACTTTTTTAAGATGTTCAAAACCTGAAGTGTGTATGTGAAACTGTGAGCCATCTCGGTTAAAGATGGATTAGAAATGTTTTAAATAAATAATGTATGTTTATGTTTATTAAAATCTTTATATACTGCCTATACAGCCAAAAAGGATCATGGCGGTTTACATCACAACTCAATCAAATTTGCGAAAGGAACTCCATTAAAAATAGAACAGAAAAAGAAGAAAAGAATTAATATTTCTAATACATATTATCATATTACAACTAAAATTAATATATAAAAAATATAAAATTATATAGATACAAATTAATTCAAATTAATACAAAATAATGCAGACTGCAGTCCCAGATTCAATTATTCAATTTAAAAAGGCCATTTGAAAAAAATGTGCCTCTAGATGTTTTTTACATTTTTGAAATGATTCTTCCTTTCATAACTCTACTGGTAAATTGTTCCATAATATTGGAACTAAATAAAAAAATGCACCATTTCTAGTCGAGGCCAGATGAGCCTTTGAGATATGGGGAACAGCTACTGTATTATCATTTAAAGATCTCAATAAGCGCCAAGGCACATATAACAACACTAGGTTAGAAAGATATGATGGTTGTAACTCAAACAGTTCCCTATGTGCTAACATCACAATCTTAAATTTAATTCTAAATTCCATTGGTAACCAATGGAATTTCAAATATAAAGGAATTACATGATCATATATGTGTGCACAACCTAACAACCGAATTGCAGTATTTTGTACCATTTGTAAATATATGACTTTTAAAACAGTTTGGAGGCTCAGCTCACCCCTGCATCCTCTGGTGTTCCCAGAGGATATGTAGAACCTATTATTTTCTTTACATGTTCCCATGCAAATGCTCTCCAGAGGAAAAGAAGGCCGCTTTGGTGCTCAAAAGTAGTAGCTGAGAAGGTAAGGAATAAGAGGTTAGCTTTCATCTAATATAATAAAATGCTAAGCGCACATGCACACTCCTTCCTGCCTGATCTGTATGCCCGTGGAGGAAGGAGTGTGCATGCGTGCCTACAACTGCCCCACACTGCTGGTGACTGTTCTGCTTTCTCGATTTTGCCGGACATCTCGGGGCCGGGCTGGAGGTTGCAGCAGCCACCGCTCTGCAATTCCGTGCGCCGCGAGGCCCAGCCCGCTGCCGCCCGCCCAGGTCTCGCTCGCTGAGTGACGGAGCCGCAGCCCTGCCCGGAGCCTGGCCGCAGCATGAGTCACAGTGCCACCCCGCAGCCACCAGCGAGAGCGCCGCAGCTCAATGCGCACTCCTAAATGCAATGGACGCACGCCGCTCTATGATAGTGACATGCGCTCCCTAAGAGACACCGCCACACACCTCTCTATACAGTGAGTATGCACTGCTACATGGGCATCACATCCACCTTTCTCAGGATACAAAAACCCCAAATTTATACAGCAAAGTCTAAAGCCCATTCATATAGGGAAGTAGGGTGGGGGGAAATGCTGCTGCACAGGGACATGGAGGGGGATGGAATGCTGCTGTGGCTGCTGCACAAAGAAGTGTGGGGGGGGTGAAAGAAAGACAGACAGCAGGAGGAAGGCAGACAGAAAGAAAAGAAGAAAGACACAGGGGCAGGGAGAGACACAGAAAGACAGACAGACAAAGGGGGCCAGGGAGAGAGACAGACAGAAATAAAGACAGCGGGAGGGAGAGAGAGACAGAAATAAAGAAAGACAGACAGACATATATTCTAGCACCCGTTAATGTAACAGGCTAAAATACTAAAACTATAAAAGATCTCAGAAAGAGGAAGACAGGCAAAAATAGCTGGAAAAGTTAAGAGAAGCTGGTCGTGTAGTCAGGAAAGCAAAGATGCAAATGGAAAAAAAAATAGCTGACACAGTAAAACGAGGAGACAAGACATTTTATAGATATACTAGTCTTTAAGCCCGTTACATTAACGGGTGCTAGAATAGATGTGTCTGTCTGTCTTTCTTTATCTCTCGCTCCTTGGCCGCTGTCTGTATCCTTCTGTCTCCCCCTCCCCCCGAGCAAAGCTGTCTGCCCCCAGCACCCAACTCCCCCCCAAATGTCTCTCCATGGCCCTCTTCTGTCTTCCCCCCAGAGCAAAGCTGTCTGTCCCCAGCACACCTCCCCCCAAAGCAGCCCCCTTTCCCTATCTCTCCATGTCCCCTTCTGTCTCCCCCAGCACACCCCTCCTCCCAAAGCAGCTGCCTTTTCCTCTCCCTGTCTCTCCATGGCCCCTTCTGCCTTCCTCCCCAGAGCAAAGCTGTTTGCCACAAGCACACCCCTCCCCCCAAAAGCAGCCCCCTTTCCCTCTCCCGCTGACTCTCTCTCTGGCCCCCTTTCTCTGTCTGTCTTTTAGTCCCTCTCCCTGCCCCTGTGTCTTTCTTTCTTTCTGTCTCCCTCCCTCCCGCTGTCTGTCTGTCATTTTTCCCCATTTCCCTGTGCAGCAGCATTTCCATCCCACTTCCCTATGCAGCAGCAACAGCATTTCCCTCCTATCCCCCCCTTTCCTGTGCAGAAGCAGTAGCAGCATTTTCCCCTATCCCGCTTTCCCTTCTCTTACCTGCTCCGTTCGGCCCCTCCCCCTTCTTTTACTGCCCGATCTGGCCTGCTCCTGACCCTCCCACCGCCGACAAACCTCGGGGCTCCAGCCGTGTAGGCAGCACTTTATACACGCTGCTTCGCGGCCTTCTACTGCCGATTTCCTCTGCCGCATCTGTCTCCGATGATGTCATCAGAGATGCGGCAGAGGAACTCGGCAGAGAAGGGCGCGAAGCAGCGTGTTTATAGTGCTGCCTACGCCGCTGGAGCTGGGAGGTTTGTGGAGGGTCAACGGCCAGAGCGGGGCTGCTGTCCACCACTCGTTTGCTGCCACTGGTGCTGTCTACTCCGCTGGAGCGAGGTTTGTAGAGAGCACAGTCGCACGCATGCGCCTCCAGCCCCTGCAAGCGCCGTGAGGTGTCAATTAGAATGTTGCCACAGAAGCACACCTCACGGCGCCAGGACTCACGAATTTTTGAGAGTGCATGTGCGCTCTAGCGTTTTATTATTATTGATTAGTGATAGGAAGAAGTACAAAAGTGACATTGTGAGACTCAAAGGTGAAGGGGAGGAATATGTAGAAGCTGATAAAGAAAAGGCCGAATTGCTTAACAAATATTTCTGTTCTGTGCTTACAGTTCAAGCGCCGGGAGTGCCGGGACTGCAGAAGACAAATGTGAGTAGGAATGGAGCAGTAATAGACCCTGATTGATTTTCAGAGGGTTGTGTTCGTCAGGAGCTAGCTAAAATAAAGGTAGACAAAGTGGTGTGGCCGTTGGTGTACATCTGAGGGTGCTAAAGGAACTTAGGGAAGTTCTGGTAGCTCTGCTGACTGACTTTTTCAATGAGTCTCTAGAATCAGAAGTGGTACCGGAGGACTGGCGAAGGGCGGTTGTGGTCCATCTCCACAAAAGTGGAAGTAAGAAAGATCTCTCGGAGAGAGAAAGAGATAATGGTTACTGTGGATGGGAAGACTAGATGGGCCATTTGGCCTTTATCTGCCGTCATGTTTCTATGTTTCTATTGTCTAGTGCAGAGGAGGCCGAGGAGGCAGGTCCGCCTCATTACTGGCTACAGTAGGCACTGGACCCAATTCTGTAGCTGTTTCAGGATCAACTAAAGACGATTCAGTAGTAGCTGTCTGTCCCATGTGGAAAGAGAAAGAAGGAGAAACAAGTGCATAGGGCAAGAGTGATGTAGACTTAAAAGCAAAGCAATGTGAAATGAAGGACCCAAGGAAAACAAAGCTGTCAACCTCTTCTGTTTCTTTATTGTTGATCTTTATGTGGACTGTCTTGTTGGCGGAGGCCATGAGTTTAGTCTTCTTGATGTCTGGGTACTATGAGGGGTATTTAAACATTTCTGTCATAACAGCACAAAAGGCATGTCTCTTTCCATTGGTAGGAAACTCTGGAATCAGGGGACATAGAACACAGGTGAAAAGAGACAAACTCCACAGAAAGGGTAGGGAATGTGTGGAATAGCATCCCTGTGTAGGTGGTGGACACAAAAATTGTATGTGAATTCAAGAAAGCTTGGAACAAATACATAGGATCTCTAAGGAAGGGATAGTAGATGAGTAGACTGGATAGACAATATGGCCTTTATCGGCGTTAATTTTTTATATAAAATATTACTAAAGTAACTCACCTAATGTTCCCAAGTCAAGAAAGGATTATACTTACCAGAAAGTTTTATGAATTTTGAAACTTTGTAGTTCCAGCTTGTATGGGGCACCAGGAGTGAAGGTAAAGAAGGTGAAGGTGCAGAAAAGGTAGAGAAAATGATGCAGTGAAGGTAGAGAAAAAGTGGGACAGGTTAACTATGTTCCATGTTTGTTTTTTTTGTATATTCTGCATATCCTACAATTCTATGCAGATTACAAATTATTCAGGTACTCAAGCATGTTGCCTTATCTGTCCTGGTGGGCTTACACTCTGTCTAATATACCTGGGGCACTGGGGGATTAAGTGTCTTGCCCAGGGTCACAAGGAACAGTGTGGGGTTTGAACCCACAACCCTAGGGTGCTGGGGTTGTAGCTCTAACCACTGCACCACACACTGCCTAGGTGTAGTAAATTTTCTGCTAAACCATAACTCAGTCATGAAACAAGTTCTGTAAGGTGTTTTCCTTCTGTGGGTTTTTCTTTTTTCTTTCTTGATTCCTATTATCCATATCTGCCTCTCAAGCTTCTTTCCTCTCTCTTTTTTTTTTTTTTTTTTTTTTTTTATCACATCACAAGAATAAAGGCAGCATTTTATCTGAGCCATAATGAGTCGCTCTGATAAAGGTTTCCCCCTCCCCTCTCCAATCTGACAAAAATAACTGAGGGACACACTGCATCAGGAAATTAGTTTTTATGAATGTGAAGACTGCAGAAGGAAAGAAACCAGATACTGAATGTTATCCTTAAGTGCCTGGCTGTTTGCCTGCCCTGGATTCAAACCCTGTGGCAGGTATAAATGATGTGCTACAAAGTTGTTTTTAGTAAGCTTTAAAATGCTCTTTCCATGCCAGCAAAAAATCAGGTAAACTGAGTAAATGCATGTATCCACTGATACACAACAGGGCATGCCTTATTGGGGTACTGGGTCAAGGGGGGGAGGGGGAACGTGGTGATTCAACAGCAATGATATGTTTAAGAGAGGTTGACAAGAGAGCATATGGTGCATGTTTTATTTAATGTGCATGGAGAATTATAAAGTGAGGGGTGTGAGAATATGTGAGAGCCTGGTCATCCTTATAAGCATCCCAGCACTGGGCAACCTTAACAGAGTCAAATCAGGGAATCACAGCCAACAGGGCAGGGTCACAGACAGGAAGGATAAAACTGTGGGCGGTTACTGAAATCCAGAGAGTCCCAAAGGGAAGGAGCCTCCAGGATGGAATCTGAGTCTAAGGAAGAGTTTTGATGCCTTACTGCCTGCAAAGCAGAACAATCTTCCTGACGTGATTAGAGGAGGCTACCATCAGTGACGCAGCTAGGGTGAGCGGTGCCCGGCGCCCCCCTTCCCCGTACCTTTTTAACTTTGGTGTGAGCAGCCACCAACTTACTGCCCACGTTGGCTTTGGCGCTATCTCTGATATCACTTCTTAGGCGAGAGTCCCAGAAGTGACTTTAGTTGGTGGCTGCTCGCGCCGGTTAAAAAGGTGCGGAGGAAGGGATGCGTAAGCGGCAGGAGGAAGAGTGGAAAAGGAGGGCAGAGAGGAGAAGGGGTGTCGGTGCCCCGAGCAAGATAGCACCCAGGGCAGACCACCCCCTTACCCCTCTTCCCCCTTACTATGCCACTGGCTACCATGGAGGCCTCTCACGTGTGGACCAAAGATCTTTGTGCTGAAATCTGAACTATCTAATAAAGCTTTTGTTATATCTAATCTGTGGCCTGCCCACTTCCTTAATGTCCAATGCTCAAATGATCACCCTTGAAGACTCACAACAAACAGGGTTAAGGGCAAGAATGTTTAGATTCTGAAGGCTCAAATTCAAAATTGTGCACAGGATTTCACATACAGAATTGTTAAACTTAAACTAGCCACCAAAATAGTGAGCTTAAATAAAAAGCTCTGAAGAAACTACACACAAGTTCCTCAGAATGCCACACAGTATAACGTATGGTAGCTGTCCTCATAGGAACCTTATAGTGTGTGATTTAAGCACAAGCACTTTATAATTTATTGAAAAAAACATATAAAGAAAAAAAACCACACACTATAAGGTACCTATGAGGACAGCTACCATACGTTATACTGTGTGGCATTCTGAGGAACTTGTGTGTAGTTTCTTCAGAGCTTTTTATTTAAGCTCGCTATTTTGGTGGCTAGTTTAAGTCTAACAATTCTGTAGATTCTGAAGGAGCCTGGGACTGGTTTATTGCTTATAATATGTTAAGAACATAGGACTAGCCATGCTTGGTCAGACCAATGGTCCATCTACCCAGTATCCTGTTTCCACAATGGCCAATCTAGGTCAAAAGTACATAGAAAAAACCCAAATAGTAGCAACATTCCATGTTACCGATCCCAGGGCAAGCAGTGACACATGTCTGTCTCAACAGCAGACTATGGACTTTTCCTCCAGGAACTTGTCCAAACCTTTTTTTTTTTAAAAATGAGCTACGTTAACCACTGTTACTACATCCTCTGGCAATGCTTTACAGAGCTTAGCTATTCTCTGAGTGAAAAAAAATATTTCCTCCTATTGGTTTTAAAAGTATTACTCTGTAACTTCATGGAGTGTCCCCTAGTCTTTGTAATTTCTGATGGAGTAAAAAGTGGATCCACTTGTACCCATTCTACACCACTCAGGATTTTGTAGACTTCAATCATATCATCCTCAGTCGTCTCTTTTCCAAGCTGAAGAGACCTAACCTCTTTAGCCTTTCCTCATATGATATTTATTTTATTTTTTATTTATTTATTTCAATTTCTATCCCGTTCTCCCAGAAGCTCAGAACGGGTTACAAGTAGACATTCACAATCGTTTGAAAACAGACTAGTCATGACAACAAATAGGTTACAGTAGACAATAGCAGAGCTTATTCTAGAGACCAGACTGGTCATAGCGATGAGTACTAGGAGAAGTATATTGAAGAGGCAGTTTTTGATGGCCCGATTGGCGGAAGAGGAAGATCTTTACTGCTCTGCAGAAGGTCATTAGTGAGTCTAGCGACCTGATCTGTGTGGGTAGTTGGTTCCATTATTATCTTGGTTGCTCTTTTTTGAGCCTTTTCTAAGTTCACTTTGGGCTCCTTTTTCAAAGGCATGTTAGGGCCTTAACGCACGGAATAGTGCGCGCTAAAATGCCGTGCACTCTAGCCGCTACCGCCTCCTCTTGAGCAGGCGGTAATTTTTCAGCTAGTGCGCGCTATAGCGCACGCTAATCCGGTGTGTGCGCTAAAAACGCTAGCGCACCTTCGTAAAAGGAGCCCTATATCAACCAAAATTGAACACAATGCTCAAGGTGAGTTTGCACCCTAGAGTAATACAGAGGTATTATAACATTCTTAGGATTCCTTTTACTAAACTGCAGTAGAGCTTTAGAACATGTGCCGGCAAGATAAATGTTCTGACACTCATTCAAATTATATGAGTGTCAGAGCATTTACCATGCTGGCCCGCGGTAGGAAGCTCTACCACAGTTTAGTAACAGCCAGTCTTCGGGCCCCTTTTACTAAGCTGTGCTAGCGTTTTTAGCGCACGCAGGATTTTAGCAAGCGCTAAACCCACGCTACACGGCTAGAACTAACGCCAGCTCAATGCTGGCGTTAAGGTCTAGCACTTGCGGCAATTCAGCACGTGCTATGTGCGCGCTAAAACCGCTATCGCAGCTTAGGAAAAGGAGTCCTCAGGGGTCCTTTTATAAAGGCACGGCAGCGGTTTAATGCGTGGAATACCATGCGTTAAACCACCTGCCGCGCTAGTACCTAACGCCTCCATTGACGAGGCGCTAGGATTTTAGGCTGCCGCGGGGGGGGGTTAGCGCATGATGAAATGTCCGATGCGCTAACCCCCATAGCGCGCCTTGATAAAAGGAGCCCTTAGTCTTATTTACCATCCCTTTTCTAATAATTCTTAGCATCATTGCTTTTTTTGGCTGCCACCGCACATTGGGTGGAAGGTTTCAGAGTATTGTCTACATTGCCACCCAAATCTTTTTCTTGGGCGCTGTTTTATATATATATATAATTTTATGTACATTTAAGTTTGTTTTTTAATTGTTTGTTAATATAATTATGTTTGTTGCCTTATAACCCTTTCTAAGGGCTCCTTTTACTAAGGTGTGCTAGGACTTTAACGCACAGAATAGCACACGCCACATTGCCTCGTGCGATAGATCTTAACGCCAGCATTGAGCTGGCATTAGTTCTAGAAGCGCAGCATGCGGTAATTTCTTGCGTACGCTAAAAACGCTAGCGCACCTTAGTAAAAGGAGTCCTATGTGTTATCAGGACAAGCTAAATAATGAATTAAATAAATAAAACCACGTGACACTCCAGTTAAAAATGAGAAAGCAAAAAAAATACCCCGCTAACATAATTTTAAAAAGCCTTCACGTCCAACTACTCACAGTCCCATAACTGTCTGCCAATACAATAAAGTTTTTTAACAAGGATTTAAATTTAGAAAAAGATAATACAGCATGGATTTCAAAGGGAAGTTCTTCCCAAGTGGCTGGGGTCATAAAGAAAAATTCCAAATGCATAGTAATTTTGAATTTAGCCAATCTAGGTCCAGACAGTACAAGTTGTTCTTCCCCTACATTGCTGGAAGTAGGGTGCTTGTATTCAAATGTGTAAATAATATTTGTAGCTTTAAGGCAAGCTCCCAGTGTTCTTGGCTTCATGTATGGTGCCTGAGCCCCTTCCCCCCCCCCCCCTTTTTTTTCTGCTCCCTGCTGTCTGTTCTGAGTTCTGATTCCATTTAAGGCAAGCACATGGCCATAGGAAAGTATTGTTCTCCATCTGGTTTACATTACATTACATTAGTGACTTCTATTCCGCCTGTACCTTGCAGTTCTAAGTGGATTACAGTAGAAGATAGCTGGACATTTCCAGGAAGTTACAATTTAGGGGACGGTTACATAGTAGAGGCATAGGGAGTTTCAATTTAGGGGACTTTAAATAGTAGAGGCAGAGGGAAGAAATTGAGGAAGGGAGGAGGATTGAGGATTAGTAGTAGGGAAGATGTAGTTCCAGGTTGGTTACTGGAAAGGGTCATTGGAGAGATATTAGTAGAGGAGTAGGAGGTCAACTGGAAATTTGCATGGAAGGGGGAGGATGCGAGGGGGGGAATAAGAAGGCTGTATTGTTTTTTTGAATAGCAGAGTTTTGATTTCTTTTCAGAATGATTTAAAGTCAATTGTAGTTGTCAACAGGTTGGAGATGGAGGGGTCCAGCTTCGCTGCCTGCGTCGCTAGGAGGCCATCGTACATCTTCTTGCGCTGAGTTCCCTTGAGTGGAGGGTAGGAGAATAGGATCTGGGTTCTTCTTTGTCTGGGTGTGCGGTTGCGAATTAGACGGTTGCTGAGGTAGGTGGGTGCAGTTCCGTTTATTGCTTTGAATAATAGACAGTAAAATTTGAATTGAATTCGAGCTCGTATTGGTAGCCAAGTGTGAGTCTAGGTAAGCATTAGTGATATGGTCAAATTTTCTGAGTGAGTAGATAAGCCTGAGGGCTGTGTTTTGAATGGTCTGTAGTTGGTTTATCAAGTTTGTGGGGCATGGAAGGTAGAGGATATTTACCTTTGGAGCTGCTAGTCTAAGTGGCTTAGTAATGCTAAGTTCTGAAGCACAATATTATCCTCCACAAAGTATGTGAAATACACTCCTAGCTTCCCCTGTCACTGGGATGTGTTGGTAGAGTGTGTACTTTGCAGAAGGCAATATTTCTTAAGAGCAACTAAATTGTAAGTTTATTTATTTCTTCCTGTTCCCCTCAAATTTCATCATCGCCATTTGAAGGATGAGTCCCCCTTGTTTGACCATTCTAAATTGCGGGCTGCTTGGGCTCATGACCTTGCAATTGAGTTGCCTGATGATGTACTTTTGCAGGCTATCCGTAGGTTGCCTGCCTTTCACAAATATACCACCTTCTGGGAGCAACACTATAAGTTGGTCTTCCATTTGTATATTTCTCCTAAGAGGGCTTATCTCTCTGGATTTTGTGAGACTGCCACCTGTCTTCGATGCCAGGCTCCTGAGGCGGACTTGGGACATATGTTCTGGACCTGCCCTAATATTCAATATTTTTGGAATATCATTTTTCTGTTTGTATAGCGTATTTGGAACATTACAATTCAACGCTCGCCTTTGTTTTTATTTGGAGCTGTTCCCCATTATTACCCTCGTATACGGGGGGCTGATGCTTTCCTTAAGTGGATTATTCTGGTTGCCTTGAAATGTATCTTGCTGAAATGGCTTGAGAGCGATGCACCGGATTACTCCCTTTGGCGTTGTCGGATGATTACTCTCTTGATGTGGGAACAGAGAGATGTGAAGGATTTTTCCTCTCTCCCAGGACGCATCTTTCAACGCACTTGGGAACCATTTTGGACTACCATGACTCCCTTAGCTCGCAGCTGTTTGCTTAACTGTTGAATCCATGCTTTTCAGTCTCATTATGTTGCAGCTGGTATGCCTGTCTCATTTTGTATTTATTTTGTGCAACTGTTATACTTGGAAGGAGGACCATGGGGGGGGGGGAGGTTTTGTAGGGGTTGGTCTTGGGGGTGGGATGGGGTAGTTTGAAGTTTGGGGATGGGGATTTGTATTACAAACAGTTGAGCTTGTATGCATTTTGTATTGTGTCTCTGTTTGGTTTCTTGTTGAGCTCAATAAATATATTTGACTATAAAGAAGGTATTCAGAGTCCAGTCTGATAATGTTATTAGGCTAGAGATCCAATGAGCTTATGCTGACTGGAATCCTCTGAGAAAGTCAGTACTATGAGTCTATGATCATTTAACGAATGACAAACTTGAGCAGGGCAGTAGGGAATTATAAAAGTAAGGCACAGTAGTTTAAACTGAACATAACCTTTGATTAGTAACCAATCATATTGAGTTAACAAAGGGGAGACATGCTCCTACCTATCTGTAACACAAGGAAGTCTAATAGCTGCATTTTGGATATCTTGTAATCCAGAAATATCCTGACTGCACCTTGATTGCAAGCACAAATGTAGAAGTGTGTGCTCGGTAGGAGGGTTCTACAGCTCCTTGCTAAAAACTTCACATTTGTAATCTCACTTTTATCTATATGCTTAAAGGACAACAGAGAGGAAACTAATTCCAGAAGAGAGGGGAGAAAGCTCTGACATGAAAGGATGCTTATTTCTGCATATAATGAAGCTGCCCAAGTAGATAAGAGGAGCAAAGCTTTTATTAAAGCACTTAATGTGGATAATTATGTAAAGTTGTTTGGGTTTTTTCATATACTGTATAAAGCCTTTTTAAACAGAGCAATTGCCTTTTAGAAAATTGCCTAACCACACTGACTGTAAAATGTAAGCACATGGAAAATGTACACCTACTTGTCCATGTAAGCATTCCCTGAGGCTATAGGTTGGCAGAATGAAGGCAGCGTTGTATGTGCATTTTTTATTAAATATGTGGGAACCTGTGTAAAGTGCACAGACATTTTATCTTTTTCACAGTAGGTATAAATTTATTGTTGACATTTTCATGCTATTGGGGCTGGAGCTGAAGCATATTTTACTTTAGAAAGGTAAATACGAGTAAGTGACTCTGGTACATTCATAAACTAGGATTAAAATATGTGGATTTATGGACTTTTCACAAAGGTGTCCTGTTATAAAATGCTCCCATTAAGTGATGATGGATGATACATAGGGGAGACTGGACCACAGATCATCTGAAGATGAAAATGAGAATATTATCAAGAAGGTAGGTCTTGACAGGGAACCAGTGTAGAGATACAAGAAAAAGTGAAGCGTCGCAGCGATGGGGCAACCGGCAGCTTAAGTATGTAGTGGAGCTCTGGAAGACTCAATTGTTTGAAAAACTATAAAACAGGCTGATACAATAATTAATGTGTGAGGTAAAAAAATAAAAAGTCTCATTTTGTTGAGGGATAATAACAGCGGGATCTGGATAGGCCCGGCTGTCCCCTTTCCAACCCTCTCCCACTCCCCCCCACCATACCATCCTCACCATACCATCCTGCCCACACCTACTGTTCTATATCACTATACAACTCGCATAATGGCGACATAGTGGTAACTAACAAATTCAACATAACATAGCATAACATAACAGCTCACCCCGAGCTACTAGACATACATAATATTCTGTGGCCTCCGACCCCGCCACATCAGCAAGAGTCCGGGGCGTGGCATGTCCCTCCATGCCCCATTATTCGGGTCACCTGACTCAAAGGCATGGCTCCCAGCTGGCCCACCGCTCATCGCCGGATGAGCCCCAGCACCTGGTAGCTTTGGAGAACCGCCATGCCGAGCTACCATCTACTAGCCTCCTAGCCTGAGAAAAGTCACCCTGGAGGACCCCGGAAGAAGCTAAGTCCTCCAAGGTCCCGGCTTTAAGACCTTGCCCCCACGTCCATTTCCCTTCCCCAACCAATCTGATTAAAGTTCCATGGCGGGAAATCCCCCTACCCAATCCTGTTCATCAATTCCCCCCCCCCCCTTCCACCGTCCAGCTTGCTTGATGGGTGACATGTGAGCCTCCCAGCCCTGGGTGTTATCTTCTGCCCATCGAGATAAGCTCTTGGGCTCCTCTGTATAATTGGGATACATGGGAGGTAAAGACAAGATTAGCATAACAAATTTCTGGAAACACTGAAAAGTGATATTATACCAAGTCACAAGTGAGCAGTGTGTGTGAGAGTTAGCAAGGGGAAATGAACATTAATCTTGGAAACATACAAAGGTACTCTAGAAAATGAGAGAACATTCAGACTGACACTGAAAGGAGGCAGAAAGTGACTGAGGCTGGGGAAAGAGATGAGAAGGGAAAATTTGAGTGTCTAAAGCAAAGCAGTGACAATAACAAGGGAAGGAGTTAAAGGACTGGGGCCATGAAGACAGGAAAGAAGAGGGGTCCCAGAACATAAGTTTGGGGACTCCAGTACTGAGAGGAGATAGATCAGAAGCAGGGTTATTATGAGAAACATGCTACTATGTACTGTTGTAAACTAATGTACACTAAAAATAGAAAATAATAGTATTACTACAATTGAGGAAATCAAAGAGGATTTTGAGCTCCAGAGGCAAAGGATCCAATGAGTAGAGCAGTGATTCCCAACCCTGTCCTGGAGGAACATCAGGCCAATTGGGTTTTCAGGCTAGCCCTAATGAATATGCATGAAGCAAATTTGCATGCCTATCACTTCCATCATATGCAAATCTCTCTCATGCATATTCATTAGGGCTAGCCTGAAAACCCGATTGGCCTGGTGTTCCTCCAGGACAGGGTTGGGAATCACTGGAGTAGAGGACCAAATGGCACAGCAAGAAGATCACATGGCAAACCTCAAAGAGAGGATCTGCAACTTAGAAATGGCCAATAAAATGCTTCAAGAGAGAGATGAGGACCTTGAAAAACATGGACTCTTGAGAAGTGGTGTCATGGAACCCTGCACCATCTTTAAAAATGAACGTGCATACCGAATTGGGCAACAGAACAAAGAAGACTCCAAGCCAAGGCCTGTAATTTCAGGTTTTAAATTTCACAGAGCAGGAACTTATTCTACAGAAATACTAGCCACAAAAGGAATTGAAATTCAAGGAGGCAAAGGTGCTACTCTTCCAGGATTTCTCAGTGCCGATCTCCAAAAAGCGCAGGGCAATGACACCTCTGTGCTCGGGGCTCTACAACAGGCAAAATAAATTTTCCCTATTATATCTGTATGCAAACTAGAGCACTTCACAGCAAAATTAGCACCACCTACTTCTCCAGAGAGAAATGATTCATAAAGAGGACCTAGAGATATACACAATTATCAATAAACCACTGAACCTGGACTGTTACCTAACTCTTATACATACATTTTCTATTTCCCTCAAAAAATATTATTTATTATTTTATTACAGTATTTGATATTTCCACATTTATTTTATAAATGTCAACATTTATTTTATACAGGTTGAAAAATGCCTCAGATGTAGAGCACAGCACCATCTGGTGTCAGAATGCGATTATATGTTGGTCTCAGAAACTCTCCTTCCAAAGGTAGAAAATGCAGTCATTACAGTGCTCCCTTGATCATTCGCGGTCGGCGATTCGCGGTCCCAGTCATTCATAGTATTTTCCAACTGCGAATGACCAGGCAGGAGAGGGCAGCCAGAGAGGCAGGAGAGAGCAGCCGGAGCACTGGCGAGTGAAGGAAATCACTCACTGTATGCTCTGACCACCTCTTCCTACACTAAAGTCGGGCCTCACCAATCAGGAGCTGCGTGTCACTACAACTCATAACAGTAACCAGTGAACGAATTTGGCGTATGTCTCCTTCCCTATATCAGGACTTAGACTTCCACACTTATCTAAAAACAAATGGCAGACTTATGCACATCATAATAAAACACCAGAAGCAGATCTGATCATTCTCTGGGGCGCAGCAAAGGCGGTAATGAGGGGACATATTTTGGGATATGCTGCCTCCAAGAAAAGGAGGGAAGGAGAATTATTGAATCTTACCAAAAAATACCCCACCTCAAACTCAGTGGAACAAAACATATCTCTACACTAACCACTGACTTGAAGAATGAGATCCAAGCCTCGAAATCCCAAATCACTCAAAAACAGAATCAGAAAGCTGAAAATTTGATTTACCTCAGGAAATATAACCTGTATTGTTGGGGAAACAAAACAGGCAAACTTTTATCCAAATTAACTCATCCGTATAAAACTAAACACATGATCACCAAAATCAGAGATAAACAAGGCAAGACATATACAAATCAAGCTGACATCACACAACAATTTGTCCAATTCTGTGCCTCACTTTACACTGCCAACACAGTTGATAAAGAGGCTAGAAATTTATTCTTCAAAAATTTAACTTTTCCAAAAATCTCAGAACAACAATTGCAGCTGCTAAGTGCACCTCTACAATAGAAATTCTAACTGCTATCAAAACCTTAAAACTTGTAAAATCTCCGGATCCAGGTAGACTGGGACCAGAATACTACAAAATCCTAAATAACAATATTCCTTAGGTCCTATTTCAAGGTCTACGTATGGCACCACAGTTAAACCCTATAAGATATAGAGCACATATCATTATCCTTCCCAAACCTGGCAGGGCCCCAGACCAGCTGGGATCTTACCAACCCTTCTCGCTACTGAGCCAGGATAATAAAATATTAGCTACTATACTAGCTAAAAGAGTAAACGCTTTCTTACCCATGCTTATACATGATGATCAAGTGTACCTCATTCCTGGGTGCTACACATCACTGAATTTATTAAAGGTCCTCCCAGTCTTGCATTTGGGGGGTGAAGAGCAAAGGGATAGGTTCCTGATTGCAAACCTTGATAAGAACATAAGAATTGTCACTGCTGGGTCAAACCAGTGGTCCATCGTGCCCAGCAGTCCGCTCATGCGGCTGCCCTTAGGTCAAAGACCAGCGCCCTAACTGAGACTAGCCTTACCTGCGTACGTTCTGGTTCAGCAGGAACTTGTCTAACTTTGTCTTGAATCCCTGGAGGGTGTTTTCCCCTTTAATAGCCTCTGGAACAGCGTTCCAGCTTTTTACCACTCTCTGGGTGAAGAACTTCCTTACGTTTGTACGGAATCTATCCCCTTTTAACTTTAGAGAGTGCCCTCTCTTCGTGTCATTCCCACTTGGGTGGTGGCGGCAGAATTTCGGGAATGTCAATTTCGCATAATATATCAAGCTTATATCTCCTAACATCAACTTTATTTAATGGGGGGATAGCCTCGGATCTTTGTGAACGATGTAAAGGGGCTTCCAACACTTCTATTCATGCGCTGTGGATTGTAGATTTCTGGAAGGAGATTCTTTTCTATTTGGGGGATGTTTTGCAGCAATCTCTTATACTTCATGCTGGAGGGATACTGTTTGGTCAGGTGACAGCATTACAGGTTAGGGGTAGGGGAGCCCGCCGCAGGGTTCTGAAGGCTTGTCTTTTGGGTAAGAAGTGTATTCTCAAATTCTGGGCGCAGGCGAAGGCTCCCTCATTTTGGCACTGGAGAAACCATTTACATACTTTGCTACTGCTGGAGTATCGCGCTTTGAATTTCACTATCAAATGTTCTAAATTCTTTTACTCAGTCTGGGGGTCCCTACAATCATAGACTGCCCCCGCGTACTAGCAGTTACTTTCTTAACAAATGTGGGGATTGTATTATCCATCCCACCTCGGCTGAATCGAGGTTTCATCTACCTGAGACATGTGGGTAGGGTTGGGTTTGGGGGTTGGGGACTGGGGGTGGGAGGTGGTAGATGTGGGTATGCATAGTGGTCCTGGAAGGGGGGAGTTGGACATAAAGTAGGGGGGGTGCAGGGATGGGAGGGTTGGGGGTTTTGCTTGATATTGTGAAATTTGATGATACTTTGTTGTTGGCATTGTCTGCTGGTTTTCTGTTGCATTGCTTTTTGTGCTGCTGGTTTGTATTATTGTTTGTTAGTTTATCATCAATAAACACTGCTTACTACTAGAGAGTGCCCTCTTGTTCTCTCTGCCTTGGAGAGGTTGAACAACCTGTCTTTATCTACTAAATCTATTCCCTTCATTATCTTGAATGTTTCGATCATGTCCCCTCTCGGTCTCCTCTTTTCAAGGGAGAAGAGGCCCAGTTTCTCTAATCTCTCACTGTATGGCAACGCCTCCAGCCCCTTAACCATTTTAGTCGCTCTTCTCTGGACTCTTTCGATGTTGAAAAAGTGTTCAACATGGTCTCATGGGAACATTTGTTTCATGTTCTGCCACGAATCAGAATCTCAGGAGCTTTTGCCCAATGGGTTAAAGTACTTTTACCCACCTATCAGCAAGGCTATTAATAAATGGCTCTCTCTGGCGTTTGAATTATTTAGGGACACCAGACAAGGATGCCCACTTTTGTTTTTGCTCTCACTTGAACCGTTAGTAATCAAAATCCTTATGAACGATTTGATCACTGGTATTAAGATAGGAAATCAGGAATATCGCTTAAGCATGTTTGCAGATGACACCTATTATGTTCATTATAAATTCTTTTTGTAAATTCACAGGGTTGTAAATTAATTATTATAAAACTGAGGCCCTCACAATCAATATCTCCCCTACAGAGAACTGGCACAAGACCCTGGAGGTTGTACTTGCTAAAACCAAAATCAAATATTTGGAAATTTTTCTGAGTTTACATTTTTAGTTTAATACCGTGTTTCCCCAAAAATAAGCCCTACCCCTGAAAATAAGTCCTAGTCGCCGGCGACAACAGCGCTCTCCCCATGACCCTTCCATCTCTCCCACCCATCCGAACCCCAACTGCAAGACTGAAATACAGTACCTTATAACAAACCGCATCGTTGGCAGCACAGGCCCCTTCGCAGCTTTCTCACCCCTGGCCATGTCATTAGCAACGCGGCAGAGGATCGCCCGGGCATGAGAAAGCTGCAATGGGGCCTGTGCTGCCGACGATATGGTTTGTTATAAGGTACTGTATTTCAGTCTCGCAGTCAGGGTTCGGATGGGTGGGAGAGATGAAAGGGTCAGCAGGGAGGGGGGGGAGGTGTACAGCAACGGCGGGGAATGGAAGGGATTAAAAGATCCCCCATGGGGGGATGGGAGGAAGGGAGGGATATAGGCCGCAACTGTTCTGCTGCACAGGGGGATGGGAGGGAGGGGGAGGGATGGAAAGATTCTGCACAAGGGGATGGGCGAGAGGGGAGGAAAGATGCTGCACATGTGGGGGAGAGAAAGGAAATAGGTGGAGGAGAGGAAGGGAGAGATAATCATTGCACATGAAAAAAATAAGACACTGTCTTATATTAATTTTGGGCCCAGAAAATGCACTAGGTCTTATTTTGAGGGAAACACGGTAGTTAACTGATATTTAGTTGAGTAAATATCATATGCACACATGCATATTTATACCACTGCAGCTCCACTCCATCTCAAATTTTCAAAAGGAAGCTCTGTTTATGCTTTCAAATACCTATCAGGTGGTGGTGAATCAATTTAGAGTGTGAACACAGCTGGCAGTATTTACATGTTTTGTTAAACTATCCAACTGTACGTGCATAGAAAATAGCAACAGTTCATTTAAATAAGGTACTAATTCCTAGCAAGAATTGTCATTCAAAGAGAAGAACACAACATCTTGCATTTCCCTTTTTCACTCCACTACAGTTATTTTCTCCCCCCCTCTCCCCTTTTTGTTCTTCCTTCTTAACTCGTCTCATCAGCGGATGCTGCTGGTTATACAAGGGAGAGAGGGGATGTGTCTGGTTTAAGTTCATTTTCTCTCATCTAAAAATATATCTCAAATATATTAATTTTTGTTTTTTTAAAAATTAATATTGACTTTTAAAGTATATAATAATGTAAAGTATATAATAATGCTCAGAAAATCAAAAACATCAAAAACTCAATTATCTGAGTTTACAATTATTAATTTTGAAGAGTGTTCTAATCTAATCTAATATTTGTGAGTCGCACAAACCAAATCAGGCTCTAGGCGACTTGAAAAAGGAAAAGGGAAGAATGAGCAGAGGGGAAGAAGGAGAAAAAAAGGGAGGAAAAGGGGGAGAAAGAAGGAGATCTAATCGTATTAAGCAAGAGAACAGGTGCGTATGGTAATTTTATAAACTTAGGGCCTCTTCTATCAACCTGCGCTAGCAGTTTATAGCGCGGTGAGCCGTGCAGAATGGCCCGCGCTGCTCCCGATGCTCATAGAGTTCCTGTGAGCGCCGGGAGCAGCGCGGATCCTTTAGCACGGCTCTGCGCTAAAAATTGCTAGCGCAGTTTGATAGAAGAGGCTTTTAGTTTTCAAAGAGTAAGGTTTTCAGTTTTTTCCAGAATTGGGCGTGGTTGGATTCTGTTCTTATTGTCTCTTCTCGATCATTCCAGATTTTGACTCCCAGGAAGGTGAATATGGATTGGAAAATTCTTTTGTACTTGCGATTTTTTGTTGAGAGGAGGTTCAGTTGGATCCTGTTTAGTATTCTCCCAGTACAGATTATTTGGAAGCAATATTGAAGCTAAAATTTAACTGCTGACCACATCATCTCCTTCTCTGTTGGTTCTTCAGGCTACCTGAGGACCAAAGTTCTGCCTCTACCCCTATCTCAGTGTTCATACCCCTCGAACACTGCTTCTCAACCCAGTCATGGGAACAAATCCAGCCAGTCAAGTATTCAGGTTATACTCAATTAATATTCATGAGATAGATTTGCATACCAAGGAGGCAGTGCCTGCCGATCTATCTCATGCATATTCATTGTGGATATCCTGAAGACCTGTCTAGCTCGGTGTGCCCTAAGAACTGCATTGAGAAGCAATGTCCTAAACAGTATTTCCCAAGTCAGTTAAGATAAAAAATACTCCCAGGAACCCAGAAATGTGCCCAACATGGCCGTGTTTCCTCAACTGCCCCAGGTACATTACATAGACTGTGAGCCCGCTGGGACAGATAGGGAAAATGCTTGAGTGCCTAACTGCAAACTGCTTAAGACACCTTGTCTCAATTCCTTTCCTATATGGCTGTGTCAGGGGCAAACTAAACTAAAAGGAAATCAGAAATATACACCACAATTAATAAAATGAGACATTTGTTCGGTAATAAAATATCATTCCAAAACCTGTGATAATACATAATTTCAAATAATAAAAGGCACTGGAGATAAATATGAATTACATGTATACTTTCTACCAACTTAAAACAAACATAGAAAAAGAAAGAAAAGTTTACCCAGCTGGTAAAATGCAGACTTTAAACACCAAAGTTGTAAGTACAACTGAATAAAACAATAAAAAGAAAGGTCAGCTAGTACAGATCAGCCACATTACAAACATACCACTTGCATGAATTAAAAGTTAAAATACTGTGCTGAAGCTACTTATCCTTCTTAACATATCTAACTTACTGTCCAAGTTAACATAAGAAAGGCAAAAGAAAGATAAGCTGTGCTACACAGTTCGGTTAAAAATCAGGCTGAGCTGTGTACTGAATAGGTTAAATCAAACCTGAAGTAGAAAATGACAAGAGGACAAATTTTTCCATGTCCCTGCGGGAACTCATTTTCCCGTCCCTGTCCCATTCCTGGAAGCTCTGCCTTAAACGCACTTATGATTTTAAAGTGTTGGAGGCTTGTGTAGATGAGGGCGGAACTTCCAGGAATGGGGCAGGGCCAGGGACAGCAACAAAACTCGCAGGGACGGGACAGGGAAATTGAGTTCCTGCGGGGATGGGGGAAAAATTTGTCCCCGTGCCATTCTCTTACCTGAAGTTCATGAAACTTCTAAATCTATATATATAAAATCGGAGGTATGTATGTATGTATGTGTGTATGTATGTATGTGCCGCGATCACGCAAAAACGGCTTGACCGATTTGAACGAAACTTGGTATGCAGATCCTTCACTACCTGGGATGATATGTTCTGGGGGTCTCGTGGCCCACCTGCACACGTGGGCGGAGCTACAAACAGAAAATCAGATTTCACCCATTCAAGTCAATGGAAAAAATGTAAAAAGCTGTGGGACCGCTTTGAACGTAAATTGGTATGCAGATCCCTCACTACCTGGGGTGATATGTTCTGGGGGTCTCACGGCCCACCTGCACACGTGGGAAGGGTGGGTTCACCCAAGAATGTATATGTTCTTGCTCCTGGAGGTGAAACTAAAAATGTTGTTTATAATCAAGTTTTGTGTTTGTTGTATTGTATTCATTTTGTCAAATATTTCACATTATAATTTGAATATTGTACTTTTTATAAAGCTGTAAAAAAATATTCATTCACCACTATAAAGTATCTTTATTTGAATCCATTTACAGTGTTATTGCTATAATTAAATACCCGTGCAATGCCGGGGCATCAGCTAGTATCCAATAAAAAAGAAAAAAATTAGGTCAAAACTATTCGCATGTGCCTGGGTCTGTGAAGACTAGCAATCAAGCAGTCACGTGGTTACAGCCTAACTTGCTCTCTCCTTTTTCAAAGCCGTGCTAACGTTTTTAGCACTGGCTTTGGCGGTAACAGCTCGGACTCTCATAGGAATTCTATGCGCGTTGGAGTTGTTATCATGGTGGCTAAAAACGCTAGAGCAGCTTTGTAAAGGAAGGGGGGAGGACTAAATATCAAAGATAAGTGTGATATTTGCATAATTAGTCATTTTGAAATCTTCAAAATGCACAAAACCAAACAGCTAAATCATAGAAGATCCATCTAATGCTCATAAAAAAGGGATTTAAAAATAAAAATGATGTCAAAAAAAACATTTAAATCCATGCAGGGGTGTGTGTGTGTGAAGGGGTTAGGATCAAACTTAAAACAGACATCATAACAATACTCTTGAGATGTTGCTTAATCCTTAGTACCTATGAAAAAACATCTCAGAACATCTCTAAACAGCTGAAAAACACTAAAAAAAAAAAAAAAAAAAAAGTGGTGGAACACACAGAAATAGGCCATATGTGTTCCAACAATTCAGTGCATTCCAATGACAACATTGGTGCGTTCCAACCAGAAACTAAAAAGGCTTGCATAAAAAAAGCTGAGGAACCAAATAAACCATCTAAACTTAGGTGAAACCAACTTAGAACATCAGAATTCAATAAAACATGGTCGCTGTTTTTTTTCGTTCTATCTTACAGCATTTTAAAACAGTAATATTATTGGTTATTCCAGGAGAAAAGGGATGCAAGTTTCCTGGCCTGAGGAGCTGACATCCTCAGCCTGTGACATTGTCACAGTCACTATATTGGAAGCATGTGCTTGCCTAGTCCCCATGCTCACTCACAAACTATTACTGCCACCAAGCTCACAACTTGTCTCTGCGTTTTCTCCTGCTGCTTCTGGAGAGATGAAATGAAAAATCTATACTTTTCATTGGGGAGAGCCAGATCTCGCTTCTCTTTGCTGCTGCTGCTACTACTACTATTAATTATTTCTACATTGCTACCAGACGTATGCAGCGCTGTACAGAGTCACAAAGGAGATAGTCTCTGCTCAAGTGAATTTACAATTTAAACAGACAAGACAAACAGGATGCCAGGGTAGGGTTACAATTTGAACTGCTGGCTAGGGTGTTAAGCAGAGGAGAGTAGGGTTATGAGTTGAAAGCTGTCTCAAAAAGGTGGGTTTTCAGCCTTCTTTTGAACAAAGGGAAGGGGCATGGTGGGCAGACTCGGGTAGTTTATTCCAGGCACATGGGGCAGCGAGCTGAAAGGAACAAAGTCTGGAATTGGAAGTGGAGAAGAGTACAGATAAAAGCAGTTTGTCCGAGGAATGGAATTCTCGGGGTGATGCATAAGGAGAGACAAGAGAAGAGAGATACTGAGGAGCTGTAGAACAAACACACTTAGAGACATTCTCAACTTCTGAGAACTGATTTCAGCCACTGCACCTGGAGAGATAAGAAATGGGGTGCACCTAACAGAGCCTACAAAAGCTGCTGAGTTTACTCAAGGAGAAACCAGAATGGGGAACCAATCCTCCACCTCAGTCCTAAGAGGACAAGGAGAAATAAGATCAAGCCTTAAGGAACAGGAAGGGATTGAAGACCAAATCATTGCTTCCTTTATGAAGTTCTGGAGTTTCATTCCAAGATTTATAGCATATAGTTTTGTTACTCTTCCTGTGGGGATATTGAACTTTAATTGAGCAACAAAAGTCAAGAGTTAACCATGGAACAGGCAATTCATGCCCTGTATTCATTCTTGTTTGAGAACTTCAATTTACATCTCTCCAGGAGTCACAGTAGGGATCCCATAATGCATTGTCACTACCAGCCTTGCATGCTCATCTCACAGACTGACAAGAGAGAATTCTGTGGATTTTAACGTTCATATTGCTGTTCATTTCAGTCCTTCATCCCTTAAACCCAGATGGGCGTTTCATTAAGAAGATTAAGCATCATCACATTTAACTGAACTACTGGAGGTATGTGTATTTTGTATGCCAAAAAATAGTCTATTCTAGTAAACTGTATATTTGATGTAGAGAAAATAAAAACAGAGGATAGTTTTCAATGATTTTGTCAAGTAACAAGTTACTAAGTAGATTTTCCCTGGGTGAAAAATGTCTCTTCCTAGTATTTGAAAGGGTACACTAGTACCCTACCTTTCACAGTATGCACACTTCTTTTTGAACTACAAATTAATATTTAGAGAAAGGAAGATTGGATAAACCGTACATATACAATACAATATAAAAACTTCTATTCTGCTACATTGCCAAATAGGCTTACCCCCTGTTTAACTAAGGTGCGCTATGCACGCATTAGCGTTTAGCGCATGGTTAGCGCGTGCTAAAATGCTTATTGCACCTTAGAAAAGGAGCCCTTAGTGTGGATTACAGTGCAAGACAAGGAAACATAATATCCTGAAATTACATAAAGAAATACATTTATTTAAAAGAAAAAAGACTGCAAAGTTGCCAGAAAAAGCAAACACTATTTCCTCAACCTATATTTTTAAGATGGAACCTAAAAAGGTTTCTGAATTTAGTATAAGAGGACTCTGTTTAGAACATAAGAGTTGCCATACTGGGACACACCGAAGGTTCATCAAGCCCTGTAACTTGTTTCAAACAGTGGCCAATCCAGGTCACAAGTACCTGGCAAGATCCCAAGTAGTAAAACAGATTTCACATTGCTTATCCTAGAAAGAAGCAGTGGATTTCCCCAAACAATCTCAATAATGGCTTATCAACTTTTGTTTTAGGAAATTATCCAAATCGCTTTTAAACCCTGCTAAGCTAACTGATTTCATCACATTCTCTGGCAATGAAGTCCAGAGTTTAATAGCACATTGAGTGAAGGAATATTTTCTCAGTTTGTTTTAAATCTACTACTTAGTAGCTTCAATGCATGTCCCCTAGTCCTGGTATCATTGGAAAGAGTACAAGCTGAGGAGCCCTAGCAACATTAGCCTTTCCTCATAGGGAAGTCGTCCCATCCCTTTTATCATTTTTGTTGCCCTTCTCTGTACTTTTTCTAATGTTGCTATGTCTTTTTTGAGAAACGACAAACAGAATTGCACACAGTACTCAAGGTGTGGCCGTTTCCTAGTGCAATACAAAGGTATTATAATATTTTCATCTTTGTTTTCCATTCCTTTCCTGACAATTCCTAATATTCTATTTGCTTTCTTAGCTGCTGCCACACACTGAGCTAATGGTTTCAACTTATCCTCAATGATGACACCTTGATCCATTCCTGGACAGTGACTCCTAAATGGAACCCTGAATCACGTAGCTATAGTTCGGGTTCCCTTTTCCCACATGCATCACTTTGCACTTACATTAAATGTCATCTGCCATTTAGATGCCCTATCTCCCAGTATCACAAGGTCCTCTTGCAAGTTTTTACAATTCTCTTGCAACTTAACAACTTCAAACAACTTTGTGTCATCAGCAAATTGAATTATCTCACTGGTTATTTCCATCCCATATTGATATGTTAAAAAAAGTAGTGGTCCCAGGACTGACCCCTGGGATGCCCCACTTTTTGCATGTCTCCTTGAGAATATTGACCATTTAAACCTACTCTCTGTTTTCTATCTTTCAACCAGTTCCTAATCCATAATAAGACATTACCTCTTATCCCAGGACTTTCTAATTTCCTCAGAAGTCTTTCCTGATGTACTTTGTCAAATGCCTTTTGAAAATCCAAATACACAATATTGACCGGCTCGCCTTTATCCACATGTTCATTCAACCCTTAAAAGAAATTTAGTAGATTGGTGAGGCAAGATTCCCTTGACTAAATCCATGTTGACGTTGTCTCGTTAATCCATGCTTATGTATATGTTTTGTCATTTTGTTCTTTATAATTGTCTCTACCATTTTGCCCAGCAGCAACGTCAGACTCACTGGTCTATAATTTCCTGGATCACCTCTGGAACCCTTTTTAAAAACTGGTGTTATGTTGGCCACCCTTCAGTCTTCTGGTACCATGCTGGATCTTAAAGATAAATTATAAATTAATCTAATCTTTCATTTTATATACTGCATTATCCCTGCAAAAGAGGACTGAATGTGGTTTAAATTAAGACTTTACACAGTATATTACTTTAAAAATTTGTATGATTATACTATATAAAAAAAGAAATGTATCTGAAATAGCAGAAAACAAAAAAGTTTTTAATCTTTTTAAAAAGATTTGATTGGTAGACAAAACACCTTTAAACGATGGAAATGACAGTTTATAAGCAGTAGAATATCTACGGCCATTTTCTCATGACAGACCTATTTATTTATTTTAAAAATTTCTATTCCGCCTATCAACTAGGCGGATTACAAATGAACCTACATAAAATGAGACCTACGAAAAATACAACTAAAAACATACTAAAATACAAACTCGGTAAAAATAAATTCAACAAATAAAAATAAATTCAGGAAAGAAAAAGATCCTAGGAAAAATACATTAAAGCAGGAATTCCTTATTCATAGAAGGCTTTTGCAAATAAGTGAGTTTTCAATAGTTTTTTGAATGATACAAAGTTAGAACATAATCTTAGTGGTCCATTTAATGCATTCCACAATTTTGGGCCAGCTAAAGAAATAGCTGACATCCAGGTATTTTTATAATGCACATCCCGGACACATTTGAGTGACAGTTTCATTGCTGATTGTACGGGTTGGAACATATTTTTTCAAGGCCTAGATCAAGTACTGTGGTACTTCCCCATAAAGTACACGGTGTATGACTGTCAAGATCTTAAAAGCAATGGTGCAACAAAGTCACCTAATTGTCCATAAAATATTTTAAAAACTAGACAGGCACATTTGAACTTAACTCTTGGCTGAATAGGAAGCCAATGTAGTGATCTCAAGAGGGGCGTGACATGTTCAAATTAATTTTTATTAAAAATCAGCCGAGCTGCAGTATTATCCTTAGACAAGCAGGCAGCATATTCTCAAATGCTGGTAACGTCATCCACCGAGCCCAGTATGGACAGTGATAAAAGTTTATTGCTGCCTTAAGATTTTTAGAAAGTTTGTGACTGCTCGCACTGCTCACTCCATGGACTCTGGACAGCTCTTTGGATTGGGGTGGGGGATTGCCTGCCTGATACCAGGGCTCACAAAAAGATGATGATGATTAAACAAGATGGGAAAAAACACACACACACACAGCTGGTTATAGTCCCTCACAGACTCACAGTTCACACTCAAGCATGGGCATAGGCCGGGGACGGATAACGCTAGTAGGCCGGAGGATGGACAAATCCGGGGTTTCACTCACCCCAGTCAAACTCCTCACTTTCCTTTCTGATGAATCGACAGCTCAGTCCGAGGTTGGAGTGAACACAAACTGGAACTTTACTGAAGTTGATTAAGGAGCAGTCTTTAACCTATTTACACGCACTCAGTGAAAGGCAGACACTTTTGTTCCATCAATAGATTTCCCACGTCACTTCCAGTTAATGATAGAGTCAATTATTTACAATTTCTTCTACATGAGAGTCAGACACTTTGTGGGAAATTCTGTACAGGATGCCGATTTCTTCAGCCACGTAAGAAGCAGCTGAGAATCGTACACCAGCGTCCTATACAGAATCACATCTGCCCTAAAGGACAGATGCCCAACCCCGCCTAAGCGGCCCGATCCTCTAACTGGCACCCATGTCACAGGCGCTGGTTAGAGAATCGTGCCTGATCCCTTCTCATCAGCTGACTGCAGCAAAGGAATCCCCCGGCCGCGATCAGCTGAATGGCTGTGGTAGGGAACCCTCAAGACACCTCCCCCAAATCCGGCCAGCAGGAGGGATGCCCCATCCCTCTTGCCGCTGACCCCGGGTATAATTAAATAAATATTGGGGGTGGGGGGGTGAAGGGGATCCACAAATCCAATCTTCAGCTCAAAGGGAACTAGGATCTGTTTTTATTTTCCTTTCCTGAAAGACCATTGATATTTGTGCTTCATAGGTTTCTCAAGCTTTAAGTAGGCAGTGTATTCTCGGGCAGTAAACACCCCTCCTCTGATGGTTCTTCCTTTTTCCATAACTGAAGCAGACATTGGGCGCCCATATGTGCATTCACTTTAACTTCAGTACACTGGTTTGGTTCAATTATGGATTTGGACTTTGTGGATTTTGTTCCAGACTATTCCACTCAGAATTATTTTAGAATTAGGGGACAACTTTAAAACTGCCCGCATTCACAGGTTCACAGGTATTTTTTTAAAATCTGTAATCTTTATACCAATTGTTTGTTGGGTTGTTTTTTTTTTTTTTTTTTTGCTTTGATTCACACCTCATTTTTCTTGTGAATACTTTTTCCACAGAAAATATGCATAGAATAAAAATGCAATCGGCATTATTGACACTCCCTGGAAACAACTAAAAGCACATATGCTGTTGAACCATACTTTAAACTAGTTGAAGGATAAAACAATTTTCAAAACAGCCCAATTACCTGAATAAACCGATATTTAGCCAAGTAAATGGCTTATGTAAACATATCCAATTCATGGAACATCAAATTCACACAAAACATTCTAAAGATTGATCTTCTGCCCTAAAAACACCATATGTTCTTCAGAACTAAATGTACATATTTTAATTTATTCCTAGTGCTTTTTCTCTTTTGACTGATTTTTCTTTCTTTTAAACAAAGCATGCAGAATACAATGCTACTTACATTTTCTATATACTGTTCCTAAATGGTGTACTGGCATCCTCTCATGCAGGTGAAAACAATGTCTACCTAACAAGAACTACTTATTAACTGCTCACCAGTGTACTCCCAAATTTAGCAGCTTGGTTCAATTATTGTTATATCTGAAAACTTCAAAGTAACTTAAGCCTCAACTGTATTTCCCCTCCTGGGA
The DNA here is from genome assembly GCF_902459505.1 of Geotrypetes seraphini. Lineage (NCBI taxonomy): Eukaryota > Metazoa > Chordata > Amphibia > Gymnophiona > Dermophiidae > Geotrypetes > Geotrypetes seraphini. The sequence goes on along the minus strand of NC_047085.1, from coordinate 234,605,276 downwards.
GCACGGCTTTGTCCGTTGAATGATTATTTATGAGCCTCTGCATGAAAGGGGGGGGGGAATCAATTTCCCAATTGAAAAGGTCAGTAGTTTTCAGTTTAAAAAGGACTTTTATTTAGATGTCAGGGCCTGTTAAGTACAACAAAACCTCCCCAACCCCAAGAGAACAAACCGACAAGGGGGAGAGACAAGAGAACCCAAACCTCAACCTGAATTAACCAACAATATACATATAATGTGAAACAGGAGAACCCTCAGTAACACAGCCACCCGCTTGGGGAAGGCTGTCACCGGCTGACACTCAGAAAGAGTGTGAACTGTGAAACATCCCCGGGTTCTTCCTGTTCGTGAGAATAAATCAAGTGCACCCCCAAAAAGTGCTGCGTGTGAAAAAAGATTTGAATAAATCAAAAAAACACACTAGAAACAGTTAAGGAAGCTCTTGTCTCTACTCCTTGTCAGGGGGGCCAAACAAGGAAGGAAAGTGTCCAAATCTGTCCGAATCTGAACCAAGCCAGTCAATGAATGGAAGTACTTAGCTTCTCTGGACAATAGAACAGCCAGCCGATGTGTGACATCATCCGTCCAACGGGACTCCGTTTCGGGGGTGTACACCCCCCTCTTCAGGAACAACTGGACTGTAGTAAGACTGGTGATTCCTCCGACGTAGCTTGGAAAGTAAGGCAGAAAATGTTAAGAACATCAGTGTCCTCGTTATGCAAAGTAAGATTAAGGTGGTTGTTTTAGAAACTCTATTCATGATTTGGATGTGCAAAAACTGGCATTTAGACACGCATCCACCTCTAAATTCCAACTTTTGAAAGCTGGGATATACCACATCCAAATTGCAAACAAATGCTTCTTGCAATGGGGGCGTGAGCTGGGGATGTTTTGGATGAAGTTAAAATACAGGTGCATTCTTTTAGGGCTCCTTTTATTAAGGTGCGCGATGCTTTTTAGGGCACGCTAAATACGTGCTAAACGCTAGCATATTAGTCTAAGGATGCGTTAGCAGTTAGCGCGTGTGTACATTTAGCGCACGCTAAGACACTTAGGGCTCCTTTTTATCAAGGTGCGCTACGGGGGGTTAGCGCGTCGGACATTTCATCACGCGCTAACCCCCGCGGCAGCCTGAAATCCTAACGCCGCCAACGGAGGCGTTAGGTGCTAGCGCGGCAGGCGGTTTAACGCGCGGTACTCTGCACGTTAAACCGCTACCGCGCCTTTGTAAAAGGACCCCCTTAGCGCACCTTAATAAAACAGGGGGTTAGTGAAAGGGGACAGGCATACTGCCTTTTTGTGGCTTTGGCATTTCAAAACTGACATTCGAGGACTACGCGACTTGCCCGGGGTCACAAGGAGCAGCACTGGGATCTGATCTCACAACCTCTGCGTAGAGAGGTAGCAGCACTACCAGTGAGCCACACCTTCCAAGGGGGTTGTAGGTTTATGTTCTCAGAGGTCAACCTTGGGATTTCAACCTGTTCCCAAGGATTTCTAGGAGATCTAAAGGTGCTTGTGTAGTGCTTCCTTAATCCCCCAAAGCACTACACTTCTCCCTCCGTATTCGCGGTTTTGATTATTCACGTTTTTTTAGCTTGCTGGCTCCTCACCCCAAATTCCATCAGCTTGCATAGAGAAATCGCTGATTCCAAGCGTTTACAAAGAAAATCGCTGATTCCCAGCACTCTATTCACCATGCTTTGCCTCTCCTTGAGGAACAGGCCAGGTCTCCCACCGTGTTATTCGCAGTTTCACCATATTCATGACCGTTTTTAATAGAAAACAGCAAAAACATTTTTAAAAAAGTTATTTGTGGTTCTGTTAATCCCCTATCAAAGCGAATACGGAGGGAGAAGTGTACTGGCAAATGATATCGGGCTCTGTGACAGTTTGTAGAAACATAGGCACGTATGTCATATTAGAGACGTACATGTGCCTGATCTGGCGTATACAAGCGCATGTTGCTGTGCTAACCCTGTTGATATCTTAGAGCACTGGTTTCCAACCTTTTTAAGCAAAGGGTCGCAGTGTGAATATCGGAAAGCTTCTGAGGCCCACCTAGGGCAGGATTAACCAATAGGCCAAGTAGGCACGTGCCTAGGGCCCAAAAGCAAAAGGGAACTGCAGACGATGTACAAGATGCAGGCGATATTTATTAAAAAAGGAATTGCAGTGATATTACAACCTTATTACCAACCTAGAGAATCAACACGGTCCGTGTTTCGGACAACACTCCTTCCTCAGGGGTCCATGGTAAATAAGGGATAAGGCAAACTTCAATACAAATATTAATACTATTGCCTTCTTGAACCAAAATCTTGAAGCAAAAATGTGTCATCGGGCCCGAAATGGTCAAGGGGGCCCGATGAAGGAGGGCATCAACATTGCTTTTTCCAAACGGCGATGGACCCCTCCAGCATCGATCGGCAACACAGGCCCCCCCCCAATCGACGGAAAGTAAGACAAGCAAGCAACATGGGTAAGAAAGGCAACGGGAACTGTAATTGTGCAAGCGATGCTGCTTACCCAAAGCTTCCCTCTGATGCAGCTTCCTGTTTCTGCCTGAGCGCATGGTGGGGTGGGGCGGGGCAGGGGGCCCAGTGTACTTGTGTGCCTAGGGGCCCTCGATGAATTAATCCTGCCCTGGGCCCACCAAAAGATTTCAAGCTTACATATACAAGTTTCGTAAACTTCCTTAACCTATCTGTTCAGACTGGGTATTAAACACTAAAAATGCATACTAGTATTGATTCTACAACACTTCAGGGACATACTTTGGATTGCCAACAGTACCAAATTCCATAAACGAGACACCTGAGTGGAACACTCGAGATTGTTTGCAGTTCCTATATCAAGTGGGCAAGATTGAAATAAAAGCATTTACAAGAACTGAAGAACATTTTAGCCAAATGAGGGCCGCAATGGAGGACTTCAGGGACTGCGTGCAGCCCTAGAGCCATGCACTGGAGACCACTGTTTTAGACATTGGCAATTTCAAAATGGGCGCTGCCACCCCATTCCCATCCATTCCTGCATGTATCTAAGAATAAAGCTCCACATCGGCAGATCCCTTTTCTAATATATTAAATGGACATGTTCCAACTTGGATGACTCAGTTCTAATTTGTGTATGTCCTAGAACAAAGTTGGTATTCAGCTGAAAGGCTTGTTTCAGGTTTGAATATTATCACTAACTATAATGGTGTTATCAATGTAAACTCGATCACACGTGAATGGTAAATAAGCTTTGCTATTCATTTATATTTAAATTTAATTTACCGTGTTTAAACAACATCTGATAATAATTGTTGGACATACTTATTTAGGGCTCCTTTTACAAAGGTGCGTTAGCGGTTTTAGCGCACGCTAAAATGCCGCACGCACTAGCCGCTACCACCTCCTTTTAAGTAGGCGGTAATTTTTCAGCTAGCACGCGCTAATCCTGTGCGTGCGCTAAAAACGCTACCACAGCTTTGTAAAAGGAGACCTTAGTTTTCTTTCACCCTCAATTGTTATTGTTGGGGTTTTTTTTTTTTTTTTTAGTTACAACAAATAAATACAGATATTTACTGTAAACGTTGGTATGAATTGAAGAAGAAGCCTATTGAAACATCGGACCATGATTATAACTTATCATATACCCCCTCCTTTACAAAGCAGTGCTAGCATTTTTAGTGCCGGCTTTGCAAAGGAGGGAGATATTTAATTGTATTCCAGCTGGTGTTTCCAGGAACCAAGTGTGGTGGTACGAGAGCTCAATATGAACTGCTCAGAAACTAAGTACCGCCTAGTTCTTGAATTCCTTTTGCTTAGTGCACCTCACGCTGGGCCAGAGTCTTTAGTAGCGACCCGGTTTTTAAACCAGAGAACTTTTCTCCTGTTGCAGGAGTTTTTCTTCCCTGGTGTTTTTCTGGATTGGAGCCAATGATTATATCAATTCAAACTCCTTATAGGGGGCTGAGTCCCCCTGGAGTGTTGGTCCGTGAGACTTTGAGGCTCTTTGTTAAAATTTGAGTAGTACTCGGCTGTCATCCTAACGGTAGCAGGAGTAGGGCACATGAAGAATCAGTGTTTTACAGTTGAGTAAGGTGCCTTTTCCCAAAAATTGGTGAGTATTTGCTCTGGAACACCTTGACCTGTATCCAGTTCCCTGGTTGTATGTCAAAATGTGATCCTTCAGGCTTCCTTGGCAAGGCTTCCCTTTTGGTGATAATAGCAAGGTGGAGTTATCCCATAGGAATATGCAATAATCCAATGACAACTCATCCTTTATAATCAAAATTAATTTGTCTTTTGGTTCATATATAGAAATAAAACATATAGGAAATAAGGTAATAACCTTTTTTATTTGACTAACTTAATGCATTTTTTAAAATTAACTTTCAAAGGTAACCCTTCTTCAGATCAGAAATAAGCAAATGTTGACAAATATCAATATATATATAAGTGAAACACAGAAGCATTTCAATGGCACTCTCACAGGAAGAGGAAAGGAGTGGGTGGGGTGAGAAACAGGGAGGGGGTGGGTGGGAGATCACTGAAATCAAAATGATAAAATATTTTGACACCGACCAGACAGGACATTACAAACCACAGAATTATATCGCTTTGTCACCTTATCATTCATCCATATCTCTCTGTCTCTCACCCACCCATCTCTCCTCTTTCTTCATATAATCAGAACATATTCACATACACCACATTTCTGCATTAGGGTTTTTGCAGCTAGTAACAGATTTTCTTCTTGCTAAAATGCAAGCTCTGGTGAGAGAAATTAACCCTGCAGCTTGGGCTCAGCAAGCCTGTGGGAAGTAATGGGTTTCAATGATTTTATTCTAAAAGTACAGACTATTTCCAGCTACAAAGACACCAGAGATAAAGATTCTGCAATTTCTTAGGAACAAACAGCATGATGATCTGTGTATATAAAAAATGAGACACTTGTCTAATAGAGAGGACATCTATAACTGATGCCAGACAAAATTGGCATGGATTGCCATCCTTGCAATGGAGCATCCTTCCCCCCCCCCCCCCCCCCCCCCCCCCCCCCGGCAGTGGGTCTCTGACAAAACTGAAAAGGAGATAGGCTTTAAGCTTTGTTTGATTTTTAAGCAGTATTTATCTGTTTTGCATTGAAACTGAATGGGAACAGTTGCCATTGCCACCTGTTGGGGAAACTGGGGAACTACATCCAGTCCACTTAGGTTATGTAACCATACAAATAATGCATGAAGGCTGAAAACACTTATGAGGGATGTTATGATTTGTTTAAAAATGGTTCTTGGGTGACAATAAAATCTGTGGGTTCAGATGAGTGGGAGGATATAAACCAAAAAGAGCTGAATCAAATATAAGGGAGATGGAAATCCACTCCCCTCCCCCCCCCCCAGTCTAAAGGAGAGAAGAACTAGCTGGGCAAGACAGACCAACCAAGCTGGATTGCTCAAAACAAAGGAGCCAGCATGAGCTAGAGTCTATGGGGCTCATTTTCAAAAAACATAGACGTCCACAACACAGCATAAATTGGCACTTGGACATCTTACTAGTCAAAATATCCATATGGGCATTTCCAAAACTGACTTTCTGGACATCTAGCGGGACTTCTTACTCACTGAAGAAATGGGCATGTTGGTAAGTGTTCCATAGGCAGGGAATGGGTGGGCTTTGCCTGGGCTTAGACTTGGACATTCTGCCGCTATAATTGAACCTTTCCCTGGACGTCCTAGACAGAACTTAGACAATTTCAACTAGACCTTTTTGAGAAGTGCCAAAAGGGTACCCAAACTGACCAGATGACCACTGGAGGGATTAAGTAATGAGCCACACACACTCCATCAGTGATCACTGACCCCCCTCCCACCCCCCAAAAAAATTTGAATGAAACAGTACATACCTGAGTTCTCGCGGGATTTGCGGCTCTCGCAGTAGCCTATTAAGGAGTAGTGCAGGGCTGCTCGGGAGCACGAAAAGCTCACTCCTGTGTGCCGGCCCAGGTACGCTGCTGGCTGCTACTTTTACAAAGGAAGATTTCAGCACATACACGCTGGACCACCAGGGAAGAGGTACACAAGGGAGGGACGGAGGGAGGGTGGTAATTATTAGTGTCGGCCGGGGCAGGTGACGGGAGGGATCTCTCCTGTCCCGGCCTAACACTAGGGCAGAGGCTGGGTTAAGTTAAGGGCAGATCTCTCCTGTCCCAGCCTACCAAGTTAAAGGGATCTCTCCTGTCCTGGCCTACCACTGGGGAAGAGGTTGGGTTAGAGGGCTGGCTGGGTTAGAGGGCAGAGGGGAGTATGGGACAATCAAGCCATTGTGACATCATTGATGAGGTTGGCTCTTTTTAGGGGGAAGAAGGTACAGGGAAGGAAGGTGGGACATTGTTCAGAGCCTGGCAGGGAGGGGGGCTTGGTTCACAGCCTGGTAGGGAATGGGATTGAGTGCAGGGCAGGGAGGGAAGGGGGCTGGGTAAAGAACTTGGCAGAGCAGGACACTTGAATATTAAGCTGCCCGTCTTATATTCGAGTCAACCATTTTTCCTCCTTGTTTGGGGAGGAAAAATGGGGGGTCTCGACTTATATTTGGATCGACTTATATTCGAATATATATACGGTACTTCTGCCACTGTTTAGGTGAAGTTCACAGCGGTGCCTTCTAATTTGCCCCAGTATTCTCTTGGCATGTCTATATGACCAGTTCAATATAAAGCTGGCCTCTCCCATGTGCAAATGGGCCTCATTTGGATGTTTTCAACTTGGACGGTATTGTGGTAAAAAAATGGGGAATGAAGTTAGATGTCCTAAGGTTGGCCATCTAGTTGGACATCCTGGTAGCCAAGATGTCCAACTAGATAATTAAAAAAAAATTGGGGGGGGGGGAGTCCCAGTATTTTCAAAAATGGACCCTTATGGACGTCCAATTTTGGACGTTTTACTGGAAACATCCAAACTCGGACTTAGACGTACTATTGAAAATGCCCCTCCATGAGCTTGAACTGCCTAGAATTTTGCTCAGTTGGGAGGTGACTTCCCTGGATAGGAAATTCTGTCACTGATGGATACAGAGCTCTTTTCAGAGCTGGTATGCTGTGCATAGTCAGGGGTGGACTGATAGCCCAGGTGGTCAGCGTGCAGATTTGCATTAGCAGCCCAGCAGGGGAACCAGGCTGTGGGGCTGCAGGTCAGGACTGGCAGCCCAGTGGGTGAGAAGAGTCGTCCCCCCCCCCCCCCCACGGGGACCCGCCGGTAGAAAGAAAGGGGAGGACTCTTGGAAGGACCCAGGGCTTTAGGAAACTACTGAAAGTCTAAGCCCACAGGCCTTGGAGAGCAGCCGGTACCCACTCCTGACAGCTTCCATGGATTGTGTGAGAACTTGGGAGCCGAGTAAAAAAAAGGGGGGGGGGGTTGGGCAGGAAAGAGAAGGGAGTTAAGTACAAAGCTACACCCACCTGGTTTCTGAGCTAAATCAGAAGCCCAGGCCACTGGCAAACTGCATGTCTGCATATGTGGTGTTTAGGGTATGTGTGTGTATATATACTCGTATATATATAATATTTATCTGAACCACTGAAAGTTGAGCATGACTAGGCCTATGCACGTAGTGTAAATAAAAGTGGCCATACTTTATTAGACAACCTTGTTTACAGGAGTTATTTTTAGATTTTTCCAGGGGGGGGGTGGGTGAAGAAGACGGTGAACCCATCTGCTAACACTTCTTTTCCCCAGGTGGTGGCACTGAGCACTAACCAACTAAGGGACCAACAGAGACTGCCTTCGGGGGACTCCAGCTAAGTCGGGCCCTGGACCCATAGCTGCCTCAAAGGGGACATTATACATACAAAAGCAGCAAAACAGAGTCCACCTCCAGTTACATGCATAAATATATATGCTTTTTATATCTGTAACAAAAGAAAAGGGAAAAATAGATTAAAGATTAAGAAATCCTTAGTTGCTTTCTAAAACCTGGCAACAGTGAATTTTTTAAAAGATAGTGCCTCTGTGGAAAGGAGCACTCATGAGCATTCAAGGAATGCTTGAGGAAGCAGCACTCCACAAGGCAACCTATGAATCATGATTTTTAGCCTTCCACTGCTCTTATCATGAATTTCACCTTTTATGATGTCAGTAAGCAAACAAGGTAAAGCAGATGGAACCTATATGCTGCCATCCACTCCGAAATGACCTAAGCAAGATCCTGGCTCCCTCGAGAAAATAGTGTCTTATAAAAATGACAGCCCATCTGATTAAGTGGTACTGTTGGAGTTAAGTTTGTGTGAACTCTTGTATACTAATTTGCAGGCAATAACCGACATAAAAATGGAAATTGCTGTGATTTCTACTCATCTGTCAGCTGTACAGCAAAGGCTATTGCTATCTGGATCAAGACCGAAAGTGACTAAGCAATGTGTAGGCAATACTGAGCAAAAGCTAAAAACATAAGAATATCCTTACTAGGTCAGACCAATGGTCCTTCCAGCCTAGTAACCCATCTTCTTGGAAGCCAATCCAAGACACAAGCAAGCACCTGGCAAAAACCCAAATAGTAGCAACATTCCATGCTTCCCCCCATGTCTGTCTCAACAGCAGATTATGCTCTCCAGGAACTTATCCAAACCTTTTTTTAAAACCAGCTACATTAACCGCTCTTACCACATCCTCTGGCAACGCATTCCAGAGCTTAACTATTCTCTGAGTGAAAAAATATTTCCTCCTATTGGTTTTAAAAGTATTACTCTGTAACTTCATTTAGTGTCCCCTAGTCTTTGTAAATCCTGATGCAGTAAAAAAATCAAACCACTCGTACCCGTTCTATACCACTCAGGATTTTATTTTGTTTGTTTTTATACTTTGATTTTGATATCACCTTTTTTTAATTGTTCAGTTTTGTTTGATAGGTTACGTCTCCATGCTGCAGTCGTGGCGTGGTGACATTTCACACATGTGTTCCCAGTTTTGTACCTCAGCGGCACTGCTCATAAGAAGTTTTTTTTCAACTGTGTTCCCGTTGTTTTAATGTTTTTAAAGTTTATTTGTTCTTGTTTTATGGCGCCATCATTTTGATATGTTTTTTTATTTCTTGACTAGTTACGTCCTCACGCTGTATTAGTGACGTGATTACTGTTCACACACATGCATAAAAGTTGGTACCGTTAGCGGCACCATTTTTTCTTTGAATGCATTTGGAAGTGACTGAACTCCAGCACTCAGTACGGAGCTTCTAAGTAAGTTTGTGTTTGTTCTGGCCACATCTAAGTTTATTTGGGGGTCTAGGTGGTGGCGTTGTTTGGCCGCTTTTATGTTGACATTAGTTATATATAACGTTCGCCATTGCTCTATTTGAATTTTAACTTTATTGCAATGTTAACTCATTTTTACATTTGCTGGAGCACACCATTATGTGGTCAAGGATATGCTTTTAGGTGGGAAGGTGCCTCAGCTCTTATTTTTATGTAGACCCGCCTTGCTGTGCGCTGGCTGATAAGTCTTTTTCTTCATTAGTTTATCCCATATTTATCATTGGCTGTCAGCAATTAACCGGCTTGTCCCCCTGTATCTTTCCTTATATTGGCACTACATGTTTACAGCTGTTTTGTCATTATGTTTGGCTGGTTTCGCACTAACCTGTTTTGGGTTTTTTTTATCTTTAAGTTTTCAAGGCTAAAACAAAGTGCAGAAAATTATACATACATTAAAACATTAATTATACATTAATAATCAGAATCAGTATTTACAATCAATCAATAATAATACAAAATTTAATCAAGGAATAAAAACAAAAGAGATTCCCCCCCCCCCACCCTTCCCTGGATGTGTGCATGAATCTAAAGAAAAAATAAAGGTGAAAGACAACTATACTGAAGTAACAAAAGTCATTAATGAACCCCAAACTAATCTGAATAAATCATTATGCCCCAACATGTCAGCATTCATTTTCTCATACTTATAACACAAACATAAATTCGCCCACCAAAAGTTAAAACTAAGCCGATCACAATTTTTCCAATTGCAAGTAACCATTGCATGGCAATCCTGGTCATAATAAGGAAAAGCTGGCATTTATACAAGTCCAATGGGGGCTTAGTATGCAATAGTGTCCCATAGATCATAGGTTATCATAGTGTCCCACTATATTATAGGTTAATGGAATCGATGATTCCAATATGTTATTAATATGTCCCCATATCGACTTCCAAAAATTGAGTATCAAAGGACATTAGAACAACAGATGATCCAGAGTCCCTATATCAAGATGATAATGCCAGCATCTATTAGACTTAGAACTATCTAACTTTTGCAAACTTTTACTAACCTGTTTTTTAATTTTGTTCTTCATTTACTGTTTCGAGTAATGTTGTGTGTTTTTATTTAGCTTTTCATAGCTGTGTATGGACAATTCGAGTAAATGCTTTTATGTGGACTCATTTTTCATTTAACTATGTGATTTGCAAGGTGTGTTTTGATTGCTTATTTTATTTCATTTTATATTTACTTATGTTTATTTGCTTGTTTTTCTGACATGATTGATGCAGTATAAGATCCTTAAACTGTTTCTTGATTGTCTCTATTTGTACGGCCTTTTTTGGTTCAACATATTATGTTATTTTAATTTTTGTCTTTATTGGTATAATGTATTCTGTGGTGGTTTTATGTGCAGCCACTAATGTATAATATCTTTTAATGTTCTGTTGTAATGGCTTTTTGAAATGGGTTTGTTAATTCTATGCTTTACATATGAGTCATATCCATCAATTTTTATTTTTTCATAATTTTTTGAAGGAGTGGTCTTAATTTTAATATCAATTGATTAAAGTTTGAAGGTTTGCATATGGGTTTGGAGATTTACATACAATGCATACCCATAAAATTCCATTATCATGTTTTTGTGATGGAGCTCTTTATTTCATTATCAATTAATTAAAGTTTGTGGTTGTTGTCAATTTATTCTTTTTTATGTGTCATTTGCTCTTCAAAATGTGTTAAGTTGTGAACTATGATGGTTTTTAACTATTTGTTTGTTGATTTTTATCCTGCTGTTTTATTATTCATTTTAATTGTATTGACTGTTTCTGTTACTAATATGTTTGTCTATGACTGTAGACTCCTGAGGCAGGCCATCTTGGCCGAAACATATACATGTCATAAGAACATAAGAATTGCCGCTGCTGGGTCAGACTAGTGGTCCATCGTGCCCAGCAGTCCGCTTACGCAACGGCCCTTAGGTCAAAGACCAGTGCCCTAACTGAAATTAGCCTTACCTGCATATGTTCTGGTTCAGCAGGAACTTGTCTTGAATCCCTGGAGGGTGTTTTCCTCTATAACAGCCTCTGGAAGAGCGTTCCAGTTTTCTACCACTCTCTGGGTGAAGAAGAACTTCCGTACGTTTGTATGGAATCTATCCCCTTTTAGCTTCAGAGAGTGCCTTCTCGTTCTCTCTACCTTGGAGAGGGTGAACAACCTATCTTTATCTACTAAGTCTATTCCCTTCATTATCTTGAATGTTTTGATCATGTCCCCTCTTTTCAAGGGAGAAGAGGTCCAGTTTCTCTAATCTCTCACTGTATGGCAACTCCTCCAGCCCCGTAACCATGTTAGTCACTCTTCTCTGGACCCTTTCAAGTAGTACTATGTCCTTCTTCATGTACGGCGACCAGTGCTGGATGCAGTATTCCAGGTGAGGGTGTACCATGGCCCGGTACAGCGGCATGATAACCTTCTACGATCTGTTTGTGATCCCCTTCTTAATCATTCCTAGCATTCTGTTCACCCTTTTCGCTGCCACCGCACATTGCGCAGATGGCTTCATCGACTTGTCGACCAGTACTCCCAAGTCTCTTTCCTGGGGGGGTTCTCTCCAAGTACCGCTCCGGACATCCTGTATTTGTGTATAAGATTTTTGTTACCTTGCACTTATCCACGTTGAACCTCATTTGCCAATTCGCGGCCCATTCCTCGAGTGTGTTTATGTCTCGTTGTAGGTCTTCACAATCCTTCTGTGTCCTCACTACTCTGAATAGCTTTGTATCGTCCGCAAATTTAATCACCTCGCTCATCGTACCAAATTCTAGGTTATTTATAAATATGTTGAAGAGCATGGGCCCGAGCAATGAACCCTGTGGCACTCTACTCGTGATGCTTTTCCAGTCCGAGTATCGTCCATTTACCCTCACTCTCTGTTTCCTATCCGCCAGCTAGTTTTTAATCCATGTGAGTATTTCACCCTCAATTCCATGGCTCGCAATTTTTCAAGTAGTCATTCATGCGGAACCTTGTTGCATGCCTTCTGAAAATCCAGATATACAATGTCGACCGGGTCACCCTTGTCTATCTGCTGTTTCCTCCCTCGAAGAAGTGCAGCAAGTTCCTCAAACAAGATATTCATTTGCTGAAGCCATGCTGGCTGGTCCTCATCAGATTGTGTCCGTCAAGGTGATCAATGATGCGGTCTTTTATCAGAGCCTCTATCATCTTTCCCGGTTCCGAGATCAGACTCACCGGTCTGTAGTTTCCTGGATCTCACCCAAACATTTCTTGAAGATCGGCGTAACATTCACCACCTTTCAGTCTTCCTGAATCCTTCCCGATTTGATCGACAGATTGGCTATTAGTTGAAGCAGTTCAGCTATAGCCTCTTTGAGTCATTGAGTTACTTGTTGGAAGAAATAAAGGATTTTTGTGAAATACATCCGAGTCCACCAGTCTTTTATGGACATTTCCACTCCTTGGTGTGCAATTATAACAGTAGACCATGAAGATTCTCAATTTTATAAGGTTGGTAAACTTCACAATTATTTCTCTAATAGTGTTTATGAAACATGGATGTCTGGTTAGAATGAATCATTTTTGGTTTGTTCTGTTCAGGACTTCTTGCTCTGCTAGCTTAATGCAATCTCTATATTTTGTTGCATGTAGGATCTATTGAACTCCTATAAAGCCCTGTAGGGCAAAACTAGAGTCACTGGAGACAGTGCCTGCCAGGGCAGGAGACTGGTGATCATTCCTGCTCAATGATTTCTGGACCATCAATACACTTTTTGGGGGGATGGGGGCCTTGTTCGGGGGGGGAGGGGAGATTGGTAGGCCATGATTAATAGGGATTAGGGATGCGCTTTGGAGAGTAGGGGTTGGGAATATGATGGGAGGTGAAGGGAATTCCATAGGTACCACAGGCTCTGAACTGGGGGGCGTCAGGCCACAGGTTTGTGAACCAGCTTTTGGCTGGGATTATTTTATCATGATTATCTGCCCATAACATGATTTCCAGAGTGTGCCTAGTCCACATCTTAAGTCATATTATGGTTTTTACATACATTTGCTTTACATATATTTACATGTTTTGCATCTCTTTACTATATAACTCTAGTATTGTAGCAATAAAACGAATCAAGCTGTGACAGGGCCCTTTAAGTCACACCAAGGGGCAAATAACGTGACTTAGAAGCCTAATACAGCTTGATAACTTGCCCCCATGAACTTTACATCCCTGGTATTTCCTGATGTGACATTTACCTGTCTGTACCAAGGTAATTGGAATCACTCATTATTGTGTTGCCAAATTTAGCATTTATATAAAGACATTTCAAAAGAATTTGTTCTTATTTGCAACCAATTTTGCAGCTGACATGGATGGTTTATGGTTTGTTTATTTATAATCCGCCTTTTACAAGGCAAAGTACAACACACACATAATAGTACTTCACAAACATTTCAGACATTGTACAAAAAAACCAAACAAAAAAAAATATATATACATCATATTCAGCATAAAATCAAAATAAAATACCAGCCTGACAAAAATAGCAGCACAAATCACGTCTCCTACACCAAAAATCAATCTCAAGCAACCTAATACAACTCAGGTTTTCAACAACCATCATCTTATACTGTGTATTTCATATAACAAAACAGATGTCTTTTCAACAATTTGCATTCTGTCAGTTTAGGTTGCTCTTTAGTTAGGTCATCTGAACCACTTTATTTCAAACTCTTTATCAGGATACTCTAGCTTTCCTGTATTGATAGTATCCTTCAAAATTCCTTACTCTGAACCTTTCCTTTCCTCAGAGATATCTGTACTCATATCTCACCAAATTATTCCATTTTTGCTATGTTACTCATACATATCATGTACTGTCAATTTACAGTTTCTATATCCCCTGACTGTAACATATAACTTGTAGTACAGTTAGAACAACTAATTTTCCTATTGTTCTATGTACCCTTAAACCTTTCCAGCTGCAATGAACAACTCATGGGAAGGTGGGCTAGACATCTAAAATCATAATAAATTGAAATCATCTTGATGTAGGGGCACTGGATCATCTGCTGTTCTATTGTCCTTTGATACTTAACTTTTGGAAGTCAATATGGGGACCGATTAATACCATACTGGAGGCATCAATTCCATTGACGTATGCGTTATTCCTTATTAAGCACCCCCATGGACCACTATAAATGCTGGCTTTTCCTAATTATGACCGGGATAGCCATGCAAATGATTACTCACAATTGGAAGAATTGGGATCGCCTTAGTTTTCCTTTCTGGTGCTTATGCTTAACTTATAAGTATGAGAAAATGAATGCTGACTTGCTGGGGCATAATAAGATATTCAAATTGGTTTGGGGTCCATTGACGTCTTTTGTAGATTTGTTATAGTTGCCCTTTATCTTTATTTTCCATTGTATTGCACCCACACATCTGGGGGGGGGGGGTGAGTGAGTGGGGGTATATCTTTTCTTTTAGTATTATTCCTGATGGTAATGATGGGTGGGGGAGGGAATTTTTATCTTTTCTATAGATTCTGATTGTTTTTAAGTGCTTATTTGATTATTATTATTTGTATGTAAATTGTATTGCACTTTTTATTGGCATTAAAAACTAAATAAAGTAAAAAAAAAAAAATTGAAATCATCTTCCCACTATTTTACTGTCGCTTCTACATTAAGCATTCTGAAGCAGGCTGCCCCATGAAGCTCATGGTTTACACAAGCCTACATTCTCTTATAGTTCTCATTCATCATGCGCATGACTTGAGCTAAACTGCATCCATTCTATGTTCTACATGAAAATGAAATTACAATCCTCACGCATATTAAGCTGTTATATGGAATGTGAAATGTGGTTGCTGTTGTCCTGTTGGGGGTTGAGGATTGCTCGGAACTCAGGTAAAAATCGTAATCTCCCACGAGGCCCCAAAGAACGCTTTCCTAATGCTCTCCCTCTTATGTTACAAATTTCTGCTAAGTGATCCTCTGAGGGAAGCTTATGGAGGAAGCAGTTAATTATCAGGAACTGCTGAGGATAGAGGTAACCCAGTGGCAGCATGACAAATTGGCTTTAGTAGTCTGTACTCAAGATAGAAGTCTACCTCAGCAGTCCAAATTCTGCCTAAGGGCTCTGAGCACGTTACAAAAAAAAATTTTTTTTCAGGAAGAAAATGCTTCTTCCCTTGCTTCCTAATGGGTCATTTTTAATTTGGAACATAGTAACATAGTAGATGACGGCAGATAAAGACCCGAATGGTCCATCCAGTCTGCCCAACCTGATTCAATTTAAAAAAAATTTTTTTTTTTCTTCTTAGCTATTTCTGGGCAAGAATCCAAAGCTTTACCCGGTACTATGCTTGGGTTCCACCTGCCAAAATCTCTGTTAAGACTTACTCCAGCCCATCTACACCCTCCCAGCCATTGAAGCCCTCCCCTGCCCATCCTCTACCAAACGGCCATACACAGACACAGACCGTGCAAGTCTGCCCAGTAACTGGCCTAGTTCAATCTTTAATATTATTTTCTGATTCTAAATCTTCTGTGTTCATCCCACGCTTCTTTGAACTCAGTCACAGTTTTACTCTCCACCACCTCTCTCGGGAGCGCATTCCAGGCATCCACTACCCTCTCCGTAAAGTAGAATTTCCTAACATTGCCCCTGAATCTACCACCCCTCAACCTCAAATTATGTCCTCTGGTTTTACCATTTTCCTTTATCTGGAAAAGATTTTGTTCTACGTTAATACCCTTTAAGTATTTGAACGTCTGAATCATATCTCCCCTGTCTCTCCTTTCCTCTAGGGTATACATATTCAGGGCTTCCAGTCTCTCCTCATACGTCTTCTGGTGCAAGCCTCCTATCATTTTCGTCGCCCTCCTCTATCTTAATACAGCAGCAAACCTACTCCCTCTTTTACGAAGGTGTGCTAACCGATTACCGCACACTAAATACTAATGCGTCCATGGACTAACATGCACGTATCAGCGTTTAGCGCGCGCTAATCAGGTAGCACACCTTAGTAAAAGAGGGCCTTAGTCATCACAACCGCAAAATTTGTTACTTTAAAGCAGTGTTTCTCACCCAGTGTGCCCTGGTGCTATGTCCTTCGAAATTCTTTGTGACACATGAACCTCTGTCCCACCCCCGCCATTCTCAGGCAGGCTCTGCAATGTTTTCTGATTTGAATGTGGAAGCTGCATGCCTAAAGTAAAAGCAGATATTTCTGCTGTATGCTGTGCCGAGGTGTCCCTGGGCCGTAAAGCAGCCTCTCCCAGCCTGGTCACCCAGCAGTGGAATCTCTCTCCAGGTTGCCGTCAGCGCTTCCTACTAGTGCTGCCCGATTCAGGGAAAAAAAATTTTCGATTCGATTCAATTTGGCTTATTGAATTGATTTTTCAATTCAATTAAATTCACTTTTCCTGCCCAATCAGGTGTTTTTTTTCAAACGACCTAGCGGGTTTATTTTTGTATCCTCTTCACCTAACCCACCCCCATTTGCCCTCTGCAACCCTATGCTGGTGTTGTGATGTAAACAAAAAAGACTTTTCCTCTCTGTTAGGTCCTAGTTCATGCTTGCTAACACCAGCTCTGGCAGGATACACATTTCAAATCTGATGTATTGTAATCACAAAATAGAAAATATATATATTTTTTTCTACCTTTTGTTATCTGGTCATTTTATTATTCAAAACATGTTTGTTTCCTGTTAACTTGCTCACCATGGTCTGCTGCCCATTTGACATTTTCTTCTTGTTCCTTGCTCACCATTCATCTTTCATCTCTGTACCTTTCCTTCCACTGCCATATCCAACATTTATGTTTCTTTCCTACTGTCTACAATTGTGAACAATTCTGGAGACCACATAACCAAAAAGATGTGCTGAGAGTTGAGTTGGTTCAACGAATGGCCACCAGGATGGTCTCGGGGCTCAAAGATCTCCCGTATGAGGAAAAGCTGAGCAGATTGCAGCTATACTCACTCAAAGAACGTAGAGAGAGAGGAGACATGATTGAAACGTTTAAATATATCGAGGTGGAAGATGATATCTTCTTTCTTAAAGGACCCTCGGCCACAAGAGGGCACCCGCTGAAAATCAGGGGTGGGAAATTTCATGGCGACACTAGGAAGTATTTCTTCACCGAAAGGGTGGTTGATCATTGGAATAAACTTCCACTTCAGGTGATTGAGGTCAGCAGCGTGTTGGATTTTAAAAGGAAATGGGATACACATGTGGGGTCTCTAAGGGGTTAAAATCAAGGGGGGTGGGTCATTAGAGTGGGCAGACTTGATGGGCTATAGCCCTTTTCTGCCGTCATCTTCTATATTTCTATGTTTCTACCATCTCTCTCTCCTCCTGCCTTGTGTCCTAGGTTAAACTTCTCTATTCTCCTCCATGCAGCATCTCTCCCTTCCTCCCCTCTATTATCATGTGCAACATTTCTTTCTCTCTTCTCATGCACCATCTCTCCCTGCCCTCCACCCTATGCCCAACATTTATCTCTTTCTCTTTTCCAAGTATGTCTCTCTCCCCTCCACCAAATGCAAGATTTATCCCTCTCACTCCTTTCTACCTCTTTGTTGCATCTCTCTGTTCATCTCTTCCATCCCATGTCCAACAATTCTTCCATTCTTCTCTCTCCCCCCATGATCACTAAATTGAAAATAAAATCATTTTTCCTACCTTTGTTATCTGGTGATTTCATGAGTCTCTGGTTGCACTTCCTTCTGACTGTGAATCCTTTCTTTCTTTCATTTCTTTCTCTTTCTTTCTGTCTTTCTTTCTCTCTCCCTGCCCTCCCCCCTTTCTTTCTTTCTGTCTTTCTTTCTCTCTCCCTGCCCCCTTTCTTTCTTTCTCTCTCCCTGCTCCCCTTTCTTTCTTTCTTTCTCTCTCCCCACCCCCCAAGCTGCCGCTGCCAATTTCTCCAAGCCACCACCATCGACGCAGCAACAGGCCAGGTGCATGCAATGACTGCACAAGCCTTCCCCCCGACATCAATTCTGATGTCAGAGAGAATTTCTAGGCCAGCCAGGCAGCGATTGGCTGGCCCGGGACTTCCTCTCCAATGTCAGAATTGATGTCTGGTGTGCGGGGGGGGGGGGGGGGGGGTGAGGGGGAAGGCTTGTGCAGTTGCTGCACGCACCTGATCTGTTGCTGTGTCAACACTGGGGAAGCAGGGAGAAATCCTGGGCTCTGTAATCGACTCATGTTGCCTTCAGATCGCGATCGATATTTTGGGCACAACTTCGGGACACTCTTTCTGAAAACGGGACATTTTGGCGTTCCAAAGCTGTGCTTGCGGACAACAGGACAGACTATGTAAAAACAGGATGGTCCCGTTTAAAATGGGTCATATGGTCACGTTAGCTATACTCCTGTCTCCAATAGAGCTCCCCCCTTCTTCCACCAGACAGCCTTCCTGGAGGAACTATCCACTAACCTTGCTGCATGAAGGATTTGCAGCCAACACTCTAAACTGCCTACCCAAAGTGACTTAAAGAAAGTTGTATCAGAGGACCCTCTTCTCTCCCCCACTGCCCCTGCCATGGCTTACCTTATGACTTAGAGCTGTGCATGAGGAGTTCCCCCTCCCCCCATCCACTCACACCACTCCTAGAATTTGCCCTGAAATTATTTCCCAAGTGTAAAAAAAATTGTTATAGGAAGTCTGTTTCCCCCCTACTGCTGTAGTGGCTCAACTTCTTCTTTTTCATAGGCAAAAGAACTGTGCAGGAGGCGCCCCCTTCCCATGCCACTGTTTTATTTTGGGGTGTTTCAGCTTATTTGTTGCAACCGTTACAATTGGCTCAGAATGCAGCAACTCACATCATAGCTGGTATTTGATAAGCTGAGTATATCTCACCAGTTTTGAAAAGTTTTCATTGGTTCCCAGAAAAATGGAGAATCCAAATTAAGATTTTTTTTTTTTTAAACTCGAATTTATAGAGCAAGCCATGGAAACATACTTTATTTTGATTGTGCTTCTTAGAACCTTCAGTCTACCTTGTCTACTGAGATCACCAGACAAATTCATTTTAAATGTTCCCTCTTTTAAAATGATTGCTTTAGATGACATTAGATCCAGGATTTTCTATATGGAGGGCACAAGGCTTTCAAATACACTCCCAGAAGACTTTTGGACAATTGGGCAGTATTTGCAGTTTAGAAAACAACTTAAAGTTTACATTTTTAATCAAGTTTTAGATTAGCTTGCTCATGACCTTTGTGATGATGGTTATTGAAGAATTGTGGGGAAGAGAATATTTTAGTTAGCTTGTTTTTATTTTAGATAGAATTTTGAATTATGAGATAGTTATTGTGAACTTGGATAGTGCAGTATATAATTATGAGATAGTTACTGAATTATGAGATAGTTATTGTGAACTTGGCTAGTGCAGTATATAAACTGTGTAATATATAAATAAATACCTCAGGTAAAAATTTCAGAATGCTGAGAAATCTGCGATCTGTGGGGTATGAGAAGTGAAATTCTGGCGGAATAGTGTGCGCTAAATTGCCCCGCACGCTAGCCACTACCGCCTCCTTTTGATCCGGTGGGTACGTTAAAACGCTTAGCGCACCTTCGTAATAGGAGCCCATAATCTTATTAACAATACATAATGGTTAACCACAAAATTAAACTGCACTGTATGCTTCTCAACATCCATTCCTACCAGAATACCTGGCCTTGGTCATACATTCAGAACACAATTAACTCCTGTGCAAATACAGGACCACAAACGAAACCCTAAGATGCCAGACTCCATATGCAGTACAACACCAGAGAAATAGAAAATAATTTATTCCCGAACAGTGCAAAATATAGACAACAGATATAAATTCTCAAAACTGACACATTATAATCATTAAAATGAAAATAAAATAATTTTCCCTACCTTTGTTGACTGTTGATTTTATTTTTCTAACCATCTTTTCCCAGTCTATGCACTTCTTTCTGTCTGTGCTCTTAACTGTGTTTCGAGGGTTTTCTTACCAGTAGCGTAGCAAGGATGTGTGGCGCCCAGGGCAGTAGTGGCCCTCCCCCGCCCTCTTCTCCCTTCCCAGCTTCTTCCTGACCCCCCTTCCCTTCCCCCTTCCCTTTTTAATTTTTCAGGCTATCCCTCTAACGTCATTTCCTAGGTGTGGGGCCTGGAAGTGACATCAGAGAGGGTGACACTGACGCTGGCAGCAAGTTTGTAATGCTGCTCGTGCAGGGAAATTTTAAAAAGTACAAGGGAAGGGGTGCATGCGTGTGGCGGGAGGGTCAGAAAGGAACGGGGGCAGAAAGGAGGATGGGTGCTGGTGCATCTATCAAGACCACACCCAGGACGGAGCGCCCCTCCCCGCACCCTCCTTACTATGTCACTGCTTCTTACCCATTTGCTGATTTTCTCTCCTTCTTCACTTTCTGCCCTACATCCATCTTTGGTATTAATTTTTAACATTCAACTTTCTTATATTTTTCTGCTTTCTTCTCAAAATCTAGCTACTTTTCCATTTCTTCCCTTCCCTTCTCATCTATCCATATGTACCATCTTCTCCCCATCTATCCATAAGAAGCATTTCTTCTATCTCTCTTCCATTTCACCCATTACTGTGCACTGTATCCTCCATCTCGTTCCCCTTCCTCTCCATCCCTGTGCACAATCTCCTCCCTCTCTCATGTTGTCTGACATCTCTGTCTTTCCCCTTCCCTCCTCCCCCTCCTATGGTCTGGCTTCTTCCCACTGCCTACTCCTCTTCCATAGTCTGGCATCTCTCTCTCCTTCCCTTCTCACCAGTCTGTATTTCCCCCTGATCTCATCCCTCCCTGCCTCCACCACTACCCCTGGGCTGACTTAAAACAGTTCCAGGGGGCCCTATGGTTCAGGCATGTCTTCTCCTTATGCCCATATCCCTCTCTTCCCCTCACCTTCCCAGTCTCCTTTCAAAATTAAAATCTTTTTCAGAAGGCCTCAGTGTGGCAGGCATTCTCACAGGCTGCCAGCACTACCCTGAAGCTTTCCCTCTGCCCCGATCTGCCCAGGCAGATCACAGCAGAGGAAAAGCTTTAAGGCAGCCTGTGAGAATGGCTGCTGCACTGGGGCCCCTCTGAAAATGAAGATTTTGATTTTGAAAGGAGAGTGGGAATGTGAGGGAAAGAGAGGGATATGGACAGAAGGGGCTTACCTAAATTCCCTGGTGATCCATCAATGCAATGAGGGCAGGAGCGAACCACACTCACTCCTGCTCCTAGCAGCCACCTCTATAAAATGGCTGCTGTGAACTCTTGCAGCGGTCTCATGATACTACAAAAGTACCACATGGCTGCCTCTAAAGGTCATGATAGCCATTTTGTATAGGCAACCACTAGAGGCAGGAGTGAATGGGGTTTGCTCCTGCCACCATCATATTGATGGACCTTCAGGGAATTTAGTAGGACCTGGAGGGCCCTATCCTGACTGTGGGGGGAATTTGGAGGGGTTTGGACCTGTGGGGGTGGGGGGCAGGGGGTTGTCGATCTGTGGGAGGGTCTATAGATCTTGCCAGGAAGGGGGAAGAAAGTCTGGGCATTGCTGGGGGATTGGGACTGGAGCAGAGGTGCTGGTCAATATTCAGTGCTAGCACTCACATAGGTAATCAGTCATAAATTCACCCAGTTAGCTAAGTGTGTACTGGCACTGAATATTGCTTGCATCTGCATATTTCTTGCAGCTCCTTCCAAACTCTGCCCCTCATAATGTCCCTCTGTAGCATTGCTCAAAAATGGCTGTTTTGTACAACATTTAGAAGCACTGCCCAGTTAAATACTGCTGAATATTGGCAGTTAGCCAGTCCCCAGCAATTTAAGCAGACAAAAGCTTCTCCTGACCACTAAAATCACTTTTAACATTGACGGGAAAAACGAAACAAAGGAATGGAAGCAAAACCAAAAAGAACCATACGTGTAGGGTAGTTTCAGGGACACTGATGTATTCGAAAAGAAAAAGTAGATGGTCTTTTATAATTTATCAGAAGAGAAAAATAAAGCAATTATATCTTTATCTATTAAAAAAAAAAACCCAAAAAGACAAACCTGCTGATGCAAGCGGAGATATTGTGGTTATGGATAGAGCTAATTATATTAAAGAAACTGACAGCTAAATGATAGAGAATGCTATTTACTTTCAGATGAGGATCCTACAAGTAATTTGAAAAAAAGAAAAGAGATTAATTGCTTAGTAGAAAATGCCAAAAAGACTAGTTTCATTATTATATGAGAGGAGGCGTTCCTTAATTTGAAGCATTCAGTGATTCTCATATACCCTTGTACCTCTTGTTTTGCTTGGATGGGTTACTTTATATCAAATATTACAGTTTGTAGGGAGGTAAGGGTTGGAACCAACATTTGCTTAGAAGCTATGGGGATATAAAAATAACTTATTCTGCCCCCAATAACTCAGTCCAGGTTTGCATGTGAATTCTTAAATCTGCCTACTGGCTTCCAGTCACTTATAGAATCACATACAAAATTCTGCTATTAGTTCATAAAATAAGACAGGCTCATACCCATTCCTTCTCGGAACGATTGCTGATTCCCTATGTTCCGTCTCATATACTTTGTTCCCTTCAGAAAAATCTCTTAATGATACCATCTTCAAGTCACATTACAGGCATCCAAGTGGCAGATGAAATTTAATGTGGACAAATGCAAAGTGATGCACATTGGGAAGAATAACCTGAATCACAGTTACCGGATGCTAGGGTCCACCTTGGGGGTTAGTGCCCAAGAAAAGGATCTGGGTGTCATAATGAAACCTTCCGCCCAATGTGCGGCGGCGGCCAAAAAAGCAAACAAGCTACTAGGAATTATTTTAAAAAGAGATAGTTAACAAGCGAGTGGTGGACGCTTGGAATGCTCTCCCGGAGGAGGTTGTGACGGAGACCACCATTCTGGGATTCAAGGGCAAGTTGGATGCACACCTTCTTGCAAATCACATTGAGGGATATGGGTGAACAAGGTGTCCATTAGGGAACACCTAGCTTGGCCTCCGTGTGTGCGGGTCACCGGACAAGATGGACCTAGGGTCTGATCCGGTGAAGGCATTTCTTATGTTCTTATGTATAATGCCTCTATATCACTCAATGGTGCGACCTCACCTGGAGTATTGCATTCAATTCTGGTGTCCTTTTCTCAAGAAAGATATAGCGGCACTAGAAAAGGTTCAAAGAAGAGTGACCAAGATAATAAAGAGGATAGAACTCCTCTCGTATGAGGAAAGACTAAAAGGTTAGGGCTCTTTAGCTTGGAAAAGAGATAGCTGAGGGGAGATATAATTGAAGTCTACAGTAGAATGAGTACAAGTGGATCGATTTTTCACTTCATCAAAAATTACAAAGACTAGGGGACACTTGATGAAGTTACAGGGAAATACTTTTAAAACCAATAGGAGGAAATATTTTTTCACTCAGAGAATAGTTAAGCTCTGGTTGTGGTAAGAGCGGATAGCGTAGCTGGTTTTAAGAAGTGTTTGGACAATTTCCTGGAGGAAAAATCCATAGTCTGCTATTGAGAAAGACATGGGGAAAGCCCTGGATTGCCCTGGATTGCCCTGGATTGGTAGCATCGAATATTGCTACTCCTTGGGTTATGGCCAGGTATTAGTGAACTGGAATATGCCACCATAAGAACAGGCTACTGGGCTTGATAGACCATTGGTCTGACCCAGTAAGGCTATTCTTATGTACTTATGACCAGGGCAGGATTAACCAAGTAGGCATGTGCCTAGGGCCCGAAATGGTAAGGGGGTCCCTATGAAGGAAGGCATCAACATTGTTTTTTCCAAACAGCGATGGGCCCCTCCAGCATCGATAGGCAACGCGGGACCCCCGATCGGCAATGCGGGCCCCACCCTGATTGGCAACACCCCCCCTATCGACGGAAAGTAAGACAAGCAAGCAACGCGGGTAAGAAAGGCAACGGGAACTGTAATCGTGTAAGCGGTGCTGCTTGCCCAAAGCTTCCCTCTGACGCAGCTTCCTGTTTCCGCCTGGATGCATGGTAGGGTGGGGCGGGGCAGGGAGCCCAGTGTACTTGTGTGCCTAGGGGCCCTCGACGAATTAATCCTGGCCTGCTTATGACACACCATGTCATAGTATATTCTCAGTAACCACATCCACCCTATGGAAAATACTGCCAACAAAGGGTATGACTTCCCTCTTGTGCTAATACAGACAGAAGGTTGCCTCCATGAAGATAGCCTATGTACTTATTCCCCTTCCCTCCTTGTTTCCCTGAAATTTTCCTATTGATGATTGTATTTTCTCCCATCAACCTGTCTACTTTCTTATATTCTGTCTCTTTTCCTTTGCTTATGCCGATGATATACAACTTTTGTATCCTTTACACTCTCAAAATCCTGTTGAAATTCAAGAAATTGACCAAAAGTTAGAACAAATTAGTCAAAGGTTAAATGAAAATATGCTTTCTTTAAACGTTACCAAAACAAAAGCGCTTTTGTTCCCATGTTAAGACAAAGAAGATTTCACAGCTCCTATCTGTATTCGATCAATACCAATTCAAATGGATATTACTATCAAACTACTGGATGTAATTCTGGACAATAAATTAATTTTTTACCAACAAATAAGCACTCTAGTTCAAAAATGTTTCTTCAAATTACAAATGATACGTTCAATCTCAACTCTCTTAGAACCTACATCACCTAATATCTTAATTCATTGCCTTGTCATTACACATCTTGACTACTGCAACTCCTTATACCAGGGCATATTCCAAAAGGAGCTTAGATGATTACAAATAATACAAAATATTGCTGTGAAACTTTTATCGAGGGAAAAAAAATTTGACCATGTTACTCCATTTCTTATTGATGCTCACTGGGTACCCGTCTCTCATCGATTGACATTTAAAACTCTGCTTCTTAATTTTAAATCTCGACAAGAACATTCTCCAGCATTTATAGATAACTTCTTCTGTATAATCTTTCATGAACATTATGCTCCAGTTGTCAGAATCGGTTCATAGACAACGGCGCGAAAGACAAAAGCGCGTGCCGACAATTGAGTGCAGCGCGCGCCGCCGCGCCGCACTAAATTACAGTTTATAGGGGCTCCGTCGGGGGGTTTTGTTGGGGAGCCACCCCAGTTTACTTGATAGACATCGCGCCGGCGTTATGGGGGGTTTGGGGGGGTTGTAACCCTCCACATTTTACAGTAAACTGAACTTTTTCCCTAAAAACAGGGAAAAAGTTTAGTTTTCAGTAAAATGTGGGGGGTTACAACCCCCCACACCCCCCACAATGCCCCCACAACGCGGCACGATGTCTATTAAGTAAAGTGGGGCAGTTCCCCCCACACACACACACCCCCGTCAGAGCGCTAAAAACAGTAATTTAGAGTGGTGCGGCGGCGCGCGCTACGCTCAATTGTCTGGGCAAGCCTTTGTCCCGGCGCGCTTTTGACCTGACACCGTCAGAATCTACTTACTATTCCTTCATTACATCATATTATTTACAATACTCCTCACAAATCTATTTTCTTAGTAACTGCTCCCACATTATGGAATGCGGAGATGATGTTCTTAAAGTCAGGGTTTATTCAATCAAATGATGCAGTCACAAAACAATAATAAAATCCACAATTGCTTTGAATGTTGGGGACCCAACACGGTCTATGGGTTCCTTTTACGAAGGCGCGTTAGGGCCTTAATGCGCAGAATAGCATGCACTAAATTGCCGCATGTGCTAGCTGCCACCGCCTTCTTTTGAGCAGGTGGTAGATTTTCGGCTAGCGCACACTAATCCGGTGCCCTATGTTTCAACTTAAAACATCTTATTCAGGGGTCTAAGTTGTTTATGAGTAGGCAAGAATTAAAAATGTAGACATAATGGTGAAAAAGTTATAAATTGAGGACATGGGATGACAAAAATATATTGCAAAAGGTAATAGCGTGAATAGTGATTGTTTTAAAAACTGATTAATTTGAATTTTGGTGCTGAGCCAAAGTAGACTTTTTAGTGATACACATAACGACCTATGTTATTGGCAGTGGAAAATGTGCATATATATACGTATATATCGGTGTGAACATAAGCTCCTGCCTTGTGAACATATCTGAGAAGTAAGCTAAGGTGAGGATGTGAATAATATAAGTTCCAGTAATGTGATCAGTGAAAATAAGTGTATATGTCAGAAACGGAAATACGTGCCAGAGATGTAGGATTTCAAAGACTGATGTGGATTTGCAAAAAACAGAAAAATATTTAAAAATAAGAAATGGTGTAGATCACAGTTATGACTATAAGAAGCATCTCTGCATCAATTCAAAAAAAGTTTTACTGAAATTTGATGCAGGAGGACACAAAAGGGGGATACAGGTTAAAATGACTAATGATGAGAAAGAGACTTCGACAATATAATGGGGTTGCAGAAATATAATAGCCCGTCGAAAAGGTTTAGATGTAAAAACTAAGGGGGTCTTTTACTAAGGCGCTGTTACCAACCCAGCGCCAGTGCAGGTTTAGATCCAAGAAGAAGCAGCATTAACAACTTGCGGTCCCTCACCAAGAGAGCTGACCAGGTCAGTAGCATTAGTCAGGAGTCAGCTGGCTACTCTACAGACATGGAGGCTAAGCAAGTCAGGGACGGGTCACTCAGCCATACTAAAGAAAATACACTACAGAACAGATTTAAGGTTAAACCCATGAGATGGACTACTTGTAGAGAAAAGCCTGTCACTTTAAGGCAGCCCCAAGAAAGGCAGTATAGGGAAAACCAGGCTCAACTGTTAGGAGAGCTGGATTCCCTCCCCCGCTCTAGGTACAGTGGGCGGGGCTACCCCAGGCTTAAAATGCAAAACTTAGAACAACAGAAGGGAGATGAGGTGGGAGCTGTAACCAGATGGGTGCAGGGAGCAGCACAGAGAAGGCTGGAGCAGTACCCTTCTCCTGAGCCTCGGCTTGGTCATGAGATTGAGATGACTGAGGAAGGACCGGCAGTGCCTCAAACCTCCAGGAACCATTCCAGCTGGAAAGCTATGGACATTACCTGTGAACCTGAGGAGCCAAGTTTTTGTCCTAATTCATGAAAGTGGGTCCCTAATGAGCCAAGCAAAAGTGTGTTTAAGTTCTGCAATATTATAGTTTTTGCCTGTGGGGTTTTTTTCACTTGTGCTGTGAAGCAAACCTCTGGAGGAGGAACCCAGAGACTGTTTTCGGAAGATTTTCTTTTCTCTCTCCTAAACAAAGACTATGAAACAAAAGTGTGGAAACCAGGAGAAAAGGCAGAAGAATTAAGAGAGGTTTTTTTCTGCTTGTTAAAAATGTATGTTTTGTTCCTACTATCCTTAATTGACTGAGAGGTTTTTGGTTTTCAGAGGGGTTTTCTATGG
Source organism: Geotrypetes seraphini (assembly GCF_902459505.1). Taxonomy (NCBI): domain Eukaryota; kingdom Metazoa; phylum Chordata; class Amphibia; order Gymnophiona; family Dermophiidae; genus Geotrypetes; species Geotrypetes seraphini. Next base: position 234,577,647 of record NC_047085.1, on the reverse strand, counting down.
CAGCCAGGTGGGAACTATTTTTTCTCTGATAATTTGAGAAGAGTGCTTGAAGGAATAAAGCCAGAACAAGAGGCTTGTCATTTATTTTTGGTTTCATACATGAGAGTTACACTTCCCCCTCCCCATTCGCGGTTTTGGTAATCGCGATTTCACATATTCGCGATTTTTTGGGGAGGGGGAAAAAGAAAAAAAAAACCCATTGTTAAGTCTTCCCCCCAGCATCCCAGCCTTACCTGGTGGTCTAGCGGGCTTTCGAGGCAGGAGCGATGTTCCTACGCTCCTGCCCCATGCAGATTGCCATTAGGAAATAGCTGTAGGGAGTTCCCGTCGTAGTCTCGAGAGACTACGGAAACTCACAGCAGCCATTTCCTAATGGCGATCTGCACGGGGCAGGAGCGTAGGAAGATCGCTCCTGCCCCGAAAGCCCGCTAGACCACCAGATAAGGCCAGGAAGGCGGGAGGGAGGCGGGGGTGGGTCAGAGCCGGATATTCGTGGTTTTTCGTCATTTGCGGTCCGGCTCTGCCCTTATCCCCCGCGAATCCGGAGGGAGAAGTGTAATTTGAAACTTTGTCTCTCCTTTTACCTGAGCCAGACCTCATTCATCCTTGTTCCAAGAAGGAAATGGTCTGATTCCTGTTGGAAGATACTTACTGGAAGGCAGTCATCATTGTGCCTAATTACATCACAGCTTCCACCTGCCCCACAAGCAGTCTCAAGCAACCAAACTACAGTGGTGAAACACAGTGTTTGTTATTTTTTTGCTTATATCTCAATAATGCAAGTCTTTAAAAAGTATCAACCTAACAGCAAAATCCAAGTTGGAATTGTTTTGATGCAAACTGTAACAGCGGGATCTGGATAGGCCCTACTCTCCATCTATATACTCACACACACACATACCCTTTACCATCATGACCTTCCCCCACCCCCCTTTTACCACAAATACACTACAGTCTTTATGATGGTAAAAATTAGCCGCAACTCAGTTTATTAATCCATAACTCATTAACATATCGTAACTTCTATTAACATCATAACCAAAAGAGCTCCTCCCAAGCTACCAAAAATATATGGTTTCAGTGCCCTCAACCCTGCCACCTCACCAAGGGTCAGAGGGATGGCATATCCCTCATGCCCCTTTTATCCGGGTCACCTGACCCACCAGGCATGGCTTCCCGCCAGCCCATTGCTCATCACCTGATGAGCCAAATGACCTAGTAGCTCGTGAGATCCGCACCCCTGAGCTACCATCATCTGCCAAAAACAACGGGCCTACGGGTGGGAAAAGCCGCCCTGTAGGAACCCGGAAGAAGCCAAGTCCTCCAAGGTCCCAGCTTTAAAACCTCACCCCCGCGCACTTCCCTGCCTTCCCACTAATTAATTTTAAACTGCCTACACTGACGGTCCCACCACCCAATCCTCGCCTGATACTCCCCCCCCCCCCCACCCAACTAACCTAACAACCCCAGCCGATGGGCAACACGAGGGCCAACCAGCCCCGTGTTACATTCCAACAATACACACGGGGGTCTCGGGCTCCCATTTACCTGTTTTTCCTTTAATGTTTGCTAATTACCAGTTAAGCCATTTTGACCAGTGCCCAGGAAAAGGGATAAAATAAAAGTTTATTTTTGCACTAAACTCTTTTGTGTGCTGGTGTATTTTTACTGGAGCAGCCAGTACATTTGAAGGCCCTAGACACGTGCCTGTTCAGGCCAACAGCGCCCTCTGCTGTCCTGACCAGAGGCGTGGTGGGTGACAGCGCACTAAATCGGCTAGTGTGCCTTAGTAAAAGACCACCTAAAAGTATAAGACATTGGAGAATAATTGCATGCAATGTTGCGCCCAAGAATTTTGTCTTAAAAATTAATTGTATATGTAAAAATGTATGTAAAAATGACAAATCTTGAAACCAATGGTAAAAACAGTAAGAGTTGTAGCCAAGCCTTACAGATTGTTCCTCTTTTGTAGAACCTCTTTGACAATCAAAACGCTTCTTTTGAAGCGAGCCTCCCCCCCCAAATGTACTTCCCTTTCCAGTTTGCCTCCCTTTATTTTTATTTCCATTTCGATGTATTTAATAATTTTCCTCTCCCCATTGTTTCCCTTTCGTATCATGTACATCAGTGCATAAGTGCTTCCCTCTTTTTAGTTTAGCCATGCTTTTAATCTTATTTTTTTTATTTTTATATTCTATTTTATTGTTAATTGTTTAGATACCTGTATGATAAACGGTATATCAAAAATAAAGAAACTTGAAACTTGATTGTGAGATGGGGCATAAAACAAGATCAATGCCAACCTAAAAACTATTGTATTTTACAATAATAAACCCCACATAATCCAAGAATTGACATTAGGGTATGAGCTATTACGAGATTTAAGCATGAAAATAAAAATAAAACCAAGAGAAAATACACATTGCATGTGTGCCACGAGATTTTACATGCTACTAGCAATAGCTAAAATGCTACAAATTAGGCGTCATGATTCAAGGGACATGAATCTGAATGAGTCAAGAAAGAATTGAAAAAGAAACCATGTGGACTTACCTAGTCTTGTGGGTATCAAAAGATTTGGGCCTTGGCATAGCCGTGCCAAAAGAAAAATGATCAGAGCAAAGCTGAGCATATGAAAAGAACACAGTGGGAAACTGGGGGGATAAGGAGACTGATGATGTTGTCATGTGCGCATGAACTTTAAAGACACATGTTGAAATAAACTAAACTAAAAAAAATGAATAAAAGATAGTAAAGAAAACCCGAGGGTACAAAAAATGAGGGGGGAATTATCCAAATGTAAGTGTAGTGTGAAGAAATGATTAAATATAATCATGCCAGTAGAGTGTAAACTAAGGGCAACTTATGATTACATCATCAATACATGACTAAAGAAAATCTGTGTGTGGTAAAGCAGCTTTGAAGACACTTACTTAGACTGGATTCATCCTAATGAATTATGCAGAAATGGTTAATAAAATGCTGGAGCTTAATTAAAAACAGATTGCAGGAAAAAACTAAGAAAATAGATGATGACCCTTAAGGTGGACCCTAGCATCCGGTAACTATGATTGGATTGGATTATTCCTTCCAATGTGCATTACTTTGCATTTGTCCACATTAAATTTCATCTGCCATTTGGAAGCTCAGTCTTCCAGTTTCCTAAGATCTTCCTGCAGTTTTTCCCTGTTCACATGTTTTTTAATAACTTTGAATAGTTTAGTGTCATCTGCAAATTTAATAACCTCACTTGTAGTTCCAATTTCCAGATCATTTATAAATAAGTTAAATAGCACCGGTCCCAGTACTAATTCCTGCGACACACCACTATTTACCCTCCTCCATTGAGAAAAATGGCCATTTAACCCTACTCTTTGTTTTCTGTCTGATAACCAATTCTTTTTAATCCACAATTGAACGTTGCCTCCTATCCCCTGACTTTAATTTTCTCAGGAGCCTCTTATAAGGAACTTTGTCAAAATCTTTCTGGAAATCTAGATACACTACATTAGCTGGCTTGCCCTTATCCATATGTTTATTCACACCTTCAAAGAAGTCAAGCAAATTGGTGAGGCAAGTAATAGTAATAGCAGCAATGAGTAACTTCTTCTTCCTGTCAGCTCAGACTTAACTTTTCCTTTAAACTGCATGGGCCTCGGCCTCCGTATAGCCCCTTAGTTAAAATAAGCATTCAGGTCTGGGCCAGCAGAAGAGGAAGAAGTGGCCTGTTCTACAGCTATTGGTAGACTGGTAGAGTTTTGTACACAACTGGAAATCATAAGCTGAAGTTTTCGTGCTATGCTTATTTTTAAAAAATTCTGATTTGCAACTTACAATTAGGAATCAAGCACCATTTTTCTTATGTTCTCATAATCTCAGAGAAGTCTTGGAAAAACAAGCCCTTTAATAGCTCCTCATCTCGTGCAATAATTAGGAAATGACATCTGGTCTGTAAGACCGTACAGTACATCTCACTATTCCAACTCATTCACAACTTAAGGCTGCCATCATGGTAAATGGTCCAAATACAAGAGGAAATACTGTGCAGCTTGGGAAAAAGAAGCAGAGTATAAGGATGGATCCAGAAAGTCCCGGCCGATGACTTAACAGCATTTTGCAAATATTGCCGATGTGAAGTGTGTGCTCACCATAGTGATTTGAAGGCACACAGCTTAACTGAGAAGCACCGACGCAATGCCGCACCTTTTTCGAACATGAAGAATCTTTTCGATGTTGGATGTCACAGCAGCACGAAGGTTCATAGATAACGGCGCGAAAGACAAAGGCGCGCAAGGACAATTGAGCGCAGCGCGGAGGCGCGCGCCACTCAAAATTACTGTTTTTAGGGGCTCCGATGGGGGGTTTTGTTGGTGAACCCCCCACTTTACTTAATAGACATCGCGTTGGCGTTAGGGGGGGTTTGGGGGGTTGTAACCCTCCACATTTTACTGTAAACTTAACTTTTTCCCTAAAAACAGGGAAAAAGTGAAGTTTTCAGTAAAATGTTGGGGGGTTACAACCCCCCAAACCCCCCACAATGCCCCCACAATGCAGCGCGATGTCTATTAAGTAAAGTGGGGGGGTTCCCTCCACGACCCCCCGTCGGAGCCCTAAAAACAGTAATTTTGAGCAGCGCGCGCCTCTGCGCTGCGCTCAATTGTCTGGGCGCGCCTTTGTCCCGGCGCGCTTTTGACCTGACACCCAGCACGAAAGGTCCCAACACAACATTGAAAGTTGCTGAGCTAAAACTGGCTATACACATAGCTTGTCATTCCAGCATATCTACCGTGAACCATCTTGGAGAACTAGTTTGGGACCTATCTGGAAAAGACTTAGCAATTCATCGCACTAAATGCACATCGTTGATTAAACGTGTTCTTAGTCCTTCGATGCATGAAGACTTATTGATGAGCATAAGGGGCGCACTGTACTCGCTCATTATAGATGAAAGTACAGATGTAACAACAGAGAAACAACCCTGTATTGTTGTTCATTTTTGTAGCTGCAAGCTACACAAAATTGTGAGAACTTTTCTTGGCTTGGTTTTGCTGGAGTCTGGAACAGCTGATGCCATTTTTTTTTTTTTTTTACTGCACTAATGAAATTCCTGAAACGGAATAATCTGGCATCTGAAAAGTGTATTGGGCTCACAGCAGATGGCTGCAATACAATGTGTGGTAGTGTCAATTCAGTGACAACCAGATTTCGTGAACGTCATCCTCATATTATTCACATTAAATGCGCATGCCATTCCACACAGCTGTGTTCATCCTATGCCCTTAAAGTGATGCCTAGAAATGCTGAGTTTATGGTTTCTGGAACCTACAGGTGGTTCTCTCACAGTACTGCCCGTCAGCAGAAGTACAAAGCTATGTATTGTTGTATAAATGTTCGTGAAGAACCACTTAAAATGTTGAAATTGTGTGATAGCAGATGGCTTTCTTTCGCCCCATGTGTTCAACGCATTCTGGACCAGTATGATGAAATCTGGATCCTGTTTTCAGTTCACTCACAGCCCCTTTTGTTTTTTCCTTTCCCCATCCATTTATTTTATTTTGTTTTATTGCCTTACACACCCAGGGGGGGGGAATGTATTTTGAAGATTAAAATTACTTAATTATAATATTGTATTAACACAATATGTCTTATTGTACTAATTGGGAGGAGGGTGGGGAAAATGTTTGTTTTTAACATATTACTTGTGTAATAATAGTGCATTTTATGAAATACTTTAATGTTAAATTAATTGTAATGCACTGTCAAAGTTAGAAAATCAATAAAGATTTAAAAAAAAAAAAAAAAAGAAATGATGTAACTCTTGCTATTATCCCTTCGTATCCTATGTCGTCCCCCCCTCATTATTTTAGTTGTCCTTGTTAGCTCTTCCTGTTTTAAATTAATTTTTTAGACTATATTTTTATACAAACAACTTAGGATTGAAATAAAACTTGAAGCTAAAGCTTCATTTTCAGGTAGCAAAAGATGAAGTGCAGAACTGTTGTTTCAGATGTACAGTGACCCTAGAAACAAGCTGTACCTTGTATTTCTGCAGCCTCTACTGCTTGAACTGTCCAGAGTGAATAGACCAGTGGTCTCAAACTCAAACCCTTTGCAGGACCACATTTTGGATTTGTAGGTATTTGGAGGGCCTCAGAAAAAATAGTTCATGTCTTATTAAAGAAATGACGATTGGCATGAGGTAAAACTCTTTATAGTTTATAAATTTTCTTTTTAGCTAAGTCTTAATAATAATATTGTCATTTATAGCTAAAGAGACATATGATCAAGAAACTGTTTTTTATTTTACTTTTGTGATTATGATAAACATGCCGAGGGCCTCAAAATAGTACCTGGCGGGCCGCATGTGGCCCCCGGGCCGCGTGTTTGAGACCACTGGAATAGACTGAGCTTGACATAGTAACATAGTAGCATGGTAAATGACGGAAGATAAAGACCCAAGCGGTCCATCCAGTCTGCCCAACCATACAAGCTCCATAAATTAATTTAGTTTAGAATAAATGGTCCTTTTTCTTAGATATTTCTGGGCCAGAAACCCAGAGCCCTGCCCAGTAGTGTGCATAGGTTCAGCGTTTTCTTCTCCACTACCTCCCTTGGGAGCGCATTCCATGCATCAACCACCCTCTGGACAAAGCAAATCCAGTAAAACTGATCAAAGAACTTATGAATATGTATAATAGTATTATGGATGGGGGTTATTTGACTAGCTGCGATCAAGACATGGACAGCAATATGTACGTATGATATCAGCAATGAAGCAAATTACTTTCCCATTAGTGCAGTGAACTTTGTAATTGATTTCTATGTTCTATTAACAAACAAGAACTTGGAGTAGTCATCGATGGCAGAAGATGTGAAGCGACAATGTTGGGCTTACCTGGTTGAATTATTTAAGGAGCTACATCAATGACTTCCAGCTAATATCCAGCAATTGGAATCATTGGCAGAACTGAGGTCATTGGTCGTACTTGGAACAAGAAAGCCCATATTGCTCTCCTTTTTCCCACTGTATACAGAAAAGGAAACCTCTGAGTTCTTGAGCAACAATGGAACAAACTTAATGTTCTTTCGAACATGGAAGATGTCGATGTTGAACAATTCTGGATGGATGTTATCAATTTTACAGATGCAGCTGGTGAGTATGAGTTCAATGAAATAGGGAAGTTTGTCTTATCCATGTTGGCTCTCCCATTCAGTAACGTAGCTGTGGAATGGACATTCTCTCAAATGAGCCTCATAAAGACTAAACTCAGGAACAGAATGCATCAAGATGTATTAGAATCAATATTGAACATTCGTACATTCGTGCCTCAACACAACTTGTGCTGCAACACTTTTGAGCCATCTACATCAATGTTGTGCCGTTTTTCATCGGACATCTACAGTACCTCAGATAATGAGCTTGAAAATGTTGATTTTTAGCATCAGCCAGTAACAGCTCTCCTTTTTACGTTAAGTGCTTGTTTTTATTGTGTTTTTCCTGAATGTTTTGTATTTGAGTTCTGGTCTTTTGTAAACCATTATGGACTGTTTGGGATTTGTGCAGTGTATAAATAAATATTTGTATGTAGCATTTGTTTGATAAATTAGAGGAGTCTCCAGCGGCACTTGTTTGGGCTACTTTTTTGGACTACTCTGAGCACAAGTTGGGCTATTTTTTGCCACGAGTTTGGCTGGAAAATTTTTTACCATCTGAGAGCTACTGGCGACCTGAAGGAAAATAGAAATACTGTACTGGCTGGAGAGGGGGAAGGAGGGAAAGAGAGAGACTGCACGGGCTTGGAATGGGGTGGGAAGAGAGGGGAAAGAGATGCCCGCTCACTTTGGGCTCAGGCCCGCCCAAAATTGTCTGTCTGGCTACGCTAGTGTTTTACAGAATGGGTCACTCAGGAGTTAATCTGTGTGAGAAATCCCCAATATTAAACAGACCATCAGAAGCAGCTGTCAGCATTGTGGGGCCACTGAAGTGTTGCACCATACAGACTAGGGAGAAGCAGGAGTCATGCCAGCCTTCGCAATATGTACACAGGCCTGCCAGGAGAAGGGTGCAGATGGGGGCAGCAGCTGGTGAAGTACCAATTGTCACTTTTTGACAAACTCCAAACGTTAATTAAAACGGACCCCTAGCCTCCTCCGTTCTTGTTTCCCTCTCTTTTTGCCACAATAAGCAGGGAGATTAATGGTATTGTTTTTAAATCTCTGCATGCATCCTGCACTGACTTCATGCAGAGACAGGGTTGAGGGTGAAATTAACAAGACAGCATGGCAGAACATCTGGGAAGCAGTTGCTCGCTGTTACCTAAATGATTTGAAGAAAGTTAATAAAGCTAATGAAAGGTTAATCATTATTAGACAATATTCACCGCTGATAATGTGCCCTGGATGTCTGCCAGCCCTGAGAAGAGAGAGAACCTGAGGAACTTAATTCACAGACTATTTTCAACTAATGCTTCATTGCGCGACAACCATAAAGGGATCTATTCCCAGAACGATCATTTCTCCAGTGGACCAGCTCACAACAGTTACAGACGATTCAACTAATTTTAGTGACTGTACTGCTTAGAAGGCAATTTTTAAAGGCATAAAGCCCTCCCTTGCATGCATACGTGGGTAAGCTGTTTACCCCCGGGTTTACCCACCGTTTGAGGAGGATTTCCCAAAAACAGGTCGGGGAAAGATTTACAATTTATGCATGTACTTTGAAAACTCAAGACTGTGCATGAAATTTAACCCAGACAATTTGTACAGTCTAAATAGTAGATACAAATGTAGGCATGTAATTTTCTAGGGTAATTTTGTAAACAAAAATATTCATATTTTTTGCTTTGAAAATCCGGAAAAGTCCATATGTAACCAGGGTTAAAAATAAAGACTAAATTACCTGTGTCCGGGGTTCTGGGTTCGGGTCCAGTGGAGAAATGAGGCATGGCATGCCCGTGGAGTTTGGGACACTGCTCTTCTGAGCAGGGGAGTAGGATGCGGTGGTTCGCATCGGGCTGTGGCAGAGTCACTTGCCTGCCATAACCCTGCTTGTTGTCCAGGGAATTGGGAGTGTCAGGAGTGGGCCCAGGTGTTGACACAGCCGATGGAGGAAGCTGTGAGTACCAATTGCATCCATGCTCATTGTCGTCAGGATTCTGGCGGCTGTGGCACAGGCCAATTACATCATCATGTATGTGCGGCGACATCATCGGAATGTGTCCACATACATAATATTAAAAGGATACAAAAATAAATTTAAAAAATACAAGTAAATGTGAAGATGATTGCTCATGCATATTATGATGTATGAGTGAAGAGCCTGCTGAGGATCATATGAATATTTAATATGTTATTAGAGGGATGAATCTATTATTGATATAAATATTTATCAACACAGCTACAACACTACTTTATCCTAAAGCAAAAAAATAATTTTTTTTCTACCTTTGTCTTCTCTGGTTTCTGCTTTCCTCATCTTCTTGTCACTCTCTTCCTTCCATCCACTGTCTGCCGTCCCTCTGCCCCTTCTATATGGCATCTTCCCTCCTTCTATGTCTCTTCCAGAAATTGTATGCCTTTCCCTTTCATCTCTCTCTTCACCCCCACTGGCATCCATCTTCTTCCCTTCCCTCCCCTCCTTCAATGGTCTAGCGTCTCTCTCCTCTCCTTCTCTTCCCTCTCCCATACCACCATGGTCTGGCATTTTACTCTCTCCTCTCCTCTCCCTTCCATTTCCTTTTCTCTCCTCATCTTCCTTCTCAATTTATTGTCTGCATCTGTCTAGATTAAGTTCTTACTACCCAGTCCTCAATTTCCCTTTTCACTGTGTCTTTCCCTCACCCCCTCCAGTATTTCACTAACTCTATCCTCTTCCACCCATCCAGCATGTGCCCTCTTTTTATTTATCCCCTCCTTCCATCCAGCATCTTCTCCTCTCTCCACTTCCATTCAGTGTCTGCTCCCCTCTTTCTCTCCTCCCCACTTCCTTCCTGTATCTGCTCCCCTCTTTCTCCATCTCCTCCCCACTTCCATCCAGCATAAGCTCCCCCTCTACCATTCCCACTAGCATCCAATGTCTGCCTTTTTCTCCCTCCATCCAACCATCTTCCATCAGCATCTACCTCTTTCTCTCCATACAAACCAATTCCATCAAGTCTCCTTCCTGCTTTTGTCTCTCTCCCCTTTCTCACTGCACACCAGTTCCATCAGCATCTGCCACTTTCTCTCCCTCCACCATCCTTCCATATCTGTATCCTGCTCCTTACTCTCTCCCTCCATCCCAATGCCATCCAGTATCTTGCCCCCTCCCTTCCGCTGCTGTATGCTTCTTGAACCAACAGCAGCAGCTGTAAAACTTTTAAATTCAGTCATCGTGGGACCTTGCTACACCTCCACAGTTGCCAGCTGTGCTCCGGACCAAATAAATGACATCAGAGGGAGAGGAGCAGCAGCCGTAGTCATCGCGGAACCTTGCTGCACCTTCCCGTGGCTGCCGGCTCTGCTCCAGAACAAGGAAATGATGTTGGAGGGGGTGGACCAGCAGCTGAGGGGAGGTGCAGAAAGGTCCCACAATGTCTGAATTTAAAGTTTACTTCCACTGCTGCTGTTTCAGGAAAGCAGCAGCAGCAGAGTATGTTGGAAGGTTCTGGACCCGGTGTACCAGCTGTGCATCCCCTTGGTGCATACACCCAGGGCAGATCACCCCTCCTGCCCTTCCCTTGGAATTAAACTTTTATTATTATCATTTGAGTTGTGGGTGAGTAAAAGCTTAGGGAAACTTCAATTATTCATTTTTTTTTCCTCTGGGGTAGCTAGAAAAGTAAAAAGACAAATACAAATTTCAGTGTCTTAGTGCTTCCTTTGAGGTTTTTGAGTCAGGGAGTAGGTTGATTTAAAACTGAAGAATAGCAACTATCATGAAGAAAGAAATTCTAAAAGACTTACCATAACTGGTTATAGTTTAATTGATTGCAGTAAAGGTTTAGATCAGGGATCTCAAAGTCCCTCCTTGAGGGCCGCAATCCAGTCGGGTTTTCAGAATTTCCCCAATGAATATGCATTGAAAGCAGTGCATGCACATAGATCTCATGCATATTCATTGCGGAAATTCTGAAAACCTGACTGGTTTGTGGCCCTCAAGGAGGGACTGAGATCCCTGGTTTAGATAGCAAAGTGGAAAATATTACTTATCTGATTTTCTGGTTAGCTGCTGTTGAGAAGAAAATTGTGAGAATTGCCTTGAAATCTGAGAAATGGATGTTATTATATAGTTAAAAATGCAAAATTTTCATTTTTTAGATAAAAAAATTATAGGGCTCGTTTTATCAAGCCGCGCTAGCGCTTTAACACACGTATTAGCGTGCGCTAAACCGCTGGACGCGCTAGCCGCTACCGCCTCCTCTTGAGCAGGTGGTAGTTTTTGGCCAGTGCAGGGGTTAGCGCTTGATGAAAAGTCGCGCACGTTAACCCCGCTAGCGCGGCTTGATAAAAAGAGCCCATATTATTATTACATCCATTTAGCTCTCCACTTTAAATAAAATTGTTGAAATTTTGAAACTTAAACTCTGTCACATTTCTGTTTCACCTGTTATTTTTCTATTTGGGTGAAGTAATATTTCTATTTGTACACCTGTTATCATGCTGTGGAGGAAAACCTTCAGTGAGATGACTGCAAAAAGAAATTTAGAGTGAGAGTCTCCTCCAAGCGGGGAACAGGTTACGAAAGTATGTATTTTTTTTACTTATGTGAACAGTTATAAAATTGCCTTCTTACTGCAGCTTGGCATGACAATTTGCCTATCATTTGGTTATATTTCTCTGTGATTTTTATGTTGTTCATCCTTTCTGTAAGCTACTTGATGATTCCTAAGCCATACCACCTTCAGTTATAATGTCTTGAGATTTCCTTTACAAGTCAGTGTATTGGATCTACTGTAATTAATTTGGGGGTTGAAGATTATCAATGTGCACACTGTGAGTACTGCAGAAAGTAGCATTAGTGGTGAGTAAACATAGAAACATAGAAAGATGACGGCAGAAAAGGGCTACAGCCCATCAAGTCTGCCCACTCTACTGACCCACCCCATTAAGTCTGAGTGCATATGACTTAGTTCCTTAGCTCGACCTTCGTAGGGATCCCACGTGGATGTCCCATTTATTCTTAAAGTCGAGCACGCTGGTGGCCTTGATCACCTGCACCGGAAGTTTGTTCCAATGATCCACCACCCTTTCTGTGAAGAAGTACTTCCTGGTGTCACTACTAAATTTCCCTTCTCTAAGTTTAAGCGGGTGCCCCCTTGTGACCGAGGGTCCCTTGGGAACGAATATGTCGTCTTCCAGCTCTACACGACCTGTGACATATTTAAATGTCTCAATCAAGTCACCCCTTTCCCTGCGTTCCTCTAGAGTATAGAGCTGCAATTTGCCCAGTCTTTCTTCGTATGAGAGACCCTTGAGTCCGGAGACCATTCTAGTGGCCATCCGCTGGACCGACTCGGCTCGAAGCACATCTTTACGGTAATTTGGCCTCCAGAATTGCACACAGTATTCCAGATGAGGTCTCACCATGGCTCTGTACAGTGGCATTATGACTTCAGGTTTGCGGCTGACGAAGCTTCTCTTGATACATCCCATCATTTGCTTTGCCTTGGACGAGGCCTTCTCTACTTGTTTGGCAGCCTTCATGTCTGCACTGATGATTACTCCCAAGTCCCGTTCTTCTGAAGTCCTAGCTAGTGCTTCTCCATTCAAGATGTATGTTCTGCATGGATTTCTGCTGCCGAGATGCATGACCTTACACTTCTTAGCATTGAAGCCCAGCTGCCATGTCGAGGACCAGTTTTCCAACGTGATCAGATCCTGCGTCATATTATCCTTGAGATTGCTTTCACTTACTATGTTACACAGTTTGGCGTCGTCGGCGAACAGTGCTATTTTTCCCTGAAGCCCCCGGGTCAAGTCCCTTATGAATATGTTGAAAAGGGATGGTCCCAGTACTGATCCCTGCGGCACTCCGCTAGTCACCTCCGATGTCTCGGAGAGGGTGCCGTTGACCACCACCCTCTGAAGTCTTCCACTCAGCCAATCATTGACCCATGCAGTTAGTTTCTCACCCAACCCCATTGATTTCATCTTGTTTAATAGTCTACGGTGCGGGACACTGTCAAAAGCTTTACTGAAATCCAAGTACACTATGTCCAGAGACTCTCCCGAGTCTAGTTTTCCTGTCACCCAGTCAAAGAAGCTGATGAGATTGGATTGGCATGACCTGCCCCTAGTGAATCCATGTTGACAGGGATCCCTCAGATTTCCCTCATCCAATATCGTGTCTAATTTGCCTTTAAGTAGAGTTTCCATGAGTTTACACACTATTGATGTGAGACTTACTGGTCTAATTCGCAGCCTCCGCTCTGCAACCCTTTTTGTGCAGAGGAACAACATTGGCAGTTTTCCAGTCCAGGGGGACTCTCCCCGTACTTAGGGAGAGATTGAAGAGCATGGCTAACAGTTCCGCCAAAACATCGCATAGCTCTCTGAGCACTCTTGGATGCAAATTGTCCGGTCCCATGGCTTTGTTCACCTTGAGTCTCGACAGTTCTCTGTAAACATCAGATGGTGTGAAATCAAAATTCTGAAATGGGTCTTCCATGCTTTGCTTTGCTTCCAGCCGTGGCCCGTGCCCTGGTGCCTCGCAGGTGAAGACTGAACAGAAGTAATCATTCAGCAGTTTGGCCTTATCGGAATCTGTTTCCACATAGTTCCCTTCTGGCGTTCTAAGGCGTACTACCCCGTTTGCGTTCTTTTTCCTGTCGCTAATGTACCTGAAGAAGGATTTGTTCCCTTTCTTAATGTTCTTCGCTAGAGTTTCTTCCATTCGAAGTTTGGCCTCCCTGACTGCTGTTTTGACCGCTGCAGACTTTGCCCTGTATACAGTGTTTGCTTCTTTTTCCCCCGTGCATTTGTATACGAGAAATGCTCTTTTCTTCTCTTTGACGAGGTACGAGACCTCATCAGTGAACCATTGGGGTTTCTTTTTTCTTTGCTGTTTGGTTACCGATTTTATGTAGCGTTTAGTTGCCTCATGAAGGGTCGATTTCAAGGTTGACCACATAGTTTCCACATTATCAGTTACTTCATGAACCTGCAGCGTCTGATGGACGAAATCTCCCATGCGTGCGAAGTCAGTGCCTCGGAAATTGAGTACTCTTGTTTTTGTTTGTGACCTAGGGAAGCCTTTCTTAAGGTTAAACCATACCATGTTATGGTCATGTTATGGCTAGCTTTTCTCCCACCGAGACCTCCGAGACGCTTTCCCCATTTGTAAGTACCAGGTCCAGGATGGCCTGGGCCCTAGTGGGCTCTAGTACCATTTGTTTGAGCCTTACTCCCTTCATGGACGTTAATATCCTCCTGCTATCACAAGTTGTCGCTGAGAGTGTGTTCCAGTCCACATCAGGCATGTTGAAGTCTCCTAACAGAACGACGTCCCCCCGTAAGGTGATATTCTCAATGTCTTCAATTAATTCTGCGTCCTTGTCCTCCGATTGCCTTGGAGGTCTGTATACCACACCAAGATACAGGCATTTTTCTCTGCCTCTGGCCAGGTTTACCCAGATGGATTCCCCAGTGTACTTGACATCTGTGATCCTGGTTGTCTTGATGTTCTCTTTGATGTAAAGTGCTACCCCTCCTCCCAACTTACCCTCTCTGTCTTGTCGAAGCAGGTTGTATCCTGGTATAGTTATATCCAACCATGAGAGTCTGTGAACCATGTTTCGGATATTGCTACTACGTCCAGGTCTGCATTAACTATTTCTGTTTCTAGTTCTAGAAATTTATTCCCTAGGCTGTGTGCGTTAACATACATAGCTCTCCACTCTTTCTGTTTACTAAGCTCCTGTAGTGAGCCATCCATTTGAATTAAAGTGTCACCTAGTGATTCTTTTGCAATAAGGATACTTACCTTAGACTTAGTAGCGGAGTTTTGGTTCGCCCCATCAGGATTGTTACTTACTGCTCTGGTGTAAAAGTGGGTACCCACCCCCGACTTACGTAGTTTAAAGCCCTTCGAAGTAGGTGGGCTAGCCTGTGTCCGAAGACATTCTTACCTCTGTTGGTCAGGTGGAGTCCGTCTGGTCCCTGTAGTCCCTGTAGTGCCTCTCCGTGATTCAGGAATCCGAAGTTCATCTCCCGGCACCATCGTTGTAGCCACTCGTTCGTCTTCAGGATACGTTCGTCCCTGTCCCTTCCTCTGCCCCTAACAGGAAGAATAGAAGAGAATACTACCTGTGCTCCTGTCTGCTTTAGCTTCTTTCCCAGAGATCCGAAGTCTCTAGCTATGTCCTCCAGGGTGTTCCTAGCAGTGTCGTTCGTCCCGACGTGGATGAGCAACATTGGGAAGTGGTCCTGGGGCCTGAGAAGTCTATCAAGACAGGTGGTCAAATCTCGTATTCTGGCTCCGGGCAGACAGCAGACCTCCCTCGACTGCATATCCGGTCTGCATATTGGTCCCTCGGTGCCCCTCAACATGGAGTCCCCAATGGCTATCACTCTATGCCTCTTTTGGGGGTGTCGATCCATTGTCCCTGGAGATGTGTGTTGATCCTGTTCCATGTCGACAACATGGAAGACCTGGAATCTGTTCTTCAGTTTCAGATGCGGAGTCGATGTGGAGCTGCCCTGGTGAGAGAAAGAGTGAGAAGGTGAAGAGATTGTAAATGGGAAGGGGGGTCTCCTACGTTTACCTGTGGAGGAGGTCACTAACTGCCAGGAGTCAGTGTCTCCATCCATCTCCTGAACAGCAACAGTTGTTTTCTTTATCGACGGCCCTGGTGTCATCATGGGAGATCCGTCACGATCCCTTTCTGTGATTTGGGATAGCTCCTGCACTATCCCATCGATATAGGCCTCATCCTCTCTAATGCCTCTCAGACGTTTCACCTCCTCCCTGAGGCTCCTTAGTTCCTGCATGATGTCATCATCCTGCTGGCCAACCTCCTCTGTCTGTGTAGAGGCCGTAATGTACTGCTGTGTGATGGGCTCGGTCTGCATGGAGATGTCTTTTCCCGGTGCTTTGTTCTCCTCTGTCTGCGCATAGGTTGAGGCCATTTCCTGGATCACCTCAGTGCAGGGGATGCTGACCTTGCTTGTGGGTTTCACGCTCCTTGTCCGCCCTGCCATAACACAACAAAAAGGGAGAGATAGAGAGAGTTAATGAGAGAGAGTAAATGTGAGAGTATGAGAGTATAAGAGAGTGTGAGAGTATAAGAGAGTATGGGAGTATGAGAGTGTAAGAGTATGAGAGACTTCCCACTTTTATTTTTTCTTATATAGAATCTCAGCCAAAAAAGACTTTATTCTTAGGGGTCCTTTTACTAAAATGTGCTAGAATCTGGGCTTAAGGTGTGGTAATAAGCTGGCATTAGGGGTGGGTGGGTAGGACAAATGGAGCAGCTGCCCTGGGCCTTACAACTCTAGGGGGCCCCATGGCCTGGCATCTCTTCTCCTTTTCCCCAGCATTTGAACATAAGAATAGCCTTACTGGGTCAGACCAATGGTCCATCAAGCCCAGTAGCCCATTCTCACGGTGGCAAATCCAGGTTACTAATACCTTGCCAAAACCTCTGACAGTTTAAATTCACAGCACCGACAGCGTTCTTTTGACGATGTTACCACATCGCAAACTTGAAGCATTCTATCAGCATTGAAAAGGTTTTTCAATTTACATACAATAGGGTCTCCTGAAGAAGGAATCGAAACGGGGCCACGAAGAGACCCCGAATCTGTTATAAACTGAATTATCAAACTGCTCTCAATTTTCTCACAGAGCGATGTTCATTTGAAAAGATTTGTAAAGATAAGAAAAAACAAAGTATTTTCATACAAGTGTTTGAAAGACTGTAAAGACATTTATTTACTTTTGTAATCAAACTTGGAGCGTAACCAGAACTAATAAAGTTGCAACGACTGAAAAATATACTTTGGTTCATCACTAGAGGGCGCAACTCTATACCTCTGAGTGACTTTCAAACGTGACGGTTGCAATCCTGAAGTTTGGTTACCAATTTGAATGAGAAGACAGTTCTTTTATTTGAAAACCCAAGGAGTAGCAATATTCCATGCTACCGATTCAGGGCAAGCAGTGGCTTCCCCCATGTTTCCCTCCCTTCTCCCTTACCTTCCAATCCATTTCCTGCAGCTGTGACTTCAAAAGGCTGCCTTAAAGATTTCTCTCTGCTGTGTTCCACCCAAGCGGAAACAGGAAGTTACATCACAGGGAGGCCAAAACACAGCAGAGAGAATTTTTCAAGGCAGCTGTTTTGAGTTGCTGCTGCAGGAAATGGATTTTGTAGATTGGAAGGTGAGGGGGAAGAGAGGGAAACATTGGGCCATGCTGGGGAAAAGATGGGAGATATCAGGCCATGGGCCCAATTGAGCCAATGTAAGTTAAGTTGTGGGGGAAAGAAGGGGACATGCGGGACCAAAGGTGTGGGGGGGGGGGGTGCTGGAGAAATAAATAATGGGCCCAAAAATTAGGGGGGGTAGAGGGAATGAGAGAGATAGATGGGAGATAATGGGAGGGAAGGAAGAGAAAAGGAGAGATATTGGATGCAGGGGGGATGAGAACACAGTCAGAAGCAAGAGTGATATTGGTTCTTGGGATGGGAAGGAGAGAAGGAGAAATGGTGGACAATGAGAGTGAAAGAAGAATGAGAGAGAGAAAGAAATGTTGGACTTAGGTGAGGGAGGGAGAGATGTTGGATAATGGAGCAGAAGTAAGGAAAAAGAGAGGGAGCAGAATTGGATAGGGGAGAAAAAGGAGCCTTATCTTTATCAGTTTCTACATATTATTTCCTTTCACTTTTGAGTTTCACAATGCCACTTTTGCACTTCTTTCTGTCACTCTAAAGGCTACACTATTGCCTAAATTGATCCAAGTTGCCATTTCCAAGTTTACCTCATTGATTTTAATAATGTTTATAATTGGTCATTTTACTTATGCTATTAACAAAATTATTAAGTCTTATTACAAGCTGTACTTGCTATGCACCACCTTGGATGAACTTCTTCATAAAGGAGGTTAATAAAGTCCAATAAATAAGTAAATAAATTATATACAGTATCCACAGAAAAGACACACCTGCAGAGACTGAAAGAAACAGAGAAACAGGCTAATATGGAAAGCATCTACGTGTAGAGCTGAATCCAGGAGCTCAAAAGTAGAATTACAGAGTGGGCATGGATCAGGAACCAAGGAGCAGTACCACAGAACCAGAATCCGAATCCAAGAAGGAGGGCTTCAGACTAGGAAGCATGCTAGATGAGCAGAAGCTCTTGAGGATGTATCCCAAGAGTCTGTGTTACTAGGAACAGGGTATGTCAACTTCAATCTAGGCATATCACCTGCTAGACCAATAAGGTCTTCTGAAAGCATGGCTAGCTCTTGGCAACCGGAGGCTAAATATTGTATATATTCAATTTTCTATACTGCCTAATTTGAAAATCAAGTCATGGTGGTATGCAATCTAAAACGAAAAAGAGAAAATTACTCTATATCTACCACAGGAAAGCACAATCAGTTAGTGAACACAATCAAAAACAAGAATTGATCATAATTGCCATCTTCCAGCTATCCCACACTGAAAAGGATGTTTGATCCAATGAACCTGGCTTCCCAAGGAACCATCAAATGCAATATTAAATAAATGTTTTCTAAGCATTACTCTAAACTTCTTATAGGAGGGCTTAGAACGGAGGGACAATGGTATTCCAGAGGTTGGGTGCCACCAAGAAAATGCACTATTTTGTGTTGGTTCCTAATGAGCATGCTCTTTCCCTAACTCCATATTCCCATGGCACTGTAGCAGGTTCCTGGCCCCAGCTATATAAGGATGCTGGTACAAATCCCATAGATTGACAAAATACAGTAATTAATGACAATAAGTAAAGATATCTCTTGATATCTCTCTTTGTTAAGTGGATAATGAAAATAATTAATGTATGGTGAACAATGAAATCTCTGTTTCAAGTAGGTTAATGAAAAGTCAACAATAATTGACTCTTTCCACATAAACAGCAAAAGAATTAATAAAATGATTCTTGGTGATAAGACTTGTAAAAATAATGGTGCACGTGAGAACACTGTAATTGAAGCACAATAGACCAATATGCAAGCTTTAGACTGCACATTATTGATAAAATAATAAAGAAAACAACCTACAATACCCAGGATGATAATAAAATTAATTAGGAAGTCAAAAATGTGATCTACAGTTGGAGAAAATCCAGTTTTCCACCAGGAAACAGAAGTGTCTTTAAGCAAAGCATCCAAGGCATGAGAAATACTATGGCCCTCGTTAAACGCTAATGCGTGCATGTTAGTCTATGGATGCGTTAGCGTTTAGCCCGCACTAATTCAATTAGCGCGTGCTAATTGGTTAGCGCACCTTAGTAAAAGAGGGGGTATATGTTCATAATTTGGTGGTGAATGTTCTCAGCAACTCCAAGAGGAAATATTAGGGGCAATATTCAAAAGGTGGTGACCGCATCTGGGTGCCTAAGCGACATATATTCTATAAAAGAAAGTAGGTGCCGACTTTTCTGCACAGAATATTAGCATAAGAGTTTAGATATGCAGATGCGGGCTGCCTAAGTTCCAGAGATATCCTTGTGACTTACTGAATCTTTAAGTTAGGTGATTAAGGCCCAGGTTCTATGAAAGACGCCTAAAATTAGGCACCTGGAACAGTGCGCCTAGCCGATCTAGACACCTAACGCCCCCCTTTTACAAAAGCGCAGAAGAGGTTTTTAGCCCCGGCCGGTAAGCTGAATGCTCTGCGCTGCTCCGACGGTCATAGTGTTCCTATGAGTGTTGGAGCAACGCAGAGCATTCAGCACGCCAGCCGATACTAAAACCCTCTTCCGTACTTTGTAAAAGGGCGAGGGGTGTTAATTATTTTAAAAATCTTAATCAGCACCAATAATTGGCTTAAATTAAAATTGTTTTCTAGGTGCCTAACTAGTCCAAGGTGCGAACCAGAAAGTGGGCATGGTTAAGGGTAGGTCGTGGGCAGATTGGGGATGTGTTTTGAGAGTAGGCATAAATAGGGGGGCGCCTAAGGTTTTGATATCTAAATAATAATGACAGTTTATATACCGCAGGACTGTGAAGTTCTATGCAGTTTACAATGATTAAAAGATGGTACAAATTGAGTGAGCTTAGAAGAGTTAAAAGCTAGTGATTAACAGCTCTAGGGATCAGTTATTGTGGAGAAAGAGTTGTACGGGTCAGCTGCCTAGATACTTCAGGAACAAATATGTTTTTAGGCGTTTCCTAAATTTCCCATAAGAAGTAGGCGTAAGCAATTGTTCTAGATCTTTACCCCATAATGATGCCTGATGTGAGAAAAGGTGTTGATGATGTCTTTTGAGTTTACATCCTCTAACTGGAGGGGAAACAAAGTTTAAATGCGAGCTTCTCTTATGTCTGTTGGCTTAGAGGAAAAGTATCACTGTTTGCCGACGACGCCAAACTATGCAACATAGTAGACAAAAGCAGTGTGCCTGACTTTATGACGCAGGACTTACGGCAGCTGGAACAGTGGTCATCAACTTGGCAGCTAGGCTTCAATGCTAAAAAATGTAAAGTAATGCACCTAGGCAAAAAAAATCCACACAGAACTTACACACTAAATGGTGAAACCTTGTCCAGGACCACGGTGGAACGTGATTTAGGAGTGATCATTAGCAATGATATGAAGGCTGCCAATGATGGAGAAGGCTTCGTCCAAGGCAAGACAAATGATGGGCTGCATCCGTAGGGGTTTTGTCAGCAGAAAACCTGAAGTCATAATGCCACTGTACAGATCCATGGTGAGACCTCATCTCGAGTATTGTGTTCAATTCTGGAGACCACACTATCGGAAAGATGTGTTGAGAATTGAGTCGGTTCAGCGAATGGCTACCAGGATGGTCTTGGGGCTCAGGGAAAGGCTAAAAAAAACTGCGGATGTACTCACTGGAGGAGCGAAGAGAGAGGGGGAACATGATTGAGACCTTTAAGTATATCACGGGGCGTATAGAGGTGAAAGATGATATCTTCAGTCTTACAGGGCCCTCGGTAACCAGAGGACACTCGCTGAAAATCAGCGGAGGGAAATTTCAAGGTGATGCTAGAAAGTACTTCTTCACCGAAAGGGTGGTCGATCATTGGAACGAGCTGCCTCAGCAGGTGATTGAGGCCAACAGCGTGTCAGATTTTAAGAGAAAATGGGATAGTCACGTGGGATCTATAAGGGAGTAAAAATCAGGGAGTGGGTCATTGGTATGGGCAGACTCGATGGGCTATGGCCCTTTTCTGCCGTCAATTTCTATGTTTCTATGTTTCTATATTTAGGGGCTAGACCGAATAGTACCTTAAAGCAAAAACAACCAAACTTAAACTTCACACGTGCCTCCATCGACAGCCAATACAGCTGTCGGTAGTAAGGTGTCACATACCGGCATCTAAATCCAATTCTACAAACAGCACCGAACACATGATTGCCATGTGCTTTGCATCGCGTTCTTCAGCACTTATGTTTTAGCCACTGTTTATAGGATTGGGGCCTAAGTGTCAGACCTGTCCATATTGTGCCTGAACTCCTCGTATGTGTAAACCTACCTGTAATATATGCACTCATTTACAGAATAGTGCTTAGGCGGATTTTTTTGCATTTACATGCATATGTACACATATGTGCATATATGCCATTATTCTAATCATTTCAACTATAATCCTCAATTTAAGATTTAACCTATATGAAAACAATATTCATACATTTATTTTGTTGGATCTTCAGAAAGCTGATATAAGTGTTGAAACGCACAGGCTTATTGTCTCGCTTCAACAATCAAAATCTTCATAGGTCACAAAGTTTTTTATAAATATTCATTTTTATTAGTGTGGGGGGGGTTAATGGTAAAAGGACACTTATGAGGAGATAGATTGGATATCAGTTGTCTAATAAACAGCAATAGACTAGGTAATTTGCTTTATTGTCACCATCTCAAATTTGACGTCAGACGCTCAGATTCAACGATCAAAAGAAAAAAGTAGTAAATCAGTTATAAAGCAAAGCATAGTAAAAGAACCAGGGTAAGAATTATTCATTAAAATTCTCTGTATTTAATAATATCGTAGAAATAAATAAGAAAAGACTTTTTAAATAGATCCGTTTGCTGTAGATTTATCTGAAGTGAGGAAGTGAAGAAAGAATTTGAAACATAGTCATGTCGGGAGAGGCGATCTTTACAACGCCCTTATTTAGCAGATAAGTGTCCTTTTACCATTTACCATTCTCTTCTTGGTTGGGCCGAGAACATTTCAGAGGGCCCTTGTTTAATAGATCTGCAAGTAAGTTCTTGTGTACGGAGCGGAAAAGGAGGTAGGAGCATGGGTATGTCATGGGTGTTACCAATCCAAAAGAGATGGAAGTAGAAGCCCTAAAAAGTTATAGCTCAACTAACACAAAGGCTCCAATATGCAGCATTTAATAAGTATCAGTCATAAATGAGAGGAAAAAGGATCTCAGAAACTAAGTTATTCTGTCTGTGAGTTTCTGAGAATCTTTTTCCTCATTTATGATTGGCACTTATTAAATGCTGCATATAGGTTCCTTTGTGTTGGTTGAGCTATGTCATGGGCGTTCCAAGAATTTGAGTGCACTGTTAAAGAAGATGCCTGATTAGTGCCTAATTTATGTGCAGGTTTTTATATTAGGTTTAGGTTGGTGTAAATCCTCACACCTAAAAGTTAGGCACGGATCCTGGCTTTTGGATTTATTCTATAAATAGTGCCCCATTTCAGAGCACCATTTATAGAAGAGCGCGTAGTGCTTTTTTGAGCACCAATTTTTTGGCACCATATATAGAATTCGGTCCAAACTAAGTAAATGCAAGGGGGCATACACATGGATTGATTTACAAATTAACACATGGATATTAGCATGTGAGCCTCTCTCATCACCTATGTATTGAGCAGTAAGGGCTCCAGTGCTAACCACATGCTAATTTTTAGGTGACCTATATAGAATTAGGGCCTTAATGAATTATAAATATTTACCCTGAAATCAGTGGCATACCTAGCATGTGTGACACCCGGGACCCATCATTTTTTTTACACCCCCCCCCCCCATCTATATGAAAAATAAGATTTTTAGTAACAATCCACATATCACACAACAAGAGTGTACCTAGGAAAAGGCAGTGAGCACTAGAACACCAACACATACATTGTAAAACTAAACAAGCCAGATCCTGCACAGTCAATTGATCCTGTACAGTAGATGCTATCAGAAAGCCATGTCCCTTTCATACACACAGACAGATACACCCTCGCCCAATATGGAATAATCATAAACTAAAAATAGAAATATGTAGACGAAAGTTAAACTGAACTGCCAAGAAACCAGACTGCATATAATGCAACACCACAACACCACAAAAACCGTAATATATGTTCTCTAATACTGTGCAAAATATAAAAACAGTAGATGTAAATTTGAAAAAACTGATACATAACAATCACCACTTTACAAATTAACAAATAAAAATAAAACAAATAATGAGAATTAAGAAAATACCATTTTATTGGACTAATCCCCGTAAGCTCGGTCCCCATCCCCACAAAACCACCTGATTCCATCCACAAAAGCCTTGAATTGTTTTATATTGAACTTATTATATTAAAGTATAAAAAAGAAACAATATTCTGTACAATTGTCAATTTATAAATCAACGTCTTCTCGCCACTCTCTCTTCCCCATTTCCCTTCAGCGTCCTCAGCCCACTCTCTCTCCACTTTCCTTCAGCGCATGCACATAAAAACAAGTAAGAAATTTTATATCATTTTCATTCTATTCATTCATAGAAATTAAAGTCTAAATAATGCCAGTCACACAGCAAAACATGATTTTACAAAAATAATTCCCTGCACAGTCAAACCTGCAAGGATTACTAGATGTCTTTCAGCAGCTCCCCTCCCTCCCTCCCCCTTACCTTCGTGGCCAAGTTAAAATGATCTACCAACAGTAAAATTTTAAAAACACAAAGAACACTGTACGCAGAGAAAATGTTAATTATCATTTACGTTCCGCGGGTTTTCAAAGAGTTGAAGGCAGATGACTTTATGCAATGTCACCTCAGTAACAACTATACAAAAATAGACAAATATACCCCATCCCTTTTTACTAAACTGCGATAGTGTTTTTTAGCGCAGGGAGCTGTGCTGAATGCCCCACGCTGCTCTCGACGCTCATAGGCTCCCTGCGCTAAAAACCATTATTGCAGTTTAGTAAAAGTGGGCCATAGTGCAAAATATAGACAGCATATATAAATTCTCAAAACGGACACATTTTGATCACTAAATTGAAAATAAAATCATTTTCCTATCTTTTTTGGTAATTTCATCAGTCTCTGGTTGCACTTTATTCTTCTGAGTGTGCATCCAATATTTCTTCCCTTCTTTCAGCCTCCTATATGCTTCCTCTCCTCTAGACCTCATTCCCTCCCCCAACTTTTTCTTTGTTTCATCCTGCCCCTTTCTTTCTTTCTCTCTCTATGCCCCCTTTCTTTCTGTATGACTGTCTTTCTCTCTCTACGTTCCCTATTTCTTTCTTTCTTTCACCCTGCCCCCTTCTTTCTTTCTCTCCCCATGCCCCCTTTCTTTCTCTGTCTGTCTTTCTCTCTCTCTCTCTCTCCCCATGCCCCATTTTTCTCTTTCTTTGTTTCACCCTGCCCTCTTTCTTTCTTTCTGGCTCCCTGTCCCCCCCTTTCTTTCTTTCTGCTCCCTATCTCCCCCCCCCCTTTCTTTCTTTCTTTCTTTCTTTTTCCCTGCCCTCCCCCATGCCACTGCCCTTGGGAAACATGCCTCTGCCACCGCCGCTGGAGAAAGGCTGCCACTGGCCATCGGGAACAGGCCAGCGCCGAGTTTGCCCTGCTTCTCTTCCCCGCGGGCCAACCAACTCTCCCCGCCCGACATCAATTCTAACATCGGAGAGGACGTTCCGGGCCAGCAGGCAGTGATTGGCTCTCCCAGAACGTCCTCTCCGACATTAGAATTGACGTCGGACGGTGAGAGTTGGTCGGCCCGCGGGGAATAGAAGCAGGGCGAACTCAGCGCCGGCCTGTTCCCAATGGTGGCAGTGGAAGCCTTTTCCCAGCGACAGCCTATTCCCCGGTGGGTGGCCAGCTATGCACCACCTTGGGGCATGCACCCGGGGCGGACCAGCTCCCACCTTGGTACGTCACTGACTAAAATATTTTTGGATAGAAGAAGTTAGGTTTCTCTAGCTTGGAAAAGAGACGGCTGAGGGGAGTCTACAAAATCATGAGTGGTGTAGAATGGGTATAAGTGGATTGATTTTTCACCCTTTCAAAAAGTACAAAGACCAGGGGACACTCAATGCTTGGTGTGCGGAGATGTAACCGCACATTAGCATAGGGTATGCCTATTCATCACCCCAAGCCTGTCCCTTGTGCTAAACTAAAATCTACTTTTTAGCACATGAGAAGCACATGCCAATCCCAATGCTATATAGGGTGGGAAACCTGAGCATGTCCCTGCGGTAGTGTCTTTTTAACCTGTGGTAAGCATGTGTTTGTGCTTACCGCAGCTTAGTAAAAGGACCCTATAATTTTACAGATTTCTTTCCGGAAACACGGTAAATGGTCTTATGTTCCTGGTTCAGATTTGCAGGACCAGCAAAGATCAGAAGTTGATAATTTAGCATTACAGAATTTTATAGGCATCTATATTCCTCAGTGACTAATGCAATAACTCGTACACAGATTGAAATACAGGCAATGATTGTTAAGACCATTAGTAGAAGTCAAATATTTTCTCCATTTCTGCACCTCGAGTGCCACTCCCATTTCCTTTTCCCAGACAGTTTCCAGTCCTTTCAGACCCGGTGACTTCTGACCACGAAGCATTTTGTACAAATAAGTATCTTCACATCCATTAGCATGAAAAAGAGTTGCAAACTCATTTGCTTATGAGTCGGATAAGAATAATATTCTAAATTTGTATTTCAAACATCAAATGGATATATTTCTAGGGAAAGGAGTGCGCTGCTTTCCAGATGTGTGCAAAGGCGGTTCTTGGCTTTGCGTACAAGAGCAGTTAACAATGGTGGTACTTTCTTTTTAAGATTTCCTGTAAGATGTTTCATTAAGATTCAAGGATTCAGGATGTTCAGGATATGTTTTTGACCCTAGCCAATTATCTGCATTTCTGGATAATAAGTTTCCATTACAGATTGGCTTGCCTTCATTGATTGATTTTGGAGTTATAGGATTACCCCCTCCTTTGCAAAGCCGTGCTAGCATTTTTAGCAACGGTTGCGGCGGTAACAGCTGAGACGCTCAGAGGAATTCTATGAGCGTCAGAGCTGTTACTGCGGTGGCTGGCACTAAAAACGCTAGCATGGCTTTGGAAACGAGGGGGTTATTTATTTAAAACATTTCTAACCTGCCTAGACCTAAGGAATCAGAATACAATGCTTATTTGGCTGCCTTTTATTTTATTGTTAATTTCAATTTGTAGTTCTCCTTCTTGATTTCTGTTGAAGTAGTCTCTCCTCCATATTGTGGACATAATTTAAAATTTCCTGATATTCACTTTATTGTGGATTGCTATATATTTGTTTTATTATTCTGTGTCAAGTATTTTCTTGTATATCTTTTTGAAAGTTACATAAAGTAGGGAAATCTAACTCTACCAATACTATTCCATTTTAAGTGAAACGATACTTAGGGAGTGGCGTAGTGGTTACAGCAACAGCCTCAGGATCCTCAATTTGTAGTTTCAAATCTCATGCTGCCCCTTGTGACGCTGGGCAAGTCACTCAATCCTCCATTGTCCCAGGCACATTAGATAGATTGAAGCTCACCGGGACAGATAGGGAAAATGCTTGAGTTCCTGATTGTAAACCGCTTAGATAACTTTGATAGGTGGCATATAAATCTAAAATAAATAAATTTGAAATACTGAGTCCAGGAGCCCAAACTGAATTCAAACAAAAGACATTAACTGAAACTCCTCAGTGAGTTTGCAAAGTCCATATGGCTTTCCACTGCAACAGCAGAGATAAACAGACAGATGGACAGAGGAGATTCCATAGACATCATTTATCTGGACTTCCAAAAAGCCTTTGATAAGGTACCCCACCAGCGGCTGCTTAGGAAGCTGTGGAACCACGGGGTGGAAGGCGACGTGCACAGATGGGTTAAGCACTGGTTGGCAGGCAGGAGGCAGAGGGTGGGAGTAAAGGGCCACTACTCCGACTGGAGAGAGGTCACAAGCGGTATTCCGCAGGGGTCAGTACTCGGACCACTGCTGTTCAATGTATTTATTAATGACCTAGAAAAAGGGACGAAGTGTGAAATTATAAAATTTGTGGATGACACCAAACTATGTAGCAGGGTAGGAACAGTAGAGGAATGCGAAGAATTACAAAGGGATCTGAACAAGCTGGAGGAGTGGGCTAATAAATGGCAGATGAGCTTCAATGTGGAGAAATGCAAGGTCATGCATGTGGGGAAAAAGAACCCGAGGTTCTGCTACAAAATGGGGGGGTTGGTACTGGGGAAAAGCAACCTTGAAAAGGACTTGAGAGTGCTGGTGGACACCACAATGAAACCATCAGCACAATGCGCAGCGGCCTCAAGGAAAGCAAGCAGAATGTTGGGTATCATCAAGAAGGGTATTACAACCAGAATGAAGGAAGTTATCCTGCCGCTGTATCGAGCAATGGTGCGACCGCATCTGGAGTACTGTGTTCAGTACTGGTCGCCGTACCTGAAGAAGGATATGGCGATACTTGAGAGGGTCCAGAGAAGAGCTACACATATGATAAAGGGTATGGAAAACCTTTCATACGCAGACAGGCTAGAGAAGCTGGGGCTCTTCTCCCTGGAAAAGTGGAGACTCCGAGGAGACATGAAAAAGACATATAAGATCATGAAGGGCATTGAGAATGTGGAGATTCTTCAGCTTACGGGGAACTATAAGAACAAGGGGGCACTCGGAGAAACTAAAAGGGGACAGGTTTAGAAACAATGCCAGGAAGTACTTCTTCACTTAGAGGGTGGTGGATACCTGGAATGCGCTTCCGGAGGGTGTGATAGGACAGAGTACTTTACAGGGTTTCAAAGAGAAATTGGATAAATTCTTGAAAGAAGAAGTTATTGCGGCTGGTTCGGGCATATCCGCTGACCGAGGTGGGCAGACCTCGGACTTGGAGAGCGAGGTTTCGCTTAGCCCTATGGGTCCTGGAGCTCCTCTGCGTCCCGGGAGGATGTCGGGGATGCCGTCGGCAGTGCAGGAGGTGCTGGAGATGAGTTCTCCATTGATGCTGCTGAACTCACCCCTGACCCCGGAAGTATTCCACGGCTTGCCGACTCCTTTGCAGTCGACAATGGAGAGTGGAGGAGCAGTTACCTGCGAGGAAGCAGGAACAGAGGAGCAGCAAGTTATTGGGATAATCCCCGGAATATCCTTGCCTCCTCCTTTAGTAAGACTTGAAGTCATTGACATGGAAGCAATCTGGAGTGGACTTGACTCGATACACAAGGTATGCTCTCAACTTTTTTCTTCGGTACAGAATACTAACTTACAAGTAAAAACTTTGGAAGAGAAACTCCAAAAGCAGTCCAATAGAATGGATAACCTGGAAAAATCAGTCTCAGAAATTAAGGCTTCCATGAATTTACATTTGAAGGAAAAGTCTTTGTTGGTCAGAAAAATGGAAAACTTGGAAAATGCAAATAGAAATTTAAATCTTAGATTGCTGAACTTTCCGGTATCCAAATTTCAAACTCCAAGAGATTTATTCAATTCCTTCTTACAATCAGTGTTGAAATTTCCTGAAAATAATATGCCACCGCTCCAAAAGCTATACTATTTGAACATTCCCAAAGAAGATAAAAGCAAAGGGACTGTATCGGGATATTTGGATCTCACTGGTATGCTGGAAACATCAATTCAAGAAGAAATAATTGTTAGAGCAACTTTATTGGTAACCTTTGTTTTCCTTCAGGATAAAGAGGCAGTTCTCTGTTTATTCTATAGGACTGAGAATGCGGAATTTCACGGTTCCAAAGCTTCAATATTTCCTGATGTATCAAAATTGATGCAAGCCAGACGGAAGAAATTCCTGGCCTATCGTCAGTTAACTTTGAATATGGGAGCAACTTTTCAGTTACGTTTCCCCTGTAAATGCTGTCTTACCTATCAGAATGCTAGATATATATTTTATGATCCTGATCAATTAAATTTCTTTCTGGAGGGTAAGACGGCGTCTAGAGCCCCAGATCCTCCCATGGAGTCCTTCGCCCAGGCAGATGGTTAAATCCAACTGCACTCTGTAATTTGTAGGAGTTTTTTTTTTTCTTTTAGATCCAACTTCCCTTGGAGGTGATGGACTCTCTCCTCAGTATGTGGACTCTGATTAGTCACATATGTGGAATTATATATATAATTTAATGTAATTGTTTTCTTTTTCAATTGTTAATTTCTTTAGATTGTTGTTAAACAATTTGTGAAAAATCTAAATAAATAAATAAATTTTAAAAAAAAAAGAAGTTATTGAAGGATATAGATAGGGAAGATATAGGATGAAGAAGAGTACAGTTAGAAAGATATAGATAAGGTAGGATAAAAAAATAAAAGGATTGAAGGGATAGAGGGGCACAGATAGAGGACTACTACACAGGTCCTAGACCTGATGGGCCGCCGCGCGAGCAGACTGCTGGGCACGATGGACCTCTGGTCTGACCCAGCAGAGGCACTCCTTATGTTCTTATGTTCTTATTTGTTAATCTTTAAATTTTGTTTTCTAGGTCTAGATGACATTTAATTTTATTTTATTTTTTTCCCTTAAATTTACAAGTTTGATTGTGGGGGGGAGGGGAGGGTAAATTTATTGTTACATATTGTATAAGGTATTGATTATATGATAAGAAAGGGTGGGAAGGGTGGGAGATTAGAGCATATTATTTGTACCATTGATTATTATTAAGTGTTATATTTATTGTTAATTTGTTTCGATATATTGTTACACTTATTTTTTTTTTTATGTTTAAGTTTTTTTATTGAATTTTTTTTCCATTTAACAACAAGTGTCATAAATTTTCATACAATTATCTTAACAATACACTTGATATTTTTATAATATATTTTATATATAACATTTCTTGTCTTATTTTTCTTATGGTTTTATATATCATATAATTGTAATTATTTTTCTTATAAAGTTATACAATATATATATTGTAATGATTTTATCAATTATTATTTAAATATGAACCTTTTCCCCCTCCCTTTATTACGTTATTTTCATGTAAGAATATCATCTATTATAATATTTTATTTATAATATATGATAAAGAGAATAATTCCCTCCCCTTAACCCCTCCCCCCCTCCTTCTTTATACTATTTTCTTATCATGGGAAAATGAAATTCAAATATTGCAATATTCTGTTAATGGTCCCCAAATCTTCTTGAACTTATTCATATATCCTTGTTACACTTATTTTAAATTTGAAAATGAATAAAGAATTAAAAAAAAAAAAATCTTTAAATGTTGGATTATGCCACACTGGCAACAACTTTAACTTGTTCCACAGGGAAACACAAACAGCATCTAGTTCCTCAAGACAAATCTGAGAACCCTACCAAATTTGTAAGCGGTACTGCGCTTCAAGACCCTCTTCTAATTTCAACCATCTGGGTCTAGACATCGTAGAAAACGTTACACCAGTGGATTGACTGTTGAAAAATTAAACTTTCATGATAGAAGAAGTCTGGAAATGCCTCTCCTGCTCTATACTTAGACTGTCTTAGTTCTGAAGAGCAATTTTTCATGGCTTTTCTGTTCTACAAAACTTAGCTGTCACTATGGGCTCCTTTTACTAAGCTGCGTTAGCGTTTTTAGCTCATGCAACATTTTAGCATGCGCTAAACCCACGCTACGCGGCTAGAACTAACGCCAGCTCAATGCTGGCATTAAGGTCTAGCGCGGGCAGAAATTTAGCGCACGCTATTCTGCGCGTTAAAGCCCTAACACAGCTTAGTAAAAGGAGCCCTATATCGTTGGAATCAGCTTTTTTCAAAAAAAATATGTTTTTTGAGTTTCGTGTCATCAGAGGAAACAACAGTTCAAACAGTACAGTCATATCAAATACAGGTGAAAAAAATAAGATACAGAGTTCCCCCCACCCCAGTGAGACAGGGGCCCAGGCAACAATATGAGAAAACACTTCTAAACAGTACAGAATGAGTGCTCTGTGCAAATGACAATCTTCTCCCCAAACCAACACGAAACTATATTTTTACTGTTATCATCCCCTCCACCTACCAAGCCTCCTTCCTCCCCCCTTAGACACCCTATTCTCCCTCCTTGTAGTTCATATCAAGATTAATATCCAAATAGCAATCGTGCTCAACTCTCCTCCGAGACACCGGCTGAGAACGCATGCCACAAAGCCCAATAATTCTTTTCCCTCGTTCTCTGTTTGTGGCGTTCTCCCTGAAGTTCCCATTTGACCATCTCCCTTCTTCTTCCTTCTCCTCCCTTTATGGTATCTTGCTAAAGATTTTTCTCCTTTATTTTTTTTTTTCAGTCTAATATTTTCCCATGTCAGACAAAATCTACCTGTGAGACATCTCACTAGCCAGTATACAATAATTATATTTTGCTTGTTGGAGACGCATTAAGGTTTGGTTAGAAGGATCCAAATGTATACAGTATCTAATAGAGCTACCTGCCGATCAAGCACTTGAGTTATGCATTGCTTTCACTCGTGAGCAGCTAGACTAATTGGTATACTCTGCAAGTAAGTTTTAAAGGCCACCTAGACTGTGATGAATTATAGCTCTGGGGTAAGATTTAATGAGAAGTAAGAATCAATGCTTCCTTTAATTTTATCCCCAACTGCTGAGTCAGATAAGAGCTATCAGTCTCATATGGCGATCTCCCGTGGTCCGCAGTGATACTGTAAATTCAATGCCAGCGCCATGTCTGGTGACCTGCAATGAATTTCTGGTCTATTTTTGGCTGACTGAGACATAGTTGGCTATGCCAAAATAGAGCGGCTAGCCAGCTAAGTCTCAACGGCCTAAGATATACCACCCTTTTAGGCAGTCGTCTTTGGCCACCAAACTTAACCAGCAAGCCGCTGAATATTGGTGTTAACTGTCTATGTCATACAACAGCGGTTCATCTACTTTTGTAAACTGCATTGGTTACCTGTGGAGGAATATATTGGCCCCGATTCTGCAAAGAACGCCTATCTTTAGGCATGCTTTAGGCATCTTTTATATTTAGACATCATATAGGCATCATATGGGCGTCCCCAATAATTATTTTTTCTGTTCTAGGCGCCGGATAGACGTCCCTGCAGTGTATTTAGTTATATGTAAAAATGTATTTTTCTCTGATTTTTTCTTCATTATTTCACGATTGTAAGCTTTAACATAATAAAAACAAAAAATGTACCACAGTATGCCATCTTCAAAAGGATATTTATAATATTTTTCCTTTCAGTGAGAGGTACTGATTAGGAGTTGAACTGAGAACATCTTAAGTATGGTTGAATAAATGTGACATGGAATCAAATACTGCTGTTTATATCAATTGCAAACTCAGCTTTTGTAATGTGTTGTTTCTAGTATTGCTAATGTTGTGCTATTTGAGATGAAAATTAGATTGGATTGGTCTGTAGCTTGTAATATTTATTAAAATGAGTATTGTGTGAGCTGAAGTACACAAGCATTACACGCTAATCATTAGTGCTACAGAATGAGCTATAAAATAGTACCAATTCAGCTTTCATTATACTCTTCTGTGTAGACATCGTTATGGATGCAGCATAGGTGTTCTTTCTGCACCGTATCAGAGCCCTAGATTCCTTTTCTTCACTATTTCAAGATTGTAAGCTTTAACATAATAAAAATTTTAAAAAAAACTAATACATCTTTAAAAGGATATTTAAAATATTTTAGTTTTATTGAGATGAACTGACTGCGAGTTGAACTGGGAACATCAGTGTAGAAGGGTGGAAGTTTAACCTGTGTGCTACACAGGAAGCTGCATATCAATTGTAAAATTAGCTCCTAGAAGGAATAGCTGTTTGAGCATCGTTTGGGTTTTAGATAGATGTGGTTTGGGCTTCAGAAAGAAGGTAGTCTGATAGATGTGAGTTCTATGGATGGTATTTAGGCAACCATGTAAGTCATCCTTTGAGCTTTGTTTGGGCATCAGATAGATGCTATTTGATACATGTTTCTCTGAATGGGATCTAGGCAGATTTGGGACCTTTCCAAAGTGAACTTCAGGGATTTTATTTAGTGATCCAGCCATCACATAAACAGGACACATCCATACAAGCATATTGAATTTAAAACTGGCTAGAGAAGCAATGTTATTAGCTAATTACAGCACATGATAAACACAGCTTTGGGATTTCTTGCTCCAAATAACACTTTCTTTCTCACTAAACATTGCTCCAATCACCTCATTCATCAAAGCAAAAAAAGCACATAACTTCATTTGGCAAAGCTTAAAAACCAGAACAAAACACATTACAGACCTGAATATGACTTCTAGTTCATTGCAAATGAAGGTGTCTAGTTGCACAATGGTGACCTCATTGTGAGATCATCAAGGTGCATCTGCAAGGTACAATGTCACAATTAAAAGATGGGCTGGAAGCTGAACTCACAACCTCTGCAAGATTAGCACACAGCTTTTACACAATGAGCTACATCAGCTTCCAACTAGGGGGATCTGACTGCCCTGTCATATCATAGTTTACTGACCTGCCTATGTATCTTCTGCTTAGGAATGATATCACAATTACCACAAAGAAAGCATTTCTAGCTCACCAGGTACCTCTGATATCCTCTTCAGGTCACCAGTTCAAATCCCATTGTCACCTTCACTAATTTTAACAGCTTGCTATTAGCTCTCATAAGAGAGTCTGGGATTTGAACTTTTGTAATTTATTGTTTCTAGTATTGCAATGTTGTGATGTTTGAGATGAAAATTATATTTGATTAGTAGCTTGTAATTCTTTGAGTTAAAATGAGTACTGTGTGAGCTGAAGTACATGAGGGAGTTGAACCCACACTAGACTTACATATTAACCTTCATTGAGCCATAAAATAATAGTAATTCAGCTTTTATAATACTGTTCAGCATAGGCATCGTTATGGTTGTAGGATCAGCGCCGTATCGGAGCACTCCAAACATACTAAAGGGCTGCAGTTAATTCTGCTAGAATACATGTCAGGAAACAACCCAAGGTGGATCTCACTGCCCTGTCATTCCATAGCTTACTGAGTCTAGATGGTGGACTCTGCCATTTTCCATCCGTACATTTCCCTTTCCAGGCAAACTTATTCTCTCCTTCATATGGCTAGAACATCCTAACCTGTCATAGTAGGAAACTTCTCCCCTGACTGAAAGAAGCCATTTCTGGTTCACCAAGTTAAGGCACCTTGTCCATCCTCTCCAGCTCTCCGGTTGAAATCCCACCTTATTTGCTCTCATATAATGCCATTTTCTCAAATATGCTGTTTGGAAGCTGTGAGGTAGTTTAGAGGTCTCATTGGACATCCTAGAAACATGTTGCTTTGAGGTCATTAGCGTTTCTGCCTTTGAAGCTGATTGGGCATCCTTTGGGGTGTAGTTTTATTAAAGTATTCACTTGCAACAATGCTCCTAGAAGAAAATCAGATTTTATCCCAGCAGAGTGGTGGCAGACCACAGCATTATGAAAGCAGGGATGGTGGCCACAGGCTGTGTTCCTTAAACACTTTCTCAACTGACAGCTTCATACAGCTAAAATGGGAGACATGCAAGTCCATGCCGCCCCCCCCCCAAAAAAAAAAATAAATAAATAAAAACCATAGCACAGCATCCATGTTATACCACCCCACTTCTGTTGTCCCCATATCACACAGGGTTAGGTTTATCGCACTATTGTATCAGAATGGGCCCTGGTCAAAAATGGTTTTAAGATTTTTATTGTAGAATGTCATGTAACGTGCTAGACACTCAAATCACGAATCCTTGCACAGTCTAGGAAAGCAGCACGAAAGGGTAACACAATGCAACTGTAGCTCAATGAGATGGATCACAGATACACAAGTATGCAGAGTAAGCCACTCCTAGGACTAAATCAAGTGCCAGCCGACAGGAGAAAGGGGAAAATTGTTAGTGTGGAATATGAGCACAAAACTGTCCCCTCTTTTACACAGGCGCGCTAAGTGAATGCATGCGCTAACTGCTAAGGCATCCATAGGATAACATGCACGCAGTAACAGATAAGGCATCCATAGGATAACATGCATGCACTAACAGATAAGGCATCCATAGGATAACATGCACGCACTAACAGATAAGGCATCCATAGGATAACATGCATGCACTAACATATAGGCGCCGTATTAGCACTTACATATCAAGGCGTGCATGCTATCCTATGGATGCCTTAGCAGTTAGCACATGCATTCAATTAACACACCCGTGTAAAAGAGTGTATAACGGTGCAGATAGTAAGCACAATTTGCAGTCAAGTGAAGGATATCTAGAGTAAGCAAGCAAAGGTTGCAATACATCTTTCTGATTGGTTATTTGTTCTGCTAACAATAACTCTTTGCCCAGGTGCAAGCTGGTGTGCTGAACCTAGTTTTAACAGACCTGTTCTGGCCTCTGGGAAACACAAAGGGAGTCATTAGCCACTTTGGAGACATGAGCATAGTCAACCTGGAATCAGGAGAAAAGAGGTGAAATGCTAGAAAGACATCTGTGACAAGAGTAAAAAAGCAGAAGTTGTGGGAGAACATGTCACAGCACAGTCTCAAAATAAAACCTAGAATGAACAGAAACACAAACACTGTTGGACTTCTAAAAAGAAGAGGCAGCTGCATCTGAAACCTATTAGGCACCAATTAGGCACCCATAAGGAGTTTCCCACCAAAACAATGTGCACCAATTTGGATGTTTTTCCACACACACACACCTAAGCAATAGTTATCACTCTGGTAATAGTTATCAATGAGTTCTTACACTGAACCGTTACTCAACTGATTAGTCTTTTGAGCTGCATGTCATATGAAAAGATTTACCTTTAACTCTGAGTAAAAGCACTGCTTCCATCTTCCCAACATCATAGATTCCACTCTCAGGTACGATTAACACATATTCATGTAACTTGCATATCCATTTTCAGGTACGGTTAACACATATTCATGTAACTTGCAAATCCATTTTCCTGGCACCAAAGTTTCAAACAGCATGAGTGTTGTTTCAGCAAACACATCTGGACTGAATTTTTATCATCACTAATTCTCAGATCTGCCAACCCGGATCTGTCTTATTGACAGTGTTATCTCCCCCTACTAGCTTCAGTTGCCAGCTTCCAAGAAAGACCCGTACCCTTAAACAGACCAGAAACATCAGACCTATATGCAAACATAGCAATATAAGATAACAAAATAAGGGGTCAGGAAAAGAGACTGAGTGTGGGTGTGATCGGTGTCTCTTGCTCTGGTGACTCTCTCTTCATGCACCCCATAGTGGCTCTGACATCACTTAAAGTCAGAGAAAAGTAAAATGTTGTGCCAAATAGATATTTGGGACATGGGAGGAGACTTCTAGGAATGTTCAAAGCTTTTATTGTGTTACTAGCTTTATAGCCCGTTACATTAACGGGTGCTAGAATATATATGTGTGTGTCTGTCTTTATTTCTTTCTCTCTCTGTCTCCTTAGCCGCTGTCTGTATTTCTGTCTTTCTTTTTTTCTTTCTATCTTTCTTTTGGCTGTCCACCACCACCCCTTGCGTGCTCCCCCTGTCCATTCTCCCTTCCTTTTACCTCCCCTGTGTCCACCACCACCCCTTCACTGCTCCCCTTATCCAGCAGCAGCCCTTCTCCCTTTGTTTTACCTCCCCCCTGTCCATCAGCACCTCTTCCTGCTCCCCCTGTCCAGCAGTAGGCCTCCCTTCATTTTTCTGCCCCCCCTGTCCATCAGCACCTCTTCCTGCTCCCCCTGTCCAGCAGTAGGCCTCCCTTCATTTTTCTGCTCCCCCCCCCTGTCCATCAGCACCTCTTCCTGCTCCCCCTGGCCAGTAGTAGGCCTCCCTTCCTACCTGAGTGCTTTAGCTGTGCTGCCTTGAAGGAGGGCCGCCAGCGCCACTCTGTGAAGGCCTCCTCCTGGCAGCCGCCGCTTGTGGCCGAAACCGACTCCTCCTGTAAGCCGCTCCTGGCCCTGCGTCTGCCCTCAGCCGACAGCCGCCTGCCTCAAAGCCCTCCTCCCGGCAGCCTCCGCTCCGTGTTGCAGGAAATCGTGCGAGTTGGCGAGAGCCGGGGACCGCCTCAAGCACTGTGTTGAGGGGGTAGGCAGGCACGGGGACCGGGTTGCACGCTTTTGAGATCGAGTTGCCGCCATTTTGAAGATCGTTCTACCCTGCTCCTTGCCTTAGTATATTTTTAAGTTGAAAGACACAGTGGTGGCGGCTCCTCTCAAGATCCCCGACTGCATTGGACTTCCGACGCAGGTGGGGATCCTGAGAGGAGCCGCTGCCTCGTCTTTCAACTTAAAAATATAGTAAGGCAAGGAGCAGGGCAGATCAAAGAACAGCAGAGTCTGGTGCAGTTCGAGAGAGGAGCCGGTACCATGCAGAGTGAGAGCCGGGGGTGAGGAAGGCCGCTGCAGCTGTGTAACTTTTTTTTTTAATTTGAAAGCCGCCGCCGCTGCAGCCGGGGCCACGCATGCGCACTCGTGTTTTCGCGACGGATCAGGGAACACGACTTTTGAGTGTGCATGCGCGACCTAGCATTTTATTATATTAGATTGTTCCTTTCTTCCTATATTTCAGTTTTATATACTGCTTAGTGCGTCCCCTCAATAAGTGGTACACGAAGAACTCAATAAACCTCCTCCACTCCGTAGATTAATCTGATAATTGCAGTTCAACAAATCCTTTACTCTGACATATCTGATCTATCAAACATTTTAGTTACATTGTTTAAAGTAACTTTCATTCTTGCTCGATAGAAAAGACCAAGCCAGGCTCCCATCATCTGCAATTAATTTTTGCATTTTTAGGAACTGCTTAAACTACAGAGCCATAGATTTTGTGAGGTCCAGCACTATCAGCACCTTCAAATTGGAAGTTTACCTTCAAATTGGAAGTTACCGTGGACACATGCTTCCTCTAAAATTTGGAAGGCTTGTGAATATCAAAGTAACTTGAATACTATTGGGTGTGGGTGAGTAGAGTTGGATGTTGGGCACAAGGGCAACTAAGGTTCAGGGTATGGAAAAGGGGAACCAAATCCACAAACTCAAAGATGCAAAATAAGGGGTGGAATTGTCCTAGATAGACTGGTGGGCACAATCTATTACATAAATGTCCTTTTATTCATCCAATAACTCAATGACTCTTTTATTCATCCAATAACTTTATGTATAAATTCATCCAATAACTATGTATAAATTGTTTTATTTTTGCTTCCTCATTTTAAATTGTCATACGCATTGAAGTATTTGATATTGCGTGTACAGCAAACTTTTAATAAACTTGAAACTTGATTCGACATGTTCATGTTTCAGCCAAAAAGGCTTGCAGCAGGAGTCTTGAAAGTCTTCAGGACAATATCAAATGAGGTTTTCATTAATATGCAAACTTTCAAGTTGCTAATACGATACAGTGGATGATCAAACGATTGAGTTTTCTGAAAGAAGAATAGGAGCCAAAAGGTGTCCTGGGCGTTCTTGATTAACTTTCTATCTCCAAGTCTGTCTGAACTGAAATATTGAGCACTGAGGGAAGTCACTTTTCAAGATACACAATCATATTATAGCTATTCATTCTCACCATCCAAGA
Organism: Geotrypetes seraphini; assembly: GCF_902459505.1. Taxonomy (NCBI): domain Eukaryota; kingdom Metazoa; phylum Chordata; class Amphibia; order Gymnophiona; family Dermophiidae; genus Geotrypetes; species Geotrypetes seraphini. The sequence continues at coordinate 234,538,711 of NC_047085.1, read as the reverse complement.
ATGTCTTGCATTTAGCTCACTTCTTTTCAACAGTAGTTGAAGATGAGTCACAGTCAGGTACTTCCCTGTCACCAGAGGAATTGCAATCTAGGTATGTATCTGAGGCAAAGGAAGGTTAAGTAACTTGACCAAGATCACAAGGAGCCACAGTAAGAGTTGAGCACTCTCTTCTCCAGTTGTCAATGTAGCACTCTAACCAGTAAGCTAAAATTTAGAGCAAACCATATAACTGATGTCTTTCTCAGATCCTTTGGCCCTTTTTTCATAAAGCGCTCCTTTTATGAAGCCGCAGTAGCAGTTTAATGCGCGTAATAGCATGCGCTAAACCGCCAGACGCGCTAGCCGCTACTGCCTCCTCTTGAGCAGGCGGTAGTTTTTGGGATAGCACGGGGGTAGCGCGTGATTAAAAGTCATGCGCGCTAAAGCCACTAACGCGGCTTCGTAAAAGGAGCCCGAAGTGTTGATTTCTGGACGTTCGTCTTTTCGGAGCGCACCATAGCTCTGCCATTTTCTCTGTAGCCTCTTTGTTGTTGTATTGTTTTTATTACCTTTGCTTCCCTTCTGGGCCTTTCCTGGATTTAAATGGTGCTCCTTCCTTCCTATATTTTTGTTTCATAAATTGTCTAGTGTGTCCCCTAAATAAGTGGTATACGAAGATCTCAATAAACCTCCTCCACTCTGTAGATTATTATGATAATTGCAGTTCAACAAATCCTCCACTTTGAGCTCCAGCCAGGTTATTTTGTGTATTTTGACTAGTAAATGAGCATGCACTTCCTTCACCTACTCTGCTTACAATTCTTGCTTTTCTAGACTGTGCTGGGACTATGTGATTATATTAAGCTCTGAAACATCTGTCTTGATCTTGCATACATTTTCATAATGAGTCTTTAACCAATATTCATGAAACATTTTGTATTTTCTTCCTTCTTTGAAAGCAATGGAAGTAAGAAGAACAGATCAAGACATCTGGGTTTTACTTCCATTGAAAGCAATGTCTCAGTCATCCTCCTTTTTCTGGAACCATATGGTAACCCTACTCATAAGGCAACTGAAGGTGTGTGAAACCATGTTAAATCACCATACCTTAACCTCTATATGGCAGGCAATGCTCCCTCTAAGCTGCGCAGCTGTGCAGCTGCACACCTTTTAGCAGCCGTTCAGCCCCACCACACAGCTGGTGGGGTCGGGACCAATAATTTCTACTGCACTGTTGCTTTCCCGAAGCAGCAGCAGCACCACCAGCAACACTAACAGAAACAGACCAGCAGCAGGACCTTCCCATACATTCCCGCAGCTGCTGGCCTGCTCTCTCTGATAGTGTAACACAAGAGAAGCAAATCCACAAACACAAAAGCACACACCAAGGAGTGGAGATTTCCAAAGAAGACTGGTGAACTTAGATGTATTTCATTAAAATCCTTTATTTCTTCAAAACAGTGATTCAATGACTCGACATGTACATGTTTCGGCCAAAATGACCTGCCTCAGGAGTCTACAATCATAGACAAACGTATGAGTAACAGAATTAATCAAAATAATTGAAATATATAGAGATTAAAACCACAATCAATTGGTTAAAAACATCATACATCAATAAAACAACTTACACATTTATTAAAAGAGAAATTAAAAAATTAAAATTAAAAATTAAGACACATTGAGAAAAATGGATTAAAGAGCACCATCACGTAAACATAAACATGATAATGAAATTTCATAAAAATGCATTAAATTTGAACCTCCAAAAACATTTGTGGACCTGCATGCTTGAAATGACTGCTATTGTGATAAAAGACACAAAATAAATATATATATAAACACAACAAGTTAATGACAATTTCATTTCAAACAATGCATAAACAAATCCCTTAAAATTCATCAAGAATCTTTATACAACTGTAATGATAAAACTAGAAAAACCATCAGAATAAAAATGAAATAGAATCACTAAATGAATACAACTAATATGTGAACAACCATATAAAAATCTTTAATCTCTTAGCAGTTGATATTGAAATACAAAATGTTAAGTCAAAATGTTAAGACAAAATGTTAAGTCAAAATTAAAAATTAATAAATGTAACATTGCATGAGACTGAAAATCAACAAATACATTTAGATTTGGTTGCCATATCCACAAAGGAAATCCTTGACCCAATCATCTCTCTGCCTGAAGGCACCTGGTGTCACGACATCTGTTCCGACCACTTCACTTATTATTTTAAATTAATCTGTTCCCACCGAAAATCCAAAACACGTCCGATGATGAAAAAAGAACATCATACAAGAGGTTATATTAATCCAGAAGAATACTGGTCACAATACGAACTGCAGACGGAGATAGAGGAAGGAGTAGATTTCTGGGACCACTGGAAGACAACCAGCACATCCATTTTAGATAAAATTGCCCCTATACATAAAAGCAAAAGCAATGCAATCAAATATAACAAATGGTTCGACACCGAACTACTAAAAACGAAACAACTAGCCAGGCGATTAGAAAGAATTTGGAAAAAAACAGGAGAACTGGCAGACCGCAACAAATGGAGAACTAACATAAAAACCTACAAACAACTGATAAAAGACAAACATAAAGCGTTCTACTCCACCAAAATCAACCTATCTTGCAATGGTTCACAAGGAATCAACACAAAAGAGTTGTTCAACTTAATCACAAATCTATTTGACACCACTCGCTACACCATACCTGTACACAACACGAAGCTATCCTCTGCGAAAGACCTAGCGCTATATTTTGATTCTAAAATTAAAAACCTAAGAAATAACTGCATAATAAACATCCCTAGTGATCACCAAATAGTTAACTTACAAGACAATGAAATACCAACAGACATGATCTGGAGTTCCTTTCATGATTTAGAATGGAATAACTACACCAAACTATACAACAAATACTCTAAATCTCACTGCATCCTGGACACGTGCCCCCTGGAGATTATGAAAGCGGTACCATTAGAATTTAAACTATCACTGCTACATTACCTAGCCCACAATCTAAAAAATGGGAATTTCCTCACTAACAGCGGTCATATAATAATAACCCCAATCCCAAAAAACCGAAAAGAATCTTCAGCGCTAATAACAAACTACAGACCTATAGCATCTATCCCATTTATTGTAAAAATATGGAGGGATTAGTTCACACCCAATTGATGGAATATCTTAATCAATTCTCTCTCCTGCATGAAACTCAATCCAGCTTTAGACCTTTATTCAGTACGGAGACGGTTATTGCTGCTATCTTAGACTATTTGCGCCTATTATTCAGCAAGGGCCACAATGCCTTGATCATGTAATTCAATATGAGCTCTGCATTCGATCTGGTAGACCATGGGAAAATGCTACAATGCCTAGATGCCATTGGAATCAGGGATGAGTTGTTGAACTGGTTTTGTGGCTTCCTTACATCCCGTACCTACCAGGTACGCTTCAACTATGATCACTCCGATACCTGGAGCAACTCATCCGGGGTGCCAAAAGGGTCACCGCTTTCCCCATTGCTTTTCAATGTCTACATGTCCTCATTGGGCGTGCAACTAACCCAACTGGGGATAAAATTGTTCAGTTTCGCAGATGATTTTACGATCATCATCCCATTCACTAACTCTAACTCAGAAACCATTCCCAAGGCATCCGATGCCATAAACGAGATGGAACAATGGATGACAGATTTCAAGTTCAAACTTAATCCAGAAAAAACAAAATTCTTCGTTGCCTCTCCTCACCCGCTTGACAACAAAATCTCACTATGCATCAATGAACTCAATTACCCTATTCAGCCCACCATGAAGATACTAGGGGTAACCCTGGATCAATGCCTAACCATGAAAGACCAGGTGGACTCCGTAATCAGAAAGGGTTTTTTCACTCTCTGGAAACTCAGATCCATTAAATCTTATTTCGATACGTCAGCATTCAGAATCCTGGTGCAGTCCCTTGTACTAAGTCAACTTGACTACTGCAACATAGCCTATTTAGCAATCTCCCAAAAGAATATGCGACGTCTTCAAATAATGTAAAATGCTGCGGTCAGACTTATCTTCGGGCTGAAGAAATTCGATCACGTGACACCTTACTACCAGCAGTTGCACTGGCTGCCGATAGAAGCACATGTAAAGTTTAAATTTGCCTGCCTCTGCTTCAAAGTACTATATGGACTAGCCCCCAAATACATAACGGACCTTTTCTCCTTTTCCACCAACAAACGTAAGAAAAGCACACATTCAAACTTTGTTTCCCCTCCAATTAGAGTTTGCAAACTGAAAAAACATCATGATCACCTTCTCTCACACCAAGCAGCCTTATGGGGTAAAGACCTAGATCAACTGCTTTCGCCCACTACCTACGAGGAATTTAGGAAGCGCCTAAATACACACCTATTCCTGAAATACCTAAACAACTGACCTGCTCTTGTCTCTCTCCTCAATAACAGTCCTCCTGACCTCTTACCCTTTTACTCTCTCCCCTCTTAAGTCCACATAGAACTTCATGGTTCTGTGATATATATAAACTGTTACTGTTATCATATCGTAATTTTCGCTGTATTTTTTGAATTGCACGGCCTTCTCCTAACATAGCAAGTCGGATCTGTTTAAAAATGAAATATAAAGTTTCCTACTACTAAAATGGCTGAAGCCCAAAATAATATGCTAGCCCACAAGATGGTGTGTTCCAACAAATGTAAGAACCAAATGAGCAGATAAAATTCAATTAAAATCCAAAAGAGTAACGATAAAGATTAAAAAAGGTAGAAGCAGGCATTTATATATAGCTAATTACGTGCAATATGAAACAAATTTAACAAATATAGAAGAAAGAAAAAACTTGGCTGAAAAAGGCCAAACTTACTCTAAAGCTCCGTACTGGAAACTGAAGTGCCGTCACTTCCAAGTGCTTTCCAAGGAAAAAATGGTACCACTAAAAATACCAGATATATACGTATACGTAAGGCGTGATCATGTAGCTGATACACGTGATGACATATCAATTTAAAAGGAACAACAATAAACCGAATGATGGTGCCAAAAAGCAAAACAAAAATAATAAAACAATCTAAAACAACAAGAAAAATAAAAATAGGTCATGAACCCATGTTGTATTTACGGCGTGGTGACGTTTTACACATGCATTTCCATTTTTGTACCTTAACGGTACTTTTTATATAAAGTTTTTTCAAAGTGTTCCCGTTGTCTTATTTTCACTTTTTTATTTTTATTTGTCTTCTTTGTTTTAGGTTATTATTTTTGTGGGGGAGAGAGGGGGTAGATAATGGTGGAAATGGGGTGGGAAGAAAGAAAGGGGGCAGAAGCTGGTTGCAGATTTTGTATAGAAGTGAGAAGACAGAACAGGGGGGAGAGAGAGGACAAATGTTGGGGGTACAGAAAGGAGGGAGATTGAATGGGGGAAGTGAAAGGGGAGATGCTAGATGGAAGGTGAGGGGGAGAAAGGAGACAGATGTTATATGGAAGGGGAGAGATACAAAGAAGAGGGAAATATTGATGGAAGGGGAGAGAGGTGAGATGCTGAATGGAAATGGATGGGGGTAATAAGCTCAGCCCTTTGCTCACAAAAATTTTTTTGCTCACAAGAACTCGGTCCTTAGAGGGAACATTGACAGGAATTGACATGATTATCCCACATATCCACAGTTCTGTTTTGTTTTTCTTACACCTAGGGAACCCTTTCTGCATAAAGTTTTTCTATAGCCCTTAAAATTATGGCTACAGTTTCACCGTTGCATCTTTGTTATCCTTATTATGTCAGTCTATCTGTCACTCTTTAGCTGTTACTGCTTACTTCTGTGAAATCTTGTCAAAAATCTGTACTGTTTCCTTCAGCTCAATCTTAACCGTAATCATCTGATCTATAATCATCTGATCTATATAAAACATGCTGTCAGCTGCTCTGTACTGAGCTGAGTAAGTTTCGCTAGTTTCCTTTTGTACAGGGAAGCTGTAATATTATGCCTGCCTGAATTAGGGGGAAAGTACACCAGTACTTTTCATATACACACGCCGCTTATTTTCAAAGTATGCACAGCTTTCATATTTCAAAATTACCCTAGGTGAGAACCCCCCCCCCCACCCATCCCCCCCCCCACACACACAAATACTTTATGTGACAGGGACAGGGTTGCTCAGAAAAACCTAAAGTTGGAAAAACTGTGTAAATTGAAGTTTTTCCCATGAATTTGTGTTTGATCAGAAAATATATATATTTTTTAAAGCCTATCCTGGGGTCCCTCAATGCCACTGATTACACAAAGCACTGTTTTTCTTTAAAATTGCTATTATATGTTACCTCATTATAACTGATTATTGAATGTGAGTCAATTTTTGTTATTTTGGTACATATCCAGGGAAGGGTGGTGGGGGGGTGTTATTTCTGCTATAAATTGATTTTTAAATATTTACACTTAGGGTAAGTGGGAATATGTTTTTGAATGGGGTAAGGTTTTTGCGGTAATATATGTTTTTGTGTTTTATTGAATAATCATTGGGTGGGGGGGAAAATGGTTGCTGTGTAAGTTGAATATGCCTTTACTGTATAATTATAAGTTACATTTGTTGTATTGCACTATTGAAGGTTTGAAAATGAATAAAGTTTTTTAAAAATTGCTATTAGTTTTGCTTAATGGAACAATTCTTTGTGGGATTATAGCCATAATTTTTATGTTTTCACACTCAGCAATGATACACTGATAAAAAGACATTTTGGCCCATATTCTACAAACGGTACCGGTAGGTATACAGTGCCTAACTTAAGTTGAAAATGCTGTTTTAAAACAAAAAAATAGAACATTTTAAAATGAAGAACAATAAATTAATACAGAAATAGCACTAGAGTCTCCAATGTACTTATTATAACAAGGGGGGTCAGATTCCATAGAACCCCAATAATACAGTGTTACAACCACAAAAGAATAGGAAAATATTCTCCTGTTATCATATAATGCTATAAAGGCATTTTATGCAAAAAAAAAATCAGTATTTTATTAAATAAACATTCAACATCTGCATTTTATTGTGGAAAATAACAGAAATTTAACATACTTTGCTAAAAGCTAAATACGTACACTTTGGTGTAGTCATCTACCAATGGCATTCCAAACATTCAAGCATTCAATGTCATCTTGAGATAGTCAGGATATAACCTATGATGCTTTCAACTCTTTGCAACAAGGCCTCGCACCATGGAGTTGAACAGCATTGCAGGCTTTATCCTGACTATCTCAAGAAGACATTGAGGCTCTCTTTTACTAAGCCGTGCTAGAGGTCTCTATCATGGCCCAGAGCGCTAAATGTTCTGCCGTTTATAGGAATTTTATGAGTGTTGGAGCAGCGTTGAAGCATTTAGAGCTCCAGGCCACAGTAGAAGCCTCTACCATGGCTTAGTTTAAAAAAAGGGCGGTGGGGGTGAATGCTTGAGTGTTTGGAACTCATTGGTAGATGACTACACCAACGTGCATATGTTTAGTTATTAGCAAAATAATAAAGTACAGATATTTAAGGTTCATTTAATAAAATACTGCTAGATTGTTTGCATAAAATGCCTTTTTATCATTATTTGATGACAGGAGAATGTTTTCCTATTCTTTTGTGGGTGTAACACTGTATTAATGGGGTTTAAGGAATCTGAACCCACATGTTATAATAAGCATATTAGAGAATCTTACCCCCCTCTTCTACAAAGCCGCGCTTGCGGCTGCTGCGCGGCAACAGCCCCGAAGCCCTTTAAATCTCTATGGGCTTCGGGGCCTTTACCGTGTGGCTTTGTAGAAGAGGGATTTGTGTTATTTCTGTATTGATTTATTGTTCTTTTTCAATAAAATAGACTTGACATAAAGGGTCTGAGTCTCAAAAACGTGATTCCTGATGGCAGGCAGTGGTAGGTGTCCTACTACCGTCTGGCAGCCAATTGGGATGCACGTTTATTAAAAAACCTCTCTGAGGCAGGATGCCAACATAGAAACATAGAAATAGACGGCAGATAAGGGCCAAGGCCCATCTAGTCTGCCCACCTTAATGTCCCTCCCCTACCTTCGCCCTATGAATAGATCCCTCCCCTACCTTCGCCCTGTGAATAGATCCCATGTGACGATCCCATTTGGCCTTAAAATCAGGCACGCTGCTGGCCTCGATCACATGCATTGGAAGACTATTCCAGCGATCAACCACCCTTTCTGTGAAAAAGAATTTCCTGGTGTCAGCTCGTAGTTTCCCTCGAAACATTGTAGGCTTCCAGAGTGCGGCTCTAGAGACGTGTAGTGATGCTCAAGCATGCCCAAGGCAGAGGCATGGCTTCACCCAGAAGTGGCCATGGGTGGTCTTATGCGTCGTTACGCATCTGCACAGATGTGAGACAGATGCCTTAAATGTAGGCCCGCATCTGATTGGGACTGTAGACATGATTCTCTTTTGGATGCCAACACATGATTGACACACGATCAGCGGCTACTTCTTAGGCAGCTGCTGATGTTGGTGTCCAAAAGAGAATCAGATCCAAAATGTCTTTTTATCAATGTATCGTTGCTGAGTGTCAAAAAACAAAAGTAATAGCTATAATACTAAGAAATTTGCTCCATTAAGCAGAAATAATAGCACATTTTAAGAAAAATAGAGCTCTATGTAATCAGTGGCTTTGAGGGAACCCAGGATGAGCATTAAAATAAAATTTAAAAAAAATTATTTTCTGACCAAGCACAATGAAATTCATGAGAAAAACTTCAAGTCCCACAGTTTTCCCAACTTTAGATTTTTCTGGACAACCCAATGTATGCATACATCTGAATTTTCAAACGCATGTGCCTCAAAACCAGTCCTGCCCAGTCCCACCCTTTTGTATGCCTTCTGGACCTATGGAGAAAGTTCCATTCATAGGTACTTTGTCTGGGTTTTGTAAAGTAGATTGCGTTGGGAGGGGCATCCGTGCATGTGCTGATGCCCTCCTGACCGAGACAAGAAGGCTGAAGGGGGCGGGATTAGGGGATGAGGCTGGGGCATGGCATGGGCGTAACAGGGTGGGGATGGGTAGAATTGGGAGGGCCTTGGAGCAGGTTTATGGGTCCAGATTTTACATACGTAAAATCTGGTAATCCTACTATAGAATAGTTACAAACAGTTGGTTCCTGTGAAGCTTGAGTACCGTATTTTCACGTAGATAACGCGCACCCGTGTAAAACGCGCACACGGGTATAGCGCGCGGAAAACACAAATTAATGTACAGAAATTTTTGTATACCGCACACACCCGTATACCGCGCATGCTGCCCGACTCTCCAGTCGCCCGCCCCGACTCTCCTCTGGCCACCCCGACTCTTCTTTCGCCCGCCCCGACTCTCCTCTCCCTCTTGAAGTCCTGTTCCCACCCTGAAAGCCTGATGCCCCCCCCACGTCCGATTCATCCCCCCCCCGCAGGACCGCTCGCACCCCCACCCCGAAGGACCGCTCGCACGCACCCCCACCCTGAAGGACCGCTCGCACCCCCACAGACTCCCGACCCCCCCATCATGTAGAAGCTCCTACCGGTGTCCTGCTGCTTCCCCTCTTGCCCCGCCGACTCCCCGACACGATCGGGGCAAGAGGGAGCTCAAGCCCTCTTGCCCCAGCCAACCTTGGCACCACCGACACGATCGGGGCAAGAGGGAGCTCAAGCCCTCTTGCCCCGCCGACTCCCCAACTCCCCGACAATATCGGGCCAGGAGGGAGCCCAAGTCCTCCTGGCCCTGGCGACCCCCCCCCCCCCCCGCTAGTTGTTCGGGCCAGGAGGGAGCCCAAACCCTCCTGGCCACGGCGACTCCCCTAACCCCACCCCGCACTACATTACGGGCAGGAGGGATCCCAGGCCCTCCTGCCCTCGACGCAAACCCCCCTCCCCCCAACGACCGCCCCCCCCAAGAACCTCCAACCGCCCCCCCTGCCGACCCGTGACCCCCCCTGGCCGACCCCCACGACACCCCCACCCCCCTTCCCCGTACCTTTCTGTAGTTGGCCGGACAGACGGGAGCCAAACCCGCCTGTCCGGCAGGCAGCCAACGACGGAATGAGGCCGGATTGGCCCATCCGTCCCAAAGCTCGGCCTACTGGTGGGGCCTAAGGCGCCTGGGCCAATCAGAATAGGTTAGGGGGTCGCCGTGGCCAGGAGGGTTTGGGCTCCCTCCTGGCCCGAACAACTAGCGGGGGGGGGGGTCGCCAGGGCCAGGAGAACTTGGGCTCCCTCCTGGCCCGATATTGTCGGGGAGTTGGGAAATCGGCGGGGCAAGAGGGCTTGGGCTCCTTTTTGCCCCGATCGTGTCGGGGAGTCAGGGGGGCAAGAGGGCTTGAGCTCCCTCTTGCCCCGATCGTGTCGGGGGTGCCAAGGTTGGCTGGGGCAAGAGGGCTTGAGCTCCCTCTTGCCCCGATTGTGTCGGGGAGTCGGCGGTCCTTCGGGGTGTGGGTGCGGGTGCGTGCGAGCGGTCCTGCGGGGGTGAATCGGACGTCGGGGGGGGGGGAACTATGTAAAAACAATTTTGTACAACGCGCTCACGCGTATACCGCGCAAGGGTATGCACGGTTTGTAAAAACACGTATAACGCGCGCGTTATATGCGTGAAAATACGGTAGTTTACTTTGAAAGTTTCAGGTTTAGAAGCATATTTGTCACTGTGAAGTTTCATTTTATGTATCTCAATTTACCATATAAACAAAATAGAGTCCTGTAATGCATCTGTGTCATTTCAATAGCAGGAGTTCTTTTATGGAACAACCTGATGGGAACACTCAAGCTGCTTTCTGATATTCAGCAATTTAATAAGATATTAAAGACAACTTTATTTGTCAAGGCTTTTTATTGACTAATTTACTTAAATTGATTTTTTTTTTTCAGATGTATGTAAATTATTTGATTTGTACTGGTTCGAAGATTGTGTACGTGTTTTGTGAGCCACTTAGGTTTAAGTGGGCTACAAATTTTTTGAATAAATAAATTATAAAGGGTATAGGGACAGACTTAAAGATCTTAATATGTATACTCTGGAAAAATGGCAGGAGAGGGAAGATATGATAGAGATGTTTAAATACATCTATGGCATAAATACACAGGAGATAAGCCTCTTAATTAAAAGGAACCTCTGAAATGAGGGTCATAGAATGAAGGTGATAGTGGACAGACTCAGGAATAACCTAAGAAAATACTTTTTCAAGGAAAGGGTGGTGAATTTGTAGAATGGTTCCTTGGTGGAGGTGGTGAAGACAAAGACTGTATCTGAATTCAAGAAAGCTTGGGATAAGTACAGTAAGTAGGATCTCTATGGAAGAGGAAGGGATATTACAGTACATAGCACAGATGGGCCCCTTAAACTGTGCCATCCCCTCTAGTTTTTGCAGCCCAAATGCATGACCCTGCATTTCATAGCATTAAATCTTAGCTGCCAAATTCTAGACCATTCTACAAGCTTCACTAGCTTCCTTTTCATGTTATCCACACCATCATAGGTATCTACTCTATTGCATAACCCTTCATTGGAGTTCCTTTTTCTATTCCAGTTCCTGTAAACCGTTCTGAACTCTACAATTGTGGAGAAGATGCGGTATACAAACTTAAGGTTTAGTTTAGTTTAATTTAGTTTATGAATGATGAGATGGTTTGGATAGGCTAGAGTGGACTTTAACCTAAGGACAATGATGGGTGGACTTCTATGGTCTATGTCTCAGAAATGCCAATGAAAGACAATTTAATCATGAATTAATGAGTGTGACTGTTGGGTAGGCTGGATGGACCATCCTTGTCGTCTGCCGTCATTTACTATGGTTCTATGTAAGCGGCAAACCTTACCAGACAGCTCTTCAGCAATATATCTAACAAATATGTTAAAAAGAACAGGCCCATGAATCGAATCTTGGTAAACCATTGGTAACATCCCTTTCCTCAGATTGAGCCCCATTTACCACTACCTTCTGTCGCTTTTTACTCAACCAGTTCCTAACCCAGGCCATCACTTTGCGAGACTAGGCCGATTGTAACGAATGTATATCAAGTCACGAGAAATGCAGAAGAAGCAGACCCTATTGAAAGACTGTATGGGTATAACAGCAATGAATGGTTACCCAGGAACACTAACTGATCTTATTTGCATATTTATTTGCATGTAAGAGAATCAGCACAATTAAGGTTGAGGAATAACATAACATAACATAATATAATATAAAATCACATTTCTATACTGCAAAACCTTGCAGTTCTATGCGGTTAGCAAACTGAAGAGACTGAACAATCTCAGTGATGTACAAAAATCAATTCTCCAGAAATTTCCCAAACAATGTTGATTTCAAAAGATTAAACAATCACAGTGATGTGCATATGAATTCCTCAGATATTTCACGAACAATGTCAACAATTTCCTAAAATGCATATAGGATGTGGAAAAGATGGTGAGCAAGTATCAGCGTTATTCACATTGGCAAATGCGACCCAGACTCGGACCAGAAGTCATGGCCTGAAGCTGAGAGGGGACACGGCCAGGACAAATGTCAGAAAGTTCTGCTTCACACAGCGAGTGGTGAACGCCTGGAACTCTCTCCCGAAAGAGATGGTGGAGGAAACCACCATTCTAGGATTTAAGGGAAAATTGGACGCACATCTTCTTGCAGGACACATTGAGGGATACGAGTGACTAATGTATTCGCCAGGGTATGCCTGGCTGAGCCGCCACGTGTGCGGATCGCCAGACTGGATGGACCCCAGGTCTGATCCGGTGTAGGCATTTCTTATGTTCTTATAATAATCTGGACATCTTGGCGATTAGGATTTCCAGGTACCAGTTTATGCCGTTGTTTGGATGTCTTTATTTTTTGGAAAATTAGTCCCATTGTGGGGAAAATCTACTTTTAGTGGTATTGAGTTAGAACAATTTTCAGGCAATGTATATTGCTGTTTACTTGAGGACACTGAAACTTGTCCTTAACGTGGAGATGAAAATTTGAGTGTAATGCAGTCATTACAGTAAGGACCTCTCTATATTTCCAGGATTGTTGACCTGTTCTGTGTGATTGTGAAGCAGGGGAACCATTTGCCATAGCATGTTTTAAATTATATGTGGGAGTGATTTCTGCAGCTAGCTCTTTCCACAGGGATGACCTTATAATTGGCTGTTGAACTTATAATTTCATTTTACATACTTGTAAAATATATTAGGTTTTTTTTAGTGCAAAAAATTATTGAAAAAGCCCCTTGATATCATGATGCCTATATAGAACAAGAATACAGAGGTCTTATCCATTCTTCCAAATATTATGCTTTTTTTCAAAGAGTATGAATGAGAAAATCAATAATTTTAGGTAGGGTTACCAGCAAAAAACAAAAGGAATTGACCCCAAAATATCCACAAAGAAGGGTTACCAGCCATATGTATTTACCCGGACATGTCTTCTTTTTAGCAGGCATGTCCGTGCGTCCAAATGGCTTTTCAATACTCGGCACTTTGTCCAGGTTTTGAAAAGCAGATTGTGTCGGGAGGGGCATCCAAGCAAGCTGAGGGGGCAGGGCTAGGGGTGAGGCTGGAGTGTGGTGTATGCGTGACTGGGCGAGGATGGGTGGAACTGGGCGGGCCTGGGGGCGAGTATGTGGGTCCAGATTTTACATACATAAAATCTGGTAACCCTAATTTTAGGTGTCTCATCCTAACCCAGTCAACTGATCACAAACCAAGTGAGGCTGGACTCATTTAGAGCACTGGTCTTTGACCTGAGGGCCGCCACATAAGCAGACTACTGGGCAAGATGGACCACTGGTCTGATCCAGTAGCGGAAATTCTTATGATCGTATGTTCTTAAGCCATGCTCCCAAAAACAAAATTGATAAATAAAGTAATGAGTGCTTTTAGGGCCCCTTTTACGATGCCGCATTAGGCTTTTTAATCACTGGCCAAGGCGGTATTAGCTCCAGCGCTCATAGAATTCTTAATAGCATCGGAACTAATACCACTACGGCCGGTGATAAAAAAGCCTAAAATACAGCTTCATAAAAGGGGGAGGGGGGGTTAATAAATTAATGTTGGGTTGTAATAAACAGCGGAAGAGCTTCTTACTGCAGGCCAGCAAAGTAAATGCTCTGACGCTCCTAAGAATTGAATGAGCATCGGAGCCTTTATTTTGCCGGCCCATGGTTAAGAAGCTCTTCTGTGGTTTAGTAAAAGGAGCCCAAAGTGAACAACAATATAAATACCGCAAAGCAATGAAAGATCCAAGCAGCAAGCTTTCTTGAAAGTGGAGCACTAATTTCTTGCAAAAAAAAGTTTTTTCATTGGGTTGTATACCTTTCTAAAAAAAAAATGAATCTAAAAAACTATAAATGTCCCAGAAACATGAATATTACTTTACGTTTCATAGGACTGCTATGCATAGAGCTAATCTCCAGATGAATGAACTCTGTATACTATAAGACCACTAAGGTCTTCTATTAAACTGCGCTAGCAGTTTCTATTGTGGGGAGCCGCGCTGAATGGCCCGTGCTGCTCCCGACGCTCATAGAGTTCCTATGAGCGTCGGGAGCAGCACAGTCATTTAGCGTGGCTCACTGCGCTAAAAACTGCTTGCGTAGTTTAATAGAAAAGGGGGTAAATTTCTGCTAAAAGCTCTAAATTGTTTTGGAGAAATCTTCTTTCTGTTGCTGCATCTAACACAGAATGTTCTTGAAATTGCTAATATCAAGGCCCTGAACAAAAGAACAGTTGTGCCAATGTCTACCTTTAACTGAGCCATTTCAAATATTGAAATAACACCTCAACCATTCGCTATCCAGATTGTTACCCAGGCGAACCTTAACAGATGAATATGTCCAGCTAAGAATATAACATAGAAGGATTGGGGATGAGGATTTGAAGAAGGGATTGGACACACTGCAAAAGGTAGAAACTGTCTTCTGCTCCATTTCTCTATTTTCTCCTCTTTTGCTTCTCCATTGCACAGTGTATAGTGGACAAACGTCACTGCCTCATTTCCATATTTCTGACCAGTCTTTTTCTAGTGCAGGCTCAAAGAGCTCTGGTTTTGATTTTAAAAAATCAATGCTATGTGAAAGGGTGCCAGCTGCTGAGGAAGCAAATTGCATGCAAAATAAGGCCTACCCAAGGACTTGGTTTCTGTTAAGATTTTTGACCTTCTTTGACAGTTTCTTCAATAGCAGAAGCAAGCGAGTATGCCCTGTGATAGGATTTAGCAAGTTTTATGTTTCCCATTCTATATCCGTGCAGACAACCCTTGCCAAATTGGTTCTCCTTGGATTGACAGAGACTTAGGGCTCCTTTTATTAAGCTGCGACAGCGGTTTTAGCATGTGCTAGACAAGGGATCTCAAAGTCCCTCCTCGAGGGCCGCAATCCAGTCAGGTTTTCAGGATTTCCCCAATGACTATGCATTGAAAGTAGTGCATGCACATAGATCTCATGCATATTCATTGGGGAAATCCTGAAAACCCGACTGGATTGCAGCCCTCAAGGAGGGGCTATGAGCTGGCGTTAGTTCTAGCCGTGTAGCGCAAGTTTAGCGTACGCTAAAATCCTGTGTGCGCTAAAAACGCTATCGCAGCTTAGTAAAAAGAGCACTTAGGGTTACTATATGGCTCCAGAA
Organism: Geotrypetes seraphini; assembly: GCF_902459505.1. Taxonomy (NCBI): domain Eukaryota; kingdom Metazoa; phylum Chordata; class Amphibia; order Gymnophiona; family Dermophiidae; genus Geotrypetes; species Geotrypetes seraphini. The sequence continues at coordinate 234,523,087 of NC_047085.1, read as the reverse complement.
AATGGAAGACGGATTGAGACATCTGGGTTTTACTTCCATTGCTTTCAATAGAAGTAAAATCCAGATGTCTCTAGTCTATCTGACCTCCTTACTTCCATTGCTTTTAGTGGAAATAAAACCCGGATGTCTCAATCTGTCCTTCTTTTCCTGAAGCCATATGGTAACCCTAGGCAGAGTGATACTGCTGTGAACTTAACAACCTTGAAAACATTGTTCTGGGATCTGAATGCTGGTGTTCTAATCTGTAAAACATAATCAAATTATCTATTGATCCAATGAAGATCGGGTTTTGTGATCTGTTTCACAATAACCATTGGGGTAACTTAGCCCTCTGAGGATCATTATTATTCCATAATATTATATATGGTCTTATTTGATTACTACTTGATTAAGGTGCTGGAAGTTTTGTTGTTGAATTAGCAAATCTGTAAACAGCATGTTAAAATATGGATATATCATTTAAGGGAGAAGCTATTAATGTGGGCTACAGTTTGTGATCTGTTATTTTACTGTTTACCCCAGTTATTAGTAACTTTAGGTCTCATTGCCTAAAATAACATGAGTTAGTGGTAAAACAGCATGTCTTAACAGTAAGCACATAAAACAAACAATTCAAGAAGCCTTGAATACAGAAAATATATAGCAGTCAGAAAAAAATGCTCAGATCCTAGAACAAAAGAACCATTATAAAAATAAAAATTTTTTTAAAAACCCACAGGAAAAAAAAACTATGTAGCATTGCTAAAGGTCTCCTTAAACCCAAACATGTGGTTCGAATTGAGGGGATTCCTCCCTTTAAGAGCAACTAGACTGATAAAGGGAATGGAAAAACTTCCATATACCGAAAGATTGAAGCAGTTGGGACTTTTCTCCCTGGAGAAGCGAAGACTTAGAGGAGACATGATAGAAACCTTCAAGATCCTGAAGGGCATAGAAAAAGTAGACAGGGACAGATTTTTCAAATTAAGGGGCGCCACAAGTACAAAGGGGCACTCGGAGAAATTGAAAGGGGACAGGTTTAGAACAAACGCTAGGAAGTTCTTTTTCACTCAGAGGGTGGTGGATACGTGGAACACGCTTCCAGAGGCTGTTGTAGACAAGAAAACATTAAATGGTTTCAAAGAAGGTTTGGATAGATTCCTAGAAGAAAAAGGGATTGAGGGGTATAGATAGGTATAGACCATTGCTCAGGAAATGGGCCTGATGGGCCGCCGCGGGAGCGGACCGCTGAGCAGGATGGACCTAGGGTCTGCCTCAGCGGAGGCAACTTCTTATGTTCTTATGTTCTTATGTTTATTGAACTTTTCAAAAGTTTCAAGGTACAAGGAGCTGCTAGTGCCTCTGATGTCATGGCAATGGGAAGGCTGTCATTCACCCTGTGTGGACTCCTCCCACTGCTAAGAGCAGAGAGCTACTACTGACCTTTTGGAAAGATTCTGAGGTTTTTTTTCAACGTGAGAACAGTAAAAAAAAAAAAAAAAAAAGAAAGGCAGAGAACAGTTGGAGTGAGAAGCGGAAGGGAGCAGTTTGGAGTAGGGAGAAACAGCTTGTTTCTCTCTGGTTAATAGTTTTATGGGAGCTGGCAGAGAATTTCTCTAAGCAGCTGGTTACCTCTATACATATAGCTATATGGAAAAAAATTTATAACAGAGAAAATAACTATGTTAACCAGCTCAGGGCTACAAGAGCAAAAGTCAGCCACTTGTATTAATAATAACAATAGAAGAGTTCAGGCTCCTAGATAACTTCTTAAGAGCACAAAAAGAAACAGGATTACTCATGGATAAAGCAGTGGTATAGTAAGGAGGGGGAGGGGCTAGGGGCCCTCCGCCCCAAGAATCATCTTGATTGAGGCACCAGTACTCCTCCTCCTCTCTGCCCCCCTTCCCACTCCTATCCCTGCCATGCACACACCCCTTCCCCGGTACCTTTTTAACTTCAGAGAGAGTGCTGAAGTTGACATGGGCAGTAAGTTGATAGCTGCTCACGCTGCAGTTAAAAAGGTACGGGGAAGGGGCACACGCACATGGCAGAGGGGGTGGGAAAGAGGACAGGGAGGGGCGTCGCTCACCCCTTGCTATGCCACTGGGATAAAGAAAACATAATTAATGGCAGAGGACTTAACTATACACCACAAAACATGGGATGATAAAAAATCAAAAGAGGTCACCAGTCAATGTGACGATAAACAGCTTTTTATTTACACAGGTGTCTACATGCTTCAGATTTTGGGGGATTTATTTGGATTTAGCACACATGCTTTTCAGTAGTAGCTCAAGATGAGTTAAATTCAGGTACATTAGGCATTTCCCAGTCCCTGGAGGGCTCACAATCTCATTTTGGTACCAAGGCAATGGAGGGTTAAGTGACTTGCCCAAGATCCCAAGGAGATACTCTCAGGAATGTCTTTTATCAGTTAAAAGATTATTTAACATATGGGATCCTGTTGAAGTCTTTGTTCTCTCTAGATTCCCAAGTTAATGCGGTGGTTCGAACAATCTTTCTAAAACTATGCGAGCTCCGAGCAATCAGGCCATTCTATCATGAACAACTAGATCACTTTTGGTACGGATGTTAGTTCTTCTTCAATTGGACTATTGTAATACACACTCAAGTAGTTTATTCCAGGCACATAAGGAGAGATCATAGAAGGGAGATACTGAGGGGCTGCAGCAGGAAGACATGTGTAGGTTACTAATAGGAGTTTGAAATGTATGCAGAAGTGAATAAGGAGCCAGTGAAGTGATATGAGGAGAGGGGTAAGGTGAGTGTAGCCAGATTGGCAGTAGATAAGCTGTAGCAGCTGAGTTTTGCACCAATTGCAGGGGAGAGAGGCAGCTCAACAGGAAACCTGTTAGAAGTAAATTGCAGTAGTCTAAGCGTGAGGTTATGAGAGTGTGGACAAGGGTCTGGGTAGTGTGCTCAGAGAGGAAGGGGTGAATTTTGGTGACGTCGTAGAGATAGAAGCGACAGGCTTTAGCAATCTTTGTTAGGTAAATATATTCAGCAAGCTATGTTATCCTATTGCACTTTTTGGAAATGAATTAAGACCACTTTGTTTGATAAGTTTATTACTTAGTGAGTTTTATTACTGAAATTCAATTTTACAAATACAGTGGTGCCTCACACAACGAACTTAATCCGTTCCAGGAGCAAGTTTGTTATGTGAAACGTTCGTTGTGTGAAACGCGTTTTCCCATAAGAATACATGTAAAAGAAAATAATTCGTTCTGCAGCCCTACATTTCCCTCCCTCCACCTCACCTTATATGCAGAGTTTGCCAGCTTTCTTTTTCACCCAGCCGCACGCTTTCAAAAAGCTGTGCACGCGCAGCTGCTGAAGTTGATCAATGTTCTCCTCTCCTGCAACTTCCGGTTTCCGGTTGCGTCAGAGGAGAAGATTGGACAACAGAGCATGCGCGCATGTGCTGCTCTTTGAAAGTGTGTGGCTGGCCGAAAAAGAAAGCCGGAAAACTTGGCATCTAAGGTAAGGTGGAGGGAGATGATGGAACACTGCATTCAGACAGGAGGGTGCTGCTGTTCCCGGCTCACATTAGGAAGCGGCGAGAGTAGTTCCGCCCCCCCCCCCCCGGGCCCCTCGGGCGACTTCGTTGTGTGAAACGAAGTTCGTTATAGGGAGCAAGACAAAAAGTTCGTTATGCGCAGCGTTCGCTGTACGAGGCGTCCGTTATGCGAGGCACCACTGTATTTATATTTTTTACTGTATTATTGTATTTCACTGATTGTCCAGCTCTTCTTAGTGTAAACCGCCTAGAACTTTTGGTTATGGCAGTATAAAAGAATAAAGTTATTATTATTATTATCGGTTGGATATGCATAGAAAATGAGAGGTCAGAGTCAAAGATGACTCCAAGGTTGCGAGCAGTGGAGATTGGAACAATAATAGTATTATTTATAGAGATGGAGAATGGAGGGAGAGGATCAGAGGGTTTAGGACAGTGGTCTCAAACTCGTGGCCCAGGGGCCACATGCGGCCTGCCAGGTACTATTTTGAGGCCCTCAGTATGTTCATCATAATCACAAAAGTACAATAAAACAGTTTCTTGATCATATGTCTCATTAGCTATAAATTACAATTTTATGATTAAGACTTAACCAAAAGGAAAGATTTATAAACTGTAAAGAGTTTTACCTCATGCAAAATTGTCATTTTTTTAATAAGACATTAACTATTTTTTTCTGAGGCCCTCCAAGTACCTACGAATCCAAAATGTGGCCTACAAATGGTTTGAATTTGAGACCACTGGTTTAGGAGGAGCAGCTCAGTCTATGACATGTTTAGTTTCAGATGACGGCAAGACCTCCAGGCAGCAGCATCAGTCAAACAGGGAGACTTATTCGTGGACTTTAGGTGAAATTCCAGGTGTAGTTCTTTGCAAAACCATACTGATGCTTCCTTTTCCTGTGTGGAGGGGTTCAACGTGATGTTTGAACTGCTTGTGGTCCATGCTCTAATCTTTCTTTTTATTTCAAATTTAACTTTAAAACATCTGCATAATAGATAAATCAATCTGTACTTCAGTCCTATTCAAATATCCTTAACACGCCAAACTAATGTTACAATGTCCTGACATATATTACTATTCCAGATGTAATCATCTTTGGAGGCATACTTCATACTGTAAGAACATAAATCCTTCACTTTTTCTCTGAGAAGGCACAAAAGGTTTCATTCTCATTAAAACTATTTTGCACATGAATCAAATCTTTGAAGATGCCTAAGCAAACATTTTTGATTTGTTTGAGCAAAGTTTTTTAGGTTCATTCATCATTCCTTGTTTGAAGTAACTTATAGGGATTTCACCTAGATTATTATAAAGATCTGTATTCATTGTCTAGGCCTTATGAAATCTGATATTTTTTGATAGGTAGAAGTTAATTCTATAAATATGGAAATAGTTCTTGGATTCATATTTGTATTTAGGATACATAGCCAAATTTTAAACACTACCAATGCATTTTTTACAATAGGAATCTTTATTTGATGATAGCACAAAAATTAGGGAAGAAATGGCATTATCTAGTGATAATTACAGCGTGAGGTCCATGGAATATGTTGGCTTGTTTGCTACACTGTTTGATTGCATGTCAGTCTTACAAGGCTAGAGTTATTGATAGGCTACTCTATGTTCACAGTGGCTGTCTTTTGACTCTTTGTTTATAGACACCCTCTTCCAAACGTTGATGGAATCAGACCAGATCCAGTTAGGAAAAAGTAATCTATCTCTCTGCCAAGGCTAATAAACAGTGGCAGAGTATACATCAGAGTTTTGCCACTGGGCCAATGTTTTTGAGCAACATGAACTAGTACTCCAGGCCCATTTTAAGGGTACCTAGCAAGCCATGTAAAGGATGAGCTGGCTTGCTAGATCCTCTATGAATTCTGGAAGAACCTGATCACCCTTTGCATTAGAATTAGAAGATGCTCAGCAGAATGAAACTAGGAGAGGATGAAAGAAAACCTTGGTACAATAGACACATATCATTTTCCAGTGGGGAATTGTTTCCAAAAGAGTGCATGATCATTGATGGTGCAAGCATTGACTCCAAAAAGGAAGTCACTTGTGACTCTCAGCTTCGCTTTGGACACCAGATATTTTCCTGCTCACTTCTAAATTTGACCTGTATTGAATGCTCTATGTATGTGATAGAACTACCAGCCGTTGAGACTCTTGACAAAGGAATAGATGCCAAAGCACTGTCAGTGTCGAGTCTTCAAGTCCTCGCATTGCTACTATCAATAAAAGTGAACTTTGAACTTTACACCCGTGGCTGAATTATTGACATCTCATCCTCACGACTCCTTTGTTGTGTGAGCATTGACTGTCAATGGAGGGAAAAGAAGGATGCTGTTGAGTAAGCCTCTGCTTTTATTGTAGGTTAGCATGATACTGAGGTGTTAACAGCCCTAATAAGCCATCAACTCATTAGACTATTCAAATAGGAAATGGACAGTCTCCAGCTCCAGTAGAGGAGGAAATTTGGGACAAGTATAATTGGATCAAGTACATTACTGAGGGTTCAAACCTCCCATAAAATACCCATTCAACCATCTTAGAAGGAAGGGGAACTACAGGTCCTCAGCAAGATTGATTGAGAATCCTGAGTGTATCTCATGGACCTGAGGTTTGTCCAGCAACACAAGTTTCCAGTACAGGAAAAGGAGGTGAAGAAATTAGTACTATATAATTCTTATATTCCACTAATTTCCATCTGGATTTTAGCGGAATATAAGAATTATGTAGTAGTACTTTCTTTACCCCTTTTTCTAAATGACAACCCAACCCCCCCAACCCCATTTCAGTAGATACCTCCCCCCTCCCGACCTACTTGATATCCATGGTTGTCCAGTGGGTGGCGATGGGGGCACAAGCAACACCCACTCACACCTACCCCTTGTGGCTACCTTCAGAAAATGGATGCCACAACCTCCACCAATCCCAACTGTGAGGCATCTAAAAAAATTGAATTGAGGGCTGAAGCCATATCCAACAACACTAATGCCACACAGTAATGTGTCATACTCATTTGAAGACTTGAATGCATTCTTTGAACCCTTCTCTCACTCATAAGAGCTTTAGTACCAGGGCATTAGCAAGACTCCCTCTAAGGATTGGCCAGGTGCGTGCAGATTTTTTTTCATGTGAGCGACAAGTTTTAAAAACCAACAATTTTCCAAATTTGCAAGTATTTTTGTGAGTAACCACGTAAGATCTGTGAGCGACACTCCTAGAATGTATGAGCAATGGCTCACGTGCTCAGCTTAGAGGGAATGTAGAACACTGGTCCTGATTACAGCTTCCATGAAAGACAAGCCCAAAAGAAGGCCTGGCTCTGGCAGTTGGAAGAAATCTGAGGAGATCTTCCCCCCTGCTCTATCCCTTATTCCCAAACCTACAAGTACACATTTATTTATTAGGATTTTTTTTTTTTTACCATTCTTTTGAAGAAATTCATTCAAGGCAATAGACAATTATAGCAATAAAAGCATTCAGATAACAATGCAGGATATGACATAGTGTGCTACATTACAATAACACAGTAAGTAGTAAAATAGCATAGGGTGTAAGCAAAGATGGAGCTTTCAGATAGATAAAATTAGTGTCCTTTTTCTAGCAAAAAAGGTGTCAGTACTCAAGAATGAGGCCATTTTTTCAAAAGTGGGGTGATCACTGAAGGACCCCTCCCACAATAGCCAGGCCTCCTGCAACCAGCCATGAAAAGACTATATATGCAGAACCTGAGATATTTTAATAATATTTGGGGACCACAGGTCATTTGTATGAAGCAATGGTAGAGATTCCAGGACTTAATACCCCTGAGTACCCCCTCAAAAAAGCCCTAGATAAAATAGAGTAACATGAGCTAGAAAACAATGGAATTAACTTAAAGAGAGTTGCACATGAAATCAGAAAGGTGCTTGAATATTATCTCAGCTAAGGTAGGAATGGATAATGGCATAATGGAGAGATGTACGGATATCTGCCAGCAAAACATCCAGAGTACATAACGAAAACAATATATATTTTTTTTTTCAAATTCTTTATTCACTTTTAAACTGCAGTTGTACACAATAATTAATAAATTTACATAGAATATTACAATTAAAGCATGTTAAACTTACAAGAATTTATAACAAAAAATTATTCCCCCCCACCCTTCCACCTGTTAATAAATAAATAGATACCTACAAGAAATATCTAAACATCCCCCTTAAATCAATTCCAAAACATGCCCCCTCCCTGGATGTGTATGTTAAAAGGACATCTAAAGAGATCAGTCCTTACAGTACTTAGTTAATGGCTCCCAAACATCCATGAATTTCTTGTAACTTCCCTTCTGAATGGCCATGAACCATTCCATTTTAAAATATAAGAAGGATTCCCATCAAAATGTGTAGTTTAGTCTATCCCAATTTTTCCAATTTTTCAAAAAGCGTTTCACAATGCCAGTCACCAAAATCAATATGACTAGAAAGTGGGCATTCCATAGGTGTGACGAAGGCATGACATGGACGGCATTAGGGGATTACGTTCTGCCGCCATAACAGATAGCAAAATGATCCATTTGGGTGTCCTGAAACACACCCACATTTAGACCTGCTTTAAAAGTGAATAAGGTGAGGAACAAATTGTCTTTTGACCCACTAGCGATTTGGTTGTGTTGGAGATTGGAAATAGGGTTACCAGATTTTCCATCTGGAAAATCCGGACCCCCTAGATCCGCCCCCCCCAGTCCCGCCAGTCCCACCCATCCCTGCTTATCACACCCCCCCAAGCCCACCCCAGCCCCACCTCAAATCTCGCCCCAGGTGTATTCAGGACAGAAATCAAAATGGCTGCCATGACCTCTAGTGGTAATCTCACAAGACTGCCACAAGAAGTCCCGGCAGCCATTTTGAGAAAAGAACTGATATGGACAAGAGTGAAAGAGAAACACTCATTTCCTGAATATTCCACTAAACTACTAGATATTGTAAGGTAGTCTGGGGGGAGGGGGTTACAATGTGATTGTAAATAATGCAGTTATGATCTTGCATAGTAGTTTATATGATAGAGTGCTCCAAATAAATGCTTCTGATACAAAAGTTTAGCAGGAATTTATGTCTGTATATTTGGGATAAGCTCCTTAGGTTTTAGCCTCTCTGTGGAAATCTGACATCAGCTGTCACTCCAAATGTAGTACAAAGTCAGCTATTATAAAAGCACTGTAGCTTTTAGTCTCAGTTTTCATTAGCTGAGATCCATGTATGCAGAGACTATTTTGCTTGGAGGTACAATATAGGCTTTCATTATTTAAATTATCACATATTTCTTGTTTGGATACTATTTGGGTAATTCTAAAGAATTTTCAGGCTGTGTTGAGTATGATGAAGATGCAATGCTTTAATCAAACCTGTGTGTGCACCTCTGTGGGTGTCTCACAATTTTATTTAGCTTTAGCCATGATCATGGGATCACAGCTACTAAAGGATTGATAAGCACTGCACTAGAGGTCTCTGCTATTCCTTTAGGGAGCAGAACCAAAATAGCAGAACCCATAATAGATAGATGGATGGACACATTAATTGATAACTGGCTGTAATGAAATATACTTTTTGGCCAGTAGGACTAGAAATAGGGTTTTCTACCAATCAGTACTAAGGCACATGAGAGCATTGAATTGGGTTCCCTTAGGAAGTTAAAAGTGCATTGGCAGAGATATGTCACCATTCCAGTACTAGTAATGAAAACCGCAAGACAAAATTTAGATGTGCTGTACTGACAGTTATTTTCAGATTTTAGTACTTTATTATCAGAGGAATTTCTTCATACTTCCCAGAGGGATCCTAAAATACATTACAGATGATAACAGTGGCAAAATAAATACCTACAGTCCAAAAATATCCAGACAATTCACAATTTAAGAATGGAAAAAAACAACAACAACCCACAGAAGAGAGATTTTCAAGCTAAGAGTTGTTCCACTTGTCAGTCCCTCAGCATTTTCATAATTGCATACATGCCCACATTAATCACTTTAGGGGGCAGATCTCTTTTAATTAATAGCTTTCATTTCCATCCAATTAATTGCAAAAATCAGTTAGGCAGTACATTGACCCATCTCTTCAGCGAAAGGAAATGCTTATACCACACTGAGTGCTACGTAGGGATGAACAGGAAAGGAAATGGGCATACTGGGCATACTGTTAGCCATGTTTCACTTTTTAATCTAATGTCTTCCTTCGGGCCCTTAACATTCATGTATAGGACAATTCTACAAGCTAGGCCCTAACATTTTTATATCTATTGCGTATAAACCGCTATGCTGCGTAAACATTATTCTGAATGTACACCCCCCTCTCCCTTTTACTAAGCCGTGGTAGAGGTTTCTACTGTGACCTGGAGCACTACATGCTCTGATGCTGCTCCAGTGCTCATAGAATTCCTATCTTGTCTCCTACACACTCCACCATGATAAATCAATTGTAGGCATTGGCAAAGAGAAAAACGTTGAGACATTTTAAAATTGCTATAAGGACGAAGTAGCTCTAAGATATTGTGGGAATTTATTCCATAACTTGGGACCTCGAACAGAGAAAATTGCTTGGTGGGTGGTGTCATAAACAATTTCAATGAGGGGACAATGAGAGGGTTTCATTGTGAGGAATGTAATTATCTAGTCAGGAAATGGGGGGGAGGGGGCTCAAGAGCCATGAGAGAAATAGAGGTTAACAGGCGCTAAGAATTTTATACACAAGGAGAATATATACAAAGGTGGACACAGACGGACATAGGCAGGACATGGGCAGGGGAGGGGGGTTCTCATTTGCACATGTAACTTACACATAAGCTTTACAGCCTAAATGTTAGGCATGCTGATTCCAGGTTACACAAGCATTCTATAATGGAACCTAGGTGCCTAGATTCTTTTACAGAATAGACTCCTACCTCCTACTATTGGGGGGGTAGGGAAGGTGGCATTAATGGCATTAATCTTTTTTCTTGTAAATCCACACTCTATTCTATTCAAAAGCAGTATCTTTGGCCGCCACCTCGATCCAGAAAAATGTTGGTAAAAGTATGCAAGGAGCAGCAGATAGCAGCTCTGCAAATCTCCTCCAAAGAGATCATTGAGGATTCAGCCCAAGAGGATGAAATGCTTCAGGTAGAAAGAGTCTGCACCAAAAGGAGGGTGGGGTGGGGTGGGTGGGCTTCTTAACGGTTGCTATATAAGCAGAGGAAAAAAAACAATCGGATCCATCTGGAAATGGTGGCCTCGGAAGCCAGCCTGCCCTTGTGGGCAGGACCCACCAGGACAAACAGGTGGATGGAAAGATGAAACTCATTCATGATCTCCAGGTACTGCAACAAGAGCCTGTGCACCTCAAGGGATGATAACAACTGGTCCCATTCCCTCAAACCGGAGGGATAAAAGGAAGGAAGCTGGACATTCTAAGTAATGTGGAAGGCAGAGTCCACCTTTGGAAGAAAGGAGGGAACAGTTTGCAGAAGCACTCTGGAATCTGAGATATGCAGAAAGGATTCTAGCAGGAAAGAACCCAAAGTTCAAAACTCTGTGGATGGGAGGTAAAGGCTACCAGGAAGACTGTCTCAACAAAGAGAACCATTAAGAATGCTTGTTCCAGAGGTTTATAAGGCAGGCGAGCCAAAGATCGAAGGACCAGATAAAGATACCAAGACAGACAGGGCGGCTGCAGGGAGGGGGGAACAAAGCCTCAGCGCACCCTGCAGAAAATGGATGACAGCCGGATGAGAGGTCGAGAAGCCCCTCAGGGGTTTAGGGCTGAGACAGAAGACACCAGCAAGCTGAACTCAGAGAGGAGCCACAACCAAGCCCTTAGAAAGACCGTCCTCAAGGAATTCTAGGAACCAAGACACTGACACCGATATATTTATAAATGATCTAGAAACAGGAACGAAGTGTGAGATAATAAAATTCGCGGACACCAAACTATTTAGATGAGCTCGGACTAAGGAGGACTGCGAAGAATTATAAAGGGATTTGAACAAACTAGGGGAATGGTCGACGAGATGGCACATGAAGTTCAACGTTGAGAAATGTAAAGTACTACATGTGGGAAGCAGAAACCCAAGGTACAGCTATACGATGGGAGGGATGTTACTGAAAGAGAGTACCCAAGAAAGGGACTTGGGAGTAATGGAGGACATGACAATGAAGCCGACGGCACAGTGCGCAGCGGCCACTAAGAGAGCGAACAGAATGCTAGGTATAATCAAGAAGGGTATTACTACCAGAACGAAAGAAGTTATCCTGCCGTTGTATCGGGCAATGGTGCGTCTGCATCTGGAGTACTGCGTCCAATATTGGTTGCCGTACCTTAAGAAGGATATGGCGTTACTCAAGAGGGTTCAGAGGAGAGCGACACATCTGATAACCCAACATGTGGTGGACACCTGGAATGCGCTTCTAGAGGGCGTAATAGGGCAGAGTACGGTACTGGGGTTCAAGAAAGGATTAGACAATTTCTTGCTGGAAAAGGGGATAGAGGGGTATAGATAGAGGATTACTGCACAGGTCCTGGACCTGTTGGGCCGTCGCGTGAGCGCACTGCTGGGCATGATGGACCTCAGGTCTGACCCAGCGGAGGCATTGCTTATGTTCTTATGACAGAATCAACAAATCATCATAGTCCTGGACACATCGGGCCTGATAATATTTCCAAGCATTCGTATAGGCCGCCACCATGGACTTGTTCACGCTTAGAGAAGAGTTATGATCGCGGCAAAGGAATAGCCCCTACAAATTAAAGCCGCACGCTCAATAGCCAGGCCGTAAGACCAAAGAGGTCCAGATCCTGAAACGCAATGGGCCCTGAGTGAGAAGATGAGGGAGAAAAGGGGACATGAGACCCTGATCTAGGAGCAACTGAACCAGGTCAGCATATTACGGACAACATGGCCAGTCAGGCGCCATGAGAATCACCTGACCCCTGCAAGTCGCAAGTCTTCTCAACAACCTATCATGGGTCATGGAGGAAAGACAAACAGCAGACCCTCCAGTGGCTAAGGCTGAACTATGGTGTCCACGCCTTCACTGCCAGTCCCGTGATGGCAGTTGAAGACCTGATCCACTTGTTGAGATCGAACATGAGATAACACCAGCATTCCACCTTATAGTCAAATGCTCTCTGGGATCAAGAGTCTGATGACTAAGATAATCTACCAGGATGTGGTCCACTCCAGCCATGTGTGCAGCAGAAAGTGCCATGAGGCAGTTTTCTGCCCACTGGAAGAGAAGCTGGGCCTCAATGTGCAGTGAGGCACTCCTGGTGCCCCCCTTGGTGAGTGATGTAAGCCAACAGCATGGCATTATCTGAGAAGACACGGACAGCCCAATGCCGGAGATGACCCTCAAAGCTAAGAGAGCCAGCTGGAGCATCCGAAGCTCCGCGCGAATGCATGACCACTTCTGCTTGGAGGGGGCCCATTGGCCCCAAACAGGAATGTTCCACAAACAGCACCCCAGCCTATGAGACTGGCATCCGTCATCTGAATAACCCAGTCAGTGATCTGGAGTGGGAAGACCTTTGGACAGGAAAAGAGAATGCAGCCACAAGGCTAGGCTGCTCTGAACCACTGTAGTCCATGGCAGCTGGGCATGCAGGGAATCCCTTTGTTAACTCCAGAATGAAATCAGAGCATCCAGGAATGGGTGTAAATGAGCCCAGGTCCAAGGGACCCCATCGATCATCACCTTCAAGGTCTCCAGAACCTGGAGATACTGCTAGGCCATCAGAACCCAGAGTGGTGAGAAGCTCCCGGACCAGCTTGCGTAACTTCTCTTGACGTGATATGGGCAACAACACCTTGATCTGACCGGTAAGACAGCGAACTCCCTGACATCTCTCAGACTCTGACGGGGCCTGGATCAGCCAGTTAGCTAGAGATAGGTGAACCAGAACCCCTAGGGCATAGAGATGAGCTGCCACCACCATCATCAGCTTGGGCACCATCACTTGCCCCAAGACCAGTGCCACAAACTGCTAGTGCTGTAGCAGAAAGTGGAATCTCTGGAACTCCCTAAATCTTGGAAAGATGGGAATATGGAGATAGGCCTCTGTCAGATCCATGGAAGGCAAGAATTCCCCCCGAGTCACTGAGGCAATCACCGAACATACAGTCTCCAATCAGAAATGAGGCACACAGTGCTGTTTTGACCGTATTGAGGTCCAGAATTGGCCTCCAGTTCTTGAAGCCTCTCCTTGGCATGATGAAGTATATTAAGAGCCCAAATCTTGCTCAGGAATGGGCCCTATGGCTGCAATGTCCAGATGCCTGCAGAGAGTGGCTTTCGCCCTGTCAGAAAATCCAGAGACTAATTTGCTAGGGGATTTGCAACTCAAGCTTGTATCCATTCCAAAGAGACTCCAGGACCCAACAGTTCTAGGTGAGGGTCCGCCACCAGGAAGACCAAGATCCGTCCTCCAATCCACAGAGGAGTGTCAAAGGCCTGGCATCAGAACTGTTTCTTAGAGGGCGCCACCTATCGGCATTCTGTGGACAGCTGGCATTGGGAATGACTGAATCTCCACCTGACAGGAGGAGCAGAACCCTGCCCAGAGAAGGCCCCAAAGTACTGATGGGAACATCAGAAGGGGTGAAACTCCAGGCACCCTGATCCCTTGGAGGGTCGGGGTCTGAGAACCAGCAAGAACTTGGTTCTGCGGCCCTTGAAAGGCAATCTGCTCAATGTCGCCTGTGAGGATAAATCCCCAGACAACTGCCAAATTCACTATATCCTACGCGCTGAGATGGAGCAGGCCGACAGCACTCTGAATATCTCAAATACATCATACAGGACATCCGCCATTTAATCCAACCTTGAGACCAGGAAGGCGAGATCCCAAATCACAATAGTGACAAGATCATGGCGGAGCATAGAATGACAATCCCTTGCAAACTAAGACCCGCGAGCCATATCCTGCCCGTTTAGTTTTTTAATCCAGCCCATGTCTACTTTAAATTGTGCTGGTCCAGCGGAGCGCCAAATTTGTCTACCTTTAAATTATGCTGGTCCAGCGGCAGCCATTCAGGAAGCAGCGCGCGGTCAGGCTGGAGTGTGAAAAGCTCACGCCTGCCATGTGTACCGCTGGCCCCAAAGGAGAAAGGAAAGTGGCTGGCTTTTAGCGCTCCAGCAGAGCTTGTCATTCTGGACACTTGTCGCCTGTCCCGTGTGATAACTGCGCTAGAAACTTTGCTCACGTGTCACTTCGAGAGTTTACTCTTTGTCCTCCAGCTCTACTGAAGCCTCAGTGGTAGGAGGAACATTCATCTAGAAGTGAGGTTTACGCTTGACGGCTAGATTTTTTTAAAAAAAATCCTACTATAATGGCGGCATGTTTTTTATTTTAAACTTCACGAGGGAGGGGCCATACATTTTACAAGGTTTAATTACTTTCATGTTCAAAGTGTTCTTGTTATAGGCCGGGCGTTCCAAAAGGTACAACACTGTCTCTCTTAAAAGTTCTCTAGGATTTGAGACTGACAGGAGTTTTATAACCTTTTGACGTTAATACAATACATTAACTGGGACGCTGTAGCAATTTCTCTGCTTTGTCCTACGTATAACGTAGATATCTAAATCTAATTCAGATTGGGGCAAAAGTTTTAAGGGTTAAAAAATTCTCTGATTTGAAATCTGGTCTAGGATTAAGAAATTAAAGTTTTGTACTGAAAGGACCTATGTAGAAGCTCTTTATCAAGCCTGTGTTTGCAGTCAACTCAAGATCATGTTGGTATGAGGGAGTAGTTTGCTGTATTTTTCAACCATACAGAATTCGAGGGCCTGGGTATCCAGGCTGAAGAGCAGGTTAAAAAGAGAATTATGCCTGATGTTTACATTTGCTTTATATTAGAAGGGGTAGAGGGCAGATGCTGAATTGAAGAGACAGAGAGGGGAGACATTGGAAGGAAGAGGGTGAAAAGAAGATGAAAGCAGAAACCAGAGAAAACAGTCTGTCCTTTGGAGGGTAGTTGTCTTTCTTTCATTCATTCTGCCTTAGCCCTTTCTCTTATCATCATCATTCTGCAGCGCATCAAACCACCACACACACACCGGGTCGCCCAGCCCCTCTGGCAAATTTAAGAACCCATTGTGGTCCACGAGTCAAAACGTTTGCCCACCCCTGGTATAGGCAGTCCCTGGTATAGGTTCAGAACGAGTTACGTTTCTAAAGCTGTTCTTAAGTCGGATTTGTATGTAACTCAGAACTTGTAGATTTTAATTTAATTTAATTTAATTCTTATATACCGCTAATAACCGTGAGGTTTCTAAGCGGTTTACAAAAATGATGCATTACAAAGATACAATAGATAAAAATAAATAAGATAGGTACTTGGAAAATTTCCCTAACTGTCCCAAAGGCTCACAATCTAACTAAAGTACCTGAAGAAACAATTTATGAAAAATAAAGAAAAAATATAAAGACAGAGGTAAATATAGAGATAAATATGAATATTCCAATAAGTAATATATAAATAACTATTTTGCATCTTACAATTGAAAATATTCTAACATCAGCGAATATCAGGATACAATTATGAAGAGGGAATTTTTAGCAGACAGGGAATGTGGATACCTAGTGTGAGGAAGAAATTCAGGATAAGGTGTTGATCTTGCTGCTTAACTCTGCTCCCAGTCCCAGCTGACAAAAGGGCCAACAGGCCCTACCACCAGGGCTGCCATCAGAAATTTCTGGGCCCCTTACTGAGCAATCCTATTGGGCCCCCCAGGCACCCCTTCCCCCCCCCCCCCGATCCTCCCCCCTTCTTCCATGGGCCGAATACACACATACTTTTCTGCTAATGCTCCACCTAAGCCAGTCCCTTAAAATCTTCTCACGTCCATTGGGTGATTTGGCATAGAGGAGATATTCATAAAAAGAATGTCCGTCAAGATCTTTACTCATAGACTGTGCCATTTGCTTTAAATCATCTTGCATCATTAATCCAAATTACACAATTCTTTCTCTGTCTTTGTCCTGAATGACATCTGGCCACATTGCTGGATCCTTCCAGTCAACAAATTTATGAGCAGGCGCGGAGGACGCATTTTTAAACAAATATAGTTTATCCTTGTACTCCTTATGTAATTTTAATCATCTATGGATATGTTTGTATGTTTATTGTTCAAATGGTTTTATTTATTTCCCCAAATTTATTTTTGTTATACGCATTGAAAATATTTGATATTGCGTTTAAATCAAAATCTCAATAAACTTGAAACGAGTGTCCGTGAGATTGTGGGAGGGTTAAATACCCAAAACTTAGAAGAATAACAATTTACTTAAAGTTTTTGCTACGCCAGCTTTCTGGTATCTTTACATACAGTGGCGTACGTAGCATATGTAACACCCGGGGCCCATCATTTTTTGGCACCCCCCCCATCTGTAAGAAAAACATGATTTTTAGTAACAAACCACACGTCACACATGAGTACCTAGGAAAAGGCAGCATCTTACATATTGCAGTGAGCAGTACATCAATACACCCATTGTAAAACTAAACAAGCCAGACCAGCACAGATCAATCCTACATCGTCAATCCTAACAGAAAACCATGTCTTTCGAACACACAGAACACAGAAAACACATTCGCCTAGTATGGAATATGTCATCACAAACTAACCCCTCCCCCTTTTACAAAACTGTAGTGTGGATTTTAGCTACGGTGGTAACAGCTCTGACACTCATAGAATTCTGAACATCAGGGCTGCTACCACCACGGCTGGCGCTAAAAAACGCTCCACAGTTTTGTAAAATGGGGGATAAAATAGAAATACATAGTTTCAATGCTCTAGCTCAGAGGTGCCCAAACTTTTTGGGCTTGCGAGCTACTTTAAAATGACCAAGTCAAAATGATCTACCAACAATAAAATTAAAAAACACAAAGCACACTATATACTGAGAAAATGTTAATTATCATTCCTATTCTGGTTTTTTTCAAAGAGGTCAAGGCAGATGACTCTATGCATTGTCACCTCAGTAACAACCATACAAAAATAGACAAATATACCCTCCATCCTTTTTATTAAACCACAATAGCAGTTTTTAGCGCAGGGAGCTGCGCTGAATGCCCAGCGCTGCTCTCGACGCTCATAGGCTCCCTGCGCTAAAAACCACTATTGCAGTTTAGTAAAAGGGGACCATATTGTAAAATATAGACAGCAGATATAAATTCAGAACTGTGCATAGTAAGTGAAGGGAAGTTTTCATCTCTGGGAATTTACCCAGTTAACTATTAAGTTATATGGGCAAATTCCTTTGAAAACTGTGGTAATACTGCCTCCACTTTGCTAAATTTAAAATAAAATCATTTTTCCTACCTTTGGTGATTTCATGAGTCTCTGGTTGCACTTTCTTCTTCTGACTGTGCATCCAATCTTTCTACCCTTCTTTCAGCCTGCATGCTTCCTCTCCTCCACACCTCATTCCCTCCCCCAACTTTTTCTTCCTCTCTTCATGCCCCCTTTCTTTTTTTCTGTTTCTCTTCTTTCCTTCTGTTTCCCTGCCTGCCCCCTTTCTTTCTTTCTCCCTGCCGTTCCCCAAGCCACTGCCACTGCTGCTACCATCGGGGAACAGGACCCACCAATGGATAACAGGCCCCAAAGCCGATGTTGACGCATGCTCTCCCTGCTTCGGGCCGACCAGCATTCCTCTCCCCGACGTCAATTCTGCCGTCGGAGAGGAAGTTCCGCCCAGCCAGGCAGCGATTGGCTGGCCCGAACTTCCTCTCCGACTGCAGAATTGACATCGGGGAGAGGAAGACTGATCGGCCCGATAGATTAGATCGCCAAGACAAAGTGAGTCCTGGGTGATCGACTCACTTTGCCTTGGCGAGCTACTGGCGCCCCTGCCTTAGAACACTACCTAGGACCCTGGGGGAGCCCGGGCCCCCTGTCAGCTCCGGGCCCCTGAATGCTGGACTGGTAGTACTGCCCTGATGGCGGCCCTGCCTACCACTGTTCCTTCTAGGGTACAGCATGCACAACCACATACTGTTCTTAATGTGGCCATGCATCATTCCTGAATCTGCTACAGGAGAAGTGTAGGAGTCTATGCCACTGGAAATACTGCAGAGTGAAATCAAATGAAGCCACAACCATGTTCTTAAGTATGAGTTGTGCTTAAGTCGAGCCTCTGTAATATTGCCACCATGAAACAAATAATGTGGCTGCTTGTCCTTGAAGCGTGCAAAGTGGTCTGGGTGCAATTTTGCACTGCTTAGTACACTGGCCTTTGATAACCGGAGCCAAGTGTAGCTATTAAAGCCAGCACTGTGAAAGCAATCATCCGCAGCACTGGCTTTTAAGTTCTAATTGATTTTACCTTAATTGTTCTTCCCTTAGAGGGCAATTTTCAATGACACTGAAATGTCTTTACTTGAATGATGCAGCAAAATTGCCCAACACCTACCTGCAGATCTATATCTTTAATATCTATTAAAGGCATTTCTTTGAAACTCATTCATAAGATCAGGATTCTCTGAGTTATTTTTGATGAAAAACTAACATATCACGATCATATTAGTCATGTCGTGAAATCTTCTTTCTATAGTCTCCGTCAAATTCGCTCAATGAAAAAATTTCTATGCCCAAAATCCCTGAATATATTGATACATTCCTTAGTTATTTCAAAGATTGACTATTGTAATGCCTTATTTAAAGGAATAGCCCAAAAAGAAATCAAACGTTTACAAATTATACAAAATGCCTCGATTAAAATTATTGAAAACGCTAAGAAATTCGATCACGTTATGCCTTTGCTAGAGAAAGCACATTGGCTGCTGGTTATATATCGCATAATATACAAATTAAATTTACTCACTTTCAAATCTATAATTTTTAAAAGTCCAGCATTTATTTATAAATTTTTAATCCCCTATAATACTTCGAGAGTATTACGTTCAACTGAACAACACTTATTAGTTGTTCCGTCGTTAAAAGTTATTGGTACATGACGTCACTCTATTTTTTCAGTTACGGCCCCTCTAGCCTGGAACGCTTTGCCAATTTATTTGAGAGAGGAAAGAATGCTAGATAAATTTAAGAGTAAACTTAAGGGATTCCTTTTTAAAGATGCTTTTAGTGACTAATTGAATTTTTTCTTTTTTACATCTTATATTAAATTTCTCCCCTTTTCCTAATGTTTTTAACCTTAAATGTTTCTTTTATATTGAATTGTAATTCTCCCCATAATTTTATCCTTCTTTGATCATACATGTTAATCAGTCTTGTTGCCTTTGTCTAGTCATGTGATTTTATGTCAAGTACTTTTATGTTATTTTTACTTGTTTAATATTAAGTTCTTTTAGTTTGTATGTTTCCCTAACTTTGTAACTTATAGATGTACATCGCTTAGAACATGGAATAGGCGATTTATCAAATCTTTTAATAAACTTGGAAACTTGGAAACTTGGAGGTGTCCCTCGGAGTGGAGTTAGGGGTTGAGATGGAGAATAGAGGAATACTTCTGAGTTTGAAAAAGTATGTGTGTACATTCTCTTGAGAAATGCGCTTGCACAAAGAGCAGATGGCAACATGTGCACATTCCTTATGGATTTGATTTGATAAGAGGATGCCTATATAGAAATGTCTAAGAAGGCGCCTATTTTAAAAGGCAACATGAGTGCCTAGGTGACTTTATGTTAAAACATGTTTATTGAGCCAAATGCAGCAAAGGCACAGAGGTTACAAAAAGTGACAAGAAGCTCATAATTATAAGCAAGAACAAAGGAAAGAACAACCCCCCCCCCCCCCTTTACTCCCTCTTCATAGTCTATAAAGAAATGCAGTGTAGGAACAGGTGAAGTAATAAAAAAAGCACAGGAAAATATCAACAGTTCAGGAGTCTACTGTGTGCAAAGGGGGTCATTGCTAATGTGACTGTATGTCCCATTTTGAACTGGACCATCCCTTGTTCAGATCCCCCTGTCCCGTTGTCCCCACGCACAGCTTCGGGATGCCGAAATGTTCTGTTTTCAAAGATGGCGCCCTAATGCTGTGTGTGGTGACAACGGGACAGGCGATCGTGGAGAATGGGTTCTCTCCCTATCCCCCCCCCCCCCACTACCGCCACAGCAACTGCAGGAAAGGCATGTCCTAGCTGGGCCAGAATTTCCTCTCCGATGTCAGAATTGACGTCAGGGAAAAGGCTTCTGGGCCGGCACCTGGACATGCCTTTCTTGCGGTTGTTGCTGCAGCGGTGGCGGGCAGGAAGCAGCAGCGGGTGGCGGTGGCGAACCAGGTAGAGGGAGCAAAAGAATCGTCGGTAGGCTTCGGAGGGAGGGAGGCATACAGACAGGCAGGCTGGCTGGCTTCGGTGCAGCAGGAAGGGAGGGAGGTAGACTTGCTGGCTGGCTTTGGGGGAGGGGATGGGACAAAGGCTGGAAGGCAGTGAGGGGGACATAGGAAGGAGGGAGGAAGGAAGGAGAGAAAGAGGCAGAGAAAGGGGGGGGTGTAAGCATAAGAAAGGCCTGGACCAAAGGGGAAAGACAGGATGCAGATGCAGGACTATGAGAGGTTCAGACAGAGGGGGAGAGACCCTGAGGAAGAACAGAGAGATCAAGATCATAACAGAGGAGGAAGAGAGAGGGAGACTTGGAACAAAGGTACAAAGGAGAACTGACACCGGATCTGGGGAGAGTAACAAAAGGGTGTAGAAAAAATAGATAGGGACAGATTTTTCAAATTATGGGGAACTACAAGTACAAGGGGGCACTCAGAGAAATTGAAAGGGGAAAGGTTTAGAACAAACGCCAGGAAGTTCTTTTTCACCCAGAGGGTGGTGGATACATGGAACGTGCTACCAGAGGATGTGATAAGCAGGAGCACGCTACAGGGCTTCAAAGAAGGTTTGGATAGGTACCTAAAGGACAAAGGGATTGAGGGGTACAGATAGGAGTAGAGGTAGGTTATAAGGATAGGATTAGAGGATTAGAGGTAAGTTACAAAATTAGTCTGGGACCACTGTTCAGGCAATAGGCCTGATGGGCCGCCGTGGGAGCGGACCGCTGGGCAAGATGGACCTCTGGTCTGTCCCAGCGGAGGCACCTTCTTATGTTCTAAAAGAGAGAGAGTTCTGGACTCAAAGGGGAAGGGGCTGGATTGTGAAAGAAATGTTGGAAAAGAAAGAAAGAAAGAAATATTGGATGCAGAGTCTGAAGGACGAGCAACCAGAGACTCATGAAAACACCAAACAACAAAGGTAGGAAAAATGATTTTATTTTCAATTTAGTGATCAAAATGTGTCAGTTTTGAGTATTTATATCTGCTGTCTATATTTTGCACTATATTTGTCTATTTTTCTATAGTTACTGAGGTGACGTGTATATTTTAAAGTCATCTGTCTTGACATCTTTGTGGGAGTTTTTTTAAAAAAATTTATGGTTACCATTATAAATTAATAAGATATTGATGTACATGAAAAATGAATGGAAGAAATTGGGAGTGGGGCGGGATTGGAGGCAGGACTGAAAATTAATAGATGTCCTGTTTTGATGAAAAAAATAAATGGTCATGTTAGACCAGAATGATTCCCAGGTCAGTTGAAATTGAACTCCTTGTGCTGAAGAAAAGTCCATAATATCCCGACGCTCCCACATCAGCAGAGTGATCAACTGCATTCTCCAAAGCAAAAGAGTGGGAGCATCAGAGTCCAACCATTTGAGTAATATACATTTCAAGGCCATCAGAACAGTCCATTTAAGAAAGGTGGCCATGCCCCTTTGTCTGGGATAATGAATAGGAAGAATCCCAAATACGATCAAAGGGGAACTCCAAACTGCCATCTTCCAAATAACACCTGCATAAGCAAGGATCCATGTCCAGAAGGCCATGATAGAAGGGCCTATGTGCCTTTATAAAACTGGCTCACATAATACCGTGTTTCCCTGAAAATATTCATTTTGGGCCCAAAAAAGGCACTAGGTCTTATTTTCAGGGATGTCTTATTTTTTTCATGTACAGTGATCATCTCCCTTCCTCTCCTCTACCCCAATTCTTCCTATTTCCTTTCTCTCCCCCACATGTGCATCTTTCCTTCCCTCTCACCCATCCCCTTGTGCGGTATCTTTCTATCCCTCCTATCCCTTGTGCAGCAGAACCCTTGCAGCTTCTATCCCTCCCTTCCTCCCAACTCCCGTGTAGCATCTTTCTATACCTTGCCACACGTGCACCACCCCCTTCCCTTCCCACTCACTCGCCAACCCATCTCTCCCTCCCATCCAAACCGCAAGACTGAAATAAATACCTTATAACAAACTGGAGCATCGGCAGCAATCTAGACAGGCAGCTTCGTGGCCCTATATCGCCTGGGCATTCCTCTGCCGCGTTGCTGATGACGAGCTCTGTGAGCTCTGTCTTCATTCATATAAGCCTCAAAGAGGTATAATTTTATATTTGTCTTTTTATTAAAGTATTAAAAGGAATAACATTCTTTACAACTGTCACTTATAAATCACAAATAGAAAATAATACAGATCTAGGAGCAAAACCCCATCTCCCCTCCCCCATAATCCTTCCTTGTCCCATTTACAAAGATGCCAAAAGGGCCAAGCTGTAGTTATAATTCTTTCCAGCACAGCTGCATGAACCCAAATGATCCAATTAACTCCCTGACACCCTCTGCCCCTCCAGTCCCAACAATATCTCAGAATTAGATTCTAAGCTCTTCAGAGCAGGGACTGCCAATTACATTTTGTACATGCCTTTCAGCACTATAGAAATGATAAATAGCAGTAGACCCAAAAGCTCAACTATTCTTCTTTCTTCATTCCCTCTGCAACCCCCTCACCCCCCCCCCCAACCCAAGCACAGTGGCATTGGCTAGTTCCTAACCCCCTCCAGACTCCTGGATACAACTGTTCAACTTTGCTTTTTTCGATCCCCTCCCCCCTTAGCCCAACTGCAGGGGCTGCACTGCTAAAAAAAGGCCTCATCTGTAATTTAAAAAAAGCAAAATAAAAAACCTAGGGCCCACTATTCCTCCTTCTGCTTGCCCACTTCTCCTTCATCCCTAGGGTTACCAGACATCTGGGAAAAACCGGACATGTCATCTTTTTAGATTACTATTCAGGTGGCTGGATGGACTTTCCAAAACCCAGCAGTTTGTCCGGGTTTTGGAAAGCCCCAGTGAGCTCTGGCAGCACTTGGAGGGCCACCGAGCAGGCACAGATGATGTCACACACATTTATGCATGCTCCAGGCCTTCCAGACGAGCCGGAGCTCGTCAGTGAAGAAGAGAGCTTTGTGGGTGCGGGACTGGGGGGAAAATGAGGTGGGGCTGCGGCAGAACAGGACTGTGCTAGAGGCGGTTCAGGGCGGGGCCATGTTTCCGGGGTTTTGCAGGCCAAAATATGGTAACCCTATCCTCCCCCAAACCATCCTGTCTGCTGTTCCTCCCAGACTGGATGCCAGCTGACTGCAGGTGAAGAAGAGCCTCTTCTTTTGGAAATCCATCCAGTTCACATTATAGCAGCAGCCTTTACAGCGCAAGATTGAAATGTGCATTAGTAACCCAGCAACCCAGTAACTTTTATCCTGCAATTTGAGGGCACCTCTTGTGTAGATACTCTTGTCTTAGTAGCTGAGTACTGCTGCTTAAACAGATGCCTTTTTGTGCAGCCTCACAATGCCTCAGCTCCATCCCTTATTACATGGATAGCTTTGGCCATTTAGCAATTTAAATAACCTAAGTTATCCATATATATGCCTGGATATATGCAGCCTGCCTATTGTATAAGTTCTTTTGAATATTGATCCCACACTGTTTAAGAAAGAGATTCACAAACCTGGCCTGGGGACCCCAGAGCCAGTCATATTTTCAGGATACACACAATAAAAATACATAAGGTAAATCTGCGTATGAAAAGTCTCAAATGCATGCAAAAGTTTTACTTATGCATTTCCGTTGTGGTGGATAGTCTGAAAACACGGCTGGCTTTGGAGTCACCAAGACAGGCTTTGGAAGCTCTGGGTTAAAGGAGCATTTATGAATAACTTTGTCAACTTTAACAAGCTCTGCAACAAAAGTACTTACGCAGCAAAACTAAACACATTCTGACTGCCTAGCGTGTGCCAAAGATATATACAGGACATGCAGATCACTGATGCTTCCAGCATGCAGATACCCTCTTATTAAGCATATTCTGTCTGATTGCTCTATCCCCGCCTCCCCCATCTCCAGACTGCTTCAGTGAAATATGAAGAGCTCATTTCAGAAAGTGTGAAGCTTTCCTAACATGATTTAAAGTGTGGTGCAGTGGTTAAAGTTACAGCCTCACCTGCCCGAGGTTGTGGGTTTAGACCCACACTGCTCCTTGTGACCCTGAGCAAGTCACTGAATTCCCCCATTGCCCCAGGTACGTCAGATAGATTGTGAGCCTGCCGGGATAGACAGGGAAAAATGCTTGCGTACCTGAATAAATTCAAGTAACCCATTTTGAGAGAGCGGTATAGAAAACTGAATAAATAAATAAATAAATAAAGGCTTTCGAAAGAACAGCACAATGTTGGGAAATATTTTATACTTATGAAAAATAAAGGGAGAGCATTAAAGAAACCTGCCAGCTCCTTGCAATTTTTTTCATTCTCCAGGGATACCGTGTGACTGTTTCTGGACAGAGACATTTGATCAATCATGGGTCTTTTAGAATTTTCATCCCAGTGCATTGTGGTATTTGTAGTCCTACTTTCTTATGCAAACAGCATGATAAATGCATACCATGATGCCTTATGAGATAGGGAGGAGGGGAAAACTAACAATGACTATTACACTTGCCTCTCTTCCACAAATGCTGATATTCAGTGACTTTTCAGAAACATCCACGTATTCACTTTCCATTGCATTAGTAAATAATGAAATAACCACAATATAAACCATGAAAAGGGTGGCATGTCAAAAGCGCATCTGACATTGGTGCACCGACTTCTGTGTGCAGGACCAATGCGTGCTGCCAGTTCCACCACTTTCACGCCATACCGTTAGCGTTCTGAGGGGGAGGTGGGGGGAACCCTACTACAATTATAACTGCTCACGCTCCCAAACCCCCTCCCACCCAATGGGAGCGCGACCAGTTCTAAGTGTACTGAGGGGGTTCCCCCCACCCCCCCCTCAGAACGCTAACGGTATGGCGTGAAAGTGGCAGAACTGGCGGCGCGCATTGGTCCTGCACACAGGTGTCAGCGTGCCAATGTCAGATGCACTTTTGACGTGCCACCCTTTTCATGGTTTATATTGTGGTTATTTCGTCGGTGTACCATGAAAAGAGGTGAGTGAAAGTATGAGACTTATGAAAGAGAAGTGAAAGTTATATGACAGTAGCCAAGGGTTAGGTTTTGAAGGTTTATACCATTCGTGCTTGCTCAGCCAGTGTAAATTTCAAATAGGTCCCATTTCTTTACCAACAGGGAACGTGTAAAAGTATTGATCTGTACTTATGGTAATGAACTGAAGCTGGAGAACAAATTCATTCTGTCATGGTCAGGGCAAACTAGGGCAGCCTTAGAGTAGCACGCTAAGAAAATGGAGATCACCTGAGGTTACACATCCCATTTCCATTTTTACAGCTTTCATTTCGTGACCTCTAATTTTTAACTTCAAGGCAGACTCTGAGGGTTGGTTAAAAGGACATCAGTACCACTTGTTTATTAGGGCCAGATGCACTAAACAGGATCGGTAAGACCGCGTGGGTCTGCTCCGATCCGATTTTTGGCTGATTCTAAAAGAGTTATTGATACACTAAAAATTTTGCATGCAAATGATTCGTGCGGTGATTCATAGTAATCCCGACTCTCCTCTGTGATTGATCGCTGTGAGAGCAACTGAGAGCCGCTTTGAGAGCCGGCAGGGGAAGCCCCAAAGCAGCTTCCTGCCACTCAGCTGTTCGGGGCAGAAAACCTTTTTTTTTCTTTTAATGGACATAGATGCTATGTGTGTGTGTTACACGTGCACAATATCTGCCCCATTAAAAAAAAAAGCCCTCCACCCACTGATGACAGCCCTCCCTGACATCTCGCTGATGAATCATCACCAGGGACCGAACCCCCCGTGCCAGTGAAAATTGGCAGGAGGGATGCTAACTTCCCTCCTGCTATGCCGAGCCACACACCCTCCCCGCGTGAGAGAAAATTTACAAGAGGGATGCTCACTCTCTCCTGCCATGATGACTCCCCACACACAAGAGAAAATAGGCAAGAGGGATGCCCACTCCCTCCTGCCAACAGCGGCCTACCCTGAACCATCTCCTACCCTCCTCCTTTACCCCCATCCAAAAAAAAAAATGCAGGAGGGATACCCACTCCCTCCTGCCATCGAATGCTACTATGAACCACCACCCCCCCCTGTAACTTTTTCAGAAGTTGGAAGCAGGAGGGAAGCACGGTCCCTCTAGCTCCAAAGCCCACTGATCCAAAATGGCGGGCCTTTCCTCCTCAGTGCATCATGTGATGCATGGGGAGGGGCCCAAAGCCCTGATTGGCTCAGATGCCTAAAGTCCCTCCCAAGGGGCCCCCTTGGGAGGGGCTTTAGGCATCAGAGCCAATCAGGGCTTAAGGTTCCTCCCTGTGCATTAAATGATGCGCTAGGGCAGGGAAGGCCCGCCATTTTGGACTGGTGGGCCTCGGAGCAGGAGGGACTGAGCTTCTCTCCTGCTCTCAACTTCTAACAAAAGTATGAGGGGATTCTGGGGGTGGGGGAGGTTCAGGGGAGCATCCGTTGGCAGGAGGGAGTAAGCATCCCTCCTCCCTTTTGGGGAAAAGGGGAGGGTAGGGGATGGTTTGGGATGGTGCCTGGCATGGGGGGGCCTCCATTGGCAAGAGGGAGTGGGCATCCCTCCTGCCATTTTTTTTATGCGTGGGGGGGGCTCACTTGACAGGAAGGAGTGGGCATCCCTCCTACCGATTTTTACTGGTGTGTTGGGGGGTCCCAGTGCCAGTTATGTAATGTAATGTAATGTAATGTAATTTATTTCTTATATACCGCTACATCCGTTAGGTTCTAAGCGGTTTACAGAAAATATACATTAAGATTAGAAATAAGAAAGGTACTTGAAAAATTCCCTTACTGTCCCGAAGGCTCACAATCTAACTAAAGTACCTGGAGGGTAATAGAGAAGTGAAAAGTAGAGTTAGAGGAAAAATAAAAATAAAATAAACATTTTAACAAGACAGTTATAAATATTAAATTAATTTCAGGGCTGACCTATTGATAAGACACGTAAGCCACTGGTCTTGACCAATCACTTTTTTCGGATCACTAAAAGTGTTCGCTTTTTTTGTGTATCGAGAAGCGATGTTAGAGCATCAATTGCTCGACTAATTTACATGGCATTTCAATATTAGTGACCTTATTTGCATGGCCAGATCAGAGAATGAGTGATCGTGCAGAAACCCATGTGGTGAGCCATTTTCTGCATGGGGTCAGCAAATACGATCATTGTTAAATCAATCAAAACTGGTTTAGTGATGATCATTAGACAATCACTGACTTTAGTACATATAGGCCACATTCATTACTACAAATAACCTTCAAATTTCTGATTCCCCAATCAAGTGTACACATTTGCCTGTCAATAAGCACTCTACTTTACTCATGCCTACCATGTCTCACATTTTTGGGACCATTCAATCCATGAGATTAACCACAGCCCCTCATGACACAATTCCTTCTGCAATCCTAAAGCACAATTTCATTTTACAAGGGTAAATCAAAAAGTAAAGGCAAAATGCATTTAACAGCTTTAATAGAAGTAACTGTGAGCAATTGAACATATTACTTTTCCACAAAGTCCCCATGCAAGACAACGCATTTGTTGTATCATTCAACTAGCTTCTGCATTCCTGCAGAGAAGTTTTCAGATGCTCCAGATGCCAGGTGAGCACCACTTCCTTTACTTCATCATGCTTTGTCTTTTGCTTGCCAAGTCACAGTGATGCACCCATGTCTAGTTGCTGGTGACAATTCTCTCCAGAATACTTGAATCTTCTTCATGCCATCTCAAGAACTGGGTCACAACCTCCACAAGCTGTTGCTTGTGCAGATCAGTAAAGCTGTTTGGGAACCCGTGCACAGACTTACCTGTATCCCAAGTCATCATGCATTATGTCAAATACAGATCCATAGCTGATATCCAAATTTGCAACCAATTGAGACACCATTATCTGTTGGTCTCTAAACAAGGCATCCACCCTGTCAATGTACACTTGTGTGTGCGATGTTGATGGGTGACCAGAATAACCTTTGTTGTTTACACCTCTTCTTCCTGCTTTAAACCTTTTTACCTACTCATAAACATTTGGTTGATTCGTGGTGCTATGTCCATACTGAGTCAATATCTAATGATGAATTTCCACAGGTTTCACTCCTTCAGCCCAAAGAAAGAACACTACTGCACTTTGTTCTTTGATGGTGCAGTCTTGCAATGGAGCATCCATGTTTCTGACCTTGTGGCTGCCACATGACTAAAGGCCAAGTGCTACAATATGCGTGGCTGAACTATCCAACAGGCAATGTACAAGTACGTATGTTGCTTTTTGCTAGTTCTGGTCTGGTTATCATGTAATTTAACAATTGCTTTTAATTTCTGATTCGTCCTCGTAGTTGGTCCATACATTCAAAGTATGATTGCTAACAGTCTATCTACAGGGACTGTACATAATCTGAAAACTAATACAGGATAATTGTCTATATCTACCTTGTTCACTTATGTCCCCTTTATGCACTATTCCTCATGAAACTGAGAAAATATTTCTCATATTTCTGCTGAATGCTTCAGCACATTGCTCTAGTCATCCTAATTTTCAGCACCTAAATTTTAACCTACTACTGCTTTACCGCATTTGATCCATAACTTAATCGTGGTTTATACCTAGTTACTTGATTGGCCCCTGAAGAGGGCATTCCAGATTGCCGAAACTGGGATCCTAGTCAGGACCTTAGTATAAAAAAAATCAAGTAATCAAGTAGAAAAGGTTTAAAGAAGAGCAACCATGATGATAAAGGGGATGGAACTCCTCTCATAAAAAGGTTAGGGCTCTTCAGCTTGGAAAAGAGAGAGCTGAGGGGAGATATGATCGAAGTCTACAAAATCCTGAGTGGAGTAGAACGGATACAAGTCGATCGATTTATCACTCCATCAAAAATTACAAAGACTAGGGGACACTCAATGAAATTACAGGAAAATACTTTTAAAACCAATAAGAGGAAATATTTTGTTACTCAAATAATAGTTAACCTCTGGAACGCATTGCCAGAGGTTGTGGTAAGAGTGGATAGCGTAGCTGGTTTTAAGACAGTTCTGGCAATTTCCTGGAGGAAAAGTCTGCAAGTCTTTTTTTTTAATCTATTCATTTTAAAACTTTCAATAAGTGTGGTACAATATACAATCAATTTTCATTTAACATCACTTAAAACTCTTACAATATTCCTTCAAAACAATTACCCTCCCTCCCCTACCATCAATTCCTCATTCAAAGACCTTAAGTATCCCACCCTCTCCCTCTCTCCCCCTGGATGTGTACAATCAACAGAGGAAAAGAAAAATAAAGTCCACAATCTGTTATTGAGAAAGACATGGGGGAAGCCACTGCTTTCCCTGGATCGGTAGCATGGAATGTTGCTATTCCTTGGAGTTTGGCCAGGTATTAGGGACCTGGATTGGCCACCGTGAGAACTGGCTACTAGGCTCAATGGACCATTGGTCTGACCCAGTAGGGCTATTCTTATGTTCATACTGGGACTTTATGTTTATATTTTAATTTGGTTTTTATAAAAATAAATGTAACTGTTCGTTGAGGTGTCAGGTCAAAAGCGCGCCGGGACAAAGGCGCGAGCAGACAATTGAGCGCAGCGCGGAGGCGCGCGCCAAAGAAAATTACTGTTTTTAGGGCTCCGACGGGGGTGTGTGTGGGGGGGAACCCCCCCACTTTACTTAATACAAATCGCGCCGCGTTGTGGGGGGTTGTAACCCCCCAAATTTTACTGAAAACTTCACTTTTTCCCTGTTTTACACATGCATATCCTATTTCTTTTTAAAATCTAGCACGCTGCTGGCCTTAATCACCTGCAGTGGAAGTTCATTCTAATGATCGACCACTCTTTTGGTGAAGAAATATTTCCTGGCGTCGCCATGAAATTGCCTGCCCTTGATTTTCAGCGGATGTCCTCTTGTGGTCAAAGGTCCTTTAAGAAAGAAGATTTCGTCTTCCACCTCGATGCGGCCCATGATATATTTAAACGTCTCAATCATGTCCCTCCTCTCTCAACGTTCCTTGAGCGAGTATAGCTTCAATTTATTCAGTCTTTCCTCATATGGGAGGTTCTTGAGTCGTTGAACCGACTCAATTCCCCGCACATCTTTTTGATAATGTGGTCTCCAGAATTGAACACAATATTCCAGATGAGGTCTCACCATGGATCTGTACAAGAGCATTATGACTTCGGGCCTCCGGCTGATGAAACCTCTATGGATGCATTCCACCATTTGTCTAGCCTTGGATGCAGCCTTGGATGTAGTTTTCATGTCTTCACTAATGATCACTCCCAAATCACGTTCTGCCTTAGTAAGCTATAATTGATACCATCAAAGTAGGCTGCACTAAATTTGCCCCTCTCTACCACCAATATCACTTTGTTGGCAAGCCTTGACCCTCCTCCCCCAATATTTAATTGAATCAATGTGAGCTTCAACTGTTCTTTCTTTTCAATAGGCACCACCATTATCAACTGTTCTCTAAATATCACCGTAAACCCATCCTAAAAGACAGAATGAGACTTCCTCTTGGTGGTGTTAAGATGGAAGTACTCTGGTATACTAGAAAAAAAGGGCTCAATTGGACATATGGACTGCTGTTGATCCTGGGTCCTGTGAGGTATAGCAGGCTTGGAGATTCATTGTTTCTTTCTTATTATATTGTATTTGTAGTCCCTCTTTCAGAATATTATTTTAATTAGAATCACAATCAAAAACAAAAATGTGGCCCTGCCACTGCTGCCACAGTCACAAGACTGCTCCCCCCCACCTTGAGCCAGCTTCCTACCCCCCAATCCAGCCCAACCACCAATACCCACCCTTCCCGTCCTCCTCCATATCCCTATATCTGCCCTTGTAGGCTCTCCCCAGGCCTACCTTTTAAAGGCCCTGATGGTCTAGTGGCTTCTTTGGGGCAGGAGCATCCTGTGTTTTTGCTGCCCCTGGTGGCTTCGTATTCCAAATGGCAACTTCAACTTCTTGTGGCAGGATTGTGAGATTGCTGCGGGAGTTTGTAGTCACCATTTTGGAATTGGGAACAGCATAAGCAGGAGCAAGTCTCAAACAGTACACTAAGGGTCCACTGAGTAAGGGAATACTGAGTAAGGGAATACTGAGTAAGGGTCCACTGAGTAAGGGAATACTGATACAGAGTTACTGAAGAGTATGTGACTGTAATTGAAAGTAAAGTTTTTCTTCCTTTTATTGCAACCCGTGCTCCTGATAAGCGCAGTGAGCTTGGTTAACCGCAACTAATTATGCTCCCAGTGCGTTCCTTCCAACCAAGGAATCCTTCAGGCTACCTAGGCACCGGCCTAGGGTAAAACTACCAGGTAAATGGCCTCAGTGAAAATAGGTAATGAAAATCACACACACCCAGCAATGTCCAAAATCCAAATATACTTTTATTCCTGACCCTGAATCAGTCAGATTGGATGTTATCAGAAAGATGCAATAATGTTAACACATTTGTTCAGGGACAAAAACATAAATGTTGAGCCAACCTGGCTGCCCTGGCTTCACAAATGTTAGTCTGCTTTTTTTTCACAAAAATGGGAAAACAAACACATATCAGACTTTTGGCTGGACTTTGGTCTTTACAACTCTGTCCTCTTCACCAGCCTTAAATGATATAACTAATTTTAAAAAGGCTCTCTGCCTATGAACTAGCAGCAGAGAGAAGCACTCAGGATATTTACTGCATAAAGAAAAAAATGAAACTTCACAAGGCAAAACAAACCCAAAAGTAAACTGACCAACTTGAAAGCCTTCCACAGGCTGCCTGCAGCTAGGGAACTCACACAAACGGAGGCACTCCGTGATTGACGTTCCCAGCAAAAACTTATCACTGCTAATTAGCCTCCTGCTGTGTGGAGGGGAGGAAAACAAAAATGAAGTAGTTTGTAAGGAGTTTAGGCAGTTTAAGGCAACAAACTATATGACAGCCTTCTTCAGCGTCTAACTCTGGAAAGTTCAAGTAACTCTGAACAGACAGCAAACATAGTCCAAAACTTTCAGAATGCAGGTAAGCATTACAACTAGTCACAGCACTTCCAACCTTGTTTAGCTTGTGTCCATTTCCTCCAATCTCCCACCAGGAATAATTGGTACACCAATGTCCATAGGCTCCCAGCTTTCCAGTTGCCTTTCATTGGTGGGATCAGTCACCTCTGAAATGTCCACCATCTCACAGTCCTTTTCCCCCTCGTCAGCATTCAGCTGGGGAGATAAGTCTTGCTGCCTCTGAGGCTTTCGTTCTAGCCTCTCTGTTCCTCCCCCTCTCTAGTTTTCAGCTGCCTTGTTTTAACTGGCTCCAAGCCACCCCTCCCTGCTCTGAAGAGGGGGAAAGGAGAAAGCTCCCTGTGCAGCTGTGACTGGTCATTTGACAGCTTCCTGCTGGTTCTCTGCCTTTCTGGGAGATGTAGTTTCCTGGCTCCTGAGGTCTTATGTGAGAGCTAACAGCAGGCTTGGTAGAGTGCCCTACAGCTGGCCTTAACTCTCCCTGGCAGTTACTCTCTGGCTCATCAATATTGGTGCAAGGGAGGTCAGTGCTGTCATACTCAGCAGAGCCAGCCTGGTCAGCTCTCCTGCAAAGGGATTTGCTGTTCTTCCTAGACTACCTTGTGACTAAGCTAGGAGAAGAGCTAAATTTGTTACACTTTTCAAGTTGTTAAGTTGAGGAGACAGCTACAGCTGAGAGTCAAAAGGCTCAAGAAGAGCTACCATGAGGAGCCACACATGCATCAGAGAGCCCAGGAGTCCCCTTGCTGTAGTTTATCAGAGGAAGGGTTCCAATGAAATGTGAGTTTACTATAGTCTCTTGATTCTCATATACACTTACGTGTGTTCAATCCATGTTATTGTGAGGGGTAAGGATTATTACATTCCAGAGCTTTGGCAGTATTCAAGATAACAGTGCTCTCTACACTGAGAGGGTGATCCTACTGTAAGCAGGATATGTGGAGGGACATTTTCAAAAGGACGTCTAACTCCGACTTTGGATGTTTCCTGCAAGATGTCCAAAATGGGAGACAGAGAAATGGCCATTTTCAAAACCAGCAACTCTGCAAGACATCAAAAATTTTTTGAAAATCATCTACTTGGACGTCTTGGCCATCAGGATGTCCAACTCGTAGGATGTCCAACTTTATTCGCCATTTTTGACCACAAAACCATCCAAGCTCAAAACATCTTAATCCAGACCATTTGGATGAGTAATGGACTGGCCAAGTAGACATGCCAATATAGGAGTGGGGCACTTTAGAGGCCACTGCTGTGAACTTCACATTAAAGGTGCCAGAAGTACATCTCACCATAACCCTCTTCTAATGTATGGTTAGCTCTCCAAAATGCCCCCAAAATCAACTATGCCCACCTGTCTACCACTCCAATAGCCCTTAGCAGGTGGCACTTATATGGAAATATAGTAGGATTTTGGTGAGCTCACATTTTCCACCATAAATGTAGTGGTTAGAGTGACTTATGGGTTTGGTTCCTCCTCTCTATGGATCACTAACCCACCTCTGTGCTGCTCTACTAGGCTTTCCCATACCAGGTGCTGTTGTTCTAGAGACAGGTGTATACAGTTTCATTCAGATTGGGGGGGCTAGGAGGGGGGTCAGTGACCACTGGGAGAGTGGGAGGTCATAACGTAATTCCTCCAGTGGTCATCTGTCAGTTTGGGTAACATTTTGGCACTTAGATGCTTTTAATACAGGTCTAGCTCACAACATCTAAGTTTGTGTTCAACCCATATTATAATTCCATCTAGGACATCTTGGGAAAAGTTTGATGATTATTGCAAGATGTCCCAGTCTAAGTCCGCCCATAACATGCCTCCAACAGTCCCCCTATAGTTCTGGATGCACAGTGGATAGAACAACTCACCAGAAAGATAGTTTTGAAAATCGGCACTTGGACAACCTGGCCATTTTTTGGACGTCTTAGGTTTTTGAAAATGTCCCTATTTATATAAGAAGCCAGAGAGCAAGTTAATCCAGGAAAATTCTTTAATTTTTTTATTGATTTTTACATAAAACATAACCAGTTATGGAGGTAAATAGTTCTATCTTGTTCTATCTTGATATATGTGTGGTGGTACCCTCGTTTTGTTGCTATACTGATATTTGGGATGGGAACCCATTTTTATTTTCACATTGTAATTCAGGAGAATTCTAAAGTTAAATGGTTTTAATAGAGGTACAAAGGACAAAGAAAAAGACTGCAGACAGGTGTAGAAGATGCAGGCAGAATTTATTATGAACAAATAAACAAATTGTTGCGTACAAATAAACCATTTATAGCAATATGGGACCCGACACGGTCCGTGTTTCGATCAACACTGTCTTCCTCAGGGGTCCCATTAAAAGTTGGTATCAAATAAATGCAACAAATATGCCTTTCAGCCCCCCCCCCCAAAAAAAAAAAGCATTCTGCTGCCTATGTACCTGTGGACTATTATGCTAACCAGAGAGCATGGGTAACCAGAGAAATATTGTTGCTGATTGGTTCAATAATCGCTTTGTACCAGCAGCAAGAGCTCACTGTAGAGAAGCTAAACTGGAAAAAAACTGTAAAGTTTTACTGGTTCTAGACAACTGATCTCTTCATCCCCTTCAAAAACTTCTTGTGAAAAATAATGTTTTTGGCATTTACTTACCACCCAATGTGATATCCATTCTGCAGCCTTGTAATCAAGGATTTTAATGTTCCATGAAGACCAAGTATAAAGACTTTTTTTTCTGAATTGTATGCTTGATGCAGTTATTAGAGGCATAAGAATCCAAAACTTCCTCAAAGAGTTTAGTCTTAAAGATACCATATATGTACTTGCTGATGCTTGGAAAGATTTAACTAAATCAGCATTAAAAAAAAAAAAATGCTTATCATAAACTTTGCACATGCTGAAGAAATGCTGAATGATATATAATTGAGATAGCTATATCAATGGGGGATATAGTAATCTTTATCTTTTGACACGCAGGGGACGATCTTGATACAGCCCATGGGGCGAAACATGTCGGCAGGATTCCCCAGCCGACAGTCACAATTGAGCACTACAACTTAAAAGTTAAGAGATTTAGTGAAGAATATAAAAACACTATAAAGTAATAAATGTTTTAGATTAAATGAAGATAGAAAAAAGTAGATTAATGACAATCTAAGTGGTTTTTCCTTAAAGAAATATGCAGGATTACTGCATCATTATCTGATGATCCAAAAAGTTGAAGAATAATATAAATGATTGATTAAGATCACACGTTGCTTATGGTGATAGGTTTGTACATAAGTGTGATTACTAAAGTATATAGCCAACCTTAACAGCTTATTATAAACTTTGGCCATCAACAATGTTTGATGAAAATGAACCTACAGATGAAGACTTTTAAAGTTTCCAAGTCAGTGGTGAGAAGCTTATGATATCAAACCTCATTGCAGCTGATATTAATGAAGTGCTGAATATTGACAACGATGCCCCTTTTGTGTGTTCCTTGAGCGATGGCGAGTTGGCTGAAATGGTGTTAGATAAAGAAAAGTTTGAGGATCGTAGTGATGATGCTGACATAATGAACACTGGAAGAAAAAGAAATCCCTATAGACAATATGGTGAAAATGTGTGACCAGTTAATTGCTGGCATGGAACAATGTGCATTTATCAGTGAGCATGAGATTAAGCAATCTACTCGATCAAAGGGAGACTGCTTAAGCAGAAAACCTTTGTTAATTAGACAGATGATACTGGAAGAAGTCTTTTAAAAGGCTGTCTTTCATTGTACTGCTGAACTAGAGGAACACCATCATTGGACAGATGACTGCAGAATAATGATGATGCATGCTAAGCTTGATTTATGTTTGCAGATAATTGCTTCAGTCCCATCAGCATTCGGCTGGCTGAACTGAGATGACGAGCATTAAGCATTGCCCGGAACATTTTTGCATTTGAAGTTTTCCTGAATTACTTTGAAATAAAAATGTTTGCTGGCAATCTTATGGTCTGTCATTTTCTGACTTAGCATAACCATTTCAAAGTCTGAAAATTTCTGAAATTCAACATATGCCTGGTCCCAAGGATTTCAGATAAAGGATTGTATGCCTGTACACAGTGGTGTAGTGAATGTGAGAGGCGCCTAGGGCAGTGGCACCCCTCCTTACACTCTTCTCTACCTCCACCCACTCCTTCCCGACCCCCCCCCTCCGCGCACAAACCCCCTTCCCTGCTCCCATACCTTTTTAATTTACCAGGCGGGAGCAATATCACAAACTTGCTGCCCTCATCATGTTGGCTATCTCTTTCAGAAAATCTGGACCTCCTAGCCCTGCCCCCCCTAGTTAAGCCCACCCTAGCCCTACCCCCCGCTGCCTGCTCTTGTCAGGCAGGGAGGAAGTCCATGCATGCGTGGTTGTCATGCAATGATATCACATGCATGCGCAGACTTCCTCCCTGCCCGACCCAGCTTTTCAAAACCTGGATAAAGGATAAGTGCTGGGTTTTGAAAAGCCATCCGGACCCCCAGACATTTCCTCAAAAGGAGGACATGTTTGGGGAAATCTGGATGTATGGTAACCCTATCCTAGTACCTCTTGAAATGTTCACCCGTGCAAACAGCACCTTCCATCTGCTGCTCGCACCAGCCTTGACTCCCTTCTGATGTCACTTCCTGGTCGCAGGAGCAGGACATGACGTCAGAAGGGAGCAAAGGCTGGTGCGAGCAGGAGGTGGAAGACGCTGTTCGCAACGTTAAACATTTCAAGAGGTATGTGGGGGAGGCGCTCAGATGGTGAGGAAGAGTAGAGGGCATACAGCGTGGCAATGCCAGGTGCCACTTCCCAGGTGTCTAGCTCCCTTGCTATGCCACTGGTTTCTAGGAAAAGGATTTTGAAGTAGCTCACACCTTTTTCAGCAGTAGCTCAAGGTCAAGTTAAATCTAGGTACAATAGATATTTTCCTCTTCTCTGAGGACGTACAATATAAGTCTGTTTCTGAGGCAATGAGGCTGATCACAGTGAATGACAAGGAGATGATTTGAATGAGGCTTTCTTGTTTTTCATCCCAACGCATGCTGTTCTAACCACAAAATCATGGGACTTAAACATCATAGGAGGGATAATTGTATGGAAAAACACTCTGATCTCACAGTGAAGGAGATTAGGTTGGAGTGACACATTTTGAGGAACTGAGTGGAAAAGAAGGATATTTTGAAAGAAAATATAAGAGAATTAAAAAAAAAAAAAACAGTCGACCTTCTAAGCTCTTTTGTAACAGAAGCTCCAGAGGAAGCTCTCAAACCTTGAACAGGAAAAATCTGCTTCTAGAACAGCAGCCTTGACATTTCTCTTCCTTTTAAATCTAAAGCAAAAGAGCAGTACTGAATCAGTGGCTAGGAAGTCTGTCTCTTCTTTTAATATTTGTCTTTCCTGCCAGCGTGGCACTGCATAGTTATCGTTGGTTTTTTGTTTTTTTTTTGCTTGCTAGAGCAAGTCCATTTAGAGTGTTTTAACAATCTGAAGCGCATTGTCTATATTTATTTCTCTACTGCAATTACAGACCCATTCAGTCTCTTTTCAGCAGGAGTCTTCATTTTATCTTGCATTTCTCAGGCACAGAATTAGGCTTCGTTACCATAGAAACTAGAATCTCTTTTTTTATTGGTCCTGTTTTTAAATGGTAGGTTAAAGTCCTTAGCATCTGCTGTCTTATCAGCATTCACCTCATGTCGCCCGTTCTGCAAAACATTTTCATTTAAAGAAAATAAAAAAGAGAAAGAATCTTCCCCTTTTCTGCCACCACCTGCATTCCCTGCCTCACTACAGTTTCATTAAGTAAGCACGTTTCAGTTTTTGGAGGATAAAAGCAACTTAGTGGTGACATCTTCCCACGAATAAACTCATCTGCCAGGAATCAGAGTGTGCAGACAAACACCTCTTCCAAGCTTTTAACAGATATTACAAAATTATGATCATATGTAGATGAAGGAAAAGCTGCTGAAATTCTCTACCAACTGTGCAATTTGGTAATTCTGCTATTGGAAAAAGCTATTGAAAACACAATTATTTGTTGATGCATTTATGAAAAAGGACTGTCAGTTCGACAGACTTAATTTTAGTTGTAAGATGTATTGTCATATTTTGTATGTTTTTGGGAAACCACCTAGGTTTAGGCAGTGTGTACATTTTTAAATAAATACTCTTACGATGAATACCTTGTATAAACAAAATTATACTGGATCAGTGAAAAGCACTGGAAGGGCAATTTTAAAACCATTCATGAAGCTTGCAAAGTAACTGTGATATTACAAGATAATTTACAAAGGGAAACCTACAGAGCCGAGAATACAAAATTGACCAAACCACAAAGATTCTGGGGGTAACACTTGACAAACACCTAACCCTGGAAAACCACACAAACCTACTGTTTAAAAAATGTATTTCGGTCCTCTGGAGACTTCGCACTATTAAAAAATTCTTTGATGAAAAGTCCTTCCGTTTACTAGTACAATCATCCATCTTAAGCACCCTAGATTATTGTAACATCATATACCTAGGAGCTTATAAAAAGAACCTCAACAAGCTGCGATTAATTCAGAACACCGCGATCCGACTAATCCAAGGTTTTAAAAAAATGGGAACACATTTCCCCTTATTATCAGAAACTCCACTGGCTACCCACAGAATCCAGAGTCCTCTTCAAGTTTGCTTGTTTTTGCTACAAAGCTGTCTTTGGGATTCTTCCAGTTTACCTAATCTCCCAGTTCTCCCCCAACGAGTCCAACAAGAGCACTCGCAGAACAAACCTATTTAATTACCCCTCCTTGAAATCTTACCAATACAAAAAGTTTCTAGATAGAATGTTATCATTCCAGGCAGCTAGGCTGAACACATGGCTTGGAAAGCCCATACTTGAGGCCACTACATACGCAGACTTTAGAAAATCCCTGAAAACTCGACTGCTTAACAAATTCTAAATTCCCATACCCAACTCTTCCTCGCCATGACCCTTCCACCTTGCCCCCTAATTCCAAGGCCCGAAACTAATTATACTTTCCACCTTGAATCTCATGTACTGACATAATGTATCTTTATTGTAACCCATCTGCACCCCATGTACTGACAAAACCTATCTTTATTGTAACCCATGTACTGACTAAATGTATCTTTATGGTAACCCACCTGTATCCCTTACACTGACAAAATGCACCTTGATAGTAAACCACTTGTATTGTAACCCACTTGCATCCCATGTACTGACAAAATATACCTTTACTGTAACCCACTTGTATCCCATGTACTGACAAAATGAATCTTTAATGTAAACCACTTGCATCCCATGTACTGACTAAACGTATCTTTATTATAAACCGTTTCTATCCCATGTACTGTCAAATGTATCTTTATTGTAAACCGCTTCGAACTTCACGGTATAGCGGTATATAAGAAATAAATTATTATTATTATTATTATTACATGTACTTATTTACTAATACATGATACAGGGTGCAAATAGTCAAAATCAATGTGTGGTAAGTTCAAAACCTCTGCATTACGTGTTGGCAGCATCCCCAGCTTTCATACAGATAAAAGAAAAATGTTTACTGCTGTGTCAGATACTGGGTGAGGTTTACAGTTTAGTTTATTTAAAAAAATTGTAAGCAGTTTATAACATAAAATAGATTTTTAAAAGAGGGCATGTTCTTAATTTATAACATTTTATTGAAGGAATCCAATAAATATACAATAATATAATACAATAAAATAATCATTACATTTATATTCACAATATTAATTTTCAAACATATGTCTATCATTCCTTCAAAATAAATTTCCATATTACCCATTACATACCTCTATACCCTCCCCCTTTTGCCTACCCCCTTCCCTTTCACCCCTCACTCCTTCTCTCCCCCCCAATGTTTTTATTATTATTATTATTATAACATTGTAATGAATGAATTAAACAAAAATACAATTCAAGTAATTCCACATATATTACTATCATCCCTCCTATTCCCACCCCTATCCCAGAATGAAAGGTAACACCAAGTAGCAGGTATTAAAATGCAAAGAATATTTGCAAAGCTTCAATGTAAAGCATTAAGAATCATATTTCTTGATCTGGAGCAGTGGTTCCCAACCCTGTCCTGGAGGACCACCAGGCCAATCGGGTTTTCAGGCTAGCCCTAATGAATATGCATGAGAGAGATTTGCATATAATGGAAGTGACAGATATGCAAATCTGCTCCATGCATATTCATTAGGGCAAGCCTGAAAACCCAATTGGCCTGGTGGTCCTCCAGGACAGGGTTGGGAACCACTGATCTAGAGAATAAATTTTGTAAATTAAGAGTCCCAAATTTAAAAAAAAAAAAAAGAGTTTGTCTTGGAAATTTACAAATTTCCCAAATTTCAAATAAAATTATACGATGAAATTGGTTCCTCCAATGCCAATAACTAGGAAGATCTTTCTGTAACTAATATTGCAAGATGCATTTATGACCAATCATACATGCCTTTTGGAATAGAATACTTCTTCCTTGTCCAAAAACCCCACAAGCCGCAGCTTTACCAAATAACACACCCCTTGGAGATCCCACCAATTGGCAATTCCATAATGAACCTAAAAATAATAGGATGGCAGACCAGAAAGATTTAATAAGATGACATTGCCACAATGCATGAGATAAAGTATTCGGATCTTTCTCACATTTGATACATGTTCTTAATGTAACCAAGGTTATAAATGAAATTTTTAAAAAAGGTGTTCCTGTAGCTTTAAGAATTTTGAGCTGTATGTGTCACTTTTAGAATTCTGATCAGCACAACTTTCTCCAGGAAGTGAGCAGTGCTCGGGAGTTCTAAACCTGCCAGGGAGAGAAATTGGGTGGTTAGCAGTTGACAGGACAGGTTGGTTTTAGTTGCTTGTGTCCAGAAAATAACTTTAAAAAGATTTTAAAGTTAATTTATTTATTTATTTACTTTATTTATTTTTGTTACTAAAAGATAACAAAATACAGGAAAATAAACAATGTCATACATAATATAAATCTGATCAGGAGAAAAAATAGACATCAATTCCAGTCCACATTAATGGAGCGAATTTATAACTAATTTGGTATGAGTTCAAGTTTAACCTGTGTTGTGATAGAAGCTGTATTTGATTGATTTTTTTTTTTTGTTCAAATCTTTTTATTGAAATTATAGGTAGCAATACAGAAAAAGAAAACAATACTTACACATACATGTTTAACTCTGTGTCAGCAATGATCAAATACAGCATAGTGAGTATAAAGCATCAACAAGGAAAAAGCAGGATTCTAAACTCAGAGCTATACCATAAACATAGCTTCAAGCAGGAGAAGGTGTGCTATAGCACTGCCATATTCACAATTCAAAAGAAACAGGACTAAATACCTACATAAACAGTAATATATCAGTTGCCAAAAATAGGGTAATCTGAAAGTAGTAATCAGCTTTATATCATATAAATGTCATGAGAGAGTACACAGGAAACTAATAGTTACAATAATTTCTTACAGGTTCCCATAGCTTATTAAGATTCTTAATGGACATTAATTTTTCTGCAAATACCCTTTCGTATTTAAAAGACATACACATTGAATTCCACCACATGTTTGAATCAACCTTAGATAGGTCTTTCCATGATGATAATACATTCTTAATCGCTAGGTATAAAAGGATACGGAGTAGTTTAGCTTTATGAGTGTCCATTGATAGTGACAACTCAGGTTCACATAACACCTTTATAAAAATTTTCAAAGTCAGTTTATCATTAATGTCTAGTATAGAGCATATCGTTTTCCATACTGATGTCCACTATGTTTGCAGTAGTTCACAATCATAGAGCATATGTGGCAGTGAGCCTGGAGCTTTATTGAAAGACCAGCATTTATCAGATTGATCCACATTTAGTTTGGCTAATATATGTGGGGTCCAGTGAGCGTGGTGCAAAACAAAACAGATGGATTGTAGGACCGAGGCAGATTTTAG
The DNA here is from genome assembly GCF_902459505.1 of Geotrypetes seraphini. NCBI lineage: Eukaryota > Metazoa > Chordata > Amphibia > Gymnophiona > Dermophiidae > Geotrypetes > Geotrypetes seraphini. The sequence goes on along the minus strand of NC_047085.1, from coordinate 234,480,297 downwards.
AGTTTTAAATGCTTGATTTTTGTCATACAGAGCTCATATTTGTATCATTTCCAGGTGGAAGTACAGAGCTCATGTTTCATTAAAGTAGTAACAATTAATTATTATTTTTTTGTCCTGGTTGATGCTAAGAAAAAGGATATAAAGTATTTTTATTTTTTATTTTTTTGCCGGTGTAAGAGGTTGTGTAGAAGAAAATTTTTTTTTTAATGTTGAAACATTTTATTGAAGAAATCAATCAAATATACAATAATACAATATATACTCATTGCAATTAAATTCAAAGCTCAAATATTACATAAATAATTTTATCATTTCTCCAAAATATATTTTCCATATTACCTATTCATAATACCATATATACCCCCTATACCTTTCCCATCCTCCTTCCCTCCTCTTCATATCCCCCCAAATTTTTAAAATATAACAATATATTAAATTAATTATATAAATATACAATTCAAGAAATTCCAACTATTATTATCATCAAACATATTCCCTCCCTACCCCCATAATGAAAGATGACACATATTACAAAGTGTTAAGAAGTAATGAAAGTTTCTTATTCCTCAATATAAAACATTAAAAATCATATTACGAGCTCTATGGGAAAGATTTTGAATATTTGGATTCCAAATTTTCAAGAAATATCTAGTTCTTCTAGGAAATTTACGAACCTCCCAGACCTCAAATAAAATTAACCGATGGAATTGGTTCCTCCAATGCCAAAAACTAGGAGGATCTTTCTGTAACCAATATTGTACAATACACTTATGACCAATCATGCATGCCTTCTGAAATAAAATACAGTAGTACCTTGGATTACGAGCATAATCCGTTCCAGGAGCATGTTCGTAATCCAAAATGCTCGTTTATCAAAGCGAGTTTCCCCATAGGAAATAATGGAAACTCGCTTTGATAGGTCCCCCTCCCCACGAGAACCGGCATTGCTCCCCTCGAAGGCCCCCCTGTGATCCGGCACCCTCCCCCGCCGCGATCTGGCCCCCCCCACCCGATGCGATTGGGCACCCCCCTCCCACTGTGATCCGGCACCCCCCCCCCCACACACATGATTGGGGCCCCCCCCTCCGCTTCTTACCATCATCTGGGCACCGGCATGTCCTGTGCTTGGTGCCGGTGCCCGAAGATCGGCTTCCTCTTCTGTTGGGTCTTGAGCATCTACGCATGCTCAAGGCCTGCGAGTTCACTTTCTGAACGTGAACTCACAGGCCTTGAGCATGCGCAGATGCTCAAGGCCCAGCAGAAGAGGAGGCCGATCTTCGGGCACCGGCACCAAGCACAGGACATGCCGGTGCCGGTGCACAGATGACAGTAAGAAGCGGCGGGAGGGTGCCCAATCACGGCGGGGGGGGTGCCGGATCGCGGTGGGGGGGTGCCCAATCAAGTCGGGGGGGGGTGCTGGATCGTGTCGAGGGGTGCCAGATCGCAGGGGAAGGGTGCCAGATCGCGGGGGGCGCTCGTAAATCAGCACAACTGCATATGTGCCAACTCCACCGCTAGACTGCCAACAACATGGTTTTGGCTTAGCTAGTTAGAGGAGATATTCAGTGGCTCTGTCTGGTTAAGAGTTTTACTGGGACTTGGGCTCCTCTTGATGCATTCTATAAGGTCTTGAATATTAATCTCATATGACTCCTTTATTATTCTGTCTTGTGAGTTTGCAGCTTAATAGTATATTGTTTTTGTCATATAATTTGTTGTATACTTTTTGAAAAATTTCAATAAAATGTTGAAACAAACAAAAAAAGAGTACCTGAATATCTCTGGAAAACCCTGCATAGGTATAGATACTGATTAGAAATGCTTGGTTGATTATCATTATTTGTATATAAATTGTATTGCACTTTTTGTTGGCATTAAAAACTAAATAAAGTTTTTTTTAAAAAAAACATCCCAGGCAGGAGCTTCTCCCACCCGATTAAATCACTTTGAATATCAACCCCATAATTACCATTAGAGGCAGAAGTTTCAAAATGAAAATATCTGAACTTGTTTTGACTCCCATGACGGATCCCCTCCATTTTTCCAGATGAGTAAGAGCCCATGCATTGTATCAGCAAAAATCCTTCTACATTCTGCCTCCATCATGAGGAAAGAAACATAACGGATATATACAATATACAAGAAAGAACATGTGCCAGCCTTGTTTCTTACTGTACTATAAAGCATGGGACAGAGGACAAACCAAAATATTTTACAGCCTCTTTCTCTTTCAAACATGTCCAGCTGCATGGAATGAGCAGCAATCCCAAACACTCTCATGCTCCCTGCCAGTGACTTTCATTTGAGTAAAGTGATGCACAATTGCTACTGTTTTAGGCTTTCTGGAATACAGAGAATGCTGAGAAGCTCAGTTCATAGTGGTTTGAAATTTAGTTATTCAAGATTTAATTGATGGTGGCACATCATTCATTTCTTACGGACTTCAATTGAATTAGTGACCTGACCAAAATGTGTTCATCAATTGCAATTATATTCAAAGGAAGAGTTCTAATGGGTCAATCCAATGATAGGATTCTTTTCTTTTTTTTTCAAGGTATAAAAATCTGCATACAAACCAAACAGGCTTTAGAAAATACCATTCCACTGAATATTACCTAATAGGTTTGACTATGAACATACTATATCATTTAGATCAGTGGTTCCCAACCCTGTCCAGGCCAATCGGGTTTTCAGGATAGCCCTAATGAATATGCATGGAGCAGATTTGCATACCTGTCACTTTCATTATATGCAAATCTCTCATGCATATTTATTAGGGCTAGCTTTAAAACCCAATTGGCCTGGACAGGGTTGGGAACCACTGATTTAGATCATCATAATTCTATAATTTTTTTTTCATTAGATTTGTCAGCAGCATTTGATACCATTAATCATGTACTACTTCTCGAAAGGCTCACATTGATAGGCATTTCAGGGCAAATACATGAATGGCTTCGATCCTTCCTTACTGATCGTTCTTCCATAATTATCTTTAATGACACCACTTCCAATCCATATGCTCTTAAATACGGAATACCTCATGGATCTATTGTGTCTCCACTTTTTTTAATATCTTTCTATCATCTCTCCTAAGTCTCTGTCAGTCCATCGGATTTACCACTTTTGCCCATGCTGATAATATTCAGCTATTGCACCCTTTGAACCCGGAAAACAAAAAAGAAATACTTGAAATAAACAATAAACATGAGTGCGTCAGACAATGTTTAACCTCCAATATGTTATCTCTAAATATTCAAAAAACATGCTCCTTCCATGGAAGAATGGAATAAATTTAAGTGTCCTTTTACTCTTAATAACGTACAATTAGATATAGTAAATTCAGATAAAATTCTTGGTGTCATCATCGATGATAGACTTTCATATCACAAGAACATAAGCAGTATAGTAAAATCTTGCTTCTATAGGCTACGAATGATTCGTTCAATGTTCAAATTTCCCAAACCAAAATCATTAAATATATTAATCCATTTGCTAATTATTGCAAAACTTGACTACTGTAATTCCTTATTCGTCAGAATTACAAAAAAAAGAAAAGAAGTGTCTACAAATAATCCAAAATACAGCTGTTAAATTCATTCATAATGCAAAAACAATATGTAATGCCTTTACTAGTTAAATCTCACTGGCTCCTGGTCACTCATAGAATCACCTTCAAAATTCTACTTTTGTCATTAAAAACTCTGTCCTCAAATGAACCACAATTTATTGATAAATTACTCATCCCGTATAATATCTCACGTTCACTTTGGTGTATGGATCAAAAGCTGTTAACAGTCCCTTCTCTGAAAATTATATGGACTCGACGACAAGACATTTTCTCTGTCTGCGCCTCAGCTCTGGAATGCTATGCCACAACATTTAAGAGAGGAAGATAATCTGACACACTTCAAAAATAACCTGAAAAGTATCTTCCTCAAAGATGCCTTTAATTTTCTTTTAAAATTGATATCTCTTCTTCCTTTTCCAAGTACTTTTCTTTTCTCTCGTTCTCCCTATTTTTTTTCTCTTTTCCACCCCTACCATATCGTGCGTTCCATACATGTTACTTCTTTGGACTTTAAAAACAAGATTGTAGTTCTACTCCCCTCTACCCTTTTGTATAAGTTTGTTCATATGTCAGTTTAGTTTACCTTATTTTATGTTCAGTTTTTAAATTGTAATTGCATGTCTTTTAATGCTTTTTTTATTATTGTATTTCACTTAGTAAAACAAGATAAAATTAAATGATAAGATTAAATGATTCTTTTCCCTTGATTTACAGGTTCAATTACAAGGGGGGAGGGGGAATAATTTTATTATTTTATTAATGTATATTGTACATTGTATTTGATTATATAATAGGAAGGGTTGGGGAGGGTGGGGGTTAATAGCATTTTATGTGTACTCTTGATGACTATTAAGTGATATATTTATGATCTATTTGTTATATTATATTGATGCACGTATTGTACGTTTAAAAAGGAATAAAGAATTAAAAAAAAAAAACAAGATAAGTGATCAAATCAAATTTTATAAAAACATAAAACTTGAAACTTACCATCTATGTAAATATGTTAAACAGGTCCTTAGGAAACTCTTGGGTAACTTTTCAGTAGTGCATTTAACTACTCAGAGACACACACAGAAGTAGATTTCCCAAAAGACAGACTAGGCAGCTGTTTCTGCAAAGCTGTGGCATTTTTAAGTTCCTCAAGTTCCATTGAAGATAATGGAAACTTTTTAGAAGACTGTCCACAGAGTCAGAGACCGGGGGGATGAAGCAGCAGGAGTCAAACTCAAGGACATCATCCAGCAATTCACTCCTAGTAGAACCAGAGATACCAATCATTAACCTTTTCTAGTTATGTATTGGCATAAACTACGAGACAAGAATTATCTAAGGGGCTATCTTTCATTCGCCCTCAGCACTATGATTCATTTCAAACAGGAATTGACATGACCAAATTGTACATCCTTTACAAGTTAAATTGTACTGTATTTTTTTTTTTGCAACATGGAACTAATGTTATGTATTCCTCGTTAGTCCACAATAAAACTGTTCGAGAAATGGGCCACGACATGGCACATGAGGTTCAATGTGGATAAGTGTAAGGTGATGCATGTCAGTAACAAAAATCTTATACATGAATACAGGATGTCTGGTGCGGTACTTGGAGAGACCCCCCCAGGAAAGAGACTTGGGAGTACTGGTTGACAAGTCAATGAAACCATCCACGCAATGTGCGGTGGCAGTGAAAAGGGCGAACAGAATGCTAGGAATAATTAAGAAAGGGATCACGAACAGATCGGAGAAGGTTATCATGCTGCTGTACCGGGCCATGGTACACCTCCACCTGGAATACTGCGTCCAGCACTGGTCGCCGTACATGAAGAAGGACACAGTACTACTCGAAAGGGTCCAGAGAAGAGCGACTAAAATGGTTAAGGGGCTGGAGTAGTTGCCGTACAGTGAGAGATTAAAGAAACTGGCCTCTTCTCCCTTGAAAAGAGGAGACTGAGAGGTGACATGATCGAAACATTCAAGATACTGAAGGGAATAGACTTAGTAGATAAAGGCAGGTTGTTCATCCTCTCCAAAGTAGAGAGAACGAGAGGGCACTCTCTAAAGTTCAAAGGGGAAAGATTCCGTACAAACCTAAGGAAGTTCTTCTTCACCCAGAGAGTGGTAGAAAACTGGAACGCTCTTCCGGAGGCTGTTATAGGGGAAAACACCCTCTAGGGATTCAAGACAAAGACAAGTTCCTGCTGAACCAGAATGTATGCAGGTAAGGCTAATCTCAGTTAGGGCACTGGTCGTGCTGGGCACGATGGACCACTGGTTTTACCCAGCAGTGGCAATTCTTATGGTCTTATGACACCTCCCAATCCCCTAAACCTGCAAATTAAAGCTTTTAAACAATTATTCTTAAGGAATCTGGATGGTCTTGGTAAACAACCTGGAAAGAAAAATTACAATTTATAGAAATCAGAATAGCAAATGTTTCAAATACTGCAAAATAAAACCACAATTGTTATTTGCCAATCTGATACAGGTGGAGGAATTATGCTACAAGACAGGGCAGATTATCAAGTGGAGAGGAATACCAGATTTGGGAAGAAAGTCCTACAGCTGAATTACAGATTTAATTCTACAAATAACTAAGCAAGCATTGGAGAGTAGCTTTTTGACTATTCATGAGTTTCCTAGTTTCCAAGTTTCCTAGTTTCCAAGTTTCTATGTGGTTATAACCATCTAAGCAGCTAACAATCTATATAAAATTATCCTACAAGAGGATAGTGTTATTTAAAATATCACATAAAAGTGAGGACTAAGGGAAGAACTACAATTATAAATAGAAAAGATAGGGAAGGAAAACACATAAGGATCAATTGTATATCTTCCATAATTTGTCTCCTTATTGGTGAATCAATCTCATTTTAATTATAAGCATCACTGAATAAAAATGTCTTTAAATCTGTCTTAAATTTGTCAAGGGCTGATTGTAACTTAATACACATAGGAAGTAAATTCCGTAATGAGGGACCTTGTACTGAAAAGATTGATTGTCAAACATGTTCATGAATAATTATTCTATATGATAGGACATGTAATTGGTCTTGATTTATTGAGCTAAAAGATCTAGTAAGAATACTGTATATGGAATCAAATGCCATGGTTTCGGGAAGTTCTGCCGGCTCAGCTGATTGGGGATTCCCTTGTCGTGATTAGATGAGCCGGCAGTGGTGTCTACTTATAGGCCAGTGGTCTCAAACTCGCGGCCCGGGGGCCACATGCAGCCCGCCAGGTACTATTTTGAGGCCCTCGGTATGTTTATCATAATCACAAAAGTAAAATAAATCAGTTTCTTGATCATATGTCTCTTTAGCTATAAATGACAATATTATTATTAAGACTTAGCCAAAAGGAAAGATTTATCAACTATAAAGAGTTTTACCTCATGCAAGATTGTCATTTCTTTAATAAGACTTTAACTATTTTTATCTGAGGCCCTCCAAGGACCTACAAATCCAAAATGTGGCCCTGCAAAAGGTTTGAGTTTGAGACCACTGTTATAGGCCCATATTTCAGGCATCTGTCATGGCTCTAGGGAGATGCATAGATTCTTAAACTCGCCCAAGACTACTTTCCGGCGAAAACACGCTCAGACTTGGGCGAGCTTAAGTGTCTCTACGCATCTCTGTAGAGCCGCGACAGATGCATACAATGTAGGCAAATCTTCCTTGCATGAGTTTGTAGAATCAGCCCCTATATGCAGGTGCTTTCTCTATCCCTAGTAGGTTCGCAATCTAAGGGCTCCTTTTACGAAGGCGCTTTAGGGCCTTAACGCGCGGAATAGCGCGTGCTAAAATGCCCCACGCCCTAGCCGCTACCGCCTCCTCTTGAGCAGGTGGTAGTTTTCCGGCTAGCGCGCGCTAATCCGGTGCGTGCGCTAAAAACGCTAGCGCACCTTTGTAAAAGGAGCCCTAAGTTTAAAAGGCAATCAAACAGAAACATAAGGAAACAATTAATTCTGCATATGATAGAGAATCAAGTCTGGAAGGAGAAAAAAAAACCCTTCTCACAACTAAAGGGTAACATAAGAAAATATAAAGAGAACCGAGTTTAGATGTTTTGCGGAAGACACGCAAAAATCCAGTACCAGATGTGCTCATTTTCAAAACTGCAAAATGTCTATCTTGGTTTTTTTTCAAAACTGGTCATTTTTCAGATGTGGATTTGCCTTTTAAATCATTTTCGAATAAAAAAATTCACAAAAAGAAAAATGCACAAAGCAAGCAACTGAGATGTAGGAGGGGCCAGCATTTGTAGTAGACTAGCCACAAAGGCATCCTAGTAGAGCAGTGGGACCCTCACATAAAGGTTCCCCGGTAAACATCTCATCATAACTTCCTTACATTATGTTGTGAGCCCTCCAAAACCTACTGGACCCAACTGTACACCACAACAATAGCCCTTAGGCCTTCAGGTCATACTTATATTTATTTATTTATTCAATTTTCTATACCATTCTCCCAGGGGAGCTCAGAATGGTTTACGTGAATTTATTCAGGTACTCGAGCATCCCTCCAGTAGTCATCTGGTCAGTTTGGCCACCTTTATGGCAAGTATTCATTGTCAAAACAGGTGTTATTTTAATTTTGCAAAGTGCCAATTTGCAAACTCTAATGAAATAAATTAAAATAACATTATTTTCAGCTACAGTAGCAAAATAACATCAGATTTAGGAAGTTGGTTGGGCCGAGAACTTTTTAGCACACCTACATTACAATCATTACACTATAGGTTAACAAATACATATAAAACTCACCCCCCCCCTTTAGCCGGGGCTAAAAACCGTGCTATGGTTTTATAAAAGAGGGAGGGGGTAAATTTAGGTAATATGATACCATTTTATTGGTATAAATACATTTTTTAAATTAGCTTTTAGAGGCCAAAACTTCTTTCCTCAGGTCAGGAGAGTATACAGCAATTATGGTACCCTGTTGACATGAGTTAGCAGGGTTTGATCTAACAACAATAAAAAAATATTTATTATTATTATTTTCATTATTTATTAACACAGCTATCCTAAACTAAAAATAAAATTCATTTTTTCTATCTTTGTTGTCTGGTCATTTATTTTTTTCTAATCATGTTTGACCCAGACTCTGGTTTCTTCTTTCCTTGTTTTCCTCTTAACTGTCCTGTAAAGATTTCCTGTCAATTTGTCATTTTTTTCTTCTTTTTTCTCCTTTTCCACTCAGCTTTCTACAATGTATTTTTCTGCCTCTGCCCATACTTAATTCTGTCCTACTTTACAGCCTATGGTTTCCATTTATTATATTTTTTTACTGTGCCTACCTACTGCTTGCCATCTCTTTCCCTCACTCTGGCTCTCCTATTTCACTTCCTTTTATTTCCCAGTCTCTCAGTAACTCTTTCCTCTTTTGTCTGCCCCATCCAGCATTTCACCCTGCCTCCCACTGTCATCCAGCTTCTGCCCCTCCTCTCTCTTCCATCCAGTATCTGCTCCCTCTCCTCTTCTCCCCCTTCCACCCAGCATCTGCCCCTCCCTCTCTTCCCTCCATTCCAGTGCTTGGCCTCCTCTCTCCTCCTTACATCCAGCACCTGACCTCTCTCCCCTTTCCATCCAGAGCCTGACCTCCTATTTCCCCTTTCCATCCAGTACCTGCTTCCTCCCCCTTCTATACAGCATCTGCCCCCTCTCTCTCTTCCTTCCAAACAGCATCTGCCCTTCTCTGTCCCCTTCCATCCAGTGTCTGCACCCTTTCTCTCTCCTCCCTTCCATCCAGCACCTGGCCTCCTCTCTCCCCCTTTCCATCCCCTGACCCTCCCTCCCCCCTCCGCCTTATATAGGCTCTTCTTTACATCCAGCATCCCTCTTCTCTCTACTCCCATGGCATCCAGTGTGTCTGTCCTCCCCTTCCATCCAATATCTCTCCCCCCTCTCTCTCGAGTCTGCCTCCTCTCCCCTGCTACATCCATGTGGCTATGGAGGTGGTGTCAAAACAAAGATAAAGACATCGTGGGCCGCTCTATCCATTTTGCGACAGCTGGCCCCACCCTCTTCTGACATCACTTTCAGTTCTGGGGCAGAGCCTGTAGCCCTGAGAATGAATTGAGCGACCCTGTGATGCCTTTATCTTTTGTTTTACAGCAGCAGCGGTAGCAAAGAGGGGAGATATTTAGGGGTGCCATAATGGCATCCGTAGCTCCCCCCATTCTGACGCCCATGCACAACTATTGGTCCTGGATCTGCTACACATTGTGAAGCTTTGCAGCAGCACATTTGACAATCTATCCAATGTGTTTTTCTTTTCTACTTCAGCTTAAAACAAATTTCAGGCACCTTGCACAGTGAGACACTAATACATTTCTGCCTCATTAGGCAATTCATCTCAAATTGATATTAACTGAATTTAAAACTCATATCTGGACAATTCAAATGCTAAAAACGGAAATGACGGTGCATTTTAAAACTCAAATTTAAGAAAACTTAATACGTTAACCGTAAATGATAACTATTTTAGAAACGAACGATTAGAGCCCTGGTGTGTTAAGTCTGGTCCTTGTCGGCTTTTCAGCATAATCAAAATATGCAAATTAACTTGTATGTTAAAACCAAATTAATATTTCATGATTATCTTCATTGTGTATCCTAACAATTCAGACCTGATTTGAATCACTCCCTTTAGATTACTGTTATCCCTAAGCCGGCCAGTCAACCATAGCTAAATGCTAAGTTAATGAAGACATAGACCTATGGAGCTAAGTAATGGCCAGAGTGTTTGCCTCAGTGAGGTGAATGGGACCCCCATTTTTACCCATGAGATCCCAGGAGCCGAGGAAACAGGGACCAGACATTCCAGTATATCTCAAAATCAAGGGGGTGTTTTGATAGATTTTTGCATTAATAGATCCCCCCCCCCCCCCCAATTTAATCTTGCAGAGAAGAGAGTAAATTTTCCACTGTTGAATCTCCAGTCAGGAGGTATACGCAAAGAACATTTGAGAATGTGAATAATTGGCCAGAGTATAATATACTTATTGTGCCTGTTCAACTTGTGGGGGTTCAAATCTCACACTGCTCCTTGTGACCCTGGGCAAGTCACTTAATCCCCCAATGCCCCAGATACATTAGATAGAGTATGAGTCCACCAGGACAGATAGCATAGACAGATCTGACAATAGAGGAGCTTCCTCTGACGTCAGAGGGAAAGCTTCCGGGTCAGCTGTCGGCTTTGTGAAGAAAAGTGACTGCAGCTGAAAGGAGAAGGGAGCCAGCCAAAAAAAAGACACAAACTTGGGAAACAGAATGGAGGGAGGGAGAGAGAGGAGTTCATTGGGACATAGGAGGAAGAGGGCAACTCAGGAGGCCATGAACTTGGGACACAGAATGGAGGGAGGGGAGCATGAACTTGGGCCATAGAATGGAAGAAAGAATAGAGTGAGGGAAAGAGATGCTGAGGTGGGGGGGGAGGGAATAGAAAGAGATAATTGAGTCTCTGAGAGGGAAAAAGAGATGGAAATGAAGAAAGAGGAGAATTGTTGGGCATAGGGAGGGCGAGAGAATTCTTGAACATGGTGGGAGAGGAGTGAGGTAGAGATGCATAGAGAAGAAAGAGATGAGAGGGAGAAATGTTGGATATGGTGGTGGAGAGGGAATAGTGGGATGGATGGAAAGGATGCAAGAGGGGCCTCAAGGAGGTAGAGAAGGTGGGAAGAATACTAGGATCTGAGTTACATACAAATTTAACTTAAGGGCAGTTTTAAAAATGGAACTTATTCGTAACCTGGGGACTGCCTGTGCTTCAGATCTACGATGAAAGAGATTGACAGCACAGTGCAGCAAGTGGTGGATCCTAGCAACCTCATCCTTCCCCTATCCCACGCTCCTCTCTCCTCCCAGTGACACACTTAGTAACAGGAGGGAAGTGTGTCAGGAAAAGCTGTACATTCCAACGCAGTCAGCGCTTAGCAACACAGCTCCTCCGCACCATAAAATCGCCAGCTATAGAACAAGTGACACTATTTCCCAAGGAAACCAGTTCTCGAAACTAATCCTGTTACTGTTTCATCTTCCGGAGAGAAGCAGAACAGCCCATATTGTTGCATACTAAGTGACGTGCACTGCCTTTCAGAGGGAGAAAATGCAAGTGGAAGACAGAAGAGACTAAAGCAGAAATCAAGTGGGCTAAAAGAAATAAAAGCAGAGAAAGGAGCACAAGAAAAAAAGAAAAAAGATGCAGGAAAAAGAAAATGTACCCAAAAGAAATGAAAGACAGACAGAAGGAGAAACTAGATGGGTTCACTACTGGGCAGATCTTGCATGTATGAGCAAATATACCTGTACAATAAAAAATGTCTGTTGTAAAAGTATTTGACTCACTAAAAAACTTGGATCTCTTCAATAAAACTTTTATCCATAGGAACAGAATGGGTGGAAGGCCTTTATGGTTATTTAAAAAAAAAAAAAAAAAAAACACATCAACTTTACATCTACAACAGAATTGTGTGTCTTAGTAATTTTGCCAGTACTCTTAAAACATAAGACCAGTGGTGCATCGTGCCCAGCAGTCCGCTTATACGGCAGCCCTTAGGTCAAACACCAGTTCCCTAACTAAGACTAGCCTTACCTGCGTACATTCTGATTCAGCAGGAACTTGTCTAACTTTATCTTGAATCCCTGGAGGGTGTTTTCCCCTATAACAGCCTCTGGAAGAGCGTTCCAGTTTTCCACCACTCTTTGGATGAAGAACTTCCTTACGTTTGTATGGAATCTGTCCCCTTTTAACTTTAGAGAGTGCCCTCTCGTTATCTCTACCTTGGATAGGGTGAACAACCTGTCTCTATCTACTAAGTCTATTCCCTTCATTATCTTGAATGTTTCTATCATGTCTCGTCTTTTTAAGGGAGAAGAGGCCCAGTTTCTCTAATCTCTCACTGTACGGCTACTCCTCCAGCCCCTTAACCATTTTAGTTGCTCTTCTCTGGACCCTATCGAGTAGTACCGTGTCCTTTTTCATGTAAGGCCACCAGTGCTGGATGCAGTATTCCAGGTGAGGGCGTACCTTGGCCCGGTACAGCGGCATGATAACCTTCTCCGATCTGCTCGTGATTCCCTTCTTAATCATTCCTAGCATTCTGTGCGCCCTTTTCGCCGCCGCCACGCATTGCACAGATGGCTTCATCGACTTGTCGACCAGTACTCCCAAGTCTCTTTCCTGGGGGGTCTCTCTGAGTATGCATCCTGTATTCGTGTATAAGATGTTTGTTACCGATATGCATCACCTTACACATGTTTAAGACTTTCAGAGCTTTTCTTAAAGGCTGGCCCTTTCTTTCTAAAGTTTTCTCGACATTTGGAATGCTGTAAAGAAATTATATGACCGAAGGGGTGATTTTCTTAGAAAGAAAGATAAAAGGGTATTAGAATCAGAGTGAGGAGGTAGCAGAGGTGTGGAGGTATGAAGTAGGAGGACTTTACTTTTCCTTCAACTCACCATACCCTTCCCTTCACCCTGTTTGGACAAATGAGGTGGATCTGGTCTTCCTTCTTCGTTTTGGCAGCTGATAAGATGTGCTCCATTTCATCTGCCATGATCCTTGGTTCTTTGGCAAATGGGATGATGAGCTCCATCGTCTGCCCCATTCCTGCACCAACCATAATCAGTTTTGAAACTCACATGCTAGGGACAATCATTCTTGGCTGCTGAGAGCACATCTAAGTTGCACTCTCATAGTTTCCCCTATAGGGGTGGCAGCAAATTTTCATACTGAAGGGTATGTGCATTCTTCAAATTTGAAAGTTACCCTAAAGAATTTATGCCTACATGCATACAAACATTTAAAAAAAACACTAAAAATACCAGAACACCAATTGCATAATGAGATGCAAATACATGCAAAACAAATCATTATTATGCAAATCAAATAATACATCTTGTGTTCAACTTCACCAACTATATTATTCATGTAAAAAAAAAAAAAAAAGCCATCAACTTTAACCTGGTTGTGTTTAAACCATAATAAAGAGGCCAGAGTTTACCACATGTCATGCAGATTCCCTCCTCCCCAGCCAAGAGCTCCCCACCCTCACCCCGAAAGACTCCCATAGTATACTGAGAACATTTTCACTGTGTAGTGAGATACCACAATGCGTTCTCTATTGTTCAAACAGAAGAGCGTTCTGAAATTTCTGCTCCTAATCTGAACTGTCTTTATTGCGATGTACAACAGTAAGACTTTTGACCCACCCTTGGATTCCAGCAAGACCCTATACCCCGCTGAAGATCCATTTCCCAGATCGCAAGGAATGACCTTCCACCCCACCAAAGACTCGTTCTGCAGATCCCAATGCAAGACCCTCCATGGGAGATAACCAGCTTCGCCTGGTGTTTTTATCAGCTGGTGCAGGAGCGATCCCCAATTGTTCCTGCCCCATTGAGCTTCAGGTTCAAAATGGTGCCTGCAACTCTCTTGTCTGCATACTTAGGTGGCTGCCTGGTATAAACCTGGGAAGCTACAATAGATGGAAGAGACACCCATCAAATTTGTTGGATTGAAATCAGGATTTATCCTGGGAGGCCACTGCAAGCTGTATCGGTTTGACTCAGTCCACATTACACAGTCTTTTCTGTCTGAACCAAAACTTTACTGTTCTTCAAAAGATTAAGGCACAATACACTTTCCTCTTTGTTGAACAGATATTAACTATTTATAGTTCTCTCCTCTCACAAATGAATGCGTGTAGATACTTTTAGAGATTACTTTAGCTCCCTTAAATTCATCGGACCTACTCACTGGGTAGATGAGGGTCTGCTGTGCTCAGTGACAGATGCTGCAAGTAATTAGAACTGAACATAGATGGTAACACTTAGACAGCATATGAATAGTATAACTTTGATCCTGCGTTCGTACCCCCATGGGTTGGCCATTAAAGGCACTAGCTAAAAGAGCAAGGATTCAAGAAGGATCCAGGGACAAGTAACAGAACTAAACTAGTTGCTGCATTCTTTTAGTGGAAGGGAATAGGGTCATTCCATGTCAAGTGGTCCAGAGCTCCCAATTCAACCATCTCAGAAATTGATGAAATTTTTTCAGGATAACCAAAGTTTTCGGACATGATTTCAATTAAGTCTAGAGTTAGGGGTCCCTTTATCTGGACCACTTTTATGTATCCACAAATGTTGAATGGGGACCCGCCTTGAAATTGGACCAGTTGTCAATAGGAAACCCATCTACCCTTGTAAGCTCCTAGAGAAAGAGATCAGTGTGAATTTCTGTTACGCAAACTTTCCAGCCGGCGGCACACTAAATCCAGTGCCCCGGCTGGAAGGCATGTGCTGAGGTTCGTCTGGCCGAGACCCCGCCGGTGGAGGGCTCCGGGAGGTGTGGGGAGAGGCGGAGAGATGCCTGCGAGGAGGAGAGTTGCCCGCACAGGCTGTCTGCCTATAGGGCATGCTTCTCGCTGCGAGAGGCACATCCTTTAGGCAGACAGCCGGCATGGGCAATTCTCCTCCTTGCCAGTGTGTCGCGGCACACCAGAAATCACAGGAGGCACACAGTTTGCAATACACTGCTCTATAGGAATGAAGGGTGTAACACCTACTATTAATTAGACCATTTATCATAGGAGCCCAACTATACTATTGATATGCTGGAAAGACCTTTAAGTGTTACCACTTGTGTTCAGCACTAATTACTTGCAGCATCTGTCACTGAGACCAGCAGGTGCACTGTGTTTACTGGTGTGTTAGTAGGACCCTCATCAACCCAGTGAGTAAGTCTGAAGAATTTAGGGGAACTAGTGCTAGTTACTTTTCAGTAGTAATTAATTGAAGTTTCTAGTTACTTCCCAGCTAAAAATAATTTGTAGTTACAGTAATCGAATAACTAATTTACCCCCTCCCCTTTTATCAAGCTGCGCTGGAGATTTTTAGCGTGGGCCGGCGAGCTAGGTGCTCCGACGCTCATAGGACATCCATTTGGGTCATTCTGACTTGGATGTCCTTTCGAAAATACCCCTCCACAAGTATCACGTATATGTATTTGCAGCCCTATCCTGAAACGTCCTCACCTTACCCCTTTCACTCTACATAAAGATCTATACATGCGATAGATGATTTATCTGTATAGTGCTACAAGAATAATGTTATGACAATGTGCCTATTTTTAAGTAATAGAAACACATGTAAATGACCAGAATACTGGAAAATATATGAGTTACACAAATGTGCAGGTAATGCCAGTATTCCAGTTAGAGGCGGACTTTGGCTTGATCATGGATGGAGTGCACATTTATACATGCACATGATAGAATACTCTAATTTGTTTGTGCATTTTGGTGATCGAGCCTCAAGAATTTACACCAGCTCTATTGCTAGTATATGTGAGGTTTGCCTTAGTTGCCCTATTATGCTGGTAGTTAAGTTAGGATGAAGTTAAGAGGTGATAGGCTCAGGAGTAATCTAAGGAAATACTTTTTTTTACAGAAAGGGTGGTAGATGCATGGAAGTTTCAAGTTTCAAGTTTAATAATAATTTGATTAATCGCTTAATCTAAATTCTAAGCGATGTACATAATAATAAAATTACAAAATAAGGGGAATAATACAATAAATAACAAAACTAAGACTAACGAGAGTATTGACAAATTTAACGAAACTAGGAACATAAGAGAGGAGATGGATAAGAGTTACAATTTGTTTAAAAGTTATAGAAACAAATAAGGGAGATACATAAGGAGAGGGAAGATAAAAATTACTTCAATAAAATTATAGAGAAAAAATAAAATTAGTTAGAAACTAAATGACTAATTTACAAAGGCATCTTTAAAGAGAAAGCTCTTTAGTTTACCCTTGAACAATCTCCCGGAAGAGGTGGTGAACACAGAGACTGTCTGATTTCAAGAAAGTCTGTGATAGGCACGTGGGATCTCTTAGAGAGAGGAAGAGATAATGGTTACTGCGGATGGGCAGACTGGATGGGCCATTTGGCCTTTATCTGCCATCATGTTTCCATGTTTCATGTTTCTATAAAGCAGTGAATCGCAAACTGTGTACCGCGCCACACTACTGTGCCGCAGTGGCGTACCAAGTGGGGGGGCGGGAGGGGCGGTCCGCCCCGGGTGCCAGTCCTGAGGGGGTGCTCCCGGCCTTGCCATTCAGTCCCCCCCACCCCCGAAGGACCGCTCGCCCCACTGACCTTCCTGCACCACCTGTGAAGCAGCCCGCAGCAGTTTCGCGACGTCAGTGATCCCTGAGCTGCTTGGGCGCTGCTTCCTGCGCTGCGGTCCCGCCCCTCCTCTGACGTCAGAGGAGGGACGGGATCGCGGCGCAGGAAGCAGCGCCTAAGCAGCGCAGGGATAGCTGACGTCGCGATCCTGCTGCGGCTGCTTCATAGGTGGTGCAGGAAGGTCAGTGGGGCGAGCGGTCCTTCGGGGGTGGTGGGGGGGGACTGAACAGCAAGGCTGGGAGCATAGGTAGTGCTGCTTCATAGGTGGTGCGGGGAGGCCAGGGGGGCGAGCGGTCCTTCGGGGTGGGGCGGGCGGGCGGGCAGGCAGGCAGGCTTTCAAGGGGGAGGGGAGTGACAGGCAGGCAGGCAGGCCTTCAAGGGGGGACAGGCCATCGGGGGGGGCAGGCAGGCCTTCAAGGGGGGAGGCAGGCCTTCAAGGGGGGGACAGGCCTTCAGGGGGGTGTGCAGACCTTCAAGGGGGAGGGACAGGCCTTCAAGGGGGGGGCAGGCAGGCCTTCAAGGGGGGGGCAGGCAGGCCTTCAAGGGGGGGACAGGTCTACAAGGGGATGGGACAGGCCTACAAGGGGGTGGGACAGGCCTTCAAGGGGGGACAGGCCTTCAGGGGGGGTACAGGCCTTCAGGGGGGGTGCAGGCCTTCGGGGGGGGTGCAGACCTTCAAGGGGGTGTAGGCCTTCAAGGGGGGGACAGGCCTTCAAGGGGAGGACAGGCCTTCAAGGGGGGACAGGCAGGCAAGCCTTCAAGGGGGGACAGGCCTACAAGGGGGGATAGGCCTACAAGGGGGTGGGACAGGCCTTCAAGGGGGGACAGGCCTTTGGGGGGTGCAGGCCTTCAAGGGGGGACAGGCAGACCTTTAAGGGGGGACAGGTCTTTGGGGGGGACCCTGGTTTAGAAGTACACGGAGGGAAGGGGGTGTTCAAAAAGACGTGCATATGCCAAACTTTGGGGGGGGGGAGGAAGAAATAATGGGTCTGAAAATAGAGGAGAGGGAGAGAGATGATGGACCATGGGATTTATGGAGGGAAGGAACTGAAATGGAGAGAAATTGGACACAAGGGATGGTGTGGAGGAGGGATAGAGATACTGGATAGGAGGGTAATTGGGAAAAGAAAGGGAGAGATGATGGACTCTGGGGTGGTGGGGAAGGAGGGAGAGATGCCGGATGAAAGGGTAGTTAAGAAAAGGTGGATCTGTGGAGGGAGATGAAAAAAAGGAAAGATACCAGACTTCCTGGGGAGGGAAGGGAAATGGAAAGGGAGGACAGAGTTGGCAGATGGATGGTTAGCACGCAGAAAGAAGAAAGAAGGAGTCCCTGGCAAGCAAGTTATCAGAAGAAAACCAGAGCCTTGGACCAACAAGATTTGAAATATAACCGGACAACAAAAGGTAGAAAAATTAATTTTATTTTCTGTTTTGTGATTATAATATGTCAGATTTGAAATGTGTATCCTGACAGAGCTGGTGTTGGACTGCAAACGTGAGCTAGGATTTAACAGAGAGAGGAAAAGTCCTTTTTGTTTCTTTATTTTATTTACACCTCAGCGTCAGTGTGGTTAGGAGAAGCCAAAGGGGGTGAAAAAGCTATAAAACCCACCAGGAGTTTTGAAAAAAATCACCCAACTGGGCAGGAAAATCGAATTGAAAAACCAATTCAATAGGCTGAATCGAATCAAAAATTTTTTTCCTGAATCTGGCAGCATTAGTTTGCGCTACTGTCTTAGACTTTAGGACCTGTGATTGGGGAGAGATGGCATCCTCAGTACTTTATAATGCAAGTGAAACGAAGATTTGGTCAGACTTTTGAAGGGTCTGCAGAAAAAAAATATTGTATAGGCCAGGGACATGAAACAGCAGGAAATGGGAACTTTTCTTCCTTCTATTTTTGTGAATGGAAAGGCTGAGGATGTCAGAGAGTTCAGTTAAAATATGTGCTTTATAAGAAAATATAATAATGTGTTTTATAAAGTTTATAGCATAGCTGGCCTACCCAGTGAGGTGTTCCTAGTGGTGGTGGTGGCAGCATGTCAATGTGTTGAGAGGAAGAGGTGGTCTGGGAAATTCTGCTGAGCAAACTCCGGGCCCATTTCCACCCCCCAGTTAGTTCACTCCACTCAACTGGTTCACACACTGAGTGGGTCTTTGGGTGTTGTGTTGGGATCTCTTCCAGTGGTTTATCAGTATCTCCTTCTGGTCCAAGGAAGGAAACTTTGTTATCCTTAGCATTGACCTACAGAATATGTTTGTAACAGCGCTGCTTGTGTGGCATTAGGCTATGTAGTGATCGAAAGAAAAAAACAGACCTTTGCACATTTTTGCACTATATGGTGGGTGTATGAGGAGATTCACATTTCCTGCACAGCTAAGTCCATGTGAAGTTACCTTGTGCTGTATTTGACATCTAGCAAGGTCTCTGTTTGAAAGGAAAGATCTAAACTTAAAAATGAAGTGGCCAGAAGTTATGGTAAAAGCAGATAGTGTAGCTGGTTTTAAGAAATATTTGGACAAATTCCTGGAGGAAAAGTCCATAATCTGTTATTAAGACATGGGGGAAGTGTCTGCTTGCCCTGGATCGGTAGCATGGAATGTTGCTACTCTTTGGGTTTTGACCAGGTATTAGTATCCTGGATTGGCTACCATGAGAATGGGCTACTGGGCATGATGGACCATTGGTCTGACCCAGTTAGGCTATTCTTATGTTATGTTCTCATCTGTAGGGGCCTTTGTTTTCACTTCTTATTTTAATGTATTTTTTTTCTGGGAACTTATCAGTGTTTTTTATAATGGGAACAAAAATGGAAGAGAATTAATGTGTGTGGGATGAGGGGGTAACTAATTTCTTCAGCTAAATAATTCAATCCACTTCAAACAGACATAGGAGAACTCACGCACCATTCATACACCCTCCAACCAAAAACGTCAAAAGAAAAAAACTGTTTGACAACCTCCTAGCCATTCGAGCTGCAACACTCGACCCCCAACTCTACAACCAATTGACATCGACCACAGACTGCAAAACCTTCAAAAAGAAATAAAAACCCTTCTATTCAAAAAACACATAAAACCGAACTAACACAATCAGAACTGTCCCAAGCATCACCTGCAACTACTCCATATGTACTTCTGATGTCATGACAATTCAGACATAATTTATGTTATGTTATGTTTGGAATATAAGAAAATTTTCACTGCCTGTTTCTATTCTGACCATTTGTTCCGTTTCATGGTCATTACAAAAAATATTTTTTTACATGGGGGGGGTGTCAAAAAATGATGGGCCTCGGGTGCCACATACCCTAGGTACGCCACTGCTGTGCCGTGGCATGATTCGAACTGTGCTGCAAGACGCTGGCAAGGAGGAGAGTCGCCAGCACAGGTTTACTGCCTACAGGATGTGCCTTTCGCGGAAAGAGGCACATCCTGTAGACAACCAGTGCCCCTCTTCCTCCACGGCACCTGCTCTCCATGTCTCTCGTGTTGACTCCCCCCATCTACAGAGTCTTCATGCATAAGCATATGTCTGCACACTTCCGGGTGCCCTCGAGCCGTGGCCACCTGTTCAGTGTGCCATGGCTGGAAATAGTTTACAAGACCCTGCTATAAAGAAATGTAGATGCCTTCTTTTCTTTATAGACTTGGCTCCAAACTGGCACCTAAAAGGAGGTACACTGTTATAGAATTACCCCTTCTACATAGAAGACTAATAGATACTAAAAAATAAAGTCATGTTTATCAAATCCCAAAATGCATAACTGCTGTTTGAATATTGACCCCAGGTTGAGTATGCAATGTCACAATGAAAGAGAAGGCAATAATGAAAGAACAAGGGTATAAGAGTGAGATGAGCAGTCAATGAGAACAGGGGAAAGGAAGCCAAAAGAAAATTAAAGATATGAGGGAAAATGTGTAGTTAATATGCAAATCTGTTACTGGGATGAAAATGAAAAAAAAAATATTCCAATACACAGCACTTATAAATCATGATATATGTGCCTTTCATGCCCTCTAGAGGAGTTTTGCGCAAGACTCTCGTATAATAAACATTTGGCTAGTTAGTACAAAGAGAAAGCATGGTTTGGAGCAATACACAGATGGCATGCAAGTCCATCACTACCAGTAAAATGCTAGCCCAATCTGTTCACAAGTGCCTTTGTCCCCGAGAGCTCTAGAAATACAAACTTCCTAGTCATAAAGACAAAAAACTGTCTAGCAGTCAAAACTAATAGGGAAACTACCAAGATATTATAATACATAGGTATTGGTGTTGGTTTTTTAAATTTAATTTATTAACCAGGATAGTGAGCTAATCACCACAAGATGAAAATTAGGGGCATAATCAAAACCTGCCTACATTGGCACTTGGATGTCCTAACCGCTGTGAGGCCCAAGTGCTGATAATCATAACCATTTTCTGGGACGTCTAGCAAAACACCTGCAGGGCATTCAGAGTTCAAGGGGACGTGCTATGGACATGGTTTGGGAGGGCTATGGGCAGGCTAGACTTGGACGTCTTGCAAAGCAGCAACTAGTTTAGTTCTGTTACTTGGACGTCTTGCAATCAGTGGCGTGCCAAGGGGAGGGCGTGGGGGGCGGTCCGCCCCGGGTGCCAAGCCCTGAGGGGGTGCTCCTGGTCCGGTCCGGTCCGGTTCCCCCCCTGCGCCGGGTGACGCGTTTGGAAACAGCCTGCAGCAAGATCGTGATGCTAGCGATCTTTGCCTGCTTCGGCTGTTTCCTCCGCCACGGTCCCGCCCCTCCTCTGACGTCAGAGGAGGGGCAGGACCGCGGCAGAGGAAACAGCCGAAGCAAGCAAAGATCGCTGGCATCGCGCGATCTTGCTGCAGGCTGTTTCCCCAGGAAAATGAAGCGTGGAGGCCGGGGGAATGAGCAGTGCTTCGTGGTGGTGGTGGTGGGGCCGAGCGGTCTTTCGAGGTAGTGGGGGGGGCAGCAGGCCTTCAGGGTGGGGCAGGCAAGCAGACCTTGTTGAGGGGGACAGGCAGGCCTTCGGGGGGGGTGACAGGCCATCAGGGGTGCAGGCCTTCAGGGGGGGACAGGCCTTCAAGGGGGACAGACAGGCCGTCAGGGGGGGGTGCAGGCCTTAGGGAGGGGACAGGCCTTCAAGGGGGGGACATGCAGGCAGACCTTCAAGGGGGGTACAGGCCTTCGAGGGGGTGTAGGCCTTCGGGGGGGTGTAGGTCTTCGGGGGTGCAGGCCTTCGGGGGTGATGCAGGCCTTCAAGGGGGGCAGGCTTTCGAGGGGGGTATAGGCCTTCGGGGGTGCAAGCCTTCAGGGGGGGATGCAGGCCTTTGGGGGGGTGCAGGCCTTCAAGGGGGGGGACAGGCCTTCAGGGGGTGCAGGCCTTCAAGGGGAACAGGCAGGCAGGCCTTCAAGGGGGGGGACAGTCCTTCAGGGGGGACAGGCCTTCAAGGGGGGGGACAGGCCTTCAAGGGGGGGACAGGCCTTCAGGGGTGGGATGCAGACCTTTAAGGGGAGGACAGGCCTTCAGGGGAGGGGGGGGCCCTGGTGTAGAAGTACACGGAGGGAAGGGGGAGGGGTTCAAAGAGACGTGCATATGCCGGACTTTGGGTGGGAAGAAATAATGGGTCTGAAAATAGAGGAGAGAGATGATGGACATGGGTTTTAGGAAGGGAAGGAACAGAAAGGGAGAGAAGTTGGACACAAGGGATGGTGTGGAGGGGGGGATAGAGATACTGGTTAGAAGGGTAGTTGGGAAAAGAAAGGGAGAGATGGTGGACCCTGGGGTGGTGGGGAAGGAGGGAGAGCTGCTGGATGAAAGGGTAGTTAAGAAAAGGTGGATCTGTGGAGGGAGACAAAAAAAGGAACGATGCCAAACATCCGGGGGAGAGAAGGGAAAAGAAAGGGAAGGACAGATATGGCAGATGGATGGTTAGCACGGAGAAAGAAGAAAGCAAGTTATCAGAAGACAACCAGAGCCTTGGACCAACAAGATATGAAAAATAACCAGACAACAAAAAGGTAGAAAAACTAATTTTGTTTTCTGTTTTGTGATTACAATATGTCAGATTTGAAATGTGTATCCTGCCAGAGCTGGTGTTAGACCGCAAACGTGAGCTAGGATTTAACAGAGAGAGGAAAAGTCCTTTTTGTTTCTTTATTTTATTTACACCACAGCGCCAGTGTGGTTAGGAGAAGCCAAAGGGGGGTGAAAAAGCTATAAAATAAACCCACCAGGATGTTTGAAAAAATAATCGAATCGATAAACCAATTCAATAGGCTGAATCGAATCGAAATTTTTTTTCCTGAATCTGGCAGCACTAGTTTGTGCTACTGTCTTAGACTTTAGGACCTGGGATTGGGGAGAGATGGCATCCTCAGTACTTTATAATGCAAGTGAAATGAGGATTTGGTCAGATTTTTGAAGGGTCTGCATTCTGCAGAAGAAAAATATTGTATAGGCCGGGGACATGAGACAGCAGGAAATGGGAACTTTTCTTCCTTCTATTTTTGTGAATGGAAAGGCTGAAAATGTCAGAGTTCAGTTAAAATATGTGCTTTATAAGAAAATATAATAATGTGTTTTATAAAGTTTATAGCATTGCTGGCCTACCCGGTGAGGTGTTCCTAGTGGTGGTGGTGGCAGCGTGTCAATGTGTTGAGAGGAAGAGGTGATCTGGGAAATTCTGCTGAGTAAACTCCGGGCCCATTTCCACCCCCAGTTAGTCCACTCCACTCAACTGGTTCACACACTGAGTGGGTCTTTGGGTGTTGTTCCTGGGTAGTTGTTTTGGGATCTCTTCCAGTGGTTTGTCAGCATCTCCTTCTGGTCCAAGGAAGGAAACTTTATTAACCTTAGCACTGACCTACAGAATATGTTTGTAACAGCGCTGCTTGTGTGGCATTAGTCTATGCAGTGATCGAAAGAAAAAACCAGA
The DNA here is from genome assembly GCF_902459505.1 of Geotrypetes seraphini. Classification (NCBI taxonomy): domain Eukaryota; kingdom Metazoa; phylum Chordata; class Amphibia; order Gymnophiona; family Dermophiidae; genus Geotrypetes; species Geotrypetes seraphini. The sequence goes on along the minus strand of NC_047085.1, from coordinate 234,456,613 downwards.
CCTTTGCACATTTTTGCACTATGGTGGGTGTATGAGGAGATTCACATTTCCTGCACAGCTAAGTCCGTGTGAAGTTATCTTGTGCTGTATTTGACAACTAGCAAAGTCTCTGTTTGGAAGGAAAGATCTCAGCTTAAAAATGAAGTGGCCAGAAGTTATGGTAAAAGCAGATAGCATAGCTAGTTTTAAGAAAGGTTTGGACAAATTCCTGGAGGAAAAGTAAGACATGGGGGAAACATCTGCTTGCCCTGGATCGGTAGCATGGAATGTTGCTACTCTTTGGTTTTGATCAGGTACTAGTGACCTGGATTGGCTTCCATGAGAATGGGTTACTGGGCATGATGGACCATTGGTCTGACCCAGTTAGGCTATTCTTATGTTATGTTCTCATCTGTAGGGGCCTTTGTTTTCACTTCTTATTTTAATGTATTTTTTTTCTGAGAACTTATCAGTGTTTTTTATAATGGGAACAAAAATGGAAGAGAATTAATGTGTGTGGAATGGGGGGGTAACTAATTTCTTCAGCTAAATAATTCAATCCACCTCAACCAGACATAGGAGAACTCGCACACCATTCACACACCCTCCAACCCAAAAAACATCAAAAGAAAAAAACAGTTCGACAACCTCCTAACACTCGACCCCCAACTCTACAACCTATTGACCTTGACCACAAACTTCAAAACCTTCAAAAAAGAAATAAAAACCTTTCTATTCAAAAAACACATAAAACCGAACTAACACAATCAGAATTGTCCCAAGCATCACCTGCAACTACTCCATATGTAGTTTTGATGTCATGACAATTCAGACATAATTTATGTTATGTTTGGATTAATGGTTACATATATGAGGTTCAATAAAAGAAAATTTTCATTGCCTGTTTCTATTATGACCATTTATTCAGTTTCATGGTTATTACAAAAAATATTTTTTTACATGGGGGGGTGTCAAAAAATTATGGGCCCAGGGTACCACATTCCCTAGGTACGCCACTGCTTGCAATGATAATCAAACCTTTTGCAAAACGTCCTGGACAGAACTTATAAGGAGTACAGTATATCTGGCACCCTTTATGTGAAGCTCACAGCAGTACCCTCTAAGGTGCCCCACTGTTAGCAGGTCTATGTGTCCAATCCATTAGAATGGTGGCCCCTCCCACATCTAAATGGTGCTGATGTGGGAGTTTTTCTAACTTAGATGTTTTTGTGGTCAAAAATGGTGAATAAAATTAGACATCCTGGTGGTCTAGATCAGTGGTCCCCCAACCCTGTCCTGGAGGACCAACAGGCCAATCGGGTTTTCAGGCTAGCCCTAATGAATATGTATGAAACAGATTTGCATGCCTGTCACTTCCATTATATGCAAATCTCTATCATGCATATTTATTAGGGCTAGCCTGAAAACCCGATTGGCCAGGACAGGGTTGGGGACCACTGGTCTAGATGTTTTGACGGCCAAAACATCCAAATAGATGATTTTTTTTAAAAAAAATTATTTGGGTGTCCTGTTCAAAAATGCACATTTAGCGAGAAACATACAAGTCATATTTAGACTTTTTTTTGTCCGAAAATGGCCCTTCACCTGTCTTTGGCCAAAGCCATACAAACAACGTAATCTGCATATTGCAGGTTGCTAACAGCATGCATGTATGTGAGTGTATAATTGGCCAGAACATAATATACTTATTGTGCTTGCTCAAGTTGGGGAGTGTGTGGTGCGGTGGTTAGAGCTACAACCTCAGCTCCCTGAGGCTGTGGGTTCAAATCTCACACTAAAGCAGGGATCTCAAAGTCCCTCCTTGAGGGCCGCAATCCACTCGGGTTTTCAGGATTTCCGCAATGAATATGCATTGAAAGCAGTGCATGCACATAGATCTCATGCATATTCATTGGGGAAATCCTGAAAACCTGACTGGATTGCGGCCTTCGAGGAGAGACTTTGAGACCCCTGCACTAAAGCATGCTACGGTGGTTACTAACACATCAATATGGAAATGCTAAAACAAGCGTATGTAAATAAATGCATGAGTACACTAAGGTACCACCCACATGCCAGATTTAAACATTTGTCACCCACTCTGGAACTGACATTGAACACTGGTTACACCTGATCTAAAAGTTAACCGATGGCCGGAGACATTTTGATTGTTACACCAGGAAAAGCTGCAATATAGAGGTCAAAGAGAAGGAGAAAGAGGAAAGGAAGGAACAGAGAGAAGAGAAAGAAAGGCACAAGGAGATATCTAGTGGAAGGAAGTAAGAAGGCAACTGTGTCATCACGTTTTCAAACCTGGGACTACCAAAGTTGATGGAGTCCATAAATATTGCATGAGTTCAAAGGTATTATACCCTTATACAAGGATTTAAAAGATGATTTTGATTCTCCAACATAGGGTTACCAAATTTACGTTTGGAAAATCTGGACCCCTAGTCCCACCCCCAGGCCCTCTCAGTTCCACCCATCCCCAATGAGCTACTGTTGCAGCCATTATTGTAGCGATTTTTTTTTTTTTAAAAAAAGCGCATCATTCTCAAAAAAAACCGCTCATGTAAATGAGGTTGGTGGCGAGTAGCAAAAATTTGCTAAATTTGCATGTACCCATTGCTGGTGATAGCAACGGGCACATTGCAGAATAAACATAGCAACACCCCCCCCCCCTCCAACAACAACAACAAATCGAGCCACAAGCCGAAGTCCAGCAACCCCTACCTGACACCCCCCCCCCCTCCAGCGGGTATTGGATTAGTGGAGGAGGCAGGAGGACGAGTAAAATGTAATAAGGAAGACAAAGTGGGAGGACGGGGAGGAACCAGAGTACATTGCCTTACGAAAAAGAATTAGAGGCTCATTTTAAAAGCACTAAGAGACCAAAGTACCATAGAAACCTATGGTACTTCATGTGTCTAAGTGCTTTGAAAATGAGCCCCTTAGTAGTTTAAAGTGAATATGATAAGTGACAAATAGCCAGTGGTGTTTTAAAAGAAGGGACCTAATCATATCTGACCTTGGTGATGCCCCACATAGATTGTTTAACAATAAGCCAATCTGGATGTGACATGGACATCAAGAAGAATAAGTTGAGAGTGTCAAGAAACAAGTAAACTGACCTAAATTGTCATAATGACGAGAGTGTGGACTTCTTGTGAAACTTGTCAAAGGAGAGAGATCGATTATTGTAGATTCAAAGATGCTTAAAAGAATCCACAAGAGAAATGGGTTAACCTGCTATAGTAGGCATACTCGTAATTAGAGAATAACATGGGGAAAAAATTTTCCCCCGTCCCCATGAGGACCTCATTTTCCCATCACGTCCTAGCGAGTTCTTTTCCTGTCCCTGCCCTATTCCTGCAAGCTCCATCCTCATCTGCACAAGCCTCAAACACTTTAAAATTATAAGTGTTCGAGGCTTGTGCAGTTAAGGCAGAGCTCACAGGAATGGGGCAGCGCCAGTGATAAAACTTGCAGAGACGGGATGGGGAAATTGAGTTCCTGCGGGATGAAGAAAAATTTGTTCCCATGTCATTCTCTACTTGTGATGGAGGGCAGTTTTTTGCCCCAGTGATCCAACAAACATTGTTGTTGTTTTAATCTACAATTCAAGATTACACAGTTGGTATGGAACCAAACAAGACTTATCCAGGCATTACTGTACTGGAAAGAAATCTGGGGAGACACAGTTCAATGCCACATCAGCATAGAAGTAGAAAAGAATATCCTGGTCATGGAGAGTAGAAGCAAGAAGCCTAAGGAAAAGGTTGAAAAGGAGCGGTGTGGGGACTGAGCCTTGTGGCAAATAACAAGAGAGGTGGTACAGAGCAGAAACAGTGGAGTGAACACTTGGGGGCTCATAATCGAAAGAGAAAAACATCTAAAAACCGGCCTAAGTCGGCACTTGGCCGATCATAAAAGAAAGACGTCCAAGTGCCGATAATCGAAACGGGTTTTGGACGTGTTTACAAACGACTTAGGCCTTCCCAGTGCTGCTGAATGACCAGAGCTAAACGGGGCGTTTCAGGAGGCGTGTCGAGGGCGGGATTTGGGCGGGATGTGGGCCGGCTTAGACTTAGTCGTACTGCATGTATAACCAAATGTTTTACAACACAGCATAGACGGAACTTGGACGTTGTGACTTTGACCATTTAAAACATTATCTAAGTCACAAAAACCAACCTAAAGTGTCCAGATAAGCACTGCAAACACATAATACAGACCCCCCCACACTACCCCAGTGATCACTGACCCCCCCCCCCCTAAAAATCATAATCATAACTTTTAAATTCTGCCTCCAGAACATCAGAACCTGGCAGCCTGGCATAGGAAAGCCTAGTCAACCTGCACAGAGGCGTCATAAGTCATCTTGATGGTGGGTTCGACCCAGACCCAGACCCATGAGCCATCTAATCACTGCAATCATGGTAAAACATGTGCACTCCTCAAAAATCCCCCAAACCCTTTTGTACTGCCTTATAAGTGGCTCCTGCAGCCTTAAAGGTGGGTCTAGGAGATACTGGAGGTGGTTTGAGGGGGCTCACCATTACCTATAAGGGAGCTGTAGTGAGATGATTACATGCCACCCTTTTTGTGAAGTTCACAGCAGTGCCCTGTAATGTACCCCACTGTTTAGGTGCCCTGTGAGGGTGTCCTGTCCACCACTTTGCAGATCCCTCCCATGTCCAAAAGGTCTGTTTCTAGGCATTTTGGACTTGGACGAAAAGTTGGACAAAAATGTGGTATAAAGATGGACGATTTAATGATCTGGACGTTCAGGCGGCTGGACATATAGTTAGATGATTTTTTTAAAAAAAATTATTTGAATGTATTTTTCAAAAATATGTCCTACGCTGTTTTTTACTTTGGATGACTTGCGACATAGACGAAAACGGACTTAGACGTTCCTTTCGATTATGCCCCTCCACGTATCTATCTCAAATTATGGCAATCTACTGACCACTCAGAACTTTGCGATCTGATGGTGCGATACAATTGGCTCTGACAGACTTCTCAAAAATGCATTATGAGAACCCGAGAACTTCTGATATTTCCATCATGGGAGTAACGCTGTGGAGCAAATTAACTGGACCGCTAAGGGCGCTATCTGACATTCACAAGTTTAAAAAATTACTTAAAAGTACACCATTTTCAGAAGCTTTTCAATGAAAGATGTGTTGTTTAATGCTGGTTTTAGGAAGATTTGTACTGTGAGGATCTATTAAATTATGGCTTCCTAAGTTGTAACTATTCATTTGTAATTTAAGATGTCTGTACAAGTTTGTTCAGTGTCATTTTGTGCATGTTACTTTTGTAAATAAATAATTGTGATCATATTAAATAATAGTCCTTGCTTCAGCATCTCAAGACAATAGAGGTCCAATACACAATACCTATTGGGACTTATCAACACCTATCAATAGCTTTAATATTATATATAAACTAGTGTTTAAGCCCGTTAGATTAACGGGTGCTAGATGTCTCCTGCTTTTGAACTTGGGCAGGGGCAGAGGCAGAGCCGGGGCGGGAGGGAGTGACGGTGGGAGAGCAATTTCAAAGCCTCAGCAGCGGTGGCTCCTTGACCAATCCGCGCTTACAACGTCCCCACACTTGCAGTCTGGCTGGCTCCCCCACCAAAGCCCTTCGCAGTGGCAGCCCCTCCCGCATCCGTCCCCGCGTTCCAAGCCTCTCCGAAGGCCGGCTCCCACGAAAATGGTACCCCTCTGTCCAAAGCCGCCGCGGCAGCCTCCCTCAAGACACATTTCAAATCTGACATATTGTAATCACAAAACAGAAAATAAAATTATTTTTCTTACCTTTTGTTGTCTGGTCATTATTCATATTATGTAGGGGTCCCAGGCTATGGTTGGCTTTTGATAACTCGCTTGCCAGGGCCCCTTCTTTCTTCTTCCCTCCCTCCATCCCGGCAGCTGAAGACAGGCACCTCCCCCCAGTGGTCTGAGACAGGAGGGAGCAGTTAGGAGAGGCTCTAAGGGCAAAGAGGGGCTCAACAGCGCCCAACCACCTTTCCTTCCCTCCCTCCATCAAGTGCAGTGAATCCACCAATGTTAAAAGGAGCCGCGTCGAAATCGGAGGCCTGCCACTGCTGTAGCACGTTCCCTTCTGCCTTGGTCCCGCCCCTTCTCTGACCTATGGGACCGCGGCAGAAGGAATGTGTTACGGTGGAGGCAGGGCTCCAATTTCAAAGCAGCTCCTTTTAACATAGGCGGAGCTGAACTGAAAGGAAGGAACGGTGGGGCCGGGTGAGTAAGGCCGCCTGCTAGGTAGGGGGACAACAATGGCGCTTATGCTCAAGCCCCCGCCGCAGCTCCTCTCTCGATCCTGGTGCGGTTCGAGAGAGGAGTCATGGCGGCGGCTTGAACATAAGCGCGATTGTTGTCCCCCTACCTAGCCGCGAGGCTGCGGCGGGGTTTCCATGGCAACCCGATCGCGGATCTCAGTGTAGGGCCGGGTCTGGCGGCGCCGTGTAGGGCGAAGGCGGGACCTCAGCACAGCACCGCCGGGCGGCTCGCGCCGCCGGCCCCCAGGAGCTCGAGGCCGGTTTCGGACATGCCTGGCGTGGCATGGTGCAGGAGGAGTGATCGGTGGCGCGAGGTAGAGAGCAGGTGATGACAGTGATTGGTGGCGCAAGGTGGAGAGTAGGTGATGACGTAAAACGCGCGCATGCGCACTCGTGTTTTCGGGACGGATCAGGGAACACGTTTTTTTTAGTGCGCATGCGCGGCCTAGCATTTTATTATATTAGATATCTTAAAACACAAAAAGCTAATATGTCAATATAATTTCATTTATTAATACAAATTCAAAAATTCATTATATAACTTATCATATCGCATCACATTACAAACATACATTAATCAAACAAACGGAGCCCTCCGTTTCATTAAAGTCAGTCACAATATCTCTTGTTACAGTTCATTGAAAGGTTCACCCGTATCTCCGTGGATTAGCAGCGAAAGTTGCACTTATTGGTTCTTATTGCAGTTGTTCTTCAGTGGATTCAATTTTTCACACAACTCATTCCATAATGTCATCAGTATTTGGAAATCATGAACAATAATCACGCTTGACATGCTTGACACGTGTTTCGCCTCACTGGTTACGGCTCCCCATTATATTCTTACAGTACTTATACTAACATATATCTACCTATATAACAATATATAATATCTTTAAATACCTGTTTGTTCATCATACCAACATATCTAAAGGCAGCGAATGCGGATGAGATCTCCAAACCATGATCCAACAGCAGTAACCCACTGAAAAACTCTTTTCCCTTTACTTTCCTCTTTTCCTTTAAATTGATTGCACTTCATACCAGGTGCCACTCAATCTCCTTATTCAAGCCCTTAAGTTCTACTGTTTCCCATAAATATATTAACCTTTGTTCCTTCCTAATCAATATCTTAGATATATTACCCCCCTCTATTAAGTCAAATAGTCATCAATACTATAAACCTTCAGTCCTTAATTTCATGCTTTTGTTGGCCCCAGTGGGCTACTAGGGGCAGATCAGTTTTTTCTAAACATAAATTGCTCAAATGCTGAGCAATACGGTATTTAACTTTACATTTTGTTTGCCCTAAGTACCACTTGTTACACGGGCAAACCCAGATAATAGAGGTGATACAAAATTAAGAGATAAATTTTGTGCATGCGCCCTGGATACCAGTCATGTATGGCACTTGTTTGGCTGAGACTTGCACCCCGTCTGCATCTTCTCTGTCCAGTCTGATGAACTAATCTCATAGTCTAAGGTTTTAAATACGAAACCTTCCTTCATCCTATAATCTGAATTCAAATGCTCTAATATTTTATCTTCACTGGTCAATTATTATCACTATTATCGAAACCAGTGCACAAAAGAGGTAAATAACTAACAGGTTATATTCAGTGATTCACCAACAGTAAATTCTAAAGCACCAGAGGTTTCCAGTCTATCAGATTACTCACCGTCTAGTACTCTTGGAAAGCAGGCGCGTAGCAACTGCGTCCTGTACATTAAATGTAATCCACCACATTATATATTAACCTAAAAGCAGCCTGATTTGTTTTTCTTTCAGGTTAGCTAAATTATACAACTCTGCTCTTATGATCCATTACCAGGCACAGTTCCTGTATTAACTATTGTGTACATAACACTAGGGAAGTTCATCTTGCCTAGTTACAGGTCTCTATGAGTGCTCGAGGCACAATCAGTTCTGTCCTACTTTAGGATCCCTGCTGATTCTTATCTGAATAGGCTTTGTCTCTAGATTGCTGCTGACAGTGCAGTTTTTGTCTTGTTCTAAGTGTGTGTGTGTGGGGGGGGGGTTCTTGTGGTTCTAGGTCCACTTCTCAGAGGTAGTGGGGTTGTCGCTTGGGTCACCATACATCTGAGAAAACCCAGACATGTCCTCTTTTTAGAGGACTGTCTGGGTGCTCGGACATTTTTTTTTTATGGAGAGTCTTTCCGGGTTTAGCCAGTTCTCCCAACTCCCCCCACTTACCTCCTCCTCAATCTTCGGGCAGCCGGTAGCAGCAATGACTTGAGCCTGTTGTTGCCGGCCTGCCCCAAAAACTGCCTCTCTGTAGGTTCTGCCTACGCAGAAACAGGAAGTTGCTTCAGAGAGACGGCATCTGGGGCAGGCTGGCGGCAGCAGGCTCACCTCATTGCTGCTGCCGACTGCCCAAAGTCCAAATACTCATCTTGAATGGGCAACATTTTGGATAATAGCAGAGACTAATCTGGCTTTTGGTTTTTTGAGCTGCATTTGGATATTTTTAGATCTGTACTGACGTGACCGTTTATGATCGGCCAGTATAGAAAGATGTCATCATCAGAAATTTTTATTGGTGGAGGGTGCAACTTTGCCTTTTGAATGCAAGTGGCAGGAAGAACGCCAAGATTGTGAGCAAATCTATTGTGATGCTTTCTGGGCGTGAATGCACTAAATTCCATTAGAATACTCACACAACTTTTTGTCTCCTTCAGTCTTTCAATAGAACTGGCAAGCCAATTGCAAAAAGAACTTTAGAAAACTGGTTAGCATTTTTTATACAGTTCTGCTGTGAACAAACAGATACATGGTCCTCTACATTTTTTCACTGGCTAGTTGGTTGTGGGGTACCAAAGAGATCTTGTCTTTCCCCGTTGTTATTCAGTTTTTACATGCAGCCTTTAGAGAGATTGATCCTCCAATTTGGTTTGACAGTTTTAATTATTATGCTATTGTATTTCAGCCTGTGAGTTCTAGATATGAATAGTGTCTGGGAAGGAGGAGTAGAGCTATGGTCCTTGCCAGGAAACGTAGGGATAAAAAATCTGAAATGTGCAATGAATCTACTTAGAATATATGGGGGTTAGGTGAGCCTAGGATTGCCAGATTTTCCAATCAGAAAATCCAGACCCGTAGACCCGCTCCTAGTCCCGCCCTGCCCCCCACTGCCTGGGAGGAGAGGAGATGGTACACATGGATAGATGAGAAGGGAAAGTAAGACATGGAAAAGTAGATACAGGTAGATTTTGCGAAGAAAAATGGAAGAAAGTTGAAGCTAAAAGTTAATGCCAAAGATGGATGTAGGATAGAATGTGAAGGAGAGAGAAACAGCAAATGGATAAGAAGGCCCTGGAAACACAGTTAAGAGCACAACCAGAGCCTGGGAAAAGATGATTAGAAAAATAAAATCACCAGACACCAATATAAGGCAAATGATTTTATCTTCAATTTAGTGAATGAAATGTGTCAATTTTGAGAATTTATATCTGCTGTTTATATTTTGTATTGTTCAGGAAAAAAATATTTTCTTTCTATTTCTCTGATGTTGTACTGCAAGTAGAGTCTGGATTTTAGGGATTTGTTTGTGTATATTTTAGTACTTTTAGTTTGTGGTCCTGTATTTGCATAGTCATGTGTGACCAAGGCCAGATGTTCTGGTAGGAATGAATACAGTGTAGTTTAATTTTTAAAGTTAACCATTATGCATTGTTAATAAGATTATACCTGTGTATGTGTATATGAAAAATGAATGGAAAAAATGGCATTACAATTAGTACTATTATTATGGAGGCGGGGGTCTGGGGCGGAGCTTGGGCGTGGAATGGGGGCAGAGCTTTTGAGTGCCCCCAATCATTTTGAAAATTTTGCTTCTATGGTGGTTAGTGCAGCAGCCTGAGAACCTATTGAACTGGGTTTGATTCCAACTGCAGCTCCTTATGACTCTGGGCAAGTCATTCAACCCTCCATTGTCCCAGGTATAAAATAAGTACAGTAAAACCTTGGATTGCAAGTAACTTGGTTTGCAAGTGTTTTTCAAGACAAGCAAAATATTTTATTAAATGTTAACTTGCTATTCAAGCAATGTCTTGCAATACAAGTACATGCAGTATACACACATCACAACTGAGCTGATGGTTCTTCTCTCTCTGACGCTGTGGGAGTGTAGTGACTGTTTTAAACAAGCAAAGTCTTGCAATATGAGTACATACAGTATACACGCATCACATCATCACAACTGAGCCGATGGTTCTTCTCTCTCTGATGCTGCAGGAGTGTAGTGACTGTTCTAAAACAGCGAGGTCTTGCAATGCATGTACGCCAAACTGAGTAATGTAGTGGGCAAATGCACAACAGACGAAGATTCAGTGCCCGACAACATGATGCACGACCTACTCCTACTGGAGCGATGGTCTAGGACATGGCAACTCAACTTCAATGCCAAAAAATGCAAAGTTATGCACCTGGGCAGCCAGAATCCATGCAAGTCTTATACCCTTAATGGCGAGATCCTAGCAAAAACGGTAGCAGAACGAGACTTGGGGGTAATCGTCAGTGAGGACATGAAGTCTGCCAATCAAGTGGAGCAGGCTTCGTCCAAGGCAAGACAAATCATGGGCTGCATACGAAGGGGTTTCGTCAGTCGTAAGGCGGAAGTCATTATGCCATTGTATAGATCCATGGTGAGGCCCCACCTGGAATACTGTGTGCAATTCTGGAGGCCGCATTATCGCAAGGATGTGCTGAGACTGGAGTCGGTGCAAAGAATGGCCACCCGGATGGTCTCGGGACTCAAGGATCTACCATACGAAAAACGGCTTGACAAATTACAGCTATACTCGCTCGAGGAGCGCAGAGAGAGGGGAGACATGATCGAGACGTTCAAGTATCTTACGGGCCGCATCGAGGTGGAGGAAGATATCTTCTTTTTCAAGGGTCCCACGACAACAAGAGGGCATCCGTTGAAAATCAGGGGCGGGAAACTACGAGGTGACACCAGGAAATTATTTTTCACTGAAAGAGTGGTTGATTGCTGGAATAGTCTTCCACTACAGGTGATTGAGGCCAGCAGCGTGCCTGATTTTAAGGCCAAATGGGATCGGCACATGGGGTCTATTCACAGGGCAAAGGTAGGGGAGGGACATTAAGGTGGGCAGACTAGATGGGCCGTGGGCCCTTATCTGCCGTCTATTTCTATGTATAGTATTTTGTATTAAAGTTTTTGGGTTGTGGAACGAATCGTCTGAGTTTCCATTATTTCTTATGGGGAAATTCACTTTGATATATGAGTGCTTTGGATTACAAGCATGCTTCTGGAACGAATTATGCTCTCAAACCAAGGTTTTACTGTACCTGTATATAATACATAAATCACTTTGATTGTAATCAGAGAAAGGCAGTACTTCAAGTCCCATCCACTTTCCCTAATTTCATATTTTTCAAAAAAGGATGAACACCTGCCATCTTTGTCAACTCTACAAATTAGCATGGGCCAGTGTGGCAACCATGCCAAAGGCCATATGGATTTAAAGGGCTTCAGTGCATTTGACACACTGCCGTTGCTAACGCAGCTTGATAAAAGAGGTCCTAAGTGGTATGCATGAAGACAATGATTTATTCATAATCTGCCTTACTGCTTCCACAATATTTTGTTTTAAACATTTTAAAATCTTTGTCTTACAGAAATTCAACAGAGTTGAAGAATCTCTCAGTGAACTTATTACCTTATCCACTTTACTGAAACTTCATGAAACATGCTCCATTCCATCTCCTCCCCAATCCCATCCCTTACACTATCACATGCATCTAAAGGAAATTTGTCAGTTAACTTTCTCACCTCATCCTGAAAAGCTTCTTCCAACTCCTGAACAGACATTTGAAGAAGCTCTCTCTATAACTTTTCTTTTGCCGCTTAAAGCAATGGACTTGTCAAACCTGCAAGCTCTATTTCTTGATAATAGTACATTTTTTCCCACCAATACATCTACCTGATACTTTTTCACCTCAGTTTAATGAACAACTAAATCATTATCAGTTCAGCTCTTCCTCCATTTCTACTCCATCTATCTTAATTTTGTTTTCTCACAAGGGGCAGGATGCACAAAGCTCCAGCAACCCGGTAAAAAATACTGGGTTGGAAGCGATTTGGGTTTTCCTGGGCATGCTCAGCACAAATATCATGCAAATAATATGCATGCTAATTTAGTGCTGAGGAGGCTGGTAAAAGGGGGAAAAACTGTGCCTGGCACCTGCGCAAAAGAGCTAAGCTGTAGGCATAGCTCTTCGGCGAAGGCCCAGTATAGTTCCCGATTGCTAGAGCTCTGGAGTTTTATTTTGAAAGGGAGGGGATTTGTTTGTTTGCTTCCCAGCCGTGATATTGACAGCTGTTGTGCGTGTGCTGTGTGAGTGGGTGTTCCACCTAACACCTGCGTTCTGACCATAGGCACAGGACATACACTCACACAACAGATGCACAACCAGCTACCAGCAGCTCCAGACCTGCTGGAAAATTTTGCCCAGTAAGAGGTAGAAGTTCCCTTCTGAGCATTAAAAGGAGTGCTCATTTTAATACTAATGAGCTCTTTGTAATGCATTTGCATAGGGTTCTCGGTGGCTGCAACAGCGATTGGTAGAAGCCCCCAAGAACACTTTTGAGCATCGGCAGCTGAGCTGACATGGAAGCAAGACTGGCTACAACCAGTCTTACTTCCACGACAAGCTTTTGAGAATCTCCCCCTAGGTAACTAATAAATACAGTGGTTGATGTTTCATCCTACAAACTGTAACCAATCTCTTGGAGCCATGGAAGGGCATAATCTAAGTCCAATATAGGCATATGGTGCTAGTCAGTGGGAAAATGCCCATTTTCGAAAAATACATCTAGAATTCTTTTTTTCAAAAATTGTCTATCTGAACATCCAGGCTATTGTTCGTCTAGACCAGTGGTTCCCAAACCTGTCCTGGGGGACCCCCAGCCAGTCAGGTTTTCAAGATATCCCTAATGAATATGCATGAGAGAGATTTGCATACCTGTCACTTCCATTATATGCAAATCTCCCTCATGCATATTCATTAGGGATATCTTGAAAACCTGACTGGCTGGGGGTCCCCCAGGACAGGTTTGGGAACCACTGGTCTAGACCGTCAGGATGTCTATCCTTATTCCACATTTTCGACCAAAATTTAGTCCAAGTCCCAAACATCCAGAACAAGACCATTGGACGTGGGAGAGGCCAATCTTGTAATGGACTGGCCACCCAGACATGGCAACAGAGCAGTGAAGCACCTTAGAGAGCACTGCTGTGAACATCACAAAAAGGGTGCCAGATAAACATCTCACCAGAACTCCCTTATAGGTTATGCTGCTACAACCCTAATAGCCCTTATGGCTGCAGGTGACACCTATATGGCAGTAGAGTCGGGTTTTTGGGGGGACATACATGTTGCATCATTAATGTAGTGGTTAGAGTGGCTTATGGGCCTGGGTCCTCCTCTCTATGGTTCACTAGCCCACCCCCAGGCTATTTGAGACCTGTGTGCAGCTCTACTAGGCTTTCCTATAGAAGGTGCTGATGTTCTGGTGGCAGGTATATACTTTTTTATTCTGATTTTGAGGGGGTGTGAGGGGGTCAGTGAACACTGGGGGAGTGTGTGAGGGTCTTTACTTTATCTCTGCAGTGGTTATCTGATCACTTTGGATACCTTTTGACACTTATACCTGTTTTTACATTGTCTAACTCATAACATTTAAGTTTCGTCCAGGATGTCTAGTAAAACATTTGATTATCCCTGCAGGACGACTAAGGGGTCCTTTTACAAAGGCGCACTAAGCATTTTAGTGCGCGCTAAACACGCGCAAACCGCTAACACATGCATGTTAATCATAGATTTAGCATGCACTAAAACAGCTAATGCGCCTTTGTAAAAGAGGGGGGCTAGGGTAGGTCAGCCCCCATCCCGCCCACATACTGCCCTAAACACTCCTCCAGATATACCCCTTTCAGCCCTGGGCGCACAGTGGTATTCAGAGGCATAAAAAGTCCCATGGCACGTCCAGAAAGTTTGTTTGATTAACGGCACTTAGACGACCTGTCTTTTAGGTCGTTCAACTGCTGACTTGGGCGGGTTTTTAGATGTATTTAAGTTTTGATTGTGAGCCCCATAGTATGGTTTATTAGGTTTAATTTACTGCCATTCTTACAGCAGTAGCAAGGCAGTATACAATTTTTTTTTTAAATAGAAAGGAACGCCATTATAATACAGGAAAGCAAGTAGTTGAAAGGTCAAAGGCTAAACAGGTACAGTAGACTCTGTTAACTGGAACTCAAGCAACCAGAAAAAAAAAAAAATCAAAGAAATACTGAAATCCTTTAAATAAAAATGAAAATAAAATCAATTTCTGGTGTAAATTTAAGTGTAAACTTGGCACACTACACCTGAGTACACCCACGCTTTGCCTACCGCATGTCCGGTATTTTATCTGGAACAGTTTATGGTATGGCATACTATGGGGTATAGTATTAGTTAGGCTTAATTTTTTTTTTTTAATAAGTTTTATTGGTAAAGCAGCCAATACAAGATGAATAACAAGGAGCACAATACAAGGAACTCCTACAACAGTACATGAAACCCAGGAAGGGGAACAGGAAATGCAACACAGAACAACAATCAGGAAAAAGCAGCGTGTATAAGGCTCCCCCAGAGGAAAGAGTAGGTCAGCAGGCTATGGAGAATAAATTTTTGGACCTTTTTGCTAACATCTCTCTGTTGGTTGGTTCCACTGACCTCAGAGAGAGGCAATTTAAAATCTTACACCGTGCCTATATCTCTAAAGCCCGGGGTAAGGCTATGGGACTCTGGGAAGATGCGACCTGCTCCCACTGCCAGAAGGCCACAGACACTTTGGTACATATGTTTCTTGAATGCCCTCACACCGCTGTTTGGCTCCAGGTCCTCCCCCTCCTTGACAAAGTGGTTGGGCAGCAGGTATCCCGGGACTATGGATTACTGGTTTTGGGGGATCAATGGGAGCTTCTTCAGCAGGGGTTGGCCCTTCCCCATAGGAAGTTCCTTTACATTGCGCTCCTGTTGGTGAGAAAGGTCTTATTACAACACTGGGTAGAGTCGACGCCTGCTTCCTTCCCCCAGTGGTTACAGAAAATGAAGGAGGTTGCTGCATTTGAGATTTGAACTTATCTAGTGTTAAACGACACTATGTATCTCTATGGCGGGCATCTCTGTCGGCTGAAGTGGCCGCCTCTGCTGATTGATTGTGCCTCTGCCTAGCGGAGCTCTACTGGCTCCTTACTGTTTGCTTACTCTCAAGCCGGTATGGATGGTGTGTGCATGTGATGAGTTAGGCCTATTTTTAATAGTAACTCTCAAGCAACCAGAAACTACATTTATCCAGCATCTATTAATTCTCATGGGTGCCGGTTAACTGAGAGTCTACTGTACTACATTCAGTCAGTGTAAACGTTTAGCTAAGGGAGATCACATACATTACAGTCAACAGAAGAAAAGAGATTGTAGTTTTCAGTGGACCCTTGAGGCCTCACTGCCACCCATCTAGGTATCAAAGGCTTGCAAAAATTAAAGCATCTTCAGAGAAATTCTGAACTTTGGGTAGGAAGGCTTCAAGCAAACTGCAGCTGGAAGTGAATTACAGAGAGAAGGAGCAGTGCAATAAAATGCTTGGATTTTCAAAAAGCATTTGACGCTTGGCCACAGCTCTCCCTTATATTATTGGTATGCACCAAACAGGATTCGTTGCTCAAAGACATTTTTCAAACAACACCAGACTGACTTTCCACATGTTAAATTTAACAAAAGCCATGGAAGATCCGACCTTCTCTGTATCCTTGGATGCAGAGAAGGCCTTTGATCGTGTGGAGTGGACCTTCATGTATCAAGCAATGGATTGGTTTGGTATTTGTTTCGGATTTATACAAATGATTCAAACCTCCTATAGTTCCCCTTCTGCCAGATTATATATTAATAATACTTTTTCAGAACGTTTTTGTCTGGAGAGGGGAGTTAGACAAGGGTGTCCGTTATCTGCTTTGCTTTTTGACATTGTACTGGAACCCTTGCTATTGGCTATTCAACAGGCAAAGGAGATACAGGGTATTCCTTATGCAGGTCGGGAATATAAAGTCTCTGCGTATGCAGATGACATTTTGCTTCATTTGAGGAATCCTGAAACTTCCATCCCGCATTTACTGGATTTGATTGACCAATTTCTGGCTATAAAATAAATTGGAATAAATCAGAGGTTCTTCCACTAAATGAACATTGTCCAAAAGGATTATTTGATACATTCCCTTTTCTTTGGAAGGAAGAGGGTATAAAATATTTAGCTATTTGGATACAGAAAACGGACAAGACGATGAAAGTAAATGAAAAATCTTTATTGCTGAAGGCTACAGAAATGTGTGAGCAATGGAACCCTTTACATCTGACTTGATGGGGGAGAGTTCAAACAGTTAAGATGATACTTAAGTTTTGGAGATCCATTTGGGGTCAAGTGAATAAAATATTGGAAAATCCAGTGTAATTGACATACGATGCCGTGCTATTTGGCACGTTAATGAGGGCTAAAAGCCCAATATCTTCCCATAGTAATAAACATCTCTTTATTATGACAGGGATTGCCATACAACTTATTTTGAGGAACTGGAAAAACTGGGACCGCTTAAATTATAATTTCTGGTGGGAGTCTTTATGCCACATCTTTAAAATGGAAAAGAAGAAAAATCTCCCAACACCCAAGAAATAGAATTAGATGAGGAGGAGAGACAACCCGAACTATATCTGCACTGCTACCATACAAGCAATATAATAAAGAAATTTGGAGAAATTGAGAGAGCCCTCAGTCACACAGCCACCCATGGGGAAATCCCCAGAAGTGTTGGCTGTCACTGGCTTACACCCAGAAAGGGTGTTAACTGTGAAACATCCCCGGGCTCTCTCAGTGAGAATTGATGTGATAAATCTAAACTAAACTAAACTAAACCTTAGGTTTGTATACCGCGCCATCTCCACACACATTGTCATTCCTCTCCCATTTTTTTCAGGTTCTATTATTATTCTGACATCTTTAAAATGGAACATATGATTGCTATACAGCAGGGACAGTATAGGAAATTTAAGGAGGTTTGGGAGCCATTGACAAGATTTTGTACGGAATGATTGGTGATTTTGCCCTTTGAACATACACGTCCAGGGTGGGGAAATATTTTTAATTTGAGTGCAATTGTTGTATATGTAGAATGGGGAGGATGATATATATATTTGTCATGAAATATAATTTGATAGAATTTAAGTGCTGTTAAAGTGTAAAATGCTTGTATAATATGTTGCACTTATTTTTGGCTTTAAAATGAATAAAGATATTAAAAAAAAAAAAAAAAGCATTTGACAAAGTGCCTCATAAACAACGCCTGAGGAAATTGGAAGGACATAAGATAGGAGGTAGTGTACTACTGTGGATTAAGAACGGGTTAAAAGTTAAAATACAGAGTAGGGTTAAATGATTAGTATTCTCACTAAAAAATAGATAGAACATAAGAACATAAGAAATGCCTGCACCGGATCAGACCTGGGGTCCATCCAGTCCGGTTATCCGCACATACGGAGGCTCAGCCAGGCATACCCTGGCGAATACATTGCTCACTCATATCCCTCAATGTGTCCCGCAAGAAGATGTGCGTCCAATATTTCCTTAAATCTTAGAATGGTGGTTTCCTTCACCATCTCTTCCGGGAGAGAGTTCCAGGCGTTCACCACTCGCTGTGTGAAGCAGAACTTTCTGACATTTGTCCTGGCCGTGTCCCCTCTCAGCATCAGGCCATAGTGGGGTTCCCCAAGCGTCTGTGCTGGGACCACTTTTTAACATCTATTAATGATCTAGAGATTTGCTGATGACCACAAAGTTGTTCAATCACAAGAAGATCATTAAAAAAATTGCAAAAGGACCTTATGAAACTAGAAAATCAGGCATCCAAATGGCAGATGACATTTAAAGTGAATAAATGCAAAGTGATGCATGTACACAAAAGAGGAACCCAAACCATAGCTACTGTATGTGATGCAAGGTTCCACATTTGGAGTCACTACCCAGGAAAAGGATCTAGATGGCGTTATTGAAGATACGTTGAAACCCTTTGCTCAATGTACAGCAGCAGCTAAGAAAGTAAATAGAATGTTAGGAACTACTAGGAAAGTAATTAAAAACAAAATTAATTATATTACAATGCTTTTGTATCACTTCATAGTGCAACTGCACCTATGTGCAGTTCTGGCAATTGCATCTGAAAAAATGATACAGCAGAATTAGAAAAGGGGGTAGGATGATTTCCCTGTGAGGAAAGGGTAAAGACCCCATTTGTGAGTCACCTCACAAAGCCATGGCCCGATGCTCCCAGGTGCTCCTGGTAATTCCTGCTCTCACACATGGCCCTCCCACTTCCCCCACCACAGGGGCTACTTTTCAAATTCATTGGAGCTCTGGGGATCTGGGTTCCAAGGGCAGGAGTAATGCCCAATCATTCAAGCGCTGTGCTGCGCTGGATCCTAAATGATTCCCCTAGCGGTAGTCTCATGTGAATACCACCAGGGGTCATGTTTCCATATGTAAATATGACTCCTAGCAGAAATATGACCTTTAGTGGTAGTCATAAAATTACGCTAGGGCCCTCTGTGGGAAGATCCAAGATGGCCGCGGTCACGGTTTGCTGAGCAGCTGCCAGCAAGCCTTATCCTTTGAAACTTTTCTCCCGGCGGTTTTTCGTCTTGGTGTATAACAGTAATGCCGAAGAGGAGAGGAAAGAGTGTCCCTGGAACCTCGCGGCCCCCTGGAGCGGTCTCCTCCGGCAACATTGAAGATTTTCTGAGGCTCATGCAAGCCCCTTAGGAACGCTGGTGTTGCCATTGCCTGAGGCGCTTCCAGGAGACGGAATGGAGGCGTCGTTTCAGGCGCATGAGATCTCATTGAGCCCCGACTGTGAGAGCTCCTCCTCCCAATCCTCGTGCCGCTAGTTCTCCGGGGGTAGAGAGGCAGTCGGAAGTCAGCATGAGCTCTCCCCCCAGGTTCCTGGGGACAGCGAGACTACTAACATTGACTCAGGATCTCTGAGTCTACACCAGAGCCTGAATGTACACGAGGATGGTACAACATTGGGACTAGTCCCGACCCAGGAGTAACAGAGAGGAGAAAAACCCTTGGTTGGTGAGCCTGCCTTTTCAATTTCAGATTTGCAAACTTTTAATATTGTAAAGCCCCAAGAAGTGACTTTAGAAGCTTTGTGGGATCTGACTTCCAATTTGGTTAGAACAGTCAATACTAACTATTTTCAGACTGAGGGAAAAATAAAATCTCAGGAGAAAGACGTTCTTCAGATAAAACCAGACCTGGATGAAACAAAATTAGATATTCAGAACATTAAAAATCAACTTAAGTCTTCCAAATTGCTCCAAGAGACATTAATTAAGGACAATGTTAATTTAAGAAGGAAGATGGAGACATTTGAAAATTTCTCTAGGAGTAATAATCTTAGATTGATTAATTTTCCCCGAATATTAACAGTTACCCCAAGAGAAATGTTAAAACGTTATTTGTTAGAGATACTAGAAGTACCGGAAGATTCATTGCCTCCTTTCACTCAGGTCTATTATTTACCGAGTAAAAATCAAGATCACCAGGAAAGGAACCAAGGTCCAATTGATGTTTCTGCTTTACTTGAATTGTCAGATAAAGAAAGTGCAACACCTGCAACGCTGATTGTGCCCTTGGCTATTACATTGGATAAAAACTGGCTCCTGAGATTATTCTTCAAAAATAAAGAGAAAAAGTTTCTTGATTTTAAGATACAAATGTTCCCAGATCTGGCAAAAGATACACAGAGGCGTCGAAGAGAGTTATTATTAAAACTTGGTGTTTTGGCTCTTGGGGGAACTTTTTATCTCCATCATCCTTGCAAATGTATAGTACAATATAATTCTCAGAAATATGTTTTCTTTGAGCCGCACCAGCTAACGGCTCTTCTTTCTATGTCCCCCCTGGAGAAGGAAAAGAAATGAGGGCTTTGATATTAGACGCCTGAATATCAGTTAACCGTGTTCCATGTATCTTAGTTATTAATTTCTTCTTATTCCGTTTATACTACATCATGGATCTTATTTGTGGATTTGAGTGATTAAGCAATATTTATGTTCTTATATAAAACTGGAAGATGTATTGTTTTTCTTTTGCTGTGATCACTTTCTGTACAAGTTAATCTTGAATTGATAGTTGAAATCTATAAATAAAAAAAATAAAAAATAAAAATTACGCTAGGGGCACCATTTGGAAGCTAGAGCAGTACAGAGCAGGAGCAATTGGGCATAGCTCCTATCAAAGACCTCCTAGACCCCTGGACACCCCCTAAGGAACTCCGGATGACTCCCCACAAGCCCCATGAATTTGAAAGGTAGCCCCTATGGAAGGGGGATGGGTGTGCCTGTGCAGAGGATGTAGGCTAAAGTCAGGGGGTGGCGTTACAGGAAGCCTGATCACAAAAGTGAAGCAGCCTAAAAATGTGATCCCTGAAGAAGCTGGTATTACCTGATGAAATGGGTCCCGTTGGGTTTGGGCTGTTCTTTAAAATAAGTGTAAGCAGTTTTTGACAAAGAGTTTATGAGTGAATATTTATTATAAGAGAGGTGGTTTTTTTTTGCACAAGTTTGATTTTTGAAGAAGTGTTATATTGCACAGAATGAATGCAGTATTATAATCACACATTGAGAGTTTTTTTGAGGATCAATGATTGAAATCTGGAGCCATTAAGTCTCTGTCATTCGTTTTTCATTGTGCACTGAGCAGGATCCTGCGATTCTTTTTCTCCCTTCTCACACAGCTCACTGTGTTTATTAATGGGGTTCATTTTATATTTAATTGGTAGACCCCTCTCTGCAAAATAAGTCCCCCCAAAAGTTGGGGTCTTAACACTACTTGTAGTGATATACCACAAGTAGCATTAGGGTCCTTGCATAGTAATGAGAGGTTGTGGGTTCCATCTTAGCCTTCTTTGTGACCCTGGGCAATTTATTTAACCCTCCGTTGCTCCAGGTACTACAGTTACATTGTGAACCTGCCAGGACAGATATGGAAAATACATAGAGTACCTAATTACTATTTAATGTAAACCAGTGGGATATAAGTTGCATATAAAATAAATAAATAAATAAATTTGCATATTGCGGATCTCATTAATGTGTAACCCATGGCAACTTAATTGTCGCTGCAATATTTTTAGTCAAGCAGCACTACTAGGGCCCAATAATACAACTTAAAGCCCTAATGCTGCAAAATGAAATTCCTCCCCCCCCCCGCCCCTTTTCAACATTAATCTTGAGAGAATGGGGACTTGTATACTGTCTTTTTGTGGCTTTGGCATGTCAAAGCTGACATTCAAAGCAGTGAGCACTGGAGGATTAAAGGGCAAATTCTATAAGAAGCGCCCAAAAGTTAGGCGCCTAATTAGGCACTGTTCAGCGCGATTCAAGTAAAACTGGGTGCTGTTTAATGAATCACGCTGAGCGGCACCTATTTTGGAGGCGCCCAAGAAATAGGCCAGCTCTAGGCACAACTAAAAGTTAGGCGCCTAGCTGAGCGCTTAAGCACGCTTAAGAGCAGCGATTCTGCAACAAGGCGCCTACCGTGCACACCTCCTATTTTTTGGAAGGCCGCCTAAATTTTTAGAGGCGCCTTGTTGCAGAATCGCTCTTTCTTGATAGGCGCCTAAGTTTCAATTATTGCTGATTAAAAAGTTTAATTGAGCTTGTTACTCCATTTAGATAGGCGCCTAACTAGATGGGCGCCTCCAAAATAGGTTCCTAACATTAGGCGCCAGTTACAGAATTTGGGCCTAAGTGACTTTCCCAGGGTCATAAAGAGCAGAACTGGGATTTGATTGCACAACCTCCGGGTACAAAATCAGCAGCTCATAGAAACATAGAAATAGACGGCAGATAAGGGCCATGGCCCATCTAGTCTGCCCACCCTAATGTCCCTCCCCTACCTTTGCCCTGTGAATAGATCCCACGTGCCGATCCCATTTGGCTTTAAAGTCAGGCACGCTGCTGGCCTCAATCACCTGCAGTGGAAGACTATTCCAGCGATCAACCACCCTTTCAGTGAAAAAGAATTTCCTGGTGTCACCTCGTAGTTTCCCGCCCCTGATTTTCCACGGGTGCCCTCTTGTTGTCGTAGGACCCTTGAAAAAGAAGATATCTTCCTCCGCCTTGATGCAGCCCGTAAGATACTTGAACGTCTCGATCATGTCCCCCCTCTCTCTGCGCTCCTCGAGCGAGTATAGCTGTAATTTGTCAAGCCGTTTATCGTATGGGAGATCCTTGAGTCCCGAGACCATCCGGGTGGCCATTCTTTGCACCGACTCCAGTCTCAGCACGTCCTTGCGATAATGCGGCCTCCAGAATTGCACACAGTATTTCAGGTGGGGCTCATTCAGTGAACCACAGCCCTGTCTCATTAATCACACATTAATCTGAATGTTAATGCACAACCTACAATAACAAAAAATTGTGGTAATACCCCCAATAGCCGCCGTATTCAATTTGAAGCTCCAGCGGTAAAATCCCATGTTCAGCCATGGCAACTACAAATTTTACCACAGTTTAATAGAAGGCTCTTAAATTGAGTGCATAATATTGGAAATCAATGATAGCTGCCTGCCTATATCTATGTCCTAACTTCGCTCCCTATCTACCCACTTTGTAGGCACCTAAATTTTTCCACCAAATGAAAATAGATGGCTTAATTTAGATGCTCTACCTTAGTCAAGTTTCAGCAGGGCTGATTTAGGCATCTGATGTCATAGGATTTGATTTACAAGGCTTTCTTCCCCACTGACTCAAAGGATAATTTTGCAAAAGCCCATGTAGATTTCCAGGCCATTACCTGTGCATGTAACAGGTGCACACTTTGCATAAAATATGTGCATACTTTGCCTTTGAAAATGAGCTCATCAAAGCTACCTGCATACCAGCTGATTTAAGCAAGAGGACTTTTCAGGAAACTTTAAGTTCAAACTTTAAAAAAATTCAAACCCCTCCTAAGCCCCACCTTTGAAATAGCACAATGTGCCTTCTTTTACTCACATATCGTGTGGACGACTTTGTAAGAGGTTACATCTACAGGTAAAGGTACTGCTTTACCTATAGAAATGGTTTTAAAAATTATTCTCAGAATGGGAGAAAGACTTTAGTAAATAGGCATTTAAAATAGACATTGAATCCATTGAAAACTGGCCCCATAGAATAGAGACTGGGAGTGAGACAAATTAAAAAAAAAAAAAAATTGAAGTTGTAACTTGTCAAGATGCCTGATGTCTAATTTGTTTCGCCTGGGCAGCAGTGCCATCTACTGTCCAAACATGAAATAAGCTCCTAATCAGAATCTGACACTGAAGGATGACAGCTAATTGTGTCATTAGAAAAACCTGTTACACTCTGTGGGTGTCTCCATCTATTAGTTTCCTGTGGGCAGTCATCACATCCCAAAGGTTCTTCCAAAAGAAGGTATGCTTAGTTTTAAGGCCTTTTGGAATTATATCTACTCATTTGTTCTTTAATAACAATTTCTCACATAGAAGTATTGTTTTAAAACATCATTCTTTACAGGTAAAAACTTATTCAATAATAATAATTTTTAAAACCTAGATATTCAGGTCATACAGTTAAACATTCATTCATAGAGACTACTGCCTCACTTAAAGATCAAGATACCAAATTGTGATAATATGGATTGACATTGCATTCTAATTAAGTATATACATATTAATTAAAATGCTGTTAAAGCCCTAGTTATTCACAAAAAATTAGTTTGTAGCTAAATATTACATATGCAGTTTCACATGGCAATTATTGTAAGAATTAGCTACACCCATCAGAAGCATAGTTAGGTTTCTCATAGTAATGATTTTGCATAGAAATGCTGTATACATGTTTTTGGTTTGTTTGGGTTTTTTAATATTTAAGTATTTTTATTGATTTCAATATTATATCAAGTAAACTTGTACAGAAAGCAAATTTAACCACAGCATATTACAATCATATAAATCCATACTTAACAGGGTTAAGCAGATTTCAAAAGAAACTATTATGGTAAAATTAGCTCAAGTCCTCATTGGATCCAACAATTAATTGTGAGAAAAAATTAAGAAAACAATCAAATAAGTAATGCAATTCCTATAAATCGGGAAGGAAGCTACTATTTTCTTTAGAGCTTAACCTTGAGTTTTTTCTTTGTCCCGACGGGATATCGCCAGAAAATTAGTCAAATGTTGAGGTTCAAAGAATACATATTTAATTGAATGGTAACGGACAATGCACTTACAGGGATGTCTCAAATAAAATGTAGCCCCTAATGAGATGACCCCTGGTTTCAAAAGAAGAAAATCACATCTACGTTTTTGTGTTTCCCTTGTAACATCAGGGAACATTTGGATTTTACAACCAAGAAATTCCTTTTGTTTATTCTTTAGAAATACAGTGGTACCTTGGATTACGAGCATAATCCGTTCCAGGAGCATGCTCGTAATCCAAAATGCTCGTTTATCAAAGCAAAGTTCCCCATAGAAAATAGTGGCAACAGCAACGATTCGTTCCAGAACCCGGGGTCTGTACCTATCGGGTGCTGGGTGCTGCAGCGCCGTCTCCTCCGTCCGTCATCCAAAGCAGAACCCCACAGTGCCACTTCGAGGGGATGCCTCTAATGTCCGCCAGCCGCCAGAGAACCCCACAGTGCCACTTCAGAAGGATGCCTCCTCCATCCGCCGGCCAGCCCTCCACGTCATATGCCCCTCGCATGCTGGAGAGCCCCCACCCAATCCCATGCAGCTGAGCGCCGCCCAACCCGCACACCGCACACGACACACACAACGCCGATGATTGACGCTGTGTGCATCACACGCAACGTGCAGGTGGGACGGCACCTGGCTGCGCAGGCCCAGACAGAGGTCCTCCAACCTGCTGTACTTGCTGTACTTCTTTGAGGGAATAAACAGACAGATAGATAAAGGGGAATCCATTGACATCATTTACCTTGACTTCCAAAAAGCCTTCGACAAGGTACCCCACGAACGGCTGCTTAAGAAGCTGTGGAACCACAGGGTGCAAGGGGATATCCACCGATGGATCAAACACTGGCTGGCAGGCAGGAAACAAAGGGTTGGAGTAAAGGGCCAGTACTCAGAATAGCAATGGGTCACGAGTGGAGTCCCGCAGGGGTCGGTGCTGGGACCGCTCCTGTTCAATATATTTATTAACGACTTGGAGATAGGAACGAACTGTGAGGTCATTAAATTTGCGGACGACACCAAACTCTACAGCAGGGTTAGAACCAAGGAAGACTGTGAAAACCTGCAAAGGGACTTAACGAGATTGGAAGACTGGGCAAGAAAATGGCAAATGAGTTTTAACACTGAGAAATGCAAAGTCATGCATGTAGGTAAAAAAAACCCGATGTTCAACTATAAAATGGGGGGATCGTTGCTGGGGGTGAGCAACTTGAAAGAGACCTGGGGGTGATGGTGGACAAAACATTGAAAGCATCAACACAGTGTGTGACAGCCTCAAAGAAAGTGAACAGAATGTTGGGTATCATCAAAAAGGGTATCACGACCAGGACGAAGGAAGTCATTTTGCCGCTGTATCGGGCAATGGTGCGCCCACATCTGGAGTACTGTGTCCAGTACTGGTCGCCGTACCTCAAAAAGGACATGGCGGTGCTTGAGGGAGTCCAGAGAAGAGCGACAAAGTTGATAAAGGGTATGGAAAACTTCTCATATGCTGAAAGATTGGAAATGCTGGGGCTGTTCTCCCTGGAAAAGCGGAGACTTAGGGGAGACATGATAGAAACCTTCAAAATCATGAAGGGCATAGAGAAGGTAGACAGGGACAAATTCTTCAGGCTGTGGGGAGCCACAAGCACAAGGGGGCACTCGGAGAAATTGAAAAAGGACAGGTTTAGAACAAATGCTAGGAGGTTCTATTTCACTCAGAGGGTGGTGGACACATGGAACGCGCTCCCGGAGGCTGTGATAGGCCAGAGCACGCTACAGGGGTTCAAGGAGGGTCTAGATAGGTTCCTAAAAGAAAAGGGGATAGAGGGGTACAGATAGAAGTAGAGATAGGTTATAGGATTAGACAGAAACCACTTCACAGGTCATGGACCTGATGGGCCGCCGCGGGAGCGGACCGCTGGGCGCGATGGACCTCTGGTCTGACCCAGTGGAGGCAACTTCTTATCTTCTTATGTTCTTAACCTGCGAAAGGCATCCGACGTGGAAGGCTGGCTGGAAGACGGAAGAGGAATCCCCTGAAGCGGCGCTTCCTGGACTGTAAGTGCTCGTTTATCGGGGCAGTGCTTGGTTTGCGAGTCAAAAGTTTGCTTTGTGTTATGCTCGTCTTGCAAAACACTCGCAAACTGGGTTACTCGCAAACCGAGGTTCCACTGTAGTCTCAATAACCAAGATTTATCAATAAGAGAGCCAAAGTGGCTACTAATGTTGCAGGTGTTACCACTTCCTTAGCTGACTTCTCCAAAATCTCAGTAATATTCAATACATTACATTACATTACATTACTGGCTTATATTCCGTCTGTACCTTGCAGTTCTAAGCGGATTACATCAGAAAGATAACTGGACATTTCCAGGAAGAGAAATACAATTAAAGAAGTTGGACCTAGTACATCAAAAAGATAGCTGGACTTTTCCAGTAAAAGGAATACAATTAAAGGCGTAAGGTCTAAAGCAATTTTGATGAGAGGATTCTAAGAGGGGGTGAGAGGGAAAAGGATGGGATTAGGACGTTTGGGTTAATTTCTTGAATAGTAGGGTCTTGATTTCTTTGCGGAAAGCCTTGAGGTCAGTTGAAGCTGTCAGTAGGTTGGTGATGGTGGGGTCCAATTTAGCTGCATGTGTTGCTAGTAAGTTGTCATACATCTTTTTGCGTTTAGTTCCTTTAAAAGGGGGGTAGGAGAAAGGGGATTGGGTTCTCCTCTGTCTGGTTGAGAGGTTCCTGTTTAGACGGTTGTTTAGGTGGGTGGGTGCCGTTCCGTTTAATGTTTTGAATAACATGCAGTGTAGTTTGAATTGGATGCGGGCTTGTATTGGAAGCCAGTGTGAGTCTAGGAAGGCGTTGGTGATGTGGTCAAATTTTCCAAGGGAATAGATCATTCTGAGGGCAGTGTTCTGCACGGTCTGTAGTTGTTTTATTAGGTAGGTGGGACAGGAAAGGTAGAGGATATTGCAATAATCCAATAGACTTAGGACTAGGTATTGGACTATGAGTCTGAATTGTTCTTTTTCAAAGAATTTTCTGATTTTGCGAAGGTTGCGCATGGTGAAGAATGTTTTTTGTGTGATTTTGTTGATTTGCAACCGAAGAGTGCAACCTCTGTCTACTGTTACTCCAAGGAGTTTGAGAGTGGGTTGTAAGGGATATTTGGTGGTTTTTATTTCTAGTTCAGTTATAGAAGGGGTTTTGTCCTTTTCAAGCAGTAGAAATTTAGTTTTATCTGGGTTGAGCTTCAGTTTGTGTTCTGTCATCCATTTTTCCACTGCTTCTAGGGTTTTTTCCAGGGTGCCTGATTTGGTGGGGTCTTGTGTGTCAAAGGGGAGGAGTATGGTGATATCGTCTGCATAGCTGAATGAAGTTACTTTGAGTTTGTCTAACAGGGTACCGAGGGAGGAAATGTAAAGATTGAAGAGCATGGGTGACAGTGGGGAACCTTGGGGTACTCCGCAGGGATTGGTCCAAGGCTCCGATATAAGATCCTTTGTTTTTACTCTGTATGTTCTTGTTTTAAGGAATCCTTGAAACCAGTTGTATACTTCGCCTGAGATCCCTATTGCTTCTAATATCTGAAGAAGTATAGTGTGGTCGACCAGGTCAAATGCGGCAGAGAGGTCGAGTTGAATTATCAGCATCCTTCTTCCTTTGCTAAGGTGCTGTCTGGCTATATCTAGAAGGAGAAACTAGCAGTGTCTCGGTGCGGTGGTTAGATCTGAACCCCGATTGAGTTGGGTGGAGTAGGTTGTGGTCTTCAAGGTAGTTGGTGAGGTATTTGGCAACCAGACCTTCTATTAGTTTAACATATAATGGAATTGAGGCAATGGGTCGGTAGTTGGAGGGGGTGTCTATTGGTCCTTTGGGATCTTTCAGTATTGGGGTGATTATGATTTCCCCTAGGTCTTGTGGGAATTGGCCTTCCGTGAGAGTTGTTTGGATCCATTGCAAGAGGCAAGCTCTAAATTTGGGGGATGCATTTGTCAGTAAATATGAGGGGCAATTGTTCAGGTCGCATGACGCTCGACTGTATTTTCTGTAGAGTCGGTTCATGTCCAACCATTGCACCTTTGTAAAGTTGGACCAGTGCCTGTCAGCTGCAGTGGCTTCATCTGTTGTAGGGTTTATTATGATCTCGTCTAGGAGGGTCGGTGAGTTGTTGAAGGAGGCTCTAATATTGGCGATCTTGTTCTTGAAATGGTCCGCTAGTTGGGTGGCCGTTGGAGGGTGGATTCCTTGAGTGGTTAGGAATGGTTGAGTGTCGGTGAGGTTCTTCACAAGTTGGAAGAGTTTTTTTGTGTCTAAGGATTCTGTGCCTATTAGTTTGGAGTAATAAGCTCTTCGTTTTTCCTTAAGTTTGATCTTGTATTGTTTTATTAGGTTTCTCCAAGCTACTTTGGTTGGTTCTTGGTTCTTTTTTTGCCATGCTCTTTCGAGTTGTCTGCAGTGTCTTTTTAGTTGAAGAAATTCTGTGTCGAACCATTTGTCTGAAGATCTGCAGAGTTTGTGTTTTGTCTTTTCTGGGGCTAGTCCGTTCAAGGTTGTTTCGCTCAGGGAGCGCCACTGGTGAATGAATACATTGTGGTCTATGGAGGCGATTGAGGGGTCTACTGTGGTCCAGAATGTAGAAGGGTCGATTTTTGGTCGGGTTTTGAAAGAGGTTTTGTGGGTTTCGTGCTTGTTTGTGCTTTGAGTCCAGTTGATGTTGAAGGTGAATTTGAAGTGGTCTGACCAGAGGGAGGGGTGCCAGGCCCCATTGGAGATATGAATGTTTGGTGCGTGGGGGTGTTGGGACATGTAAGCTGCAATATCAAGTTGGTGGCCTTTTTCATGTGTGGGTTGAGGATACAGAATTTGGTAGGAGAGTGCATTGAGGTATGAGATTATGCCAGCAGCTTGTTTGGAAGAGGTGTCTTCTAGGTGGAGATTTATGTCTTGAAACACATAAATGTGTACAATAATTTAACAAACGCCACGCCTCAGAGACCGAATGTTCAAGCAAATCTTGCTAGATGAATAAATCGGTTCAAATCTCAATCATTGGCAAGTGGCTATTGTGAGTATTGTGATACTTTCATTCAATGTCTCAAAGATTTTTTCAAAAAGATTTTTTTCAAACAATATTATTTTTTCAAAATTTTCAATAGATGTATACACATCTTAAGTACCAAATACTATGAGAGATATAAGAGAAAGTGCATGTTTTCAAGATAAAGCACTTATCTTAATCGATGTTCACACTATTTGAAATAGTGTGAACATCGATTAAGATAATGAATTCCGGAAGATGAAATCTTCAAGATCGTGTTTTGTGGTGTTCCATTTTCCTGGAGCTATGTAGCAGAGGATGCAGGTTAGGGTGTCTTTGAGTTAGTTACTGGAAAGTTGGACGGCAAGCAGGTCTGATTGTGGGGCGGAGTGTTTGTCTAGGACAGTGATGGTAAGGTTGTTTTTTACTAGGATGGCCAGACCGCCCCCTCGCTTTTTTTCTCGGCAGACTAATTCAAGTTTGTATCCCTTGGCAATACTTGTCCTTCAGTAGGCTCAGGTTGCTCTTGATGCGGAGTTTTACTGGGGAGATAATAAACTTGAGCAAATGATGGAGATTACCTTCCGGTATTTCCAAAATTTCTGATAAATATCTCTTAAGCATATCTCTAGGAGTTACCATGGTTATTCTTGGAAAGTTTATCAATCTCAAATTATTGCTACGTGCCTGATTCTCTAAAGACTCCACTTTTCTTCTAAGAAAATTGTCTTTAATTTTAATTTCCTGGAGTTGTTTTATTGAAACCATATCCTGCTGAGTCTTTTGAAGTAAATTATTAGAAGAAGTCATATCCAATTTTAATTTTCCCAATTCTTCTGAATGGTGGATAAGTTTATTTTCAATCTGCTGGAAATTGGGACTAATTACCTTCGCAAAATTTGCTACCAGGTCCCATAGGGCTTCTAAGTTCACCTCAGCAGGTCTATCCCAAAAAGTAGCTTGTATTGTAGTACAAAGTCTCTCACCTTCCTTTGGATGTTCTGGTTTCTGTTCCCTCTAGTTCAGTCCTCCTCCAGTTGTTAGGGACCCCACAGCGTCTTCTTTGGAGATTACCCAAACCGTGGTCTCCATTTCCAAGCTTCCCAAAGTTAGATTGTCTGCCTCTGGGGAAAATAACACCCCTTTCTCCAGGATTTCCTGACCCCTGGGTGAGCTGGCCAACTGTGGTGGAGGAGGCAGTGCTCTGACATCCGGGCTAAGAGTAGTGTCTAGCCCAGGAGGAGTCCCGTCAGTCTCACCAACACCAGAGATCCTCAGCGGGCTTATAGCAACCGGATCCACTGGAGCAGCTCCCTGCATCCTCCGAAGAAGTTCCTCAATGTTGCCGAGGGATGGCACCCCGGAGTGCCGCGAGGCGCCAGCAGCACTCCTGTCTCTCCTCTTCATCATCGCAGGTACGTCCAGGCCGGAAACAGCAGTTTTCAGCCAAAATTCGTTCAGGAAGAAGCACTTCATTCGGGAGCTTGTACCCAATCTCCTAGGCTGCGGCCATCTTGGATCTGGTTTGTTTGTTTTTTATGTTATTTATATATTTATTTTCATACATTTTATAGGTTTTAAAGTTGGTCCTGACCCTGGTCCCTGGTCTTTGTGCCCCTCTTGCCTTCATCTGGGCAACTACCTAGCACCTCCTATAAGAAGGGGGCTTACACCTACATCAAATCATGGTTGAAACATGTAGAAATTAAATAATATTTATTTGGATGTACAAAGAGTCTGAAATACCTCTGTAGCCACATAATTGTCTTAAAAATGTCATTTATGCAGTTCATTTACCTCCTCCTTTACAAAGCCGCGCTATCGTTTTTAGCATAGGCCAATGCGGTATCAGCTCTAATGCTCAAAGAATTCCTAGGCGTCATCTTTGGCACTTTCTCTGATGTCACATCCGAAGTTAAAAAGGTATGGGGCAGGGTGCAGGTGTGCGGTGGGGGGGCGAGGAAGCGGTGGGAGAGGGACACCACCGCATCAGACGCCGGTCACCCTTGCTAATCCACTGCTTAGATTAGAATATGTAGATTTTCTTCCATATATTTTTTAAACATGTCTTAAGAAGACATTAATGGGTGTTTTAACATTTGATAAAGTGAAGAATTAAAAAGCATAAAGCATTTCCCATATCTTCCAATTTTTTAATCAACTATGCCCTATTTTTGAATCAAGGAAAACTGTACTTTCTGTAGTTTAGCAGTCTGACCTCTGACCTTCCAAAGTGCCCATCCTTTGCTCAGATGCCTTGGTGTCTTTACCATGTTCAAGGAGGAACATGTAGAGGACATCAATTTAGTATGAGCAGTTAATGAGTTATGGCAGAAGGTAGCACATCCTATAGAGAAGAGATCGTTAAGGTTTCAGGTTTCACCAAAGGGGCATGGAGCACAGAAGCTAAATCCTTTCCTTGACAGCAGAGGGACCATCCTTCTCTCCACCTCTCAGAAATGCCCTGGGGGAGCTCACAGTCAATCCCACTTTTGTCTCTGTACTACTCCGGGTCCTCTCCATCAACAGCTATGTCCCCAGTGACTCCAAATGGACCCATTGCTCTCCCTCCACAGACCATGCCAGGTGTGGCATTCTCAGACCCAGTTTTGTAAAAGGGGGAGGAGTTAGTTTGTGATTACATACTAGGCAAAGGTGTTTTCTGTGTTCTGTGTGTTTGAAAAGACATGGTTTTCTGTTAGGATTGACTGTGTAGGATTGATCTATTCTGTACTAGTCTGGCTTGTTTAGTTTTACAATGGGTGTATTGATGTACTGCTCACTGCAGTATGTAAGATGCTGCCTTTTCCTAGATATGTGACGTGTGGATTGTTAATAAAAATCATGTTTTTCATAAAGATGGGGGGGGGGTTGTCAAAAAATGATAGGCCCTGGGTGTCACATATGCTAGGTACGCCACTGCTATTGGGATGTCCAAGCACCCAGCATTCTTAGCAAACTGGCCACACGGACAGACAATAGGGGCACTCTAGTGGGTTCTGCAGTGACTGTCACATTTAAAAGTCCCAGGTATACATGTCAATATAACCTGCTTGTATTGTAAGGTGAGCCCTCAAAACCCACCTAAATCTTACTGTACCTGCCTTTATACCACAATAGTCCTTATGCCTGCAGCTGTCATCTTTATGTAGGTACAGTAGGTTTGGGGTGGGTTTGGGTGGGCTCATTATACAATATAAGTAGGTTATATAGTGACATATACCTGGAACTTTTAAATATGACAGTCACAGCAATAACCCCTAGAGTGCCCCTCTGCACTGCTGGGCTCAGCTGTCTGTGTGGCCATCTGAAGCTGTAAGAGGGGGGTGCTGAAAAGTTCTCAATAAGAGAATGATGTGGATATGGTTCAATCAATGATCTGAAACAGTGTCAAAAACATAGAATTTCGTTTCTGCAAATTGGCACTTAACGAAATAAGATAATTCTTTTCAGCTACAGTGGCAAAATAACACTCAGATTTTAGGAAATTGGTTGGTTGGACTGAGAACTTTTCAGCACCCCCTCGTAATACAGGCTAGAATGTACTGGGGGGGGTCACATCATTGGGTGGTAGGAGGGGGTTGGTGACCACTGGGGGAATAAGGGGGGGTAATGCCTTAATCTGTCCAGTGATCATCTGGTAGGTTTGGGCACCTTTTAAACCCTTATTCGTTTTTAAAACAGGTCTAGCTCCAAACGTCTAAAAAAAGCCCTGGATGTTTTGTTAAAGGTCTGATGATTCCTGCAGAACGTCCAAGTCCTAAGACCTCTCTAAGACCACCCAAAACACGCACCCTTAAGATTTAGACACAAAACAACCAGAAAGATATCTGGAAAGTCAGTTTTGAAAATGCCCACTTGGACTTTTTGACTAGTAAGACATCTAAGTGCCAGTTTATACTTTTTTTTTTGGATGTCTATCTTTTTTGAAAATGAGCCCCATAATACAATGTCTCCACTAAGATTAAGTCATGTTTTGAGTATCAAGTTTCCACGATTATATAAGGACAATAGAATTTTGCTGGATACATGGCAGATATTAAACTATATTAATAATTTAACACCTATTTCGATACATAAATCCAAGTATCAGCCCCTTTGGCTGAACTCCAAGATTCAAATTGGCGGGTTTAAGGTCATCTGGAAGCATTAGATGAAGGCAGGTATATGCACTTTGGAAGATATAATGTCAGATGGTAAACTGCTTGACTGTTCACGATTGCAACATACATTTGGTCTTGCTAAATCTTAAAATTACAGATGGTTGCAGTTGAAGCAGGCCATTCAGGAAGGGTTCCCTGACTGGAAAAATCTTAAAAATCAGTATAGCTTGCCGGTCTTGTGTTTTCAAGTGGACTTCCTGCGACACCAGGCCGCTCAGTGGTATAAATTAATATCTGGATTTTTGTAAAAGAAACCAAAGACTGGTCTTCGTGACATTTGGAGCATTGAGATAAAGCATCAGATTACTGCGTCTCAATGGCCACAAATCTGGACTTGGAGGATGAAATGTACGGTGTCTGCATCTATGAGACAAACATGGTTTTTCTTATTACATAGAGCATTTTGGACCCCAGTTCATTTACAGAAATTAGATAGTTCAAAGTCTAATAGATGCTGGCACTGTCATCTTGAAGCTGGGACATTGGACCATTTACTGTACTATTGTCCCTTGATACTTAAATTTTGGAGATCCATATGGGATCAAGTGAACAATATATTAGAAAATCCAGTGGCATTAACGTATGATACCATTTTATTTGGGACATTAATAAGAGCTAAAAGCCTAATATCTGCTTGGAAAACACACTTCTCTTTATAATGACTGGGGTTGCCATACAACTTATATTGAAGAATTGGAAGAACTGGGATAGGTTAAATTATACTTTGTGGGGGGAATCTCTTTGTCATACTTTTAAAATGGAACGTCTGATGGTTATACAGCAGGGAAGTTACAGGAAATTTCTGGATTTTTGGGAGCCATTGACTAAATTCTATAAGGAATGATATCTGACTTTATTTTACTGACCTTTAAACATATACATCTAGGGTGGGAGGGAGGGTGGGGAGGTTTGCATTGGAATTGATTCGGGGATTTTTTTAGGTAGTTTCTTGTGGGTATTTATTTTCTTGATTACTAGGTTGGAGGGTGGGGGAAAATAATTGCTCATTAATATCTGTAAGTTTAATGTGCTTTTCTTGTAATATTATATGTACATGAATTATTTGTATGCACAATTGTAGTTTGGAAATTTAATAAAGTTTTTTTTTTTTATAAGAGATTTCTTGCGAATTAAATGAGATAGGAACCATAGGAGAAAAAATATCATATAGGCAAAAGGCATTCGAGTCTTGACCAGTGTGACATACCAAAGCAATCCCTTGAGTCTAGGGTAGAGGTCTGCACGGGAACGGGGATCACGGGAATCCCGCGGGTCCCGTGGGAATCCCCTCATAACCTATGGGACTCCCACAGGGACCCCCCTCTGGCCCACGGGATTCCCACGGGGACCCCCTCTAGACAATGGGACTCCCACGGGGATGGAAAGCTTTGGAAGAAGTTTCAAGTTTTATTAGGATTTTATATACCACCTATCAAGGTTATCTAAGCGGTTTTACAATCAGGTACTCAAGTATTTTCCCTATCTGTCCCGGTGGGTTCACAATCTATCTAACGTACCTGGGTTCGTCTATATAATATAATGGACACATCAGCCTTAGTAAAAGAGGGGTTCCACCAAAGAGATTCCACAAAGAAAACAGCAAAACAAACTGTGAAATTGATGATCTTGTCAGAAGTAATTGCTGCTTTTTATGGGGTTGGGCGGGGATGGAGGTAATTCCTGGCGGGGATGGGTGGGGACGGAGAGGATCCTGATGGGGACGGGCGGGGATGGGTGGGATTTCTGTCCCCGCGCAACTCTCTAGTCTAGGGCGGGGTAAAGGAGCCTGCTGACAAAACTGAAGACCCTAAAGCAGCGTTCACATGAGCCGCCACATCCACTCTATAAAATTTAGAATTAAAGACCCACTAGTCAAGACTTTTGCACTAGAAACGACCTTTACATGCAGAAAGTACTTTATATAAGTACTTTGTGCAAATTATGAGCCAGACATACTAAGCTTTCTTTTCATAGATACAAAACAACAAAAGTCTTTAGTATCTCCGGCCCTCTGTATGTAAGTAAGCAGTTGTTACCCTCTCAATCTTGATGTCAGTAGTAGAGAATGACACAGGAACTCAATTTCCCTGTCCCATCCCTGTGAGTTTTGTCGCTGTCCCTCTCCCTGCCCCATTCCTGTAAGCTTTGCCCTAACAGCACAGGCCTCAAACACTTCTGATTTTAAAGCGTTTAAGGGTTTGTGCAGATGAGGATGGAGCTTGCAGGAATGGGGCAGGGACAGGAAAATGATCCTACAAACAGCACCTAGTGGTTGATTGACAACTGCACTGAATAGAGTTAGACACCATATAATCAGGGCTTTAATACATAATGAGTTGCAGTAGGGACTCACGTGCTAATCTAATCGAATCTTTGGTTTATATACCGGGTCATCTCCCAGTGGAGCTCAACTCGGTTCACATATAATTAAGACTAGAGTACATAGCAGAAAACATAGAAGGAAGAACTAATTAAAAACCAAAATATATATGAAAAGCATAAGAAAAATAACTATAATATTATCATTTCATTGAGGCTGTAGTTAAACCATTTAAAAATTGTGAGAACAACAAAGTTTACTACTACTGCTTATCACATATAGCGCTAAAAGGCGTACGCAGCACTGTATATTTTTACATTTATAGACGGTCCCTGCTCGGAAATGCTTACAATTTAACTTGGACAGACATGACATATAGGGTTGGGGATGCAGAACCCAAGGCGAGAGGAGTTAGGAGTCAAAAATGGGAAGCACTCTTGAAAATGGGAAAAAGAGCGTATGGCCATTAATAGTGAAAACAGAAAAATTGGCCGCTTTACCCCAATAAAATGGCCTTAGCACGTGGCAATGACCTGCACAAGGACATGCCGAGGCCACCTTTTACAGTGTCAGGTCAAAAGTGCGCCGGGACAAAGGCGCGCCCAGACAATTGAGCGTAGCGCGCGCCGCCGCGCCTCTCTAAATTACTGTTTTTAGCGCTCCGACGGGGGGGCATGGGGGTAACCCCCCCCCCACACTTTACTTAATAGACATCGCGCCGCGTTGTGAGGGCGTTGTGGGGGGTGTGGGGGGTTGTAACCCCCCACATTTTACTGAAAACTTCACTTTTTCCCTGTTTTTAGGGAAAAAGTTCAGTTTACAGTAAAATGTGGAGGGTTACAACCCCCCAAAGCCCCCATAACGCCGGCACGATGTCTATTAAGTAAACTGGGGGGGTTCCCCAACAAAACCCCCGTCAGAGCCCCTAAAAACTGTAATTTAGAGCGGCGTGGCAGCGCGCGCTGCGCTCAATTGTCGGCGCACGCTTTTGTCTTTCACGCCGTTGTCTATGAACCCCTTTTACCACGGTTTGGTAAAAGGACCCCCTAAGCTTGTGCCTCAGGTAATGAAGAGTTGTGACTTACCCCAAATCACAAGGAGCTACAGCAGAATTTGAACCAGCCATTGCTCTAACCTTTGAGATCCATTTGCTACACTGCCTCCATTGTATGTAAATAGATCTCATGCATATTCATTAGGGACATCCTGAAAGCCTGACTGGATTGTGGCCCTCGTTCCCCACCCCTGCTCTAGTGTCTCCAGATCTAGCTCGTGCATATTCATTGTGGCTATCCAAAAACCCAGACTGTTTAGTCGAGCCAACAGGATTGGTTTAGGAAACTAGCCTAACCCCATTCCCTGCAAACAAGACTGAGGCCTTGGGTGGTGACAGCATGCAGAGTCAAGAACTTATTGATCCACTCAAATATATTCCACACAGCTTAAATGGAAGGAGAACATGTTTTTAATACCTAGGATTATAAATGCTTGTATCAAAATATTTACAGTTAGTGTATACAATAATGTCTTATTTCACCAAAGAACAAGCCAAACTCTAGAACAATGGCACATGTGAAATACAATTTACTTCTAAGGAGAATGTGTGAACAAGGGAGAATGTATGCATCAGATTCTCACATATATTCAGATGTATCTGTGGAGAGACAGATGGGCAACCGTTATAACATGGCAAGAGACGCCATTGTACTAACTGCACAGAATGGTTCTCTCCACCACTGGACAATCATGACTGGGGATAACTACATGGAATCAAGCCCTCACCATTGCATTAACTAGTGAAACTGTTTTATTTAAAGAGTTATTACTGCCATGATTGTTCTACAAGCCAAGAGAAATTAGAACTGTCTTTTTCTGGCAATAAATTAAGGGGCAGAAATTCAGCCTGCCACAGTTACTGGGTTTTACAATGCCAGCTGCCAAAAGTAAAATAACCTACCAGACACTCACGCTGGTACCAGGAACCTAGATGGCGCTGAATATCCAGCAATCAGCCCAAACCAGCATTGCTATCTGATAAGTGATGATATTCTAACCACTAACTGGATTTTTTTTTTTAATCAAAGTTAGGATAGATGTTTTCTAGTCCTAAATGTGGCTGGTTAGCGGTTTGAATATCGCCACTAATGGGATAACTTCAGGCTGGGCCCAAGCTCCACCCCTCATGCACTGTCCATATAGTGCCAGGGTGGTCAGAGGGAATAATCCGTGGCAAATGTGCCACTCCATATCCTGCTCACCAGCGCTCATCCAGTTAGAAACACTCGCTAACTAGACAAGTGCTATTTACTATCGGTCGATAAGTGTAAGAGAATTTATGAAAAGAGTAAATGGAAACTGTTTGGCTGTGAGAGATTCCCTAGCTGTAACGATACTGAACAAAAGCTGATGATAGAACTAAATTTTCACATCAGTTTTCCTGCACAGTTGTATGAAAACTAATTTTCACAAAAGCAATAGCCTATTGTGGGGGGAGGATTTGTTGCCAGCAATTACTTCCTGGGTGGAGTAGTTAGTTAGCATTTGGGTTTCCATCACACAATAGACTCAGGACTTAAGAAGGCTTGTTTTGCTTTTCAATCATGTGTCTTTGAGATAAAGGCTTAGGGCTAGATTCACTAAGCTTTGCGAGCCTTCTCCAACCAGTTTGCGAGCCTTCTCCGACCCCGACCCGATTCACTAGCCTCCTGGCCGATCAGCCTCCCACCCGATCCGATCTGCCCATGCAAATAAGGGGAAATGACATGCAAAGTAGGAAGGCAGCAATTCACTAAACAGAAGAAGGAACACCGATTGGGCTGGCTGATTCAAAAAGAAGCGACTGCTGAGGACCAGTCGCTGCCGACTCTCCTGCTCTCTGCCGCCCTGCCCCTGCCGACTCTCCTGCTCTCTGCCGCCCTGTCCCTGCAGTGTTAGCCCGCAGTTTTAACCCGCGGGTTAAAAGCGTGTTCTGTTCCATCTGCAGCGTGTTCTATCCTGGCTAAAGTGTGTTCTGTCCACTCAAAACTGCAGCCACCCCCCCCCCCTACCCTTTGTTTTGACCTCGCTAGTGCGATCTACGCATGCATCTGGATCGATCTGCAGTGATCCGTGGGGTCACTGTGGGGCGTACCTCCGATCAAATTAATTTCCATGAGGATGCATAGTGAATCCGTCGGCCGGCAAGACTCGGCCTCGGATCGGATCGGAAAGGTAAGGTGAGTTTAGTGAATCTAGGCCTTAGTGCATTAGGCCCTTAGTAATTCAAAACGCTCCCTACCTAGAACCCATTATTGCTAAGATATTTTACACTCTAGGTATAACTGTATTTATTTTTATTCTTAATATACTGTATTCACAAGATTACTCTGATTTAAAATCTGTATACTGAAGAACTTTTTTTTTTTTTAGAGATTAAGGGCTGGGATGATGTGGAAAACGAAGATGCTTGAAACCCAAAGGCCTTTACATGTGTTGAATAAAAACTAGTTATGAGGCAAGAAAATCAAGGTCTCTTCCTGTATACAGTACTAGAGATCTGGGCAGCTGCTGGTTGCATGCAGATCCTGTGTTTGATAGGGGCTCTGGAAGACCTTTCTCACTGTCCCATTTAATGTCATAGAACAGAATTAATAAAGAAAGGATGATGTCTTCTTCTTCAGGAATACATTTAATACTACATTCATAATAAGGGATTTTAATTTCCAATAATTATTTTTAGGTTGGAGATGCTATGCATGTTTTAACTTCATTATTGAAAAGGTCTATAAGAGGTGGGGGGAAGGGTTAGAAAGATGTATACCTAGGTTTTCCCGTACTTGCCCACATAGATTCTAACTTAAAACACTGTTAAGTTGATCTGGATTGATTTGTGCATGTTTACTAACTAATTGGTTTTATTCTACTGTATTTTTAACAGGTTTTTGTATTTTTTTTCCAATAAATAAATACAGAACAGGAACTTACAATGCAACCACTTAAATTTCACTTTGAATTCTTATGAGTAAATGCCTACATTACAGTTTCCTTATTTTTTTTTTCTTTACTTTATAGTGTTTCAGGCATGGATTTATTATTTTATTACACCTCAAGTCAAAATCTTTATTCAGGATACAGTACGATGCCAAGGCATACAACACATTCCTCAAAGCTTCCCTGCTACTGAATTATAAGTTACTTAACCCCAAATTATTATTATTTCTTTATTTTTAAAGGAATTTTGGGGAAAAACTGCCTCATGATTCTGCCTTTGGAATGGAAATAAATAGGCAGCAGAGCAACTCCATGAGAACCATGAGAAGGGCAAGCACCCTAACCATAAAATGAAGTTACACCCCAAATTGTCATAGCTGAACTCTGGTGACTGATAAGTTCATACCAGACTATGTGTCTTTCTTCCTCACTAATTAATTCATTTCATGTACTTTTTTTTATTATTATTTAGATACATGACTCTATAAGTGGAACAGGATGTCTATAGCAGAATATTACATGGCAAGGGAAATGCAAAAACAGGTTGTACCCCATAGCCCTCAGTTCTGTGAAAGGGGTAGACGTTGCTGATACTTGTGGTTTTGATCTGAGCTTTCTTTAAATGTGAGACTTGTGGAGAGCCACCTCTAATGGATCAGCTGTAGCTTTGGCACAAGCATCCTCTTCCTCTCCGTATAGTAGAACCACTGCTGTCTCTCCGTAGTGTTTTTATGCCTGTGCTTGATGAGGTTCCGGGATTATGCCAATCTGTTCTCCATCAGAGACACCCCCTCCCCCCCCCCATTCCTGTGATCCTTATTTCTTTCGGAGTACGAAGTATAGGATCGCCGTGAGAAAGCTGAAGCAAAAGCAGATCCAGGCCAGGATAAAGCAGTAGGCATGATAGGACTCAACATTGATTATTTGTCTGTGTGAAAATCGTGCTGTGTAGATTGAAACGGCAATCAGCACACATATCCCTGTAGGAGCAAAAGTACTTGTGTTAGGAAACATCACAGTGAAAGATTTGCTTCCTGCTCAGTAAAAAAAAATGTGAAACAATTATACCATTACAGTATAATACCTCATTCCTCTGTCTCCCACAATCCTTATTTTGAAGGTTTATATTAATAAAGCTATTTGCACTACCATAATGAAGTAGAAAATGATAATTCATGTTATTAATGAGAATTATGGGCAAAGTCCTCCAAGGCCTTGTATTTAGGGTTACCATTTTTCGGGCCCATTCCACCCCAGCCCCACCCTGTTCAGTCTCCCGCCCCCACAAACCTCCTCTCTTCTTCCCCAACAAGCTCTGGCTGCGACTGGAGGGCCTGGAGCATGTCGGATGTGTGTGATGTCATCCACGCATGCTTAGATGCCCTCCAGATGTGGCCAGAGCTTGTCAGGGCTTTCTAAAACCCAGACAAACTGCCGGGTTTTGAAAAGTCAGTCCGGGACCCTGGACAGTCCTCTAAAAATAGGATATGTCTGGGGTTTCCCGGACTTCTGATTACCCTACTTCTGTCTCCACATTAAGAACTAGATTTACTAAAGTGTGATAACGCTGTTAAAGTGTATTAGTGAATTATTAGATTTTCTAGATTATTAGTGTATTATTAGATTTATTAAAGTATGATAATACTGGTAAAGTGTATTATTAGTAAACAAGTCCCACTGCATAAAGCGAGGCCTGCAATAAATAACATGCATTATTGAGCCCTTGTATTTAGGGGTGAAATCTGGATGCCTACATGTAAACCCCCCATTTGGTAGCTAGGGAGTCAAAATTCAAAGTGATTTAACTGGGCAGGAGAGGTTCTTGCCTGGTTAAATCACCTGTGTGGGCCTATCCACTGATATTCAGAGGCAATATCTAGTTATCAGCAATTACCAAAAAGCCTGAAATTGCAATCTGTTTAAAATTCTGCTACATGACTCATTTTCTACCAACTTCACTTCACTCGCCTTCCCTTTACCTCAAATAACTTCACTGAATCCCTATCTGCCTTTGCAAGTGTCTTCATGCCAAAGCCCTCAGTATCTCTCATGAGAACATAAAATCGCCATACTGGGGCAGATCAAAGTTCCATCAAGCCCAGTACACTTCTCTCTCCGTTTTCGCTGTGATAGGGGATTAACAGACCCGCAAATATAGAAAAAAATGCAAATAACTTTTTCATACGTTTTTCACTGTTTTCTATTAAAAACCATCATGAATATGGTGAATAACATGGTGGAAAACCTGGCCTGTTCCTGAAGGCAAGGCAAAACACAGTGAAGAAAGTGCTGGGAATCGGCCATTTTTCTCTGTAAACGCTTGGAATCTGCGATTTCTCTATGCAAGCTGACTTAATATGGGGGAGGAGTCAGCGAGCTAAAAACCGCAAATAATCGAAACCACGATTGCTGAAACCGCGAATACGGAGGGAGAAGTGTACAGTATTCTATTTCCAACAGTGGCCAACCCAGGTCCTAAGTACCTAGCTAGATTCCCAAGTAGCAACATAAAAACAGATTTTAGGCTGCTTATCCTAGGTAAGGCTAGTCTCAGAGCACTGGTCTTTGACCTAAGAGCTACCACATGAGCAGACTGCTGGACACGATGGACCACTGGCCTGACCCAGCAGCGGCAATTCTTATGTTCTTAAGCCATCTCAATAATGGCCTTTGGATTTCTCTTATAGGAAATTATCCAAACCTTTTTTAAACCCCTCTAAACCAACTGATTTCATCACATTCTCTGGCAACGAATTTGAGTTTAATTACACGTTGTGTGAAGAAATATTTTCTCCGGTTTGTTTTAAATCTATTACTTAGTAGCTTCATCGCATGTCCCCCAAGTCCTAGTATTTTTGGAAAGAGTGAACAAAATTCACATCTACCCTTTCTACTCCCCTATCATATCACCCCTGAGCCGTCTCTTCTCCAAGCTGAAGAGCCCTAGCTGCTTTAGCCTTTCCTCATAAGGAAGTTGTCCCATTCCTTTTATCATTTTTGTCGCCCTTCTCTGTACCCTTTTCTAATTCTGCTATATCATTTTTGAGATATGGTGACCAGAACTGCACACAGTATTCGAGGTGCAGCCATACCATGGAGCAATACCAGTGCATAGTAACAATTTCATCTTTGTTTTCCATTCCTTTCCTGATAATTCCTAACACTCTATTTGCTTTCTTAGCAGCCACCACTCATTGAGCTGAGGGTTTCAACGTATCCTCAGCAATGTGACCTAGTTCCACGAATGCCGATAGTTTTGGGCACAATAATTTATTTAAATTGGTTTGGGGTCCATTGCCATCTTATATTACTTCACTATAGTAGGTCTTTGATTATGAGCCAGTTTTTGTTTATTTTCATACATATCCAGAGAAGGGTTTTGGAGGGGGGGGCTATTTCTGTCCTAATTTTGACCTTTGAGTATTTACACTTGGGGTGGGTGGGAGGATGGGAGGATAATTATTAATTTGATTAGGGTAAGGTTATTGGGAAAATCTATGTTTCTGTGTTTTATTGAATAATCACTGAGTGGTTAGGTGGGAGAAAATGATTGGTTATGTATATTTGTAAGTTGAATGTGCTTGTATTGACGTATTATATATTCATGTATTACACTATTGAAGTATGAAAAATCAATAAAGAATTTAAAAAAAAAGAAATTTTGTCTATGCCGATTCAGGCTATTCCGCCTATCGATAAGATATATTACTTGTCACTATGAGTGAATAGGATTTGAGTAGTGATTTAATCCGACATCAAGAAAAAGCTCAAGAGGATGTAAATCCATTGGAGGATGTTTCTCACATTTTGGAGACTTCACTTACAGAAGTGGCAGAAAGAGCAACTTTGATAGTTTCCTTTGTATTTGCGCAAGACTTGAATGCAGTAAATGAAATTATACATCTGAAACTCTCAGAAAAAGTTTTGTGGTCAAAAAATTTAGATATATCCTGATGTTGCTAAGGTGACACAGGATAGGAGAAAGGAATTTCTTATAATGAGAGATGAAGTAAAAAAAAAAAAATTGGGGGTGGCACCTTTCTATTACCGTACCCATGCAAATGTACAGTTCGCTACTTAGGAAATAAAATATATGTTGTTGGTTTTCACCAGAGCAACTGAGATCTTTTCTGAACCTAAAAAATCTCTCCAGAAATTGAAAGTTTGTGTATAATAGGAACAAACT
The DNA here is from genome assembly GCF_902459505.1 of Geotrypetes seraphini. Classification (NCBI taxonomy): domain Eukaryota; kingdom Metazoa; phylum Chordata; class Amphibia; order Gymnophiona; family Dermophiidae; genus Geotrypetes; species Geotrypetes seraphini. Next base: position 234,412,324 of record NC_047085.1, on the reverse strand, counting down.
GGTGAATTAATAGCTCTTTCTTTTGTAATTTAATATTTCCTTGGCCAATCAGACCTTAGACTTAGTGGGGATGGGCGGACCCGCTATGCCTAAGGCCTGATTGGTCCAGGCTTCTAGAGCCTGGGCCAATCAGGCCTTAGGCTTCGGCAGGATGGGCCGGGAAGGGGCGGGCCCGCTTCATTTCAACGAGGCGTGCCTGCCGGCTCAAGACGTGCAAGACCCATCTAAGAACAGGTTTGGTGGAGTGGAGGTTTGGGGGTTGTTAGCGCCGGGGGGGTGCGTCTTCGGGCAGGAGGGATTGGGCACCCTCCTGCCAGCTATCGATATTGTCGGGGGGGAGATCGTTAATGTCGGGGAGGCGGTCGGTAGTGTCGGGGGGGGCGGTCGGTAGTGTGGGGGGGGTGCGTCTTCGGGCAGAGGGTTTGGGCACCCTCCTGGTCAGGGGGCCACGGCCCGCTATACTTATAGCGGCAGAGAGATCCCTTGCCGCGATAAGTGTAGCGGGCCGTGTCTAATCTAACCCGTTTCTCTAACCCGCATCTGTAACATGGACGCCGATTACAGAATCGGGGTTTAGTTTAGGCCGATTCTGAATAGGACGCCTCTCCCGGGCGTCCTATTCAGAATCAGGGCCTAGGTGTCTTGCGGGCCTCGCCTTCAATATAGGCGGCCTGCCTGGGGAGCATTTTTTAAAAAAAATGTGCATCCCGATTGGCTGATTAGACAGCTGTAGGACGCCTACAGCTGCCTAAAATCGGGACGCACTTTTAGAGAATCAGGCCCTAAATGTCATTGTGGAATGCTTTACTGGTTGAGGTGAAGAGAGCTTCTAATATGTTTCAGGTTAGGAAACTTGTGAAGACTATTTTATTCAAGAAAGCATACCCTTGACTGTTACTGGTTTTTAATGTTTGATTCTGCTGCGTTTGATTGTATGTTCTGATTTTATTGCGTATGTTTTTATTGTACCCTGCGCAGAATTGTAGGATGCTGTGGGCAATCCATTTTTAAATAAATATTTCTTTCCTTGCCTTTAGCCTGATTGGTAAATGTGGGGTACAAATGTAAAAATTGCTCAGCTAACAGTGCTCAGCGATTTGCTGTTACTGGCATAATGCCCAGAAATTCAATGCCAAGCCATGTTCTATTTATGCATGACTTCGGATGGTTAAGTGCTGACAACTCCCCAAAATAGACGGTTTTGTGTTAGGTGCTAGCCAGTCATTTTCAGCGACACTATCTGGTTAAGTCAGGGGTGTCCAATGTCAGTCCTCGAGGGCCGCAATCCAGTCGGGTTTTCAGGATTTCCCCAATGAATATGCATGAGATCTATTAGCATACAATGAAAGCAGTGCATGCAAATAGACCTCATGTATATTCATTGGGGAAATCCTGAAAATCCGACTGGACTGCGGCCCTCGAGGACCGACATTGGACACCCCTGGGTTAAGTGCTGCTGAAAGTTACTGGTTAGTCTCAAACAATCAATTTAACCAGTCAGGAGCTGTTACCTTAAAATATTGACCTCATTCTTATTTTTAATATGTGTTAGCAAATGGTAATGCAGTGGTACCTTTTAGTACATTTAGCTCTAACTCAGTGGTTCCCAACCCTGTCCTAGAGGGCCACCAGGCCAATCGGGTTTTCAGGCTAGCCCTAATGAATATGCATATGCATGGAGCAGATTTGCATGCCTCTCACTTCCATTATATGCAAATCTCTCTCATGCATATTCATTAGGGCTAGCCTGAAAACCTGATTGGCCTGGTGGTCCTCCAGGACAGGGTTGGGAATCACTGCTCTAACTTATTCTAAGTCAGGGGTCTCCAAAATCCCTCCTTGAGGACCGAATCCAATCGGGTTTTCAGGATTTCCCCAATGGATATGCATTGAAAGCAGTGCATGCACATAGATCTCATGCATATTCATTGGGGAAATCCTGAAAACCCGACTGGATTCGGCCCTCAAGGAGGGACTTTGGAGACCCCTGTTCTAGTCTTTAAGGACCAAGAGGATTAATAAATGTTACTTCAGGTGAGGGGAGTGGAACACAAATGAGCATAGAATGCCTCAGGTGAGAAACCATTAAATCAGGGGTGTCAAAGTCCCTCCTGGAGGGCCGCAATCCAGTCGGGTTTTCAGGATTTCCCAATGAATATGCATGAGATCTATTTGCATGCACTGCTTTCATTGTATGCTAATAGATCTCTTGCATATTCATTGGGGAAATCCTAAAAACCCAACTGGATTGCGGCCCTCCAGGAGGGACTTTGACAACCCTGATTTAAAGGATAAGAATTTTCCTAGTACCTCACCCTTCTCTTTTTATAACAATGTGGCTAAAAAATGTCAGACTGTGTTAGGGTACAAGTTAAAATATTACAACTCACATAGGAGCATACCGAGAGCCTGACTCCATAGGTGACTCCATAGGTGACACTTGAGGTAAATTTCCACCTGTCCACCCCAAGGCAGAGCTTTTTTGGCTCTTCAGCCAACCAGGAAAGCAGTATATACTAATGCTCAAAGATATGATAGAGATGTTTAAATACCTACGTGGCATAAATGTGCATGAGTCGAGTCTCTTTCAACTGAAAGTAAACACTGGAATGAGAGGGCATAGGATGAAATTAAGAGATGATAGGCTTAGGAGTATTCTAAGGAAATACTTTTTTACAGAAAGGGTGGTAGACGCATGGAACAGTCTCCCAAAAGAAGTGGTGTAGACAGAGACTGTGTCTAAATTCAAGAAGGCGGGGGATAGGCACGTGGGAATCTCTCGGAGAGAGAAAGAGATAATGGTTATTACATAAGAACATAAGAATTGCCGCTGCTGGGTCAGACCAGTGGTCCATCGTGCCCAGCAGTCCACTCATGCGGCGGCCCTCTAGTCAAAGACCAGCATCCTAACTGAGACTAGTCCTGCCTTCCTACGTTCTGGTTCAGCAGGAACTTATCTAACTTTGTCTTGAATCCCTGGGAGGGTGTTTTCCCCTATGACAGATTCCGGAAGAGCGTTCCAGTTTTCTACCACTCTCTGGGTGAAGAAGAACTTCCTTACAGTCTATCCCCTTTCAATTTTAGAGTGCCCTCTCGTTCTCCCTACCTTGGAGAGGGTGAGCAACCTGTCCTTATCTACTAAGTCTATCCCCTTCAGTACCTTGACTGTTTCGATTATGTCTCCTCTCAATCTCCTCTGTTCAAGGGAGTTTCTCTAATCTTTCGCTGTACGGCAACTCCTCCAGCCCCTTAACCATCTTAGTCACTCTTTTCTGGACCCTTTCGAGTAATACTGTGTCCTTCTTCGTGTACGGTGACCAGTGCTGGACACAGTACTCCAGGTGAGGGTGCACCATGGCCAAGTACAGCGGCATGATAACCTTCTCCGATCTTTTGAGGATGGGCAGACTAGATGGGCCATTTGGTCTTTATCTACCATCATGTTTCTATGTTTTTATGTAACCTTTCACAATAAGATGAGATTTGAAGTCTCTGTGAGTTTTTCTTTACCTTTCAGGCAAAGAAAGGCCTTCTGGGTTGCATCTGTGTTTTAGTTTATATTTCCATACAACACAAGGCAAATATATCTTGAGGATTTCAAAACATTGGGGATAGCTAGGATTACCATTGATCAGAAGAGCAACATCTGAGCCTCAGGAGTTGAACTGTGTGATTTCCTGCTGTTTTGGGGCTGATTGGCTCTGCCAATTATGTGACTTCAAAAAGTACTTTAAACTTTGAAATGCCATGGCAGGTGCCCAGTTTCACAGTGGCAGAGGTGTGTCTAAAGAGACACTTTGCCACTTTGAAGCACTGAAGCAGGTCCAAAGATGGACTGAAGGAATTGTGATGGAGTATCTTCTAAGAAGAATAACGATGGAAATACCTTTCCTTTGTAATTGAAAAAAAATTGAAGCATGCCATTGCTCTTCCTTGAACAGTAGCAGTTATAAAGATACAATATTTTATTTTATTCTTCCAGTTCCCTATAAAACAATGGCTATCCAGGTAAGCGTACCTATGAACTATCGTGTGACTTTACTTTGACAGGTAAATGGGAATAATAGATCTTCTTCTGAATCTGGAACATCTGTAAGCCCCATGGCCCAACCCTCAACTCCTCAACTTGATGTTTAAATTCTTCACGGTTGGATGCGGTTCTTCACCTGGGTGAACTTTTAAAGAGGTTCCCAGGAATTACCCTAATCACAGTCTACAATCTTTAAAACTGAACTCTTTCTCAGCCTTTGGAAAAGAGATGGAACAGCAGCGTAAATCCTTTCAAGTGGTGACAGATGGATTATACTTACAGCAGACAAGCATCATGCCTCCAGTGACATAGAAGCGACACCCCTTCTCCAGCGTGAAGAGCTGACCAATAAACGCTGCTAGGGCAATGACAGAGAAGATGATGGCAAGGATCATGAAAGCTTGAACTGCCTTCAGTGCACCTAGAGAGACAGCATACACAAAAACAAAGAGACAGTTATGCAGAAAAATCTCTGCAAAATGAGAGGGAGTAAAACAAGGGCAAGTTGTGTACTAATCATTACAGAATGGGGAAAAAACATAAATGGCCTTCTATTCAGCGGGCCAGGAGCAGGTAATGGCAAGAAATTTCAATTGTTATGAACACAAGACTGAAACAGGTTTCATACACTGCAGCTAAACTTATCTTTGGTAAGAGTAAATTTGATCACATAACCCCTCTGCTCAAGGAATTACATTGGCTTCTAGTGTATCTCAGAATTCAATTAAGTGCATTTGTATTGCATTTAAGATCCTATTTGGCATTTTTCCACTTTGATTCCTTTAGACTGGAATGTTCATAGATCTCATCTCGCCAGAAGTTCTCAAAAATTAAAACTTACATTTCCCTCTCTCAGTGGTAAAAACAGAACCTTTATGAGATTTAGTTATTCTTTTGCTTTTAAATTAACCAAATTCTGGAATGCTTTACCGCTTACATTAAGAAGTTTAGGTTCTTTTGCTTTGTTCCGGAAAGTTCTGAAAACTTTTTTGTTTGCTAAACATTTTGGAAATTAACTATTTCAGTCTACTTTTTCTTGTCAAATTTATGTATTATGTTTTACATGTTATGAATAATGCGTTCCCTCCACTAAGCTGTTTTACAAAATACCTACATTTCCAGATAATAATAATAATAATAATAACTTTATTTTTGTATACCGCATTACCATGGAAGTTCTATGCGGTTAACAGAAGAAGAGACTGTACAATTACAGCGAAGATACAATTTCGTTAATGTTACATTAACATTTTAGACAATGCATTTTTTCAATCAAGTTAAATTTACATTTTAGACGATACATTTACGGAGAAGTTAATTTTTGCAGGTAGGTAATATATTCGGAGTAGTTATGTTTGCTATGAGTTACATACAACAGAGTTACAAATAGAAGTGTTACATACGGCGGTAAAGGGTCTGGAGAGAGTCGAGGTCAGAGGAGGAGGAGGGAGGAGAGGAGAACGTTCAGAGGAATTTGTCAAAAAGGTAGGTTTTAGTTAACTTCCTGAAAGTTTGATGGGGGGGGGGGGAATTGGAGATGAGAGTGGAGAGGCATTTGTTCCAATAAATGAAGTGTCAAAATATTAGATCCTGATTTGGGCATTGGCTAGCGGAGGAAGATTAAGTCAATTACAGTTCAGACTTGGCATTTTTGAGTAATTGGGAGCAGATATCAAAGAAATGGTACATTTTGCACTGGTAAGGAGGCATGACTTTTCAAACAAATGGTAAATTACTAAGATGAAGAAAAATAATAAATTGTAGATTTTTTGGTTAGCAGTGATGTAACCGCATTTCTTTTATAAAACTCCTGGATGTATGTAGCATTGTATAGTGATACTCAAAAACAAATGCGGGATAACATAAAACCTATATAACACTACCTGATTATCTTAGCATATTAAAAATGTTCACCTAACCCCTTATATATTTCCAAATATCATGACAATCCTTATATAACCTGCCTTATGTTTTTTAGCAATATCATGAAATTCTTATGTAATCCGCCTTGAACCATAAGGTAATGGCGGAATAGAAATCACTAATGTAATGTAATTATTGTAAACCGAGTCGAGCTCCTTTTGGTTGATGACCCAGTCTATAAAACTTAGTTTTAGTTTAGTTTATATACAACTAATATAGAAAAAAGAGAGAAAAAGGACCTCAGATGCCTGCGCTACTGACGAGTATAGACTCACAAAATAGCATATGCAGGAACAGGTTTTCTTTCATAGGTCCAAAAAACCTCTCTAGCTGATCAAATAATTATTTTTATTCTTTTTTTTTTTTATTCCTCTTTTACTTTTTTCAAAAATCTGTATTAATCAAGATCAGCAGGAAAAAATTATGCACTTATATGGGTGCTAGTCCGGACCACATTTGGCCCAATTTTAGGACCTATGAAAGAAAACCTGTTCTTTTTTTCGATATTAGTTCTGTATATGAAACCTGTTTCAGTCTTATACACTTAACACTTAGCCAGCTAAGCATTAATATTCAGCACAAGATGGCTGCTGAATATTAGTGCTTAGCAACAAAAACCCCAAAAAGAGGAGTACTGAAAAGTATAAGGAGAAAAAGTCTCCCCTGACCCGAAAGGAGTGAGGTGGAAAGACAGCCCGAACAAGCACCTAATAAATTATTGAAATGAATGGGAGGCCCTCAGTGGGGAACACGGCCCCTAATGCCCAGCTGTCACAATCATACACCCAGAAGGGTATTACTTGTGAAACATCCTCGGGCTTTCCCAAGTGCAATTTTAATGTGAAATAACTAGTGCACAAACTAGTGTGCTAAAAGTGAAAATTACTAAATAAGAAAAAAAAAAAAAAACCCCCCAATAAACTGGTCAGGCTGTCTCTACCCCTCACCCAAGGGTACAGTAGCAGCCAAAATCATCCGGGCCAAACAAAATCACAAGCCGGACATAGAAGGTAGTGAGGTACTTAGCTTTTCCCAAAAAAGATCCGGTGTAGGACGCCATGTAGCCAGCATATATTAGATCCATGTTTGTTCGGGCTGTCTCTCCCCCTCACTCCTTTCGGGTCAGGGGAGACTTTTTCTCCTTTGAATATTAGTGCTTAGCAGCTAGCCCGATCACCGGATATGTCGCACAGCATAGCCAGTTAGCACCACTATTCAGTGGCGCAGTAAGAGAGAAGCGAGGGGAGCGGTATGCCCCAGGAGCCTCCTCCTCTCTACTCCAGCTCCTTCACACCCCTCCACCCACCATGCGTGTGTCTTCATTTCCCCCCCCACCCTTCATCATACCTCTGCCTCTTCCCTAGCACGAGCAGCAACTCCAACCCGCTGCTCACACCAGCCTCGGCTCTCCCTGTGGCGTCACTTCTGGTTCCCGTGCCTAGGAAGTGATGTCAGAGGGAGAGCCGACGCTGACAGGGAGTTGGTGATGCTGCTCACGCCAGGGAAGTCAAAAGAGGTTGGAAATGGGTGCGGGCGCAGCGGGGGGGTTTTTTAGGAAGGAGCGAGTGGCGGAGAAGAAGGTGGGGGGAGGGGCACCACCGCCCCAGGCGCCTCTCACCCTCGCTACACCAACTTAAAAGTTTAGCGGACAGACAGAATCACCTAAATAGCAGGTCTATCTTTGGCCGCTAGAACTTAGCCTGTATGCCGATGAATAACAGCTTAACCGGCTATGTCAAAAGCGGCTTTAAAAAACACCCAGAAATTCAATGATGGCCACCAGCTATGATCCGACATTGAATTTCCAGGTTCGCCTTCGACTGTGGGAGTTAACCAGCCTCCTTCCCATGGTCTCAATATGGGCCCCAAACAGTACGCACAGAAATAACCCGCAGTGTTATACAACGGAGTCTGTGAAGCTTGAGAGAGACTCAGAAAACAAGATGGAACGTTTACACCAAAAGTGAAGTGTAAAAGCCGAAGTCTTTACCTTCACAAATGATTTGCGATGAGTCTCATTTTTAAATGCCTTAAATTTTGGCCCTTACAAATTGAAACATCTCCCCCCCCCAACACTGATCTTCGCTAGTTAAATTATGCACTGCTATTCAGTGCTGGCTGTGCATAGGGTTGCCAGATTTTCCAATCGGAAATCCAGACCCCTAGACCCACCCTATAATGCCCTAATCCCACCCCACCCCCACCCCCCACTGCCTGCTCTTTTCGGGAAGGGAGGAAATCCGTGCTTGTGCAGATTTTCTCCCTACCCGATGTGATTTAAGGAGGCTTTTCAAAACCCAGACAAAGTGCCGTGTTTTGAAAAATGGAGGACATGTCCATGGAAATCCGGAACGTCTGGTAACCCTAGCTGTGCACAATTAGTGCAAACATTTGGGTGACTTGGGCCCCCAGAGCTTATGCAGGCCAGGCCAATATTCAATTGGGGCTGCATAAGAGTTATGAAGCCCTGGCTGAATATCTGGCCGGGCCTGCATAAATATTTTTGTGCAGTCTTAAATTAGGCCGCTCAGCTATGTGGGTGCCAGTACTGAATACTGCTGGCACCCGTGTAACCTGGTGCTTTACTAGCGCTGTCCATGATATTCAGTGGCACTCTCAGGTTAAGTGCTGCTGAATATTCCCATTCAGGCAGCAGGAAGTGATTTAAGCAGGCATGAAAACTTCCTGCCCACTTAAATCACTTTTCATATCAACCCCAAACTATTAAAAGTATCCCTACGTAATAGCGTACAACCAGAAGGGGATAAAATCTAATAAAATCAGAGTGAATTTTTAAAAAAAGTTTGGATGGAGAAGATCATTCAGAAATAAATCTGTTATTTTGCACTGTCCCCCCCCCTCCCTTTTACAAAACCGTAGCGCAGTTTTTAGTTCCAGTCACGGCAGTAACAGCTCTGACACTCATAGGAATTCTAAGAGCATCGGAGCTCTTACTGCCGCGACTGGTGCTATCCTGTCTCTGACATCAGAGGAGGGCGGGACCTCAGCAGAGGAAACAGCTCAGAGCACAAAGACGCTGTAATCGTGATCATCGGCTGCAGGCTCCAGCAATAAGGTAAATGGTTCAGGGAGGCCAGGAACAATGCGGAGGCCTTCCCTTGGGGGGGCGCTGTCCTTCGGGGGGGGCAGTCTTTCGGGGGAGGCAGTCCTTCCGGGAGACCAGGAGGGAAGCCGGACTGCAGCACTTCCCGACTGACCCTCCCTCCTCGACCTCTAAAACAAGTGCGGCAGGGGCCAGCCAGCAAGAGCAGCGCTGCCGCTCCTGCTTTAGGGGGTGAGGGGAGAGGGTCCGAATCGGGAAGCTGATTTTTTAAAAAATTTAAATTGATTCAAATCGATTCACATGAAGTGAATCGGTGAACCGATTCGAATCGTGAATCGGGCAGCACTAGTACAGAGCAGATCATTAAAGAAACCAATCCTTTTGTACAAGAAATTCAGCTATGTGGAACCACCCACAGCTGTTCATAAAAAATCTATAACTTCTCAGTGTACTTACACCAGCCTATCGGGGGCAAGAGAAAAGCTCTAGCAAACCATAATAACTCAAATTATGCAGCTATCATAGACAACCAAAAGTTGAATGCAGAAATTCCTTACTTTCATTGCCTTCAAGGTCAGGCAGACCATAACATGACCCCTCAGGATTGCACTGTTTCCATATTCCTTCAGAATAATTTTGAATGGTTTTAATCCAGACCTGAAATGAAAATAAAAGTTTTTATGAATAAATTGACAAACTGGAATCTGACAAAATCCTGCATGAATCATCCTACCATGAGGGAAAATTAAATATGAGATAGAACAGACTCTAACATTTAAAAGAGAGAGAGAGAGAGAGAAAGCATGTGCCCTGTACTCTGGGTAGAATTTTGTGCACAAAAAAAATAAATTGAAAATTCTGTGCAAAAATTTTGAAAATGCCTATATTTTTTATTTATACATTTGTGTGTAGAATTCCTTCATCATAAAGGCCTGGCCCTCCCTGCCCCAGGTTAGACAGCCCTCCAGATTTCTCCCTTCTTACATCCCCCATACCCTCGCCATTACTCCCCACCCTAGGCTTGATTTCTGTCTTCCCCCTCTAACCAGTTTTCTCTACCCTGGCTTGAGGGCAGAAAACTCCCACCATTCTTTTATTATTTATTTATTTTTCACATTTATAATCGGCTTACACCTAAGCAGCGCACAAGGTAAATACTTTATATAATAATAAAAACATACAACCCCTCCCTTATCTCATAACAATTGTTTGCTCTACTTAATCATAAAAGCATGTGCAAACAGATTTGTTTGTAGTAATTTAAAAAAAAAAAAATCCCTATATGTGAGCATAGTCATAACCCTCCAGGCAATGCATTCCTTCTTCCCATTCCCCAATAAGATTCTGCTCTCCATCCCTGTCTCAAATCCACCTCAGCACACATATCTCCAAAGCTCTGTCAGATCCCCCAAACACTCAGCCAGCGAAGACCCCCCATAGATAGGGTTACCAGATGTCTGGATTTCCAGGGACATGTCCTCCTTTTGAGGATATGTCCGGGGGTCCGGACGGCTTTTCAAAACCCGGCACTTTGTCCAGTTTTGAAAAGCTTTCCTTCGTGCAGGAGGGCATCCGCGCATGCGTGGATACGACACGATGATGTAATGCGCATGTTTATGTGTGCGTGCGTGCGTTACATCATTGCATCTCATTCGCGCATGTGTGGATGTGCTGCCCAATGAGAACAGGCAGCTGGGGGGGGGGAGGCAGGGCTGGGGCGGGATCGAGGGCATGATGTGGAGGAACCAGGGTATGTCGTGGTGGGGATGAGTGGGACTGGGTTGGACTAGGGGGGGGCGCGTCTAGGGGTCCAGATTTTCTAGACGGAAAATCTGGTAGCCCTACCCATAGTGCTTGCTGTCTCTGAAACCTCCCTCCCTCTTCCAGCACCTTCCCATAGCTCCCTCTCAAATTCCCCCTCCTCCAGCACACACATATGCACATCCATAGTGCTCTCTCAAAACCTGATTGAAACACACACACATCACAGAGGCATTGCCATGGGTGGGATCAAGTGGGCCCAGGCCTACCCAGTATCAGTATATCTTTGTCCCCAGTCCCCGCTAGCTAAAAGCTTCCAAAACATCTCCCTCCTGCTTATCCTTAAACATATCTTCATAGCAGAGAGCAGACTGACTGATTCACACTGCTCGTGCTGGTGCCACAGACTTCCTTCTGACTGACTCCGCCTATGTGGAAACAGGAAATTTCGTCAGAAGAAAAGTTGCAGGGCCAGCACAAGCAGTGAATCAGTCAAGCTGCTTACTGCTGATGAAGATTTCTCTCTCTAAAAAGTATATGGCAGCTTGAGACACCGAAATGCCATGGGGAGGAGTAGGGTGGTGGCTTGAGACACCAGAGTGCCGACGGGAGCCTGAATGCCCAGGTGGGAGAGGGAGAGATCTGTCCACCCAAGTTGGGTCCAGGCCCACCCACACTGGGGTGTCTGGCTATGCCTCTGCCACAGCTCTCACAGCCATGCGTGGTGCGGACAGTCTTGAAGCTTTGCAAAAGCTTAAAGTGACAGTACACTTTAGCACTGTCCATTAGTGCTGCCCGATTCCTGATTCAAATCAATTCACCAATTCACTTTGGGTGAATCGATTTGAATCAATTTGTTATACCACAAAACCAAACTCACTGATTCGTTAGCTCCCTGAGACCCATTTGGGCTTTCTCTCTGCCACCGGTCCTTCCATCTAATGTAACTTCTGGTTTTGTGAAACTGGAAGTTACATCAGAAGGACTTCGGCAAAGAGAGTGCCGAGCAGAACTCTTGTGCGGATCGGCAGCAGCAAGGTGATTGGTTGGCTGGCTCTCTCCTTCCCGGCCGGAAGCATTTCTCCTCTTTTCCCCGGCCGCATCTACCAAGTTTCTACTTCAGGCAAAAGCGGTGGTGATTTAGCGATCTACAGAGTTCTCCTGCTGCTACTCCAGTTGTCTTCTCTCCATTCAACCGCCCAAGCGAAACAGGAAGTTTTCACTGAGGGCGGGCTGCAATGGAGAGAAGACACAAGGAGTGGCGGCAGGAGAACTTTGGATCGCTAAATCACTACCGCCACTGGCAACATTAAAAAAAGGTAGATGGAGAAGAGGGGAGATGGACTTGGGGGAGTTGATGTACTGGAGAGGGAGAGATGGGGAGAAGATGGATGGGAAAGATGAATTTGGTGGAGGGGGGAAGATGGATGGTAGAGGCCAGGGGGAGACTGACTTGGGGGAGATCATAGAGAGGGGAGATGGACTTGGGGGAGTTGGTGGACTGGAGAGGGAGAGATGGGGCGAAGATGGATGGGAGAGATGAACTTGGTGGAGGGGGAAGATGGATGGTGGAGGCTGGGGGGAGATCATGGAGAGCAGAGATGGGGTATGGAAGAAATAAAGGATTTAAAAACAGAGGAGAGGGAGAGAGATGGTGGACAATGGGATTTAGGGAAGGAACAGAAAGGGAGAGCAGTTGGACACAAGGGATGGTGTATGGGGAGGGATACAAATACTGAATTGGAAGGTAGTTGGGAAGAAAAAGGGAGAGATGGTGGACCCTGGGGTGGTAGGGAAGGAGGGAGAGATGCTGGATGAAAAGATAGTTGAGAAAAGGAGAGATGGTGGATCGGGAGATGGTGGGGTCCATCACTGCAGCTACAGGAATGGAGACGAAAAAAAGGAAAGATACCAGACCTCCAGGGGAGGGAAGGGAAATGGAAGGGGAGGACAGAGAAGGAAGATGGATGGTTATCATGGAAGATGGATGGTTAGCATGGAGAAAGAAGAAAACGACAAAAGGGCAAGAGACCCTGTCAAGCGAGTTATCAGAAGACGTTTGTCGCAGAGCCTGGGACCAACATGGTTAGAATAATGACCAGACAACAAAAGGTAGAAAAAATAATTTTATTTTCTGTTTTGTGATTGCAATGTGTCAGATTTGAGATTTGTATCCTGCCAGAGCTGGTATTAGACCACGAACGTGAGCTAAGATTTAACAAAGTGAGGAAAAGTCTTTTTTGTTTATTTTGTTTACACCACAGCGCCAGTGTGGGTAGGAGAGGGCATAGGGGGTGGAGTGGGTGAAGAGGCTATAAAATAAACCCATTAGGATGTTTGAAAAAAAACAACCACAAAACACCAATCAGGCAGCACTGCCATACCAGGCTCCATGGATGATGTCACCCACAAGTGAGAATATCTGCCTACTGTCCCCAGATAACACCTGCTATGGTAACTGTGCTATTTCTCCTCTCTCCTCCCAAGAAACACCAGGCCTAAATATCTGCACCTAAGCTGTATGTGGATTGGGCGTATTTTTTACCAATGTGCTTAACTTTTAGGAATACTCACAATCTGCCTTTGCTCCTCCCCTGACCATGCCCCCTTTAGAGACTCATTAATTAGACGTGACACGTATCTTTTTATAGAATGCACCTACCAAGTTATGCGACTAACTTCTAATTAGTGACAATTTGTGTCAATTATTTCCATAGGTTCAGGCAGTTCAGCATGAGTGCCCCTCAGTCCTGTGTGCTCCTGCTACTCCTCCAAATCTAGGGTTACCATATGGCTCCAAAAAAAGGAGGACAAATTGAGACATCTGTGCTTTACTTCTATTGAAAGCAATGGAAGTAAAACCCGGATGTCTCAATCTGTCCTCCTTTTTCTGAAGCCATATGGCAGCCCTACTGTTTAATTGTTTACCACGCCCCAAACTTCCAGATGGAGGTAGTATTTTGGATGTCCTAAGTCTCCCTCTCTGGCCTTCAGGAGAATAACTATTGTTTGGGTATGTGTTTCTCTTCTGGTGACGTTCTGCACTCCTGCTCCATCTAGTGTTCTCTAAGGAGATAGATAACCTTAGGCAGTAAGCTTTGTTTTTCAGGAGAGTGTGCCTTTTTGTAGGTGGACTGTTTTGAACCCACATCCCATGTCTTTGCTAATTTAGGAATTTGGATAGCAGGCATAGGCAAACTTGTTATATTGGATGCATGTGATATCATCCACGCATGCTTATTGAAAGCCCTCCAGACGTGGCTGGAGCTCTAGGCTTTCCAAAATCTGGACAAACTGCCAGATTTTGGAAAGTCTGTCCAGAAACCTGGACAGTCCTCTAAAAATAGGACTTGTCCGGGTTTTCCCAGATGTCTGGTATCCCTAGGTAAGGGCTCACATGCTAATTTTTGTTTATAGTTGCTTACTAATGGCAACATTAGCACACAGCCCATTAATTTAGAAAATGGGAAAATCAGCCATGTTTCGGCTGAGGTAGAAATGGCCTTAGTACACAGGAAAAACCCACATAAGGGTGCACTAAGGCCCATTTTTTATTGCAGCTTTGTTAAAGGAGCTCTTAGTGTAGCACTATGTTATCTGTTAGACACCACTAATTGCCACATTGAACACCTAGGGCAGAAATTCATATAGGGGTTATAGAATGGGTAAAGAGTGGACACAGAGATGCTAAATTACCCAGTTCTAGGATGGAGACATTTTGGCCAGAACATCCCAGAGCAGTGTGGGGATTAGAGCCTGACAGACCCCAGGGTCTTTGGTTACTGCCAAAACTGAACCTGCAACTAAAATTGGATGCTTGGTTTTGGTAGAAACTGTAAATGAAACTGCCCTCTACTCCCTCCCCCACACCCAAATAAAAGGACCCCTTCTCGAGCCCAAACCCAGGTGGCACCCTCTCTCTCCACACATTAACACCAATGATCACTTTCTGTCCCTCATCTCATCCTAGTAGTCTAGTGGGGGCAGGAGCAAACCATACTAATTCCTGCTCCATGATGCTCTCCTGAGACTGCTGCTGAAGGTCTTGTCAGCCATTTCATGATTGGATCCAGAATGAACAGGAGGGAGTCTCCTGACCATGCTGGTTCTAATTGCAAAATTGCTGCTAGAACCATTTGCGGTAATCTTAGCAGCCATTGCTTTGGAGCAACGTCACAGGGCAGGAATGAGTGTGGTTTGTTCTTGCCCTAAAGAGGCCACTAAAGTATGACTAGGGAGGACATGTGTTTTGATTTTCAGTCAAAAATGCACAGGCATTTTTGGCCAAAATCCAAACACAGATTTCAGTGCTGAAGCCGGAAGGCAGTCAGCCTCTAGTGGGGATTAATAGTCCCTCAGTCTGTGTATTGAAATTCATGCTGCAGGGACTGTAATTGTCAGAAAGCCAGGACTAGCTTAAAATTTTTCTCTTGGAGCTAAGTAACTTGGCAGCTGTGTGGAGAACCTGGAAATTAACATGGGGGTATATACCATGTGACATGTGTTGAAAGTGCTAAACTGGCAGATACCTTTTTTTTTAATGTGCCAATTTAAAAGAATATGTTGACTCACAAATTGCAATTTCTTCTGAGATCTGCAGCTGGAAAAGCTCGTAAAAGTATTGCTCACCAGAGGGCAGTACAATCCCAAAGAAAATTACAAACTAAATTTCTTCCCTATTATAATGCATTTTGTAGCTATGTATTCCACAAACTGAAAAAGCAGAGATATCAAGTTTCCATGAGGAAGACATTTTGGTCAGCCGTGGTTTTCAACTTATTTCACAAAGTACTGTGGTATTTGTAGTCCCTGTTTCTAATTGAAATCAGTGTTAAACAGTCACATGAGACAGGATGGGGTTGTCAGAAATTCAGGCCTTTTTTTCCTCCTAGAACTGGGTAACTTGACATCTGTGATAAAGTCCCTGAGGTCCTTTTATGGTTGTTTGAGGGGCATTCAACAATTTATCTTCCTCAATAGGAAAGAAAAGAGTTTTCAAAAAAAACTTTGTTTTATTTTTCAGTATAGTCTCCCGATAGCTCCATATACTTCATTCACTTTTCCTGCAATTACTAACCCCTTTGAAAAGAATTCTTCTGTTTGACCTTCAAACCAGAACGTCACAGCTTCCTTGACATCTTCATAACTTGAAAACTGCAATCCATGGAGAGATTTCTTCAAAATTCGAAACAGGAAATAATCCGTGGGAGTCAGGCCAGAACTGCAGGGTGGATGGCTCAGCTACTGAAACCCACATTCTCGGATGGAAGCCTGTGATTGTTGTGACATGTGCACTGGTGCTTTGTCATGAAGAAGCAGCACGCCATCTTTTCTTCTTGATTGACTCCTGCAAAGTGATTGTTGTGTTGGCTTAACTCTCCCCAGTTATGGTTGTCTTGTGTGGCATAAACTCTAGAAGCAAAAGTCTTTCATCATCCCAGAAGACAACTGCCATGACTTTGCCTGCAGGTTTTTCTGTTTTGAACTTTTTTGGTATGAGGGATGACTTGTGCTTCTACTGCATTGACTCCATTTTGGACTCAGGATCTCTGTGATAGACCCAAGTCTCATCTCCAGTTACCAAACGATGAAAATAATTCATTTGGTCATCACAGAGTATCTCCAAGTTCTCCTGACAGCACTGGAGCCTTGTGGCCTTCTGACATGGCGTCAACATTCTTGGAACCCATCTTTCACTAACCTTGGACATGCCCAACTTTTCTTGAATTGTTTTCCAAACTGTACCTGCCAAGATACCCATTTCTTCAGCTATTCAGGAAACCTTAATTCATCTTTCTGACAAAATTAAATCCTCAACTTCCTTGCACATTTCTGTGGAAGTTGCTTCCATAGGCCGTCTAGTGTGAGGGTCATCTTCAATGGACTCTCTGCCCCACTTAAACTGCTTGCTCCATAATTTTACTTTGTAAGATGATGGGGCAGACTCATCATAAACTTCAGTAAAGCATTTATGGATCTCCTTTGGCTTTTCCCTTCTTTGTGAGAAATTTTATCATGGACAGTGCTCCAAACGTTCCTTACTTGATTTGCAGAAGGACTCTCCTGACATCTTGGAATGTTAAACTTGCACTGAGACACAACTATGCATGAGTAACCTTGAGACATGTCATACAATGCAGACTTGTTTCAGCACACTTGCTACTTTCTTTCATTCTCAGGTAGATAAATTATTGAATGCCCCTCATATATACCTGGTGTGACATTTATTATTTTTAGGAGATCCAAGTTGTTGAAGACCAGTAAACACTGCTTTTCTTTTGGAAGCCAGAGCTAAAAACATGTCTTTGCCCAATAAAACAAAACTTGTATAGTCTTAGTCTACTGAGGTTGGTGGTTTGGGCTTATGAATCTCAAGGAATACATGAAACAGTATGTATAGTATAACTCAGGAACTAGGTCTTGATGGTCAGGAGGAGGAGGCAAAGTTCCCCAAAGTCATCACTCAATGACTCTAGAAAGACTAATAAAACTCCACTCCACTCCAAAACAAAAATCCACTCAGCTGTGCTTTTAAATTAAAAGTTTATCTTTATTATGTTGAAATCAGAGCTGCCAAGAGGGAGACTTTTTGGCCAGTCTGGTTTAAAACTTACATCCCAAAGCAGTGTAGTATTTGTAGTCCATGATTTTATCCATTGACATCAGTGCTGCAGGTACCATAATGCAACAGAAATCCAGGACCGGCTAAAAAAGCATCTCTCCTGGAATTGTTAACTTGGCAGCTGTATGAAATCCCCAGTTTAAAAGTGCTCACCTGTGATAGGTGTTTTCTCTAGAAGCAGTGGTTCCCAATCCTGTCCTAGAGGACCATCAGGCCAATCGGGTTTTCTGGCTAGCCCTAATGAATATGCATGGAGCAGATTTGCATGCCTCTCACTTCCATTATATGCAAATCTCTCTCATGCATATTCATTAGGGCTAGCCTGAAAACCCGATTGGCTTGGTGGTCCTCCAGGAAGGGTTGGGAACCACTGTGAGTCTAGAGCTCAGACGCAGGGATCTCAAAGTCCCTCCTTGAGGGCCGCAATCCAGTCGGGTTTTCAGGATTTCCCCAATGAATATGCATTGAAAGTAGTGTATGCACATAGATCTCATGCATATTCATTGCGGAAATCCTGAAAACCCGACTGGATTGCGGCCCTGAAGGAGGGACTTTGAGACCCCTGCTCAGACGTCTGTGTGAAGGTCTAAGTATGCCAGGGAAGTATGCACAGTCCTTCTCACACTGTGTGGTCTCTTCAGGTCCTCAGTCAGTCCTATAGTGCACTATAGAATGTAACTCTCAGGGAGATGGGAAGGATTTGGGGTCTGATTGTCCTGTGGTCTATGTTAAACACAGGTTGAGAAACAATGATCTTTTTCCCCCCTCATCAAAAAGCAGGATATGGTATCTATCAAAGCATTCTTCAAGAGAGCTAGAGTAGCAGGAGTGACTGGTTTGATGAAATTTCCCATTACTGGTTAAAGGAAAGCCAGTTTGTTCATAATAGAACTGGATGCAAAATGTTAGCTAATTTGTCAAAGTTGGTTTGGTTGCTGGAATGCTGATTCTTTTAAAGATGAAGGAAACAAACAGCTGAATTGGACTCAGTTCTTTTAATGTTGCAAGTAGGTATAGACTTAGATTGTAAAAGATTATCAGCCCTCAGGGGGACAGGGAAATACCTCCCCTACAGGAATATAACTCACCTTGAGCTGTCACTGAAAAGGTGTAAGCTAAATTGAAAATAAATAGTGAGAGCCCAGTCTGAAAGGACTTCCTGTAAGGATTTTTTTGTATGGTTTTGAACAGAATGTAAAAAGCACTTTTTTTTTCTACTTAATATGTAAAAGTGTTAACTACCTTAGGCCCCCCTTTTACAAAGCCACAATAGAGGTTTCTACCACCAGCCAGCGAGGTAAATGCTCCAGTGCTCATAGGAATTCGATAAGCGTCAGAGCTTTTACCTTGCCAGCTTGCAGTAGAAATCTCTACCACAGCTTTGTAAAAGCCAGCGCTAGGTAAGAATGTGGGATGAGTTCTAAGAAATACTTTGGTATGATGAGCTTGGACAAGTCACTTTGTAGGTCTTTTACTAAAGATTAGCTCATGTTATCTGTAACAGGGCCCACAGGAATACAATGAGTCCAGTGGTAGGTAACTGCTAACCCTTTAGAAAAAGACCCCCTTTATCTCCCATTGCCTCATGCAGCCTCCTAGATTGTAAGCTCTTTTGACATATCCTACCTGAATATTTATCACCTATTATGTAGCACTGCATATTGTCAATATTGCTATAATATGATAAGTATTTTTATTATTCTGAAATTGGTATAGTACATAGATACTAAGGCTTGAAATTCACTTATTTTTCTAGCCAAAGGGACCAGCATTTGGGGGAGGGCAAACAAGGCAGCTGCTGTGGGTCCCACAATTACAAGTGGCCCTGTGTTCCAGCATCTTTTCCCTTTCCACCTGGGCTAGGGTTACCATATGGCTCCAGAAAAAGGAGGACGGATTGAGACATCTGAGTTTTACTTCCATTGCTAGGCCCAACATCTCCCAGCCTCCCATTTTCAAGTCAACTTAAAACAGGGGTTGCCAGCAATTTTGATACACTGCCTATAGCTGTCTTGTATTTTTCCCTCTGCTGTATCTCTCTCCATCTGACATAACTTTCTGTTTCCACCTGGGTGGAATGTGGGAGAGGGAAGGTTCCAGAACTGACCACAGAGAACGTATCAGAATCAGTGCAGTGCTGATGATCTATGTGAAGAAAAATGTGTTTTAAGGTAGACTGGGGTAGGGGGGTTGAAATATAAGGGGGGGGGAATTTGGAGGAAAATATAACAGGTCTTTTTTTTATTCGTTATTGATTTTCAATTCGAATACAAAGTGCAATAAATTTTACATACAATTAATATCATGAACAGCACTACATTTGATCAAAAAATAATACAAAATTTATTTCCCCTCACCCTCACCCCTCCCTGGTCTGAGATAATTACTTCATATCCCCCGAAGATAAAATCAGCAAAACTTTAAAAAATCTCTTTAGAGTCCTTGGGATTCACCAGTTTTTGGACTCTCAGTCTAATAACTCATCTGCACTCATGCATTTTCTATGTCCCACTAGCTCCTTAAGGAATACAGTAATCTAACACTTTGCAGCTTCACTCCTTTTTTTGAGGTTCTGGTTAAGTTTTGGTTGGATTGTTTCTTCATTTTACTCTTCACAGCTGGAACTTCATTGCCAGATCTAACCCCTCCCCCCTCAGGTATGCCAGAAACCCATCCACAGATGGGCCTGGGCCTATCCAGTTTTATCTCAGGCTCACCCATCGGTGATGTGCCATTCCTATAGCTGGCAGGAATCTCTAAGCTCCACCAGCTGAAGACTCAGTAGCCTGCAGACCCTCTGAACTTAGAAATTAAATGCCTTAGCTGGCAGGGATCCTCAAGTCTCAGTAGCTGAAGATCCATCAGCCCACCAACACCTTTTAGGAAACTGTGGCAGTCAGCATCCGTGTTTTGATGCCAATACCAGCACCACAGGCATGCTCAGTTCTCACAGATGCTTAGTTAATGTGCAAGAACTGATCATGTACATGGTGTTGGTTATCAACTTGAGTCTCTCCTGCTGATTGCTATAGTTTTCTGAAAAGGGTCAGCAGACTCCTGAGTCTTCGCTTGGCAGGGCTTAGGGATCCCCACAAGCTAAGGTATTTAATTTTTAAGTGTGAAAGGTAAGCAGGGTGTGAAAATCTATGCTCACCTAATCTACATGCTAACCCATCCAAAAATTGCCTTCTAGCTACAGTACTGAAGTCTGCACTCCTCCTACTCCCCTTTGTTAGTTTCCCAGGTCAAGCTGGCCTGGGAAACTACTCTCTTTTTGTACAAAGCTTAGCCAGCCACAATAAGAGCCATTCCCTTTTACTTTTTAGCAGTCTGGAACCCAAAAGACCTCCTTCAGATTCCTCACTGAAAGGCCTCGAACCCCCTAATTACAGGGGTTTCCAAATTTCCAAAACAAAAATGGGAACCCCTAATTGGCAGTGATGGACAATTAGTTCCATCTATCATTACATCGCTATAACACACCTTATAGTTTAGGTTTCAGAACTTTTCTCTTTTGAAAGACATAGATAGAAACTTTGGAATATTGGTACACCCAGAATGGTTCAGCCTCAGTTTTCATGATCTGGAGCTGTCTGATAATTCTAACTATATCTCCATCATCCCAAATTTTTCATGCATTGGTAAACAGCATCTGTTAGGTGGTGGCATAGCTACTCTCAGCATGGCTCCATCATCCCTACTGCAGGCCTCTTCCACCCAATTGCACAATTTAACCTGCCTTACTTGCCATGTCCTGCTATCTGATTTCATTCTTTTCATGAGAGATACCGTATTCTCTCTAATATTCACCCACCTCCAATAATCGCCCACCCAACCTGCTTCAGGACCCAGAAACAATATAACATTTGGTTTTAAAATCAAATCAAAATTCCCCCAATAATCACCCTACCTTGGCATTGCTCTCCTCTATCATCCCTCGAGATTATATACTGTAGATCTCTCTTCTTACTGATCTCAAGGTTATGTGCTGGGCCAGTGCAGGGTCTTGAGGATATGCACATGTTGAAGGCTTTGAGCATGTGCGCATGATTGGGGACCTTGAGCATGCACAGATACTCAAAGTCACACACTAGCCCAGCACCATAACCTCAAGATGAGGTAAGAAGAGAGATCCAATGGTCGGGGGAGGGGGTGAAGGGTGGAAGAGCACAAGATCAGTTACAGCAGGAGGCAGGATGAAAGACAGAACCCCTCCTCCTCACCCCACCCCACCCCTTGCACACATTGCGGGGGCAGGGTGGAGAAGAGAATTGGTCATCACAGGAGGAGAACTGCGAAAGAGAAATAATATCTCCGTAGGCTTTAGAAGCCCAAGTGTGATTATTAGAGAGAATACAGTAATTTGATTTTGTACTTTATGTTACCAAGAGACTTTCTACTAATATTGCAAAATAAGCAAATGACTCAAAATTTAATGCCTGTAACAAAACTTCTCTACGTGTGTGACCCACTGCATCTTCAAGCTTTGCGGCTATTGGTGGTACTATCATAAGACAGAAAAGAGAACTTCCTTGTTAAACGGGTTTACGAGCATAAAACTGTAGATACTACACAAATTAAATTAAATCATCTCACTTACATTGGAAATGGTAGAGACAAACAGCATGATCACTGTAGCAATGTGGACCACAAAGATACCAGCCAGCAACACCAACATGATGGCATCTAAGAGTCACTGCAACCACAGAGAAACCTGAGAGAAAAAGAAGAATGGGAAACAGAACATTACTAGAATGTGGCACAGAGGGAAGCATGGGGCAAGCATTGGACTGGCCTGAAACTCATGGGACCCTGTATTAAATTATTGCTCCAATATGTGTAACATATCTGATATATAAGGTTTCTTTCTGTCAATTGGATTTCAAGCACTGTTTCTTGAATATGCTTATATACTTCTATCTCTTCCATAAGAAATGCTATATACACATGAATATTGATGCACATCTATGTAATGAATCTTACATTTATGGATCTGTCCTTTCATTTTCATTTTCCTTTGTATCACAGATGATGATTGTTATGATCGTTTTACTTCTTGACTGATATTCTCTTTATTTAGTTTTGTTTTATCTTATATATAAAATCAATAAAACTCATTGAACTTAAAAAAAAACTACTAGGTGGTCTCCAAGCCATGAAACTGAAATAAAAATATTAAAATACTAGTGTTTAACCCTTTCAGGACCAAGGGACATATTTGTCCCATAACTTTAAAATCCTATAAATTTTGATTGGGATAGTCTACAGTTCTAAATTTGATATGTACGGATTCCATATGATACTGCCTTTATGTAAACAAACTGGTTCCGACATTCATTCATTAGCGTCGTTGCCAGATTGACGAGAAGATTCACTTGCCACACTGTCCATAAGCCAGAAGTTTGATTTTTAAAAAAAAAAAATAATGATATTTCACAAAAAAAATCAATTTTTTGGCATCTGCAAGCCCTTTTTACCATAAAAATGTCGTCAAAACCACAAAAATTGGCCTACGATCCTTATGGTCCTGAAAGGGTTAAGCCCTTTACATTAACGGGTGCTAGTAAAGCCCCCTTCCCTCACATGTCCCCTATTTTCAGCCCCAGCTCCAAACCCATCCCCCCTCCCCCCAGCCCCCTTCTCCCATCTTTTCATCAGGAAGGAGCATAACCAGTTCAAAACTGTTCCACCCACCCCACCCAGTGTTTAACTTCAAAGAAAAGCGCTGTGCCACGCTGTTGCTGGCCTCGGTGCCTTCTGTCCACTGCGACCAGCCCTAGTGGAAACAGGAAGTTGTCAGAGGGCAGGCCACAGTGGAGAGAAGACGGTGAGGCCAGCGGCAGCACGGCGCAGTGCTTTTCTTTGAAGTTAAACGCGGCGGGCGGGTGAGCAGGCGAGGGGGAGAAGTAGATGCCAGCAGGGGCGCCTGTGCCTCCCCCTCCCCATTCCAACGCCTATGGAGGGTTCTCTGGCAGTGAGTGAGGGCGGGAGGGGGGGGAGTCGCTGTCATATTTCCTGCCTCCGTGTTCGAAAATGGAATTCGACACGGAGGGACACAGCACACTGTCAGGAAACACGCCGTCCTATGTGCGCATGCGCGCTTAGGATTTTATTATAGAGGACTGTTCCGGAACTGCGCTAGCAGTTTCTAGCGCAGAGAGCCGCGCTGCTCCCAACGCTTATAGGAACTCTATGAGCGTTGGGAACAGCGCGGGCCATTCAGTGAGGTTGTGGGTTCAAATGCCATGTGACCCTGGGCAAGTCACTTAATCCCCCATTGCCCCAGGTACATTAGATAGATTGTGAGCCTGCCAGGACAGATAGGGAAAAATGCCCGAGTACCTGAATGTAAACTACTTATTAGGCTATAAGTAGTATATAAATACTAAAAATAAATAAATAAAACCATTCCCATGTCATTCTTTAAGGAGAGAGGGAAGAATCAATGTAAGAATAGGCATAACCAGTGACCCTCAAGCCTTGCATTGAAGAATACTGGTGCAGAAGGACTGAGGCTGAAATAGACGCTAAAGAATGATACAGGATGGTTTCCCACAGTTATACTTTTAAACTTTCTTACCCTCCATTTGTATTTTCTTTGTATGTATCCTTTACTATACTTATTGTAGTTCTCCCTACTTCCCTTATGTATTGGTACGTCAGGTCCGTTTGTGTTGGTTTTAGTTAATAATTAAGACCCCGTTTTTAATAGTAAATCACTTTGAATTAATGATATTGCAATACATCAAAATTTTAATAAAACTTGAAACTTATCTGCGGGGATGGAGACGGTGATAAATTCTGTCACCGTGTCAAGCCACCAGATGAGAGATGAGCGCAACACGTACCATATGAAAGAGAAATCTAGAGTGTCCCTAACTCACAATATCTCTACCCCACTGGATCATGCTTTTCCACTCTTCCCTCTCATCCCCACCTCACTGCTGATTCATTAGTTACCTGTCTGTTTTTCTCACCATAAGACACTCACACTTGTATTATGTGCTTATACAGTCTTGTATCTCTCAGGCTTTCATCTTTACTTAGCTGGTATGGCCTTGTACAGTCCTCCTTTCCTCCAAGATCTTTGGACTGAAATTGACCATATTTGAATCAAGATTGAAAGCATCCTTTTTTCGCATAGCTTAAGGGTATCACTAAAATATCCCTTACTAATTATATCAGTATCCCTACCACTGGGTAATGAGGTTGGAAAGAAGGAGTGTGTTGGGTCTCAGGCATTTACATGGGAAGGTTCTGGTCTGGGCAGATTGTGGGCGGATCTTACAGGCAGGTAACATATAGAATACTCTAGTCTAAGTTACAGAATGACACAGGGACAAATTTGTCCCCATCCCTGCAGGAAATCAATTTCCACGTCCTGTCCCCATGAGTTTTGTCACTGTCCCTGTCCATGCCCCATTCCTGTAAGTTCTGCTTTAACCGCACAAGCGTCAAACACTTATGATTTTAAGGTGTTTGAGGCTTGTGCAGATAAGGACGGAGCTTGCAGGAATGGGGCAGGGACAGGACAAGAACTCACGGGGACGGGACGGGAAAGTAAGTTCCCGCGGGGATGGGGAAAATTTGGTCCCCGTGTCATTCTCTACTCTAAGTTATACGCCTATCTCTGGCACTTAGGCACACACATACACCTGCTCTATGGATGGCATAAGTACTCATGCCAGTGTTCTAAGAAGGAAAGTAAAAGGAAAATTACACCGGCGCCTAAGTTAAGAGGGAAACGCCATTTTTAACTGTGTTTAAGTAAAGTTTCAAAGTGCCTACCGACGTCTAAACAAAAGGCGCTGGAATTGTGCTTCTGGATGTGCCTACCAGCGCCTAACGCCACTATAGGCAGGGTTAATGCCAAAAGTGGCATTAGGCACAATTCATATCAAAGATAGGCACTAGAAATGTAGGCATGGAAAACCCTGGCCTGCATTTCTGGCCCCTGTCTTTGCTGGGGGTGCAATTGTCTAACCAGCACCGTTACGTGATTTACATGTGATCCGTGGCTGTTTTTAAGATGGCCTTAAACAACAGCGCCATTTAGAGAATACAGGCCTACATTCCTTTATGTAATAGGCACCTGGTTATAGACTTGCCCGCTTAGGGCCTTATAATTAAAGCACGTTAGGTGCTTCACATGGAAATTACCACAGCTAAAATGGTGTGCAGAGATAGTTATTACACATTAAGGACCAAATTCAGTAAATGGTGTTCAAAATTTGGCGCCCAAAAACATCAGCACCAAGGGTCGCATTCTACAAATGGCGCTGGTATCAGCAGCCGCCTGAAAGACAACCGCAAATTGCACGAAAATCACAACAGAAACCATCCTGAACTAAAAAAGAACAGAGAGTTTGTACAAGAGTAAGTAACTGCATAGTATAAGGATGAGTTGGTTCCTGGTCCTCGTTAGAGAATGACACGGGGACAAATTTGTCCCCATCCCTGCAGGAACTCATTTTCCTGTCCCATCCCGACAAGTTCTTTTCCTGTCCCTGTCTCTTTCCAGCAAGCTCTGTCCTCATCTGCACAAGCCTCAAACACTTTAAAATCATAAGTGTCCGAGGCTTGTGCGGTTAAGGCAGAGCTTACAGGAATGGGGCATGGACAGGGACAGCAACAAAACTCACTGGGATGAGTCGTGGAAATTGAACTCATGCGGGGACAAATTTGACCCCGTGTTATTCTCTATACTTCACCACTCTAGAAATCAAAATGTAGTAAAAGTGAGCCAAGTAAAGAACAATCAAGCCATTGTGACATCATTGATGAGGTTGGCTCTTAGGCATTGGTGGAATGAGGCATTATGATGTCACAATACCTGCTCTGGTTATCAGAGGCTGAAACTTTTCACGCTATTTATTCAATTTTCTATACTGTTCTCCCAAGTAGAGAATGACACGGGGACAAATATTTCCCTGTCCCCATGGGAACTTATTTTCCTGTCCGGTCCTGGTGACTTCTTTTCCTGATCCTGCCCCATTCCTGCATGTTCAAAGCTTGTGCGGTTAAGGCAGAGCTTACAGGAATGGGGCATGGACAGCGACAGTAGCAAAACTTGTGGGGATGGGATGGGGAAAAATTTTTCCCCATGTCATTCTCTAGTCCAGGGGTAGGGAACTCCAGTCCTCGAGAGCCGGATTTCTCCAATGAATATGCAGTGCAGTGCAGTGAAAGCAGTG
This sequence comes from Geotrypetes seraphini, assembly GCF_902459505.1. NCBI lineage: Eukaryota > Metazoa > Chordata > Amphibia > Gymnophiona > Dermophiidae > Geotrypetes > Geotrypetes seraphini. The sequence goes on along the minus strand of NC_047085.1, from coordinate 234,385,730 downwards.
CATGCAAATAGATCTCATGCATATTCATTGGGGAAATCCTGAAAACCCGACTGGAATATGGCTCTTGAGGACCGGAGTTCCCTACCACTGTAACTTCAGTATCTTCTGGTTTCTTCTATCTACAAGAACACAAAAATTATCTTGACTTATTTTGAAGCTATGAAATATTCAGTTACCCTATTATGAATCCACAGCAGGAGGTTTTAGTTTTAGTTTTTGTCTTGTTCCAATTTCTTACATCTTTAAAGCTGAACCTTTACAGAATCAAGCCCATTGGTGCTTAAAGCCCTTGAGTGCTATTTAAGCTCTAGTGAGAAACTATTACAGAAGGTTTGGCGTATGCTGGTTGCACCACTTTAGAGGGTATGCCATGGACCCAAAAGCATTTAGCCAAACAGAAAAATCATTTGGGAAGTTGGAAAAAAAGGCAGTATTGTAGGGTCATGAAATGGTTAACTGTTGTTTAAAATATTGCTCTGGCCTACATAGCTGAAAACAGTGTACAATCTATTGACCTCATCTGCCTGAAATGTATGTCTCTGCCTTACCACATTGTAAGCTAAATAGATAAGAGTTTGAGCCATGATGTACCCTGCCCTTCTGTACATTTAACATTTAGAACTGTAAGAGTTAGATAAGTGACCTGCTAGTGTGAGCTTAGGACCAATAATAATTGTAGAAAAGTTATAGAAGTAACAAATGAAAATTGTAGTTTTTGCATATATTAGTTTGCGAAAAGGGCATAAAAGTCCATGCGTTTCCTGATTCTAACACTCTAGTAGGCAGGCTGTTAACTGCACTAGAGTCCGGTATGCTGTAATAAACCTGTCTTGTACTTTGTTCACGCCTCTGACTTTGTATGTCCAAGTGACCTTTCAGTATCAGCAAGGTCAGTGCTGCCTTGAGCCTGCTCCACAAGCCTTCAGTGTACAGTGTTCTGCCTACATGGGAACAGGAAGTGGCTGTACACAGAAGGATTATGGGGCAGGCAGAAGGCAATGGTTATTTCGCTGACACTACCAGCGGCCTGCAAGTTCAGAAGAGTGCAGAAGCAGCGGCGGTAAAATAAATTAGTAGCAAAGGCTAGGGTTACCAGACGTCTGGATTCACCCAGGCATGTCCTCTTTTTCGAGGACTGTCCGGGCATCTGGTCAGCTTTTCAAAACCCGGCACTTTGTCCAGGTTTTGAAAAGCTTCCAGCTCGGGACCGCGTCGGTAGGGCATGTGCGCATGCGCAGACTCAACATGGTGACGTCACACGCGTGCACGGGACATCATCGTGTCACATCTGCCGCGTGTGCAGATGCCCTCCTGACGCAGCTCCAAGCACAAGAAGAGGTTGGAGGGGCGGAATTAGGGCAGAACAGGGCTTGACTTAGGCGGAACAGAGTGGGGCTGGATGGAACTGGGTGAGCCTGGGGCGGGGCCATGCTTGATTGTAAAATTGTACAATTGTAAAATTTTACAATTGTAAAATCTGGTAACCCTAGGTATGGGGGAGCCTCAGAAGCATATTTCTGAAAAATCTGTTTGGGGGATTGACTGCTCCTCTTGTGACCCACTTCACCTCTGAGACCAACCATGGTCTATGGCACTGGAAACAGATTCATGGAGAAGGCCACACAGCAAATGTTAATCAATTAAGACCAATATACCGGCTTTTATTGATAGGCTCCTGATCCCATATAGTTCATCGAGAGTTCTTAGATCATCCTCTCAGTCTACCCTTAACGTTCCCTCCTTGAAAATTATCGGAACACGCCGTGCCTCTATTTTTTCAGTTACAGCACCAACGATTTGGAATTCTCTCCCTTTGTTCATGAGACTTGAACAAGATTTGCAGAAATTCAAGAGTAGTTTAAAGTGTCTTCTTTTCAAAGAAGCCTTCAACTGAATTTACTAAGTCTATCATGAGACAACATCTTATGATTTTTCTCATTCATGAAACCAGTTCACCAGTATTTTTCTCTCTTTTGATCTTTCACAATCACTTTCTGCTTTTTCTTACCCTACCCAATGTACTTCCCTTTTATGTACTTTTCTTGAAAAATTGTATTTCTGCCCTCCATTCCTATTGTTTCTCAAGTTTAATTACCCCTGTTGGTCTAGTTATAAATATTATGTATCAGTGATTTCTTTAAAATCTCATTTTTATTTCTGTAAAACGCTTTGTAATTTGAAAAGCGTTTCATCAAATAATTTGAATAAACTTGAAACTTGAAACTTGAATTGCGCTGTATTTCAATTACACTTAGAGACACTGGATATTATTTGCGCATTTTCACTTTATTTCTCTTTAATATGTTTTTGTATGACACTGTCACCTTTGTCACATCACCATTTGCTTGCTTCACCTTTTTATGTTTACACATTATCTTAGTATTTATGCTTAAATTCATTAGGACCCCTGAGGAAGGCGTGTTATCCGAAACACCCTTGGTTGGCTATAAGGTTGTATATGTTACTGCATTTATTAATAAACAACGCCTGCATCTTGTACATTATCTGCAGTCTGTTCGTTGTTTTCTGCTGACTTTATTAAACCTCATAACAAAATTGTGCTTTGATTAACGTTCAGCACTGGACTACCTTCTTTGGCCTTTTCCACTAATCTGTTTGCTTTTCAAACCTATGGAGATTTGTTCCTTTCTTCTTCACTTTCTTGCATTTATGAAAATGCAACAGTGTCGAAACTGGGTAGACTAGATGGGCCGTAGAGTGTGCCAATAATCAAAACAAAATTCCACACATAGTTCTCCTTGGGATCTTGCCAGGTACTTGTGATCTGGATTGGCTACTGTTGGAAACAGGGTACTGAGCTTGATGGTCCTTCAGTCGGTCCCAGCATGGCAATTCTTATACTCTGCTTTGGTTGCAGCTGTAGGTACCTTTTGGAGCAGTATGCATGCATTTTTTTTTTAAGGGTAAAGTTCTAAAGGAAAATATAACACAAAGATTTAAAAATCTAATCTATGCAGGGATTTACTTTTCCTACCTAGGCAGAAGCTCCCTTGGAAAGGTCTCCTGACAGGATGGTGGGAGGAGGAGAGTAAGGTGTGTACTTTCTCCCACCTCCACGGTAGGTACTTTTCAAACAGCAGAAAGCCCTTTACTTATGGAAACTGGCCTTCAAAATTGCCCTCTAAGTATTCTTTGGCAATGTTGTGGTCATAATTACCAAACCTTCATGCAAGCATCGACTGATACATATAAACCTTAAAGCAGGGGGAGATAAGGGGCTCATAAAAGGGTTTTCATAAATAGCAGCCTGACCTTAACATAAAAAGTATAAATCTTTTATTCCAGAAAAAAGCATATAGCAATTTGAGTATATCAAGACTTGAAGAAAAAGTATCCTAGGAAAGTGATGGAAAGTGGAAGAATAAAAGTAAGGAGCAGGTAACAGATATTTGTAAGGCCCTAGCTGGGCTCCTAATTCAGGTTTGCCTTTGCAGACACCTGGTGATGTCAACCCTGCACCTACTTGAACTATTTCCTACTCTTCCTCTCCAGTTTCTTATTAGCGAGAAAGGTCACAATACCAACCAGTCAGGAGGGCTGATTGAAAAGTAATGAAACCGCCTCTGTTTTTCCTTCCAGGAAGTAGACGTGGCAACGCTGTGCTGGTTCTTGTGAAGCTCATCCATCGACATTTTTCTAGGATTACCATAAGGCCCCAGAAAAAGGAGGACGGATTGAGACATACGGGTTTTACTTCCATTGGTTTCAACAGAAGTAAAGCCCAGATGTCTCTATCTGTCATCCTTACTTCCATTGTATTCAGCAGAAGTAAAACCCGAATGTCTCAATCCGTCCTCCTTTTTCTGGAGCCATTTGGTAACCCTAAACATTTCTGAACCTGCGGTTGAACTGCCATAGTCTTCATTGTTCGGTCAGAGTGAGAGGAAGAACTTTGTACATTTCGTCATGGTAGATGAGGAAGATGCGCCTATGAGATGCGCCTAGAGCTGTGTGATTGAATTTTGAGTTTCATAACCGCTCTTTCCAAGTCTAATAAAAAATTCAATCACATGCCTCTGGAGTACTCTCACAGACATGTCTTCCATGACAAAACATACAAAGTTCTTCCTCTCGCCCGGATCCAACAATGAAGACTAAGGCAAAATAACTGCAGGTTCAGAAACATTGATGTATGAACTTCACAAGAACCAGCATAGTGTTGCCACGTCTACTTTTTGGAAAGAAAAACAGAGGCAGTCTCAATCAGCCCTTGTACAAACTATGGGCCTTATTCAAGAAAGTTTTGCTTTTCCTCTTGTGCAAAGGCAGGGGACAAATTATTTTTTAAAGCCTATATCTTGCACTACAACTCTGAAGAAAGCCTTGTATATGAGCTGGATTTTCTGAAGTACTGCCATCCAAATGTGATACAGCCTGATCTAACAGCATAAGATCACACTTCCAATAACACAGTCAAGTGGCTAGTGGAAGGGCAACACACTTCTGTGCAGTCTACATTGATAGTGATCAATAGGTCTCTAGCCCCGCATTTCAGAACTCCCACTTCCCCAATGATTATGCATGAGATCTATTAGCATACAATGAAAGCAGCGCATGCAAATAGATCTCATGCATATTCATTGATGAAATCCTGAAAACCCGACTGGATTGCAACCCTCGAGGAGGGACTTTGACACCCCTGATGTAGATCAATTTAGGAAATGCATTTATCGTTTCATTTGATTGTAGTCGCATATAAGCATTTCAGTTTATCAGATATTACTGGGTAGTGATATAATCTCAGTCCTTCTGTCATGAGCACTTAGGCCCCAATTCTGTTAACGGCACTTCACACATGAATTCTGACTGGCTGCTTCTTTTTTGGAGAAAGAGGGAGAAAATTGGCTGTATGCATGTGGGAAGGGTGTCAGGCAGGCTCACTAACTGGATAGGAGGCAGGCTGAATTGTTACCTGGACAGAGCAAATAGATGTTTAAGGAAGGGGTGGCAGAACTGGATGACTGATTTGGGAGATTACTACCACTATCAGCAGCTTCAAGCATTCATGTAGCTCCACTCCTTGAGCTCCACAGAGTTATAATGTTTTTTAAATAAACAAGACCTATAGTTATCATGTGCATTAGGATATTCTTAGGGCAGTGATTTCTAATGTGTGGCCTCCAGGTCCTCCATTGTGGCTCTCAAACACAAGAAATAGCCTTACTGGGTCAGACATTGGTAATATTATCGTCTAGCCCAGTATTCCGTCTTCACGGAGGCCAATCCAAGTCACAAGTACCTGGCAAAACCCCAAATAGTAGCAGCATTCCATGCCACGTATCCAGGGCAAGAAGTGGCTTCCCCCATGTCTGACTCAACAGCAGACTATGGGCTTTTCCTCCAGGAACTTGTCCAAATGTTTTTGTTTTAAACCAGCTGGCTGAAATATTCCTCAAGTTCTGCAGATTCATTAAGTTCAATCTTGCCCACTCAGTGCATCAAATGTCTGATAAAAAGATTGTTGTAGGCGAAGCCTGGATGAAGGTTAGCATAGGGCAGCTATGCCTACACCATATGTACATACAACTGAAGTTCAGGGCAAAGGTCAGGAGTCATATTTAGATGCTTGTGTACTGCAGTGGTATGAGAAAGCTAGAGAAACCACGAAACACTTATGTTCAAAGAATTGTGTAAACCATGCCAAAGTTTGTAAAAACAGAGAAGAGTGCATGATGAAAACAGAATTTTTAACAAGGCTTAAAAGTGTAAGCTTGAAATATTTGGTGGCCCTCACAGCTTTCTTGTATTCACATTGAAGCCCTTTATATGAAAAGGTTGGAAACCACTGCCCTAAGAGAATTCTGCCCTGAATTCTAAAACAATTCTGCATATTTTTTTTCATCTATTGTAGTTTCATTTATTATGATTCAAGGGCAGTGATTATATTGTGTAATCGTAGCATAGAACTGCAGAATTTTCAAACAAAAATCAAATATTGTGTGCAGAATTTTAAAATGACTTTCCTTACAATTGAAAATCATGTAGCATGAGCTCAGTTCAAGTACAATTTATTTGATATACTGCCAATATAAAACCAAGATTAAAATCTAAGCAGTGTGCAATATAATGTAGGAGGGTAACAGAAAGCTGAAAAACTGACGATAACATTACCGATGTCACAAGAACATAAGCAAAGAAACAACAGGGAAAGATTGCAACAAAATCAAAAGGCGGAAACAAGAAAAGGGAGACGAAGGAAATGCACATCATGCTTTATTTACAAAGTTGTATTAGCTGGTTAACATGGGAATTATCACATGCTAACTGTTAATGTACACTAATTCTCATGTTAAACAGCTAATGTGGAAATTGCCATTTTGAGATGTCAAACTGAGAGCCCACCTCGTATCCCTATGGTCCAATTGTAAGCAGGGCAGGATTAATTTGTCGAGGGCCCCTAGGCACACAAGTACACCGGGCCCCCCCGCCCCACCCCACCCCACCATGCGCCCAGGCGGAAACAGGAAGCTGCGTCAGAGGGAAGCTTTGGGCAAGCAGCACCACTTGCACAATTACAGTTCCTATTGTCTTTCTTACCCACGTTGCTTGCTTGTCTTACTTTCCATTGATGCGGGGGGGCCGCGTTGCCGATTGTGGTGGGGCCCACGTTGCCAATCGGGGGGGGGGGCCGCATTGCCAATCGATGCTGGAGGGGACCATCGCCATTTGGAAAAAACAATGTTGATGCCCTTCATCGGGCCCCCCTGACCATTTCGGGCCCTAGGCATGTGCCTACTTGGCCTATTGGTTAATCCTGCCCTGATTGTAAGCTTACAATATCAAATCAACAGGGAGCATGGTCAGAAAAAGTATTATTACCAATGTTGCTAGATGTCACATTACCACGCAAACAAATCTAGAAAACTACAATCATATATTATATAATATATATCATATAATATAATATAGTCATCATTTAAGTAGAAGAATAAAAGATCAAATAATATTCACTCAAGAGAAATAGAACCTAAGCACACTACTGGGCAGGGCTCTGGTTTCTGGCCCAGAAATATCTAAGTAAAAGGACCATTTAAACTAAGGCCTCCTTTTACAAAACTGCAATAGCAGTTTCTAGTGCGGGGAGCCATACTGAATTGCCCAAGCTGCTCCCGACGCTCATAGAGTTCCTATGAGTGTCAGGATCCGCTCCCCGCACTAGAAACCGCTATTGCAGTTTTGTAAAATAGGGGGTAAATTAATTTAGCGAGCATGTATGGTTGGGCAGACTGGATGGACTACTCGGGTGTTTGTCTGTCGTCATTTACTTTGTTACTGTTTAGGGCTTGTGGTAGCCCTAACTGTGTGCTTGGCCCACACCGCCTACCTGAACCTGTGGACCACTACAAGTTTGAAACTAGTTTGAAAGGCTGGGGTCGAGACGGGGAGTAGGCCGCAAAAGTCACCCCATGTCAAAATCTTGCTGCCAAGAGAGCGGCATAAATAAAGACAACATGACATGCTCTGAGTAGCCAAAACAATGAACTTATTCAGTTTTGAATATCAGACACTTACAGGAAGAAACTTCAAGCCAATTACTATGTTTATGTTTTGCCTATGTTTGCTTTATTACGTATGTTCTCTTGTGAACTGCCAAGAACTTTGGATTGTGTGGTATAGAAATATATAAATAAATAAAATTAAAATAAATTAACATGGAAGTCATTATCTTGTGATACCTGCTAATGCAGCAGATAATACAGAGCAGCTGACGCTGTCTCAACAGCTGTAGCTATCTATATCGTGCATTATCAACGGTACAATTAAAATTTAGTAGTGATTTTTTTTTCTCTGTGGTAACTGAATGGCAGCTCTCTCAAAAATGTTGGGAATGTCTCCAACAGTTAATGAGAAGTTTTGCAGTTACCACACATGAATTTTAGCAATTTTCACACACGCATTCCAGAACCTTAGCACACCTTAGCAAACAGGGGCATAGTGCAATGTATGCTTTTTACGTTTCCATATCTTCCTCAGGCCCTGGATAATACCAGTTTTCCAACTTCCTCTATGACTTAAAAGACAGCAATTTTCCTTACTTCCTTCAAACCCTGAAGAAAAGCTACATTCTTCATTCAGGGCTCCTTTTACTAAGCTGCATTAGCGGTTTTAACGCACGCTAGATGCCAATGCCACCATTGAGCTGGCGTTAGTTTTTACGCGTAGTGCGGGGGTTAGTGCGCGTTAATCGGAAGCGCGCGCTAAAAATGCTAGCGCACCTTAGTAAAAGGAGCTCTCGGTCATTTCATATCTCTGATGCACAGATACAGAATCCCTGTTATGCACTGATTGGGCTCCTCACACAAGAAATTATGAAAGACTCATTCTGACCCAAGTCTAACAACTGCACTAGCACTTAAGGTGCTGAAGCTGTCTAATAGACTGTCAAGGACTCTGATTTGAAAATATTAATACTACTTTAAAAGCATTTAGAAACATAGAAACATAACAGCAGATAAAGGCCAAATGGCCCATCTAGTTTGCCCATCCGCAGTAACCATTATCTCTTTCTCTCCCTATTGGCTAAGGCTCTTAACATTTGCATCTCCTCTTCCTATAGGCTAAGGCTCTGTGCACCTACATTGTGAGGTCATAGAGCTGCCCATCCGCAGTAACCATTATCTCTTTCTCTCTCCGAAAGATCCCACATGCCTATCCCAGGCCCTCTTGAATTCAGACACAGTCTCTGTCTCCACCACCTCTTCCGGGAGACTGTTCCACGCATCTACCACCCTTTCCGTAAAAAAGTATTTCCTTAGATTACTCCAGAGCCTATCACCTCTTAACTTCATCCTATGCCCTCTCATTCCAGAGCTTCCTTTCAAATGAAAGAGACTCGACTCATGCACATTTATATTATGTAGGTATTTAAACGTCTCTATCATATCTCCCCTCTCCCGCCTTGCCTCCAAAGTATACAGATTGAGATCTTTAAGTCTGTCCACATACGCCTCATGACGAAGACCACGCAACATTTTAGTAGCCTTCTTCTGGACCAACTCCATCCTTTAATCCATTTGCAGGCTCCTTGGCAGAATGAGGAGATGATTTCATGGAGATGTGGACTTGTTTGTACAAGATGTGGAAAGATGGTTAACCACACCTCAGTAACTTTTGCACACGATCAAGTATCCTCAGTGCAAATCAAAGTGTTTCACAATCAGTTCCTACCAGAATTCAGCACCATACCACCTTCTCACTGCATAGTTTTGGCACTGGGACAGGTTGGGATCAAATCCTGCAGGCAGGCCTTTGGTTCAGCGCAATGTGACAGGCAAATTTATTTCCCCAAACTTCCAAAGATAAAATAATATAAGTAAAGTATCTAAGGGGGTGGGGGAGCTATTCATTTGACAGCAATCAGCATTTCTTTTAATACTAACAATCACCAAAGAGATTGTACTTAGATATTCAATTGTGGCCCCTCTCTGGGTACTGGTACTGAATATCTGGGTGTTTGGTGGTACCCAAAATTTTTCTGAATACAGCTGATATCCGGTGCTGTAGCCAGATAGCTAGCCGAGCATAATTAGCAGTGGCGTGATAAGGGAGAGGGCGAGGGATGGACAGCCCCGAGCACCGTCTTCACGGGGGAATGCCGGTGCCTCTCATCCTCTCTGCCCCACTCCCTGCATAAATATTCACTAGCACACTTGTTCCTCGCGCTGGCCTTGGCTGCCTTCTAACTTCATTTCCTGGTCATGGGATCAGGATGTGAAGTCAGACGGGAGCTGGAGCCGGCGCGAGCAGCCACTGGAAGATGCTACTCATGATAGAAAACATTTCAAGAGTTATGCAGGAGGCAGGGGGTGCTCAGGGATGAGGAACAGTGGGGGGGGGCACATGGTACGGCAATGTGGGGCACCACCAGCCTGGGTGCCCCCTCCCTCACTACACCACTGATGGGACAGCATTATGGGCTGGATTCAGTAAATGTCATCCAGAACGATTCTACAAAGGGCATTCCAAGATGAGTGCTCTTTATAGAATAGCATTGGTCACCGAATTCCATGCCCAACTTTGGGCGTGAGAACTTACACCGGCTGAAACCTGTATAAATCACACACTAGCCCAGCACCATAACCTCAAGATGAGGTAAGAAGAGAGATCCAATGGTCGGGGGAGGGGGTGAAGGGTGGAAGAGCACAAGATCAGTTACAGCAGGAGGCAGGATGAAAGACAGAACCCCTCCTCCTCACCCCACCCCACCCCTTGCACACATTGCGGGGGCAGGGTGGAGAAGAGAATTGGTCATCACAGGAGGAGAACTGCGAAAGAGAAATAATATCTCCGTAGGCTTTAGAAGCCCGAGTGTGATTATTAGAGAGAATACGGTAATTTGATTTTGTACTTTATGTTACCATGTTAGGCGCTCATCCATAGTAGTAAATAACAGAGTGCACAGTTTTCTGGAATGCTGCTGACCCGCCCATGCCCCTCCCACGGGAATGCCCCCTTTTGCAGTTGAACATGGATACACTTAGGCACTGTCCTATAACTAGGCCCAAAATTTATTTCCATGTCAATCTGCCATTTCAGTCCTGTTTTGGCGCCCTGCGTCTGTTAGAAAGTGTTTCCACACCAAATGTTGGATATGAAAATAGCACCTAACTTTAAGTACCATTTATAGAATTTCAACCACAATGCAATGGTTCTTAAGTGCAAACAAATATGCCAGTGCAAACCCAGCAATCTGTGTGACACTGTGTCATACACACCACTTTTCATACGAGGGGGGTGCTGAAACATTCTCAGCCCAACCAACCAGATTCCTAAATTCTGAGCGTTATTTTGGCCTCTGTAGCTGAAAAGCATGTTATCTTATTTCGTTGTCAATTTCCAGAAATGAAATTCTATATAAAAATAGCCTTACTGAGTCAGCCCAATATCCCATCTTCACAGAAGCCAATCCAAGTCAAAAGTACCTGGCAAAAACCCAATTAGTAGCAGCATTCCATGCCACTGATCCAGGACAAGCAGTGGCTAAGTCCATAGTCTGTCTCAATAGCAGATTATGGACTTTTCCTCTAGGAATTTGTCCAAACTTTTTTTAAAACTAGCTACATTAACCACTCTTACCACATCCTCTGGCAACGCATTCCAGAGCTTAACTATTCTCTGAGTGAAAAAAGATTTCCTCCTATTGCTTTTAAAAGTAACTTCATCAAGTATCCTCTAGTCTTTGTAAATCTTGATGCCGTAAAAAATCGATCCACTCCTACCCGTTCTACACCATTCAGAATTTTGTAGACTTCAATAATATCTCCCCTCAGCCATCTCTTTTCCAAGCTGAAAAGCCCTAACCTCTTTAGTCTTTCCTCATACGAGAGGAGTTCCATCCCCTTTATCATTTTGGTTGCTCTTCTTTGAACCTTTTCTAGTGCCGCTATATCTTTTTTGAGATAAGGAGACCAGGACTGAATGTAATACTCAAGAGGAGGTCGCACCATTCAGCGATACAGAAGCATTATAACATTCTTAGTCTTATTTACCATCCCTCTTTTAATAATTCCTAGCATCTTGTTTGCTTTGTGGCTACCACCGCACATTGGGCGGAAAGTTTCAGTATATTGTCCACGATGACACCCAGATCTTTTTCTTGAGTGCTGACCGCTAAGGTGGATCCTAGCATCCTGTAATTATGATTTGGATTATTCTTCCCAATGTGCATCACTTTGCATTTGTCCACATTAAATTTCATCTGCCATTTGGATGCCCAGTCTTCCAATTTCCTAAAATAATCCTGCAGTTCTTCACAGTCTGCATGTATTTTAACAACTTTGAACAGTTTAGTATCATCTGTAAATTTAATCACCTCACTCGTAGTTCCAATTTCCAGATCTTTTAAATAAGTTAAATAGAACTTATAAATAAGTTAAATAGCACCAGTCCCAGTACAGATCCCTGCAGAACACCACTATTTACCTTCCTCCATTGAGAAAAATGGCCATTTAACCTTACCCTCTATTTTCTCTCCGATAACAAATTCTTAATCCACAATTGAACATTGCCTCCTATCTCATGACTCTTTAATTTTCTCTGGAGCCTCTCATGAGGAACTTTGCCAAAAGCTCTCTGGAAATCTAGACATACTACGTCAACCAGCTTGCCTTTATTAACATGTTTATTCACATTTTCATAGAAGTCAAGCAAATTGGCGAGGCAATGTTTTGACATTGTTTCAGATCATTGATTGAACCATATCCATGTCATTCTCTTCTTGGTTGAGCTGATAACTTTTCAGTACCCCCTCCTATATGAAGAGAGAAAAAGTTGCCGCACTCAAAGCTCAGTATCGGTGCTTTATTATTCATGACCCAACATCAATCATAGGTCTTCCAAAAAACTCTTAAATTTAAATCATGTAACACATGATTATAATTGAAATGTAAAAATGCCTATTGAACACAGTCTGAGAGCACCAAGAGTTTTTTGATGATTGATGCTGGTGCTGCGAATATAACGAAAGCAAAAAAAAAAAAAAATGATCCAACAGATCTGCAGTGAAGATACGATAAACCAAGGACAAAGAAAGGACCTGCAGACAGGTGTATAAGAAACAGACAAAATTTATTATGAACAAACAAATTGTTGCGGACAAATAAACCACTTGTTGCAATATGGGACCCAACACGGTTCGTGTTTCGATCAACACGTTTTCTTCAGGGGTCCCATAAAAAAGGGGGTGTCAACAAATATGCCTGATCTATATACGGTGTAGTTGCACAAACAAAATGTGCTGCTGAAAAGAGCTAAGGCAACAGGTGTTGCGAATATCAACACACACTGTAGATACTGAGCTTTGAATGCGGCAACTGATGTCTCTTTTTTCTCTCTTCATATGTGAAAAGTAGTGTGTTTGACACAACTTCACACAGAGTGCAGATTGTTGGATTTACATTACCATTTGTAGAATTTTCCAGTAAACATGGTCCAACATGCCCAATTAGCTATCTAGCCACAGACACTGACCCTCCCTCTTTTATTTAGGTGCGCTAATCAATTAGCGCGTGCTAGACGTTAACGTGTCCATAAACTAACATGCACGCGTTAGCGTTTAGCGCTCGCTAATCGGTTAGCGCACCTTGGTGAAAGAGGGCCTGAATATCTGCAGTGTCTGGAAAACTTCCACCTCTGCACCAACTACACCCCTCGACCGCCTTGTACTACCTGGAACATTTATACAGTGGTGCTATGCATTTAAGTACTTCTGAATATGTGCTCTAGGGCCAACCAGTGTGATTTAAATGGGCAGGAGTCTCTCCTGCCTGGCTAAATCATTTTAAATATCAACCCTCTAAATCAGGGGTAGGGAACTCCGGTCCTCGAGAGCCGTATTCCAGTCGGGTTTTCAGGATTTCCCCCAATGAATATGCATGAGATCTATTTGCATGCACTGCTTTCAATGCATATTCATTGGGGAAATCCTGAAAACCCGACTGGAATACGGCTCTCGAGGACCGGAGTTTCCTACCCCTGCTCTAAATGCTTTATAAAAATGTTCTTTAGATGTAAAATGTAAGGTCTTTGTAGTATGACTTCTGAAACCATAAGTATACTTCCAAATTTGAATATGGAAGCTTTTACGCACATGCACTGACTTTCTTCCGGTTAGTAATAATATTTCACCTCAAAAAGGTATGAAAAGGATGGAGTCAGTCTAGAGCGGTGGTCTCAAACTCAAACCCTTTGCAGGGCCACATTTTGGATTTGTAGGTACTTGGAGGGCCGCAGAAAAAATAGTTAATGTCTTACTGAAGAAAGGACAACTTTGCATGAGGTAAAACTCGTTATAGTAACTAACGAGTTTTACCTCATGCAAAATTGCATCATCCCATTTTATTGTGAACATTTGCCCCTGGATTCTATATATAGTGGTGCCAACCCATGATGTGCGTAATTACTGGGCCCTAATTGGCAGCAATTGAATTCTATTTTGCAATAATGTGTGCTCAAACCCCATAACATGCACCCCAAAAGGGGATGTGGCCATGGGAGTTTCACAGCCTTTTACAGTGCTGTTTTTGGCAAAAGCCACATAAGATAAGTGTTGCCTTGAGTTTTTTGAGTCTTTTTGAGTAGT